>NC_060209.1:50680833-51323750 GCF_021130785.1 Homalodisca vitripennis | reverse complement strand
TAAGTTACTGAGTACCAAAATAAATTTATTAACAGAAATAAACTGCACATGGTAAATGCTATTTTATATTTGTGGATAGAGTACGTTTTCCGGTTTCTTATAACGATTAATATAATCATCAATATTTAATATCCAAATATCACATTGAATACAGTCTATAAAGCATATCAACATATCTAAAGTCACAATAACAATCATATTTGAAATTGAAATAATTAATATAATACACATAGTGACAGTCTCATAAATAATAAATGAGCAATAGTGATGAAACAATTAGAACTTAAAATAGGAAAACTCGTAAATAATAATAAAACGGTAACAACATACATAAAAAACTTATTATATTGTTATAATACAGTATATAATAAATATTGCTATAATCTTTTATAACAGAAAATACGAAATATGCGTAATTATTTACCGTATATTATTATATTTTCTCTTGTGAACGGCTAGCAATAATTAACTGCTTTACGAGAAACTGTTGAAGCATGTTCCTCTAGAAAACCGTACTTCTCTTTTGCACAAATACTCACAAAGATGATCTGCAAACAGGTCAGCTGATATGCCACTTTTTAAACTTCTTTTCACAATCCTCCACAAGCTTTCGACTGTCCTGTTACTATCTCTAAAAAGAAAATATGTTTTATTAACATGAAAACATGTTTATAGTTGATACAAATTATTGTTCATAAATCAGTATCAGTTTGTTTATATTGAAAGTTATAATTAAGAAATATTGTTTGCCAATGTCGATATAAAAAAACCGGGTCCGCTTATCATAGGCTACTTGTTACATTTAACAATACAAAAGTGCCAATCAGACTATGGTGGGGGGGGGGGGGGGTGGGGGGGGGGGGGGGTGGGGGGGGGGGGGGGTGGGGGGGGGGGGGGGTGGGGGGGGGGGGGGGTGGGGGGGGGGGGGGGTGTATAGACTCAGAAACTATTGCGGAACCGATCACTATGAAAATTTATTGTATTTTTTCCTATGTAGAAGGTTTATACGCAATGCCCATTGATGTAACTAACCACCAGGCTGTACTGCAAGATATAAAAGTTATCAAAGCGCCTGCACATTATAAACTGCAATTACAACACAGTAGTTACGTATATTAAAATATCCAAACACTATTTGAAGGCAAAGAAATATACGGGCAAAGCTTAAGAGACGCGTGCGAAGCCGCGGAAACAGCTAGTAAAGTTTAAAAAATTAAACAGTTACCTTTGTTTTCATGAGAGGTACCTAACCGTAGTCTGCTGTTGTTGAGGGCCAGGTTGTGATCAGTAAGTGTGGAAATAGGCTGCAGCAGTCATGTAGGCAAGCGTGAAGACGGAAGATGTCCTTCACGGATTCACTCACGCACAATACGACCGCAAACGAATAGTTCTTAACATTGTGGCCAGTCCTGTAGAGCACGGTAGACGCGGGTGTCCGGGAGCAGAGACGTTCTGATAGAGATTGCCAATCCAGAGCACTGACTTTAATGTTAATGTAAATGTACAACAAATAGAAATAAACTAATATTTAAATAAGAGAGTAACACATGGGGAGAGAGAGTAAGTATGGTAAGCAGTGGCTAGAGAGTACATAAGTGCCCCAGGCGGGACCGAGAGTATAACGAGCAAGCGTGCCGTCACTTGCAAGGTAGGCAATTGATAAGTCAACCGTTGTGATTGGTTGGTGAGTGTACAGTAAAACAGCTGATTCGTGAAACAATGGTTCATTGGTCTGTCACTGTACGTGAATATTTTAATCCAGTAAGGAATGGTATTGTAGGCACTAGGCCGCAGAAAGAGATATAGAATTAATGTAGTATATACAGTTTAGTAAATAAAGGCAAATATAGAGTATAAGTTGCACAAAAAATATATACATAATTATTATTCAATAAAAGTAGCCTTTTCATATTAGGCAATAAAAAACAAGTTATTTAATGCAATAAATACTTAACATACCGGCCGCCTTGAATCACCTTGGGATTCAATGAGAGAAAGAGCAACATAGGCTCAAATTACAAAGGTTATAGGCGGTGGTAGAGAGACAGTTAATTAATTGTAAAGGTGAGGTAAGAGAAACACCTTCACTGCTGGACGAGTAAGAGTTCCACTTGAGGTCTTGAGATGTACCACTCGAACTGTACCATCTTGTCCTGGAGTGACATCAGTGACCCGTGCAAGGGGCCAAGAGAGAGCGGGAATATCCTGATGCACCAGGACGAGGTCTCCAGGTTGGAGGTTGCGGGAAGGATGCTCCACTTGAGGCGCTGCTGAAGAGTCTGGAGATATTTGACATGGACATGGTCAATTAGGAGGTTCACGACAGGGTGCTTTCTTGGCAGGATGCACGGGTGAGACATGTTCGGCGAGAGGTCAGCGTAGGCGCAGTCTGCCGCCGACGCGGAGAAGTCCATCCGGACCCTGGAATGGGGCGAGGCGTTTGAAGTCTGGTAGAACACGTCTTTCGGTCCCGCAGTAGAGCCAGATCTTCAGTGAAAGCTTCCTCTTGCACGGTCTTGAAAATTCGCAGCTGGGCGGAGTCCCGTTCTGTCTTGGAGATAGGTCCGAAGTGTCGGTTTGGTGAACGACAGTTGTGGATAAAACGCAAGACGTAGGCCATCACGTGCAACAATTTCCTCCAGGAAGAGTACTGGATGAGGAGGGTCCCACGTAGGCGGTGCTGTGGCCAAGGCAATGAAAGGAGTGGAATGCTTCAGCTCCCCTAGCTCCTCCAGAGAGACCGAGTCCCATGGCTGGAATCAGTATCTGGCCAGGCCAAGGAGGGGAGACGTAACCAGTCGGGTCCATGCCACCAAAGGGGATGATCCACGAATTGAGAGGGAAGGATCCCACGGGAGGCGCAGTCAGCAGGATTGGAAGCACTGGGTATGTAGCGCCAGCACTCCACAGCCACAAGCTCTTGAGTTTGCGCCACACGATTAGCCAACATAGGTTTTGAGGCGATAAGAAGGTGTTTTGATCCACGCGAGGGTCACAGTAGAGTCGCACCAGCAAACAATAGAACCAAACTTGCGGGTGGGAGCTAATTGAGTAACACAATATTTCACAAGTTGGGCCAGGAGATGAGCTGCGCATAGCTCCAGTCGGGGCAGCGTCACTCTTTTGAGAGGAGCGACGCGAGTTTTAGCCATAACTTGGCTTACGTGCACCGTGTCATTGGAGGCAGAGCGGATGTAGACTACAGCAGCATAGCCTAGTTCTGAGGCGTCAGAGAAACCGTGCAAGTCCCAGTGAGTAGCAGCAGAGTAGGGGATAGCACGAGGAATTGTAAATAGTGGCAACGTGCTTAAGTTCAAATAAAAAGGCGTGCCATTTTTGGTATATTTCTGGAGGAGCGGATCATCCCAATCTATGCCAGAAATCCATACGAGTTGCATGATATTTTTTGCGAGCACTATACAAGGCGCCAAAAAACCACAGGGGTCATAGACTTGAGAAATGAGACTTAACACTTTACGCTTAGTGGGGTTTTCACAAGAAAAATTAAAATTAAACGTAAAAGTGTCAGTCAGAGGGGTCCATTTTAGGCCCAAAATAGAGAAATGAGGTTCCTGAGGGGGCCCAGAAAAAACTGGGATTTCCCGATGATCTTCAGGAAGGTGTTGCAGAAGTCTCGGAGAGTTCGAGACCCACTTCCGGAAGCTCAAAGCCACCGAGCCGAAGGAGTTTGATGAGTTGATCTTGAAGTTCAGCGGCGAGTTCTTCAGTCTCAGCTCCGCAGATCAGGTCGTCGACGTAGCTCTGGTGCTTGAGAATCTCAGCAGCATGGGGGTAGCGGTGACCTTAGTCTTCTGCCAATTGATGTAGCGTTTTGATGGCCAAGTAGGGTGAACAGTTTCAGGCCGTAGGTAACTGTCGTGAGCTTGAACGTGGACATCAAGTCGGTGGGGTGATCACGCCATAAGATCAGTTGGAAATGTTGATCGTCAGGATGCACCTTGATTTGGCGGTACATCTGTCTGATGTCACAAGAGAACACTACGTTCTGAAGGCGGAAGCGCAGAAGAATGTCACAAATATTATTTTGCAGTTTAGGTCCAGTCAACAGAGTGTCGTTGAGAGAGAGTCCGGAACTGGTTTTGGCACTGGCGTCAAAAACGACGCGTAGTTTGGTGGTGCTACTTTGTGCCTTAAAAACACCGTGGTGTGGCAGATAGTAGTGGGGAGTGCTTAAAGTCAGGAGTAGGGCAGCCCTGCATATGGCCCAGAGAGAGATATTCATGTATAAAATCAGAATATAAATTATAATACTCCACATTAGTGGGAGCGTGGAGCTTGCGCTCCAGTGAATAGAGTCCTACTTTCAGCATGAACTTTGGAACTTCCCGAGATGAGTACTGGTGTTCGTGAAAGTGAGGCGGACCATATATCGACCCTCACGGTCCCTGGAGTGCGTGGTAGAAAAATATTCATCGCATTGAGTTTCCTCTGCAGACCTTTTACTGGGAGCAGGCAGTTCCTCTTGTGTCCAGAAACGCTGCAGAGAGGCGTGGAGGTCCACCTCAGCAGTCGAGAGAAGAGAGACAGCCATAGTAGAGACAGACTGCGTCAGTGGTGTGCAGGGAGCCGTCCCCATCAGCACGAAACCAAAACAGGTGCCCAGGGCGTGAGGTAAAATTGAGACCAAGAGAGTAGGTCTCGTGAGTAAGAATATGTGGAAATAACGCTCCACCAACAAGCACGTCAATGCCACCAGGGAGGTGGAAGGTTGGATCAGCCAGTATAATATTTTTAACCTTATTCATGACCTCCTGAGATATTTTCACTCGTGGGAGGTCTACAGTAATTTGTGGCAATATGTGGAACGAGTGCGGGGCGGCAACTGGGTGGCCAGCAAGAGTTTCCACGCCCAGAGTTAAACATCCGCGTGTGTGAGCAGAGGTTTGAGAAAGGCCGGCGACATTAATAGTGGCCGGACGGCGCTGTGTACCCAACAGTTGGGCGGCTTTCTCGCTAATAAAATTTAGCATGCTTCCTGAATCAATTAACGCACGAAAGACATAAGCCTTGTCCGTTAGAGGCGGTGAGCTTGACCAAGAGAAGTACCCAGAAGAACCGTGGTACTAGGGGCGAGGTCCTCGATGCAGTGTGCCATGAGCGTGTAGTGTGGTGTGTTCGGCCGGGCTAGGAGGTGAGAGCGCTGTGGTCCGCAGGCGGAGGGCGGACAGCAGGTGTAGGTGTTTGCACTGCTTCTGCGCAGACCGGCCGCCGTCACGGGCCGTTCTCCACAACGGGACGAACGCGGTCCGTCGTACTAACACTGGACCGTGTTGGCCGATCAGTGAAGTGTAGCAAGGTATGATGACGACCACGACATGTTCGACACGTGAATTTAGACTGACATTCACTTAATCTGTGCGTCCCCAAACAAGAAGAACAGCGGTTATGCTGTTTAATAATCCCGTGCCGTTCTTGAGGTGTCTTTTGGCCGAAGCTGGGACAGCCATAAATTTTATGACCGCTCTGATGGCAATAAAAACATGATGGGCCTTGTTTATAGGCCGAGGAGGGTGGAGAGGAAGCCGCTAACAAGCTCACGTTTTTAAGAGACGATTTGGGTTTATCAAATTTGGGTTTTGACCCAAAATAAGAACTTGAAGCGTTCTTGGGGTCCACAATATTGTCATGTAGAACTACTGTCCTCAATGTGGCTGCATTCCAGGTTGAGAAACTCAATTATTTGTTCAACCGAGGGCAAAGTTATGAAGCTCTTCCTTTTTTCGAAACTGTTCTAGGCGGGTGACCATCCGATTATCAATCTTGCGTAATAACAAGGCTGAGAGAAGTGGGTTGTTACTAGTGATGGAGATTACAGGAAGGTCTAATATTTGATTCAAATGTAGTGTGAGTAGACGCCTAGTATTATGGTAGCGATCCTTCAGCAGCTGATAAGCGATTGCATAATTTTGCTCAGTTATATTTAGCGACTTTATCAGAGAGAGTGGTTCGCCTGAAAGCACGCCTCAAGAGATATTGAAATTTCATTACATCGCTTAAGTTCGCATTGTTTGTGTACGGCTTGTTCATAAACGTTGATGAAACGTACAGAAGTCCAAGGCAGCTCCGTCAAAAGTTTTTAATTCCAATTTCGGTAGCCGGACGTTGACTTGAGGGGAGGCAGGCGGAATAGTTTCGCTTTTATTAGCTTTAGCTTGTCTCTTGGTCTCAATCATAAGCACGTTAGCAGAGACGTAATCAACTAACTCGTCCACGCTCGCTAATGCGGAATAGTTAGGTGTATAGTCGGCATCTGCTTTTAATTCCAACTCGTGGCACAAGTCTAATATTTCTGAAAATTCCTGTCTAAGTCTCTGAATAGATTTAGCTCTGACAAGCAACTGCTGAAGTATATTTGGATCGGAAGTCTTCTTAGTTAAATCATAGATACTTTGTATCTGAGAAAAGAGGTGTTCTCGCTTTGCATTGGCCACTTTAAGAGACATCGCCATGTTGAAAGTGTTTGTAGAAAATTAATCAATTTGAGTAAAACTTCAAAGGTGAAAAGTAAACAAAATATTGTCCTCTTGAACTGAGACAGTGATAAAAATAGAAACTAAAATTATTTTCCTCTGAAGTATTTTCCCCAAGAAATAAGAAGTATCTAAACAATATAATACAATGAAAAACAATTTAAAAAATATTTATGATACAATATAAATAAACCTTTTAACACTTTTTGTAAACTTTTTATTTTTGTTACTATGTACATCTCGAAATCATTGATTTCATCTTCAGGTACCAATTGTTTAGTTTTTTGAGGTAAAAACTCAATAATAATGCAATAAGTAGAGTAGGCTCGTATAGGCCTATAATATAGTTTGTTTTGAGAAAATAAAATACACTGTTATTATGGCAAAACGTAAACAAGACAAGTTTTTTATTAAATAATAAACAACAATTAAGGTTACTGTTGAGATAAATTCAGCTATAATGTACTCGTAGCAGAGGCTCTGGAAACATTATGCGCACGTACTACATGTAAACTGTCAGTGGTAAAGTATGGTAGTGTTGTGACAGTAACCATAAACCATGCATACATATGCGTGAGCAATGTTCAAATAGAAATTATAATAAACAATTGTGAGCAGTAAGTAGCTTTTTTTTTCTTTTTAAGCTGAGACTAGAATATAGTGTTGACAAAATAAACATTTAATTTTGCAATAAGGGTGCAAGTCCTGCTCAAGGTAAAGTGTCAATAACCAAGATTGTTTATATTTAACCTGCTTAGAATAATGCGTATTACAAGTAGGGCTAATAACCAACAAGTATTGAGAAAGCGGTAACCATTAAACACAGTAATCAGTTCACCTGTGCTGTAACAGTCTGAAAGCTTGTTTGTCAACAAAACAATGCAGTCGACAGAGCACCACAGCTGATATGATCAGACGTCACAGCTGATATGATCACAGCTGATATGACTGGAGAGGGGATTGGAAAATCGATATGCACGGACTTTGCAATCGTGAAAGAACCTGAAACCACGCTTTGAAATATGCACTGTATAGAGCTTATAAGAGTTGAGATTGCACTGATATTCACCAATGGACTAAAGTTCTTATTATCTGGCTCGCTAAGGACCATGAAAAGATTGGATTTTCGTACTTCGTACCAATAATGTTATTTTGGTTATGAGAACCGTTAGATAATATTTTAGAGGCTCGATTAAGAAGGACCACTTCACACTAGGCAGTGAAGACGCCGAACACACTGATTTTAACAAGAGTTCACTAGGTTACACATAATGAGTTTATGAACAGTGCATATTCAAATAAAGTTTAGAAATTAAACAGTTACCTTTGTTTTCATGAGAGGTACCTAACCGTAGTCTGCTGTTGTTGAGGGCCAGGTTGTGATCAGTAAGTGTGGAAATAGGCTGCAGCAGTCTTGTAGGCAGGCGTGAAGACGGAAGATGTCCTTCACGGATTCACTCACGCACAATACGACCGCAAACGAATAGTTCTTAACACTGTGGCCAGTCCTGTAGAGCACGGTAGACGCGGGTGTCCGGGAGCAGAGACGTTCTGGTAGAGATTGCCAATCCAGAGCACTGACTTTAATGTTAATGTAAATGTACAACAAATAGAAATAAACTAATATTTAAATAAGAGAGTAACACATGGGGGAGAGAGTAAGTATGGTAAGCAGTGGCTAGAGAGTACATAAGTGCCCCAGGCGGGACCGAGAGTATAACGAGCAAGCGTGCCGTCACTTGCAAGGTAGGCAATTGATAAGTCAACCGTTGTGATTGGTTGGTGAGTGTACAGTAAACAGCTGATTCGTGAAACAATGGTTCATTGGTCTGTCACTGTACGTGAATATTTTAATCCAGTAAGGAATGGTATTGTAGGCACTAGGCCGCAGAAAGAGATATAGAATTAATATAGTATATACAGTTTAGTAAATAAAGGCAAATATAGAGTATAAGTTGCACAACAAATATATACATAATTATTATTCAATAAAAGTAGCCTTTTCATATTAGGCAATAAAAAACAAGTTATTTAATGCAATAAATACTTAACAATGTTATTCTTTTATACAGAGAAATATGTGCATTTAGATAACTGGAGTAAGTACTAAACTGGTGTGAAAAGACGATGGCTGTTCTTGGGATGTAGCCAACCACACTGATGTTTAACTGGAAGTTTTACCACATTCACAGTGTGTAAGCGATTCAAAAAGAGGGATACTGCCCATAACACAAAGGTCACCGACTCTTGTTAAAACCAAAACTGCGTTAGGACGCCCTTAATAAGAAAATCAAAATTTAATCATGTGTCGAAGTTAACACAGCATTGTAAAATGTGTTACATACATCATTACGAGACACACTGGAACTGCTATGTCTTCTAATGCAGCAGTACTTATCAAACGAAGAATGCCTTCCTCAATACTTATTCTTGTAAGGAACAAGCTGATTTCAACGTAGTAAATTACTAAAAGCAAACTAGTACTAGTAGCAAAAAGTAGGATCTCTACCTAGGATTTGCGTGAGAAGCAAGCTCTACAAGCATGTAAGCTGTCGAGGGGAAGGCATAATGACACTTCTTGTATTAAGAAACGATCTTCCAATTGTAATAAGCTCTGATTTTTTCGTTCGTATATTTATTTGGTAAATAGTTTTTTCACCAGTCGCAAAATGACAAGTCCAAAATTTAGCTCGTAACCAACCGGAACGGGCAACTGATAGGATAAGGTTTGCATTGTATATATCGTCTCTAAAATTCTAGTCAGCAGTTAATGTGCTCTTCTGTCTTCCGTCCACACGATTAGCAAAACCTGTAGTTAAAGGTGCCAGGAACACCTTGAGGAAGACTCCTATGCAAACTCAGCATCTTCACATGACTTTAAATGACGATAATCAAAATGAACCAATCTTTAAAGCTAAATAACTACAATCTGAATGTTACAGTCAGAATAAACTTTATGGTATTTATAATTAAATATATATAGGTAATAAAATCAACATTTAATTTCTAATCTAACATAATGTTAAGACTGTAAGATATCATTTTAAGCTGAAATCTCGTTTGTGTTTGCAATACAATAACACGGTTAGTAACATAATATTCCATAATATATAACATAATCCTCAGCAAAGCGAACGTTTAAGAAATGGATGCAGCCATATTATAATATGAAGTAATTTAATTAATAAACCAAACTTACTATCAACGAGTTTGCAAACCAATATGAGAAAGAGAAGGGTAATAAGAATGTGGTCAGCGGCCACTTAGAGACCATGAAGGGAGGCCAACACAGTGACAGGAAGATCGATAGATGTGGAATAGCCTACAAAACACTTGGCGATCGGGGTGGAATGCCAGTTCGAGCTGAGATTCGGGCTTTGTAAAATAATATGTACCTTTAATATTTTGTCTCAAAAAACTTAAAATTTGTTTTTCATGTGAAATTGTGACCATAAATGTGTCAAATTTCTATTTTAAATCAATCTTTTTGAGTTAACATTGCTGATATTTTAACAATTATTTTTAATATTATATAATAAAATAGTGAACTGTAAGTATATACTTTATTTTGTGCAAAATTATATTCCAAGTATTATGTCCTAGAGACGATTATAGATACATTTTAAAAACAGATGGTGGTGCCCTCAATAGTAACTGATGTAGTTGGAGACTTACATTACGCATGTACATATCGTTATAAACAATTTTTAACAATTTATAATATGTAATATCAATTTTGTTCATGCACCATTATTATCAATCATTAAACCTCTATATTATGTATTTATTGTAAAATGTTTGTGTAAAAACAGTTTCATTGTCCAATAGTGTTTACTTGATTCGTCAATATGTGTTATTCCGTAGTAAGATTCAAATTTAGAAACTTTGAAGGCAAATTCTGATATTAGTTTTATTTCAAAACTCCGGACAATATTAACTGAAAATGTACTTAGTATAATATTAAAAAGTTATATGATTTATTTTACAACATAAAACCATTTCTAATTTATCAACGGTCAAGCTAATTTTGTGTTATTAAATTAAAACTTTGCACATTATCTTGTGATGAGTCAGGATTAGATTTTCAGATATCCCATTCCTTATCTTTAGTTTTTCAGTTCCTAAAAAACTCTCGAGAAATGTCTGTCACATATGACCTCTATAAGTATTTTTATCATTATTACAGAGTAATGTATTATTTTGGAAGGGACCCTTAGTGCATTGGTAAATGCATGTTATTTTTATGAACAAATCATGATAATGTGATTAAGATGTGGCTTTGATGAAATTTTATTTACTTCAATTATTCTTCATGTTTAGAAGTTTATTGTATATTTAGCAAATTACTTTATTTAGCGCATACCACAAGTATATAGTTTTTTCCACAATTCAGCAAACATTTCATGTTTTATCATTTCAAAAATTACTTTAGGAATCCATATGGAGAACAAAGTTTGGCTCCTAATTCTCATTTGTAGGCCAAGAGAGTCTAGATATTTATGAAGGATGTCAAATTTTGGTATAAAGTTTTCATCTGCAAGTTTCCTTAAGAAATGAAACATCGCTAACTTTGTCAGTCTTCGTCCTTTCGAGACAGTCGACGTTCATGTAGTTCAAATAACTCTAGAGTACTTATCTTTTCCTTTGAGATCTTTAAGTGTTCTTCGTTGTATTTATTCTAAGTCTTGGTCTTACATTACATTTTTAAACAATTTAAATTTAAAAGTACTTACTTTTATATTTTAAATAGTTTTTCTGTTTAAAATAAGTTTTAAAAGTAAAGTCTCGCTTGTATATTGACTAAAATACCAAAATAGACTAAAATTATTATAATAATTGTAATTAGACTCAATAAAGGCAAAAAACTCCAATGCCTAATTCTAAATTTTATTTAAATAGTTGATTTCAAGGAAATCCTCAAACTAGGTAAGTAAGAGATCATACAACCAATGTATAGAGAATGTAATAGTTGCAAATATTAATTTGTTAATATTTTAGAATAAAAATATTCACGTTAAAATCAGATAAGCAATATCTGATTTGTTTCAATAAACAAATATCGCAAGATTTATAGTACTATCGGACATGTATTAACCTAATGAGTGACGTCGAGAAACTCTCACTTTATTTGTATATTACAACTAATAGCAATTAGAACTGTGTCGCCGAAGTGCAATTTTTTTAACAAAATATTCTTACCAGACAATTATTTACCATTGTTATTAATGAAATATGTGTTGAATTTCTGACTGCTGTATTTTATGTTTATATCTCAGAGTAAGCCACATTCAAACTATTTTTTCTCAGTTACTGGCAAAAGTCCTGTCAGCGTTTTTGAAGTAACAGTAATGGTCAGTAATTAAAATTTAGGTGCTATGTTCTAAATATTTGGAATCCTATAAAGAATTTGGGTTCCGATAACTCATTTAATATTTCGTTAAAATGGAATGACTCTATTATGGTTTTACAATTAATTCATCCACATTTTATTTGGCAACTTTCTTCTTAAAAAGGTGAATATTGGTATTGAGGCCTAGGTACAAGTCTTTTTTACAAGTGAAGATATTTTTTTACATTTTTATGTTAGGGGAGATAGTATAACCAATAATTTTTTGAAATATTACTTTTTACATTTCATGTTTCCAAATACAATAAGGAGAAATGTTTTGATTTTTTCAAAACAATGTCTAGTCCTAACCAGTAAGATTTTGGATAATACAAATTATGATTAGTTATAGTGTGATTACATGTAAGCTATTCTATAGGGCTATTATGTTTATAATCACCTATAACGTGTATAGGTCTGCTTTTACGCCTAAGAGGATTTGGCTGATGATTGTTTTCACTCAATACTCTAGAAATTTATTTATTTCCAGAAAATATTTCTACGATTTCTAAAAATGTATTACATTCTTAAAGGTGGTTTCGCAATCGCCCCACAGTGTGCACATCCTTGTTTGGAGAGCGACGCCTAGTGGACAGATGTTTGTCATTTTTCGATGTAGAACAAAAAAGGACAGAAATCTGATCCAGTCACCTGGTGAGAGACACTCAGTAAAACGCTCAGCTAATTAAACTTCGTCGTGGGTAACTTTGTAATAAGATTTAAGGGCACACAAGATGTAACAATCAAAACAGCTGTTACAACACATTTTCCTTGGGCATGTCTTACACGCCCGCACACACGTGTGCAATCCACTCAGCCACTAAGACCGGAAATGCTTATTACCAAGAGAATATCCATTGTCCTTTGTCTTCGCTGTCACCAAACCTCAAAATTCTTTGGAGACATATACTCCCAGGAGAAAGAGGTTCCTATGAAGTTCCTCTAGGAAAATGGGAATTACGAGCTTCAGGGTCTCATGCATTGAAACGGGGTCGTATTTCGATGATCATTAATGCACACAATAATTACCTGCTGCAGGAACCATTGGGTCATCTAAGGATCTCTGCCAGATTTTTCATTAATACATACTGTAGTATTTACCAAAAGGACCCTTCAAAGCAGACGTTTAGGATTTTGCTCAATGTCCACAATTTACATCACTGCTGATTGAAAAAAGTCTACCAAGAGGCTTTTGGAATATTTCTCTAGCAAGCATCTAACGTTTTGTTTGCTCTAAAAACTATAAAATATTTATTTATTATGAAATATGAAGCTTTATTCTAAAAATATGTACGTAGTACTATAGTTAAATTATAAAATTACATTTCATTTTAATGTATTACAGGTAAATTTAAAATTAAGTTTTATAATAGTTTGTACTAGGGTAAAGATTCAAAATCCGTTAATAAAATACAAAATGCTTATGAAAATTGAATACTGAGCTATAATACACTATTATTCGTACTGAAGGTCCAATTTTCTACTCCTTAATCTATTGTTTGACCAGTCTTGGAATATTTATTTTAATTAATTTCAAGCGCTTTAAAAATTAAAAAGCAGACTAGATATTTAACTAGATTTTAAGGATCTCTTAAATGTTCTTTATTATTGGGAATTCTATATTTAAACCAATTATTAGAAAGTAGTTGAAATTTAAAATTAGTATCAATATCTCTTGTTTTATTTTAAATAACAGGACATAAAAATATCTCAAATATTAAGAGTATGTCGAACACAATACTAAAGTAATTTGGTTCAAACTGTTATGTATTAGCGAATTCCTTTATGAAAATATGCAGTGAAATGGGCTGAGAAACATATTACGCTACAAAGCTTTCCTGGCAAAATATGTTTTTCACTCATAGCCTTTCAAACTAAGTGGCACTCAGCAATCGACAGTCCATTTCTCTAGGTTCTGATCGAGATCAGCAGCTTGTTGGTGCAAGGCAGGGCACTTTCAAGTAATAATATCGATGTTAGTGAAATATTGTTAAAACATACTACGAGTAGGACTGAAATAACAGAAAAAACACAATAAACACAATTATAGCTAACTAGTGAGCTAATTTACAAGCTGTACAGTAAATTTATTTTCCTTCATAATGCATCTATTGTTAAGCAATAACTTAAATTTTGTTCAATATTTTTTTTATTATTCTTGAAAATGTGATATATTATAAAAAAGCTAATGACAAAGAGAGACGTGAAATTCATAATTTTGGATTTGATTTAATTTATAAAGCCGCAAGCTGACTTTTCTATTAAGCGTGTGTCTAGTCATTTTATTACGTCATTGTTTTACATTATTCGAAATGCAAACGGCAAGCTAGTCTAAGCTTTCTATTTCTATTCACAAGTTCATTCTATGGGGAAAATGTACAAACTACTTACACATTAAATACAATATTATCGGGAAACATATTCAAACTTCTAATGGATATATTAAGAGATTTTCCAAAAATGCGATCCTCTGCAACAGTGCTAGTCAGGAGAGAACATTGGTAAATTAGAAAACTAAAACTGGACTTTATCTAAGAAGTGATAAAAATTTTAAGCATTTAAGTAGCCTATCCACTCCATTTTTATAAGATAATAAGTGTCGGTACGATCGCATAATTACGAAAAGTGGTGCGTGTAAAAGTACCGTATGAGTAGGATAACATAACTTCCGACTCAGCTTAAAACGATCTATTCTTCCGAGTATTAGGATGTTTGACATATCATTTTGAAGTATGGTTTCATTACGTATATCGTATTATTATACTGTATACTCTACATCAAGAGAGGGATCAAAGGGTCCTCTCATCATACATCTTTCAAGCCTTAAGCTTTGTAAAATCGAGGTAAAATTGGAATATTCATCACACATCAAATAAAAGTCAAACAACAAAATCAACTCCTGTTTCTAAACTTTCTTTGGTCCTATGGGATTAGATTGCCCATTATATGATATTGAAAATACTTCGGTTAATCTTACGTGATAACTTATTGTAATTGAGTTTTTTTCTAGCCATTAAAACTCTAATTACAGTGTTTATTCATTTTCAACGGGTTCTTAAGGTTCTAAAGAGGGCGCGCCAACATTTTCTACTAAGTTTGTTAGCTATAGAAAGATAATGTGTCCTTATCTTTTATCATACATAATAACATATAATAAGATTCTAAAGAAGGAATCATTAATTTATATCTCATTTATCAACAATATCAATGAAATTTATTGATGGTGGTTTGTAAATTCCATGTACCTTTATTGGATAACTTCCCCACGCTATTAGTTTATTCTAGCTCCAAGAGCAGTATCACCACAATATACTTATGTAGTCTCTCATAATTGAGATATGTTTGAAAAACAATGGTGTTTTACAATCTATGATATTGGAATAACTAATTGTTCTTAAGATATTGTATTTATTTATTACTTTTATTCCTAATAAAACAATTAAGCCTTTTTTAAGAGAATATTCGGCCCCATAATTGAATTTTTGTAGGCGGTTACCCTTAAAAATGGACTCATATTAAATACGGAAATACTCTCGGCAAACAGTTTTTTTATCTTTCTGGAAGTGACAGTTTTGTATATTTTAGTGGTGAAATATTACCATTTGCTAATTTTCAAAGTAAGGTGCTTAATTGTATGTTATGCTTTTGTTGTTGTGTTTATAAACAAAATGTCACGTGCATTTTTTCTTTTACTATGTACTGCGTTTATTTATTAATCTTTCCCTTGATAACAAATTGATAAAAATAAGAAATTAAATTCTCTTAATTGCGAAGGAGTAATGGAATTCACACAAACGTAATGTTATGAGAGTGAAATATATATTTCTTACACGAATTGTACATCAATTATATCTCAATAATGGTTTGGTTACTCTTTATAATTGAAAGAGATGGTAAATATCATGGGCTGTAAGAATAAATACATACATAATAAAGTAAAAGCAAGAACATCCGTATGTATGAGGCTTGTCTGCTTCTCAAACATTTACATTTGCCCAACACATTTTTACTGAGAAAGTGCACTTGTTAAATATGTAAATTGATACTGTATATGTCCCATACTGAAAATATTGTTATGTTTGAGTTTTAAAATAATTTTAAGGAAGTTTTAAATAAAAATGTTTTGTTTTGTTAACCTCTTATAGCCAGCAAAGTAACTCAACGACATCCGTTTTTCAGTTTCTGTATTGTCACGAAGAATAAAATTATCTCATATACTTTATAGTCTATAATGGCTAAAGTTTATCTTACAATTGCATTTTATTTAAACATGTTCAGTAATTTCAACCAAATATTTCAATTAATTGATCATTAAGATATAAATAATAGTTAAAGTATGTGATAACTTCTAACACTAATAACATGCGAGATATTTGCATAGAAACAAATAATGTCCAGATTCACGTGATAAGTGCCATGAATCCACGGAACTAAATTGATGACTTCAGTTTGATTGACTGCGTGATTGATGCATTGATGAAAGTAGTGAATGATTGAAGTTACGGTTGTGGGTGGCACACAATGTTGTTTAGTGTACTAATTTTGTCTGGTTGCTAATATTATTGTTTTGTTTTAGTTCATACACATACTAGCTGCAATAAATAAAATTAAATATTATAAACATGAAATAATTCTATATATACTTCAATATCGCTACTCCTACCTACTAGTGTTTGTGTTAAAATGTTGCATATACTCAACTTAAAAAGGGAAACAATAATCACGCTAAATATGCCAATTTTTTCAATGCTTTAAGATTCCATTATAACATAGGTTTTTGCTATGGATTCGGCCCCCTTTAGTCCTAATCGATTTAGTGGTAAACTTTTAAAATTGTTTGCTGACATTGGATACAGAATAATTTCCTGTTACATCAATCACACACTTTATCTCGAAGACACCAGAGTCCAACACACTGTTCTTTATGATGGGTTAATTATTCAAAGGTGGTACAAGATACTTGGTTCATTGGCCATCAATGATCTATAATTGCTAGATTTACTGCGTTCATTTACGTAATGAGACGTATTAGTAAAATATAAACAATTGGGAGCAATGGCGTATTGTTACGTTCCTTTGCGTGCTGAGAAGTATTTGTAACAAATAAACAAATTGGGTGAAAAGGACCCTAAAGAAATGAAATACATTCAAATCATTAAGTAGAACTCTTCTCCCTAATAGTCTGTAAAACTTTAACATAATATACTGAAGTCTTAGATATTAAAATATTTTTCAAAGTTTTAAGATTCCATCATAACACAGGGTTTTGCTATGGATTCCGCCCACTTAGTCCTAATCAATTTAGTAGTAAATCTTAAAACTTGTTTGCTAACATTGGATACAGAAGAATTTCCCGTTATATTAATTTCACGGTTTAGCTCGAAGACATCAGAGTCCAACAAACTGTTCTTTTATATTGGGTCTAATTATTCAAAAGTGGTTTCTTCAATAGCCATCCATAATTGCTGTATTTACTGCATTCCATTAGCATACTTAAAAGTATTTGCTACGTATAAACAATTGGGTGCAATGAAAAAATATTAAATACATTCAGATCACTCAGTAGAACTCTCTTCCCTATATAGTCTTTAAAACTTTAATATTAAAAAATATGTCCATTATAATTAGCATCACTTAAAAATACATGGCATTATTCATTTAAAAATTCTATTCTCTCCGATTTCGTTCCTCAAATCTTTTTCAATGACATTCCTGTTACATAACATAAATATAAGTGTGAAGCGACTGGTAACAGCTTCCACGTTGCATTTTGAGGGCTTTACATCAATTACATTATTAATTATTTTTATTATAATATACATACTAATTCCAAAATCCGTCCATTGTATTACACAAATAATTTTAATAAATCAAAGTTTCAAAAGATGTCAATGTGACGTATTTTTACAAAATAACAAAACATTGCCTGGTACCGTTGTGAACACTACACGTAGAATCAACGCTTAAGAATTTTAAAACGTTAAAAGAATCCCACTCATTTTTTAATAAAAGTTTAGGCTGTATAATTGAAAATATAGTCTGTTACTTTAAATAAATTTAAATTTAAGAAATGGAATTCTCGTTTACAAACGCTGTTGTGAGCAAAGGCCAGGTTCTGAAGCGGATTGAACTGAAAGCTTAAGCATAGAGTTAACGAAGTTTTTATTCTACTTGGCATAATCTTACGCCGTACAGCATCCCAGTAACATTTGTATTCTCCATGTCATTTCATAATTCAATCTAGATTCCGCAGTACCACTTACTCGGTATGTAAAGGACATTTTTGAAGTTTACACAACGATACCATAAAAACATAATATATTAAACCCGGTATAAACTATTTCATGTAATAAACGCCCGCTAAATAGTATATACTGTAGATAACAAGTACCATTGCCATAAAAAGTAACGTACTCACTTATTTATTCAGTATACATATTATTCAGTATAGTTATTAATTTCAGTTCTCATATTTGTAGTTGTCATTATTTGGAATGTATATTTGGATATAGGTCAATGTACAGAACAAAACTGTATGTCATATAAAAATAATGGATACAATTTAAAAGGTAGTGATATAGAACTAAAGCTTGTATTTCAGAGAGAATACTATAATATCCGATCAACAATTCTTGCATTGATGTTTATTGTTGTTACTTTGTGATTGAATGCATGCATCAATGAATCAGATAGAACAGATTATTTTATGACTTTTATTTTATGAAGCGACTGCTCACGATTTATCGTAGAGCATAAAACACGTAATAAATATAACTTTGAATTTTATAAAGTTTTAAGGGTCTAAAATTAGCTCTTAAACCACGAAATTATTATCCATTTTTCCATAATATACCCCTTTGAAAACGTAGAACTGATACAAAACACATAGCAAGTACACACCATATTCAAGCTTTCTATTTTAAATTTTGTAATTCCTTATACATAAAAGTATAAACTCATATTTATGTTATGATAGACCTTATCTGAGTGTTTGAATATGGGCTTGTTGTATATTATATCTTCTAAAAAAATAAAATATTCCAACAGTAATTTAGCTTTTATCAACAACTGCTATATTTAAATCTAGAATAGTCTAATTCTACACCTAAACTTAAGATGATATTGAGTTCTCATTTCATATGATATCAATGTGGAAGACTTAGAATGATTAATGATTAAAGTTTTTGCTCTCTCCTTGTATGGTATTCAGTAACAAACAGAAATATAAATATATCTTTACTAATCTAATAAAAACATTAGATTAGCAAAGATATTTTGAATTAATAGAAGTAATAATGTATTATGTGTATTGATAAATGGTTTGTTACTTTTACAATTAATTGTTATTTACTTATATTAAATAGAGTATTGTTTAATATATTATTTTACACATGTTGAAAATATTCACATTTTGGAGTTCTTATTTCGTAAAATTTGCTACAAAAATTAATATCTACTAGGGTCAGTAGCATGTGATGTAAAGATGATGTATTAATAACGCTTATACATATTCGTAATCTTCAGGAATAAAATGTGTTCACGCTTATGTTTGGATCATAGTTTATAAACCTGAAATAAAACAAATAGTTAACACATTTAACAACACAGAACGATTGAAAAATAAAATTAATATGAAATTATTTTAAAATAATAAAATCGCATTTAATCCTAAATAAAAATTAGTGGTATGCTTCTTTATTTCTCACTTTTATTCAATATGTTTTAGTTCCCAATTTTGATTTATTATAATTCTAACAATTCTATAATTATTTTCATAGAAAATTTTGAATCAATGATTAGTGATAATTTTCCTAAGGAGATTATATGATATTAATTTCTATGTATCATTTTATATTATTAATCTATATTAATATTATATATATATATATATATATATATATATATAATATTTTTATTAAGGATTTGATGATGTAATACACTACTATTTCTTACTGCAGATGGCCAGCAGACTAGAGATAGCAGTGATATGCAGGGAATATAAATGAGGCGATATTTCAGTACCGAAAGGGGAATTGGCTCTAGTGTTATTGGAACTCCAACAACACTATATCTCTAACCAAAATCACACAAACATAATTCATTTCTTCAGTAAATTTACAATTGATTAAATAAATCCATTCATTGGCATGAAGTCTCAATTTAATATGAAGTCTCAAATATTAAATATGATATTAAATTACGTTCTCTATAAATGTACGCCTGCAACATACATAAAACGCTAACAGTTTTATCTCATGCATTGTGAGAGGGGTCGATGAGAAAAATAATATTAGTCGGTAAGGAATGTTTAGAATGTTGTATATCGCCTGAGTTACAAATATTTTACAACTCGCTGTTAGCTTTTTATGAGTAAAGGCATACATAATTTTTAAATACAGTTATTATATCTGGACAAAAATTTATAGGAGGGATGATCGCTATCAAATTGAAATTTTGATATCCTTGAATTATAAAATCATCCGCTTTGAATTATAAAATGTCATTTGCTTTTATATGAAAATCTTGTAGAGTCATTCCTTAGTAGGCAATACTTAAATACATACAATAGATAAATTAATTATTTAATGAATGAATAAATCAATTAGTATTTTAATTTGAAATATTATAGCTCATAAAGAGTATCATAAGATATATTTTCTTATACCTTAAGAAACTTCCTACCTTTTACATATTCTGCTATAGTTTATGTGAAATCGCATAGTTTAGGTGCTGAGAGCCAACTTATACATAACTTGTTTTCCTTGAAATAGATAGAAAAGCCTCACTTAAGAAAGAAATGTATAGTGAGCACATAAGTGTGTTCGTTTTTTTTTTGCGGTTATACCCCGTGCTTAGAAATTGTGTCAGTGACGTCACAGGCCACTCTATTGTGCACCTGATGAGACAATAGAATGCCAATTCACCGGAATTATACCATATATTATTTTTTTAATCTAGGTGTGGCTCTCAAAACATTGTAATTTTTATAGCTTTTTTATCAAACAACAAACAAAGTTTAACAAACAGGCAGAATTTGTTCGACTTCTTCAGACAAACATGGCTCCAGATTCCAGGAGTCCAGTATGTAAAGCATCCGTTTCCAGACGCTGCATTAAGAAGAGGAAGAGGAACTGTAGCTAAACTCAACATTTATCTTAAATCAACACTTGAACACTTCCCAACATGGGTGGGGGGGGGGGGGGGTGGGGGGGGGGGGGGGTGGGGGGGGGGGGGGGTGGGGGGGGGGGGGGGTGGGGGGGGGGGGGGGTGGGGGGGGGGGGGGGTAATAAAAATTATAAAACAATTAATAATGAAAACATTGAAGTCTAATGCATAATTATATTATTTTATTCTTATAAGTTACAGGGTTGAGAGATGAGAGTTGAAAGGTTACTTTGATTCCTTCCTGGATATAGATTATACAGGGCTACCTGAAATGTCCAATGTTAAAGTATTGACCGTCTCCTACACGTGATGAAACTATATTTCGTACTGATATTTTGGAAAATACTTATCTCATGGCAGTGATAATTTTGAAAGCAAATGTGGGACATATCTTATATTTCTCCATAAGGTGGATTTACATGCACTATCTTAACGTAATAGCACGATTGTATCTACATATACGACAGAAGACGGAGTGTAAAGCCTGTGTTTACATGCTCGGCCTTTTTACACTTTCTCTAGTAAACCTTTATGATTTGTTTACCAAATTCCATAATTCTCCTCTTTTCTGACGAGCGCTGTTGTTAGACTGAATTGTTGAAAAAAGCAATGTATTACGATATATCTCCAGCATATTAAAGTAATATCACACACAAATGTTATGAGTTGCTTTTTAAATTACTGTGTAATAGAAAAGGTATTTGCGAAAAAAAAAAGTTAAAGTGTGAATTTTCGCATTTATGTCACAAAATAAATCTGACTGTCACGGTAATGACTTTAAAGACATCATTTTCAGAAAATAAATATATTTTACTAATTAACGCGTAAGTAAGAAGTTTGACATTAAATCACTAGGTAAGTGAAAACTATCAATATATAGTACTGAACCAAAAACTGAAACTGGTCAAAGCTTATCAGATGCACATCGACTGCCATTTATTCGTTGCACTAACTCGTCTAATCTATCGGTTAGGGTTATTTAAAGTAACATGATACGTAACTGTGTATCGTTTAGAAACATGTTTAACAGCCTATTATTGATATTTTTCATTTTATTATTTAAAGAGGCAATCGAAGTAACAATACTAAAATACAGATGGTAATAACTCCTAGTTATTTAACTTTAAGTTGAATATTTTTACTATCGAAATAAAGATTTTTAAGGTGATAACTTAGTTTTTATCACGTACGTGCCTGGGAGAGCACTTGTGGAATAAGAACGACTCGTATTATGGACTTTGTTTTATTAGAACTATCAGGAACGGTTCTCAAGCTTAGTACCGAAATCAGTCCACAGATGGAACAGTCTAGTGGAGTCAGAGATTCGACTTAGGAACTCGTTGTCAAGATTAGTTCTCAGAACGTCAAATAATGAGCACATATTTGTGTATGCCTGGGAGAGCACTTGTGGAATGAGAACGACTCGTATTATGACTTTGTTTTTATTAGAACTATCAGGAACGGTTCTCAAGCTTAGTACCGAAATCAGTTCACAGATGGAACAGTCTAGTGGAGTCAGAGATTCAACTTAGGAACTCGTTGTCAAGATTAGTTCTCAGAACGTCAATAATGAGCACATATTTGTGTATGCCTGGGAGAGCACTTGTGGAATAAGAACGACTCGTATTATGACTTTGTTTTATTAGAACTATCAGGAACGGTTCTCAAGCTTAGTACCGAAATCAGTTCACAGATGGAACAGTCTAGTGGAGTCAGAGATTCAACTTAGGAACTCGTTGTCAAGATTAGTTCTCAGAACGTCAAATAATGAGCACATATTTGTGTATACTTGGGAGAGCACTTGTGGAATAAGAACGACTCGTATTAGGACTTTGTTTTATTAGAACTATCAGGAACGGTTCTCAAGCTTAGTACCGAAATCAGTTCACAGATGGAACAGTCTAGTGGAGTCAGAGATTCAACTTAGGAACTCGTTGTCAAGATTAGTTCTCAGAACGTCAATAATGAGCACATATTTGTGTATGCCTGGGAGAGCACTTGTGGAATAAGAACGACTCGTATTATGACTTTGTTTTATTAGAACTATCAGGAACGGTTCTCAAGCTTAGTACCGAAATCAGTTCACAGATGGAACAGTCTAGTGGAGTCAGAGATTCAACTTAGGAACTCGTTGTCAAGATTAGTTCTCAGAACGTCAAATAATGAGCACATATTTGTGTATGCCTGGGAGAGCACTTGTGGAATAAGAACGACTCGTATTATGACTTTGTTTTATTAGAACTATCAGGAACGGTTCTCAAGCTTAGTACCGAAATCAGTTCACAGATGGAACAGTCTAGTGGAGTCAGAGATTCAACTTAGGAACTCGTTGTCAAGATTAGTTCTCAGAACGTCAAATAATGAGCACATATTTGTGTATGCCTGGGAGAGCACTTGTGGAATAAGAACGACTCGTATTATGACTTTGTTTTATTAGAACTATCAGGAACGGTTCTCAAGCTTAGTACCGAAATCAGTTCACAGATGGAACAGTCTAGTGGAGTCAGAGATTCAACTTAGGAACTCGTTGTCAAGATTAGTTCTCAGAACGTCAAATAATGAGTACATACTCTTGTGTGCCTGTTAGTACCGAGATTCTGAATAATGGGAGAATTCGAGGGAAGAGTAGCAGTAATGCAAGGGAGCTTTGACTAATCCTTGTGACGTTACAATCCGGTTTACGTTATCTCACGAACTAAACCAATCTTCTTGCTATAGTTAGTAAATCCTGTTTCAGCCACTAGTGATATACTTAATTTATGCAGTAATGTTTTAAATTTCCTATTATATTATTTGTTAGAAAATTTAAACTATTATTTTCATTGAAGTAGGAGCTCTTCTTATTAGAATAAAAAATATTAATGAAAAAAAAAATGTAAAATTTCTAAATAATTTTAAATTGCATGATGACGACTTTGAACTGAATAAAAACCCTTACTGAAAAAGAAAAGTTGTTAGTTTTATTAAAGCATTTTAATACAATAGTATTAAGTTGCATATGAAGAACATGTTTATCACTGGAGGTCCTAAAACGTTTATTTATTAACATTTATTTCGGTCTGTCTGCCTGTTGGTCTGCACGATATCTCGTTAACCACCTCTCTGATTGTTAAATTAGGAGGCATTGTATGCACTTTTTATTGACACTCTTCAGCTTTTTGTGACTATCAAAATATGAGGATATCAAAAAGGTTAACAATATAAAATTATCAGTTTCTTCAGATCATATTTAACTCAGCATATCACGCATTAAACGACCATCAGGTACGTGAAATTTTGTTAAATCAGCGTCAACTTACTATAAAAAGACCGTAACAAGTTGAGGCTTTCACAGTTAAAAGTCTTTCTATCTACTTGTTTCCCTATTGTACACAAATCACACACTTACGGTCAGTTTTAGACATACAAAGGTAGGAAAAGTATAATCTAAGCAAGAAAATAATTATTGCTTTATATAATAACTCTATCAAAATCCTCCTTATTCCATATCTACAAAAAAGAGATACGGTAATACTTCGAATGACATTACATTCTGTCAAAATCTCACCCGCTATTGAGTTACTAAACTTAACCTTTTCTGTAGAGTCTATATGCTGGTTTGTATTTCAACCACGAGCTTGATAAACTTATTGGCGCTTCATTATCAATATTTGCTTTATTCATCACTTATATAAGCTTCTCAAAGCGGAGCACGTATTTCAAAATTCATATTCCTTTAACAAAGCTGTTGATTGTTGTTTGCATTCGTAATGAATTTGGTATTCAAAGCTTGTAAAGTAAGGTAAAAATAGGATAGAGAGATCGGGGTGTAAATTTGCAGTCGTTACTTTGTCTCCATTTATATTCCTATTTAAACACTGTATAACCATAGATATATTTCCAGAAATTTAGTTTAGTTTTTTAAACCTTATCATTACCTAATTAAAATTAAATAAATTTGGAATTTTCATATGTTGTATACAAACTAAAAGTAATTTTATATTTTAATATTTTTACTATCCCTAGTAAAATTTTTTGCAACATATGTTGTATTCGCTTATTCACGCTGCAACTTGTTACTTACTCATGCCTTAATAATTAATGTCATATCCTATAAAAATTATTATTATTATAAATACATATATTTCTTTTACAATATGATAGTTTTATTAAACAATTTTAATAACAATAGCATTTATTTGAACATGAGAAACATGTTTATCAATGGAGGTCTTAAAACATTTATTTATTACAATTTATTTCTGACTGTCTGTTTGTCTGCTCGATTTCTTGTAAACAAACTGATCGTTAAATTTGCAGCCATTGCATGCACTTTATATAGACAATACTGAGTTCAATGTTGGTGATTATCACTCTACTGTATTTGACTGAGCTTTAATAAAAATATTTGCATTAGTCTAACATGCATCAAAGGTAGAAACGCAAATATAACGGAATAAATACATTTGGAAACACAATGAGTACAATCATAAGGTATGTTAACATGTGGTATATTAATACATCATGTTATGGTCACACTCATGAAAACATGAAACCCAACCTAATGAATACAAATGTGAATGTATTATGTTTTATATAGAGAAGATGTTCTCTTTAGATTTCATTCAATGTAACTATTTTTATTCATTTCTTCATAGAAAAGAATGAGTTCGATAATGAATGGTTCATGTCCAATTGTGGAATTAGGCTGAGGGGTATTGAAATCAATTACTCAGCTGACTGACCTAATAATTCTTTTGTCAGCCTGGGATGCAAATTTATTTCCTGTATGAGTTGTTTGTCTGCTTATCTGTCCCCATAATATATCGATAATGAAATGAGCTACAAAGTTCAATATTTGAACGCCATGTGTTAGGCATTTTAGCGAAGCATGTTACGCAACTTATCTTGTATTAAAACTTTAATACTGAAAATGTTACTTTTTTATTGATTTACTTTTTAGAATACAATTTTGATTCAAATTTAACTCTATCTTGTACATGAACATAATTTATTTATTGAAATATTAACTTTAGTATATAATATAAATATAAAATTAGTTATAAATTATTATTATTTCTTAAATTGGTTACTAAATCTTGAGCTTGTTCTAATTACTCAATAATACTTAATAAATACTCAATAATCTTAATCAAAGCCTCAGGACCAATTCGCTTATTACTACAATGTAAGTTGAATGGTGTAAAATACTGTGGAGAATTACCTAGATACTAAGTATTCACAATGAAATTTTACCTCGTCTAGAGCAAGTCAGAAGAATTAGAGAGTTTCCGCTAGGAAGCAGGAGGCAGGTGATATATCAGAACGTTGCAAAGCTCTTTGCAGCAGTTTATGAAGTGGCTGACTTCCTTGACAGCCGCAATAAACTGTGTCTACAGAGGTTAGCTGACAGATTACAGTGAAAGACGTCAATTGATTCCAGTCATAATATCACAAAACTGTTAATGATCATACATTTAATTTAATACCGTCTTAAGTCAATATACAATTCAATAACAACACTGAAATATAGGCTACTTATCAAGTGAATAATAGCGGAAAATAGGGTTTGGTAGTTATCATTCCACCATAATCTATTGCAATTGATATGTCGCTGTCGACAAATAGTTCGAATCTTAACAGAGATAAGACCGCTGTCCTGATTAGCTATCAGCATTCTAGCGCCACCGCAATGCGCCGTTCTATTCCAAGCTTTTATCTCTCCAATTAATTATCACTATACTTACTTGTAAATTACGTTTAGTAGGAGTTATATTGTATCCTTTCAATTTAACACAGCGTTGTTGGACTGGCATAATTAATATTATTGTTGTAGTCTTGTAAAATAATTTTTGATGAAGTTGTGCAATTGTTTTAATATAATTATTTACTAAACAAGTTGGTTTAATTTTACAATGTCACATCTGATAAACTCCTACATTAAAAATTAAAGTAGTTAAAATTATTTCCTGATTTAACCAATATAACAACTTGTACACGTGATGTTTGGAAATTATTGAAATAATATATAATGTTGGAGTACCTCTACTATCCAGCTTCAATCTGTCATACATTATCTCCATATTAACGTATGTTGTATTTCTCAGGCATCAAAGAAATCTATTAAAATAGTGCAATAAATACCTAAACCAAATTTTTATATCCAAGAACAATACATTATTCGAAATGCATCCTTTAAATTGGTATAAATGTATTTTGACACCTAAGTTATGAATTCAAAACACATTTACTTGTCGGCATGTCAAGCTGCTGAAATCTCATACACAACGGAAATTATATAAATTACTAGCTGTTACTCGTGACTTCGCACTGAGTTCTGATTGTTTTCTTGCTGTATGTTCAACCAGCAGTTGCAGAACAGATTCAGATAACAAGTGTTGTTCCAATCATGCTAAATCTATGCGTTCACACTCAAAATGTTAACAAATTGAGAATAGAGGTTAATATAAAATAGGGGTTTACTGTCATACAACAGTGTTTAAACTGAGTTTGATTAAATTTAGCAGCCTCTTTTAATTAACAATATCTGTTCTTGTTCTAATGCACTTTAGAAACTAAAATGGCGTTTTTCTCAGACTATGGGGGCGTATCCCGGAAGGATTTTTGAAATAAGAATAACCCTATACTTATAAAAGGAATCGCATTACAATCGGTTGAATAGTTTACGCTTGAAAGCGTCAAATTGTCAATAAAGTTTAAAGAAAATTTAGCCAGTTCTAAATCTACATTGAGCATCAAGTTAAATTTAATTAATATCCTTGAGCAATGACCACAAATTAACGATCTTTTCTTTGGGATTTTTTACCTGAGAATCATTATATTTAAATAATAATACAAAGGAAGTACCACTATAATTATATACCTCTGACACTTTGTATAAAGTTTTAGTGCACTTCCTTTAAACCTTAATACACCATTGAAATAGAATAAAATGGCAATTAAATAACTCAATTTAGTTAATTAATTAAAAATAATTTTAGGCAATCGCACCCCGGCAATATGACCGAGTTATCCTTACCTCCAGATTTACACGCATTTATTCGCAGTTTAAAAAATGTAGCCTATCATACGAAATCCCATCTCATTGGGACAAAAGAAATTTATAAAACGGAATAGATTTTATTTTTTATTGTTTGTATAACGAATAGTCGAAATTCATTCTTTGCATTGATTTATTTAGTGCTAATCATTTTAAGGGTTGAAAGATAAAAGATGGGAGGATCCTTTAATTCCCCTCTCGATGTAGAATATGCAGTGTAATAGTATGGCACACGCTATGAAACCTTTCCTCATAATAACATTTCAAACGTCCTCCTACAAGGGAGAGGAGACTTGTAAGGAGAGGCTGGAGTTTAAATCGTTACCTTATCTTCCTCATATCGTGGGTTTACACGCACCACTTATCGTAATGATATGATCGTATCGATTTATCCTGACAAAAGACGGGGTGAATAGGCTACTTACGTGTTTTTATCGCTTATTCCGCTCAGTTTACAGATTATAATTTACAAATTTTCTGTCCACTAAGTACTGTTGCAGACGATTTTTCCGGACATTTGCCATCGTTCAGTGAAATTAAAATAAAATGAAAAGTCTTAAGTGGTACTGCTGTATGTATTCCTTAAATATATTTTAGAATTTTTCTTTCAGGACACAAACTTGTAAAATAAGAATATCATGTTGTTAATCATGGAATATCTTATTTTTTCAAATTACTTTAAACGAACAATTCATCGAAATAAAAGTAGTTTAGTTTCACGTACAATGAAATGGTCACCTACAGGTTTTCTGCAGTATTCAACAATGAATCTATGAATCTTCTGATGTTAAGAACAGGTTTATTTTTTCATTATTTGTAATATAAACATATCGTAAGTAGAATAACTATGAATATAAATGAAACATACTTTAATTTATCATTTGGAAAAAGATGCTTCAAGTTACGTTGATTCGGCTTTTGATATTAGCAGATTAACGTTTAAGAATTATAGTTTGCTGTAATGATGCTCAATATGCATAATATATTCTTTCTGTTACTGTAGTTACACTCTTAGTATCCTTTAGAACGTTTGAATAACATATATATATGTAATGCTATTATAGAATGATTTTTACGTTAACAGGGTTGTACCAACAAGCTGCTGCTGTCGCTCAGAACCAAGAGAAATGGACTGTCGATTGCTTAGAGTGCCACTCAGTTTGAAAGGCTATGAGTGAAACATGGATATGGCAGGAAAGCTCTGTGGTGCAATATGTTTCTTGGCCCATTTCACTGTATATTATCATAAAAGAGTTAACTAATACAATAGTTTAAACAAATCTTTTGGTAACACGTTTTAAATTACAAATATTTCCATTTATATATTTCAGATAATTATTTTATTATTTGACTTGTACTTTGTAATTGAATCGGGATTTGGAATAAGACAACAAATATTTAATGAGAGATTAAGTGCACATTACAAACCATCATCATACTATATCATATGTTATATCAAGGCTGAAGACCACTCTTCAGAAAGGCGGGAACATCCTCCGCTAACTTAATAGCAATAGATGTTTATAACTGAATAATGTTAATTTTTTATTATACATTGTTTTGCATACAAAAGCGAACTGAATTTATATCTACTTGTGTACATAAGATACGGAATCTTACAATAAATTTAGCATTTTAAAATTTACATGGTCTATCTCACCAGATTCAGTAACATTCTTGGATACTGATGTATTTATTGAAAATCATAATTTGAAAACAAAAATTCATGTCAAAGACAGTAACAAAATGCAATATTTGCATTTCACCAGCTGCCATCCAGTTCACATTAAAAAATCTATCCCCAAGAGTTTTTCAATAAGAGCAAAAAATCTTTGTAGCAATCAATCTGACTTCCATAACTACAAAAACAGACTGTCCCATGTACTTTTTGAAAGGGGGTATCCAAAAAATCTTGTTGATAGACAAATCAGAGCACGTAAAAATATTTCCAGTGCTATTAATCCTAATGATCCTAAATGTATCACCCAATATTTTCCTGGCCTTCATAAAATCAACAAAATTCTAAAGGTTTCTTTTCCTATTTTGGAATCTTCCCCTGAAACTAGAAATTTATTTTCTAAGCCCCCAAAAGTAATTTTTAAAAAACCTCCAAATTTACAAAACATTCTCTCTAGATCGAAATTAAAGTATGAGGGAAATCCAAAAAGTAATAACATCAAATCTAACGTGTGCAATCCTTGCAACAAGAAAAGATGCGGCAATTGTAAGATGTTAATACATTCTAAATCGTTCAAAAGTAGCACAACTGAAAAAGAGTATCCTATTAAAGGTACCATTGATTGCACTACAAAAAACATAATTTATCAACTAACCTGTAAATTCTGTCCCAAAGACTATATTGGAAAAACCATCACTCCATTAAGAGTGAGAATGACCAATCATCGATTTGATGTTGTTCATCAAAATTATGATAGACCATTATCTGCTCATGCGATTCAACACAATCAAAATAAATTAGAAAATTGCTTCAGCCTAAAAGGAATTTACCATTTAGAGCCAAACCCCAATCAAAATACCAATCTGATAAATTTAAGAAATGTTGAAATCGCATATCAATTAATTTTAAAATCAAGGCAACCAGATGGGTTGAACCTAAGATGATTCTCTTTTCCTTTTTATAACAAATTTTTTTTTTAGTTCTATGTAAACATTTACAGATATTCTACACACAGCTGATTGGAATCTTGTTGTTTATGGTATTTATTAGTTAAAATTTTTTGGTTATGTCTTTTGTTCTTGGTTTGCGTTCTGTTTATATGTTTTAATTCAGTGTGGTTCTGATGAAGGGTTCTGTGAACCCAAAAACTAACATCAGCACTGAATTTTTTTTCTGTTTTTGTGTACACTTTAAAGTACTTAGAAGAGTATATATATACTAATGAGCTTCATTAAAGGTTTGAATAAATATAAATCCTCATATAGTAAGGGTTGTCAAAAGGATATATATATATAAAAAATATATATATATATATATATATATATATATATATATTGTGTACACATGTGTGTGTACTTTTGACAACCCTTACTATATGAGGATTTATGTTTATTCAAACCTTTAACCCTCCAACTGTTTTTCATCAAAATTTTGATGGACACAACCCATTGTGTATTGTTGTTCGTCAAAAATTTGATGAACAAACATTCCCTTGCATAATCACTCATTACAGTATATTCCGGCAACGTATCGATTCGAGTCATGCACCATTGGATTCGGGAAAAAAAGCCTAAGGAATACTATAGTTTTATTCCTCTTTGTATTGTAGTTGCAACGTAGGTACCAAGTTCGTAGTTTGGAACGTAAAAGAAGATGATGCAATTCATTGTGACCGCCATGTTGTCGATGCCGTCTGAGTTGTTGATGTGACGAGTCGTGTTTATTAGTAAGTTTTAGTAGGTTTATTTGTGTTTTAGTGTTGTGTTTAGTGTGTGGTGAATTGTTAAATATTGCAGTAGTGCAAATAAATATATTTTAGAATAAATAAATTTCTCGAACATTTTTCGCAAAAGTTTTGAGTAATGACAAAATGAAACTTTTTTCGACTCTTCAAAAAAAAGTTATGGAATTTATTTTACTACTGCTGTATAGTTTACTTCATTCTGAGTAATAAAATATGCAATATAACATGTATTGAAGTAAAACTGTATTAGTAAAACTTTTATTAGCAAACTCTTACATATACAACCTATTTTCACAATTTATGCGCATCGCTGCTTTTTGTTATATAGTGTTATTATAGTTTCATAAATTTGTATAATGCTTATGTGTTTCTGAAACTAGAATAAATTTGACACAAAATGGCAATTTCACTTTTATAGTTTTCTTACTATCACTTGGTTTGCTAGGTATGGTCCCCCCCAAATTAAAAAAAAAATGTAAATTTTGAATTTCATGGAAAAGAATGTTTAGTAAACATTTTTTAAGGCCAAATTTAAATACTAATATTATTATATGTTTAACTCTGAACACAAAAATATATACTTTTATATATATATATTACTTTTAATTTATATTTTTAATAAATTTTTTTTAAAACCCTTGCACGAGGCTCGAAAACATGCTGCTACTACAGGAAAAAATGACCGCCAGTTGGAGGGTTAATGAAGTGCATTAGTTGTGTATACTGAGGAATGATATTATTTAAAAGCTACTCTTTTTGATTCCAATTACTTCATAGCTACTTACTTTTATTAAAACTAAGATATATTGCCTGTTTGAAATATCCATAATAATAATTTTTAACAGTTATCGTTTTAATTTACAGCTTTCGTAATATTTATCGGTTTAATGATAGAAGGTAGAAGTCATGAATAAATCTTTAACATGCATACGTGAATAGTTTGATGTCTATAGAATAGTATCATTTAGTTCAGTTCGTTTTCAAGGTATCGTGTGGACAGATATAAGGATGGACAAAATGACATCTTTTCAGCTCCACGAGTGATACTCTTTGCTAAAACTCAGCAAAATGGTGTAGTAAACATAAATCTTTATTGGTAAACTGTATGTATATTACAATATTTAATTAATTAATATTACGTATAACGCTATACAAGAGATGTATCACATGCGAGACAAAGACAGCTTCATTCATGACAAAAGCGAGTTGAACGTATGCTGAGCACTTTTCCATGGAGACAGATTACACACGATGCCTTTAACCCTTCAATACATCACAGCACTCTACAGCAGTTTTCTGACGGTCCTTGAATACTTCAACGTCACAGACCATGGAGTTTTACAGCTTTATGTTAATACTTTTAACGTTATAAAATAAGTAGCAACGTATGATACAAACAGCATATTGTGGTAGTTTAAAATATTTTATTGGATTGATTGTTGTACGTGGGTCTAGAGTACTTAAGTTTTCATTTTCAATTGTTGACAAGTTAAAATTAATCTATCTATAGATTAATAAGTGAGATAACTATACTCTGGCATCGCTGAGAGGACATATTTTAAATATTGTATTAAATGATAGAATATAAGTATCATACATAAACCTTATAAACTGTGGTGACCAGAATACCAACAAGCAAATCATAAAAACAGTGTAAGTATGGCTCTTTCTGAGCATAATTTACGCTTAAACCAGGGGTCACCTTTCATTAGGGGTCCTTTTTTAAAACATGACTGTCGCCGTCCGGAAGGAAAATACCCCATATGGGCTTAACAACTGAAATAATAAACAATACTATTTGAATATGTGTAGATAAAACATCAAAGAATTAATAAAAATGGGTTATTAACATTATTTTATTAAATATGAAACAAACATGATAAACCAAATGAAGTACTGTGTCTTTTTTTAAATTGATTATAGAAATTACATTTTTACCCTTTAACTATCCGACCGAAGTTTGGATTACGTTTGTACAGTCTATTGTAATTATATGTTGAAAATGTTCGTCGTTACCGATACCCCATAAATCTGCTCAAGAATTTAGTTCTAATGAAGATCACCTTAGAAAATGCTGATTCACAAACGTATGTTGACCCAAACAAGTTGAGGAGTTTCAAGAAAATGTATTTTTAATTCTTGATATTCATTAACAAAAACACATTTTATACAGAAATCTTGTCAAGAAACTTTCTCTCTACGCTGTTTAAAATATATATTTTCTCGGAAATCTATCATTTTGATCTGAATAGCAGCTTTATTACTCTTACAAATATTTGCAACTTCATTTCTCCATTCATCAGCAGATCCGGAGAGTAAATGTTGCTGAATGTCAATGACATTCTAAATTTTTTACGTCCGTAAATTTGTTTTCAAATTCCGATTTAATCCCCATAATGGACGTTTTGTATTGGCTGATGTCAAGCCGTTGTTACTGCTGTTTTATTTTAATTAGGGAAGTCCACGCGTTCTCTTTCAAGATCGTTGAAAAGATCTAATTTGTGCAAAAAAAATATGTTTCACTCCTCTCATGAGCTCCCGTACAAACTTTTATTTGCATTGAAGTTTAAGGTTCAGATCATTGATATGTTTACAAATATCTGATAAGACGTCATTGGAAGTTATATTTTCTTTATCGCTAAGAAAAATTAAGCAGGCATTGGTCGATGTCTGATCAATGTTGAAAACATATGTCTTCAAGTCTTCTAAAATGGTGAAGAATCTTTGTAAAACGCAGCCTTTGTTTAACCACCTTAGATTAATATGCAACAACAGGTCGTCATATTGATCGTCCACTTCGTCAAGAAATATTTTCAATTCACGATGCTTAAGTGTTAATTTTGCAAGGAGAAAGTTCATTATTTTCATCACTTCTTTCATTATTCCTTTAAGATTAGGATTGAGGTTGCAGCATAACACAGTTTGATGAATGATATAGTGGTAGGAAGTCAATTTTTAATTACATTTTGCATTACTTCTTAATAGTTAAAATAGTCCTTCTGCCAAAACGTGTTTCTTGAGTGAATACTCATAGATAACGTAATCCGTTGAATAGTTTCAACATCTTTTATGTTATCAAACAAAATATTGCCTGCCTTGAGCATGCATAACTTAACCATGTCTGCATGTGAATGTTTTCATACGCTATGCTAGAGTCCAAGAAATACGTTAAGATGCCTCACCGCATTACTCCTGCTCAGCCATTAACGACTCATGATTTGAGTCAAAGGTACGAAGCTAGACAATAAACTTGTAATTTCAGATTTACGTAGATTTATGCCAATTTGAAATTGGTCGGGAAATGATTTGTGTTTGGTCTCGTAATGTTGTTTTATATTCGAGGTATTAACTAACGCAACTGTTATATAAAAAAAAGCTCAGCTGCTTGAACACGATTTGCCTGCGTGAATACGAATTGGTTCATTCTGACAAAAACTGCCTATTTTTAACTTCCATCTTTCTTTCTCGGTTCCATTGTAAAAAAAATAGGTACCTAAATTCATGTCGTAGCCAGGTCAATGTATTAAGCGCAGGCGGCGTTGCCGTACGTCACTCAACATAAAAGTAATACAATGACAGACTGATGACACGGGTGGGAGGCGTCGTGGGCGCGTATCGCCCCCGCCATCATACCATTATTGTGAGTTCAAATGCTTTTCTAATTAATGTTTTGCATGTATGACAATTTGGTTTAATGATATAAAATAAACTTTTTTTAACCACTATACTGTAAATGTCTAGCTAACCCAAAGGATTCATTTCTGGTTGTTTTATACCTTCTCCTTGAACCCACACTGGGTGGGTACAGCAAAAACCGATTGTCACTTAAATCTGGATATCCTCAAGAATATACAGAAGCGGCACACCACTAACCGCAAATGTCGAAATTCTGGGAAGCACGGGTAATTCGAGAGGCCTAGTCTACTGCGGGAGAAGACTGTTGGGTTTGATAGGGTTCGTTCGCTAAGAGTCAAAAGTTCTTGCTGGCCTAGGCATAAGGGTGCGCCACCCCCTGCCTGCTTTGATTGGAGATGCTAGTTCAAAGCTGGCTTTACCTTCTTCCGAGGGGACATGACTTGAGATTAGTGCTCTACATTTTTCTCATGAATCTCGACAGAAGGCGGCCCCTACTCCTAACATTACCCATCCAAAACATTCTGTCACTATGTAAGCAGCATAAATGTTATTCAGTCTATATGGATACTAATTTATTTAAACATTATTAGTACACACAAAAACATACACACACACACACACACACACACACACACACACACACTTTAGCATAATTACAGTTTTCTTTTTACATTGTATATTTTCCAAGACAAATCAATAATGTTATAATGTCATGGTGTGAGCGGTAGTACATCACTTTGTTGTCTAAGTTACAACTAAGTAAACTCAAATTTGATAGAGAAACATTAGCATTCAATTAGTAGGACACAATTAGCTTATCACGTATTGAGCAGAGCGGCATTTATCACATCACTAGAAATGTAAGTTGAGTGTATCCTGTACAGACTACCGTATACGTAATTCAATAATTGATATGCATCCTAACGATAAATTTATTTCTGTGATTGATCTGTTGCTATAAAGGAACTGCAATACAGTATTTAAAAATATTAACCAAGATATATTTATTCACTATTTTACTTAAGGAGAAATTAAGTTTGAATTGGAAATTTTAGCTTCTTGTATTTAGCTACATTATATTTCATAACAAATTACATTGTTACTAGAAAAAGACAATATTTAAACTCCTACGTTTAATATAAACAATTAAGTAAAAAAAAATATGGTTTGCACCATTAAAAATGGATAAGTAGTATCTATATGTGTAGAGAGACTGTTATTTCAACAAACAATACATTCGCCGCTCAGGTTATCCTTATCCCTGGACTTTTGACTCTTTTTAATTCAGGAGAAGAGAGAAGATATATGGATTACCTAAGTTAAGAAGGCGGATGAAAACAAAATTTCTAATAAAAAAATATTGGGAAATGTTTTGAGAAACCAAACAATTGCTTTATCACTGTAGTAAATGGCGTCAACAGCTTCCAAGTATTGGTAAGAAAGTATCTACTAATGGCTCTCATACTTATGTTCTCATGTAAAAAACGACGTTTATAAGCAAAAGAGCAATGTTCTCAGTGTTATGTCACGTACAGTTTGTTACATACGGGTCGTTATGTTGGAAGCAAAAGGAATAATGTCAAAACTTTAAGTTTATCCTACAAAATGTACTCAAAGAATCCCTAAGATACTTATTTCTTGAAATGTATAACTTTTTGTAAATCATACGTACTCATAAATATAAAAATTAATGTACAAAGTAGTTCCATATTTAGGGCCTACTATAAAAATTAGGTTACTGACTTAATTATTATCTGAAAATTTTACTATCATCAGAAAGCCACAGATAAATTAAATCATCTAGAAATTGTATTGGTGTCAAAAGTCGTGCAGATAGAAGTTTGGTTAATGTCACGTTAAGCTCAGTCGGTTGCACCGCAGTCACCGCAGTTCTGGCGTCAGCTGCGACTTTAATTATTCCTTTGTCATATAGCATCTACAGTTCCCAGACGATAATGAATATACCAGTCAAGTTAAGCGATAGTCGAGCAGTACAATTTAATAGTCCATTGTGATAAATGAGAGACAACTTTACTTCTTTTGTTCTCTTAGTACAAGAAGCTTATAAATTAACCCTGGTCCTAAAATGACCTTTCGCTACTTCAGGAGTGACAGGATATTCTAAAAGAGTAAGGTTGATGGTAGAGACCGTCTCCTGTCAAGAACTACGAGAAAGAATTTAGGGCATTTATCTCAATCATTTTCCTTCTGAGGAAGGGAAAGCCAGCCTTAACCTGCCTAGTTATTCAAAGAAAGTAGGTGATGGCTCGCCATTGTGCCTAGTCTAGCAAGAAACTTTGACTCTTAGGACCCCACTAATTCCAACACTCATTTCCCGCAGTAGGCTAGATATATCGGGTACCTTTACACCCCAGAATCTTAACATTTAAGATTATTAATGTGGTGCACCTACACATCCATAAGGTAGCCTTTATTTAAGTGGCATATAGGTTTCTTAAGTACCCATTGTCTATTCGATTGGAAGGTATAATCCAGCCAGAAGTTAACCCTACTGGGTGAACTTTACTGTTAGTGAGGTTTTTTAGTAGAATAAAAATACCATTTCTTTACTTCAGGAACTTTGTTCCTTAAAACGATCAGAGTATATATGAAATAATTGTTCACCTAAAAATGCGTTATTATTATTTTTACATTTGGGATATAGTTAACCACATGTCGGGTTATACACTTTTTGACCATCTTTATGGTGTAAACCGTTTAATAAAGGAAAATAACTCAATATACGACATTAACACACAAGTTTTAGGCTCTTTTGAAAATCATACCGGCATTATAACGTCCCTCATCAGTTCGAATGCAGGTCATGTGTCTCAGTCAGTCAACTGCGAGTTGTGTACGTCATTATGAATCCTAAAGCGACTATTATGCGTTTTGTGACTACTTTGCTTTGTAAGAGCAGTTTCATTTCAATACAGAAGCCGGAACGATGCTTTACATGAAGCATTGAATTCTTTTCGATATGCGTATTTTTGTAGAGAATCAGATTACTCCAGCGTAGCGTGATTTAACACAAGTTCATCTTGAGATTTAAAGAAATCCGAGTTCTAAGTATTCTAGTATTTTGCTAAGACGGTGAAATTTTTACTCAGAGTGAATATATACAAGAAAGTAGCTTGTTGAAGTGGAGCCAGATGGACCCTTATATAAGGTCCCCTAGGAAATACATTGTAAAGGTGAGTGGACCCTATTATAGTTCGTTGAGCTTTAAGAAAAAGTTTAGACGTAACCCATCCTGTGAGCATTTCTCATTCAAAATTGGACATTTACACTTTCTAGGACGTAAATATAATAATTTATATAAGTTTTGAATTGTGTGCTGTAGCCTGAATAAACAGATTTATATTTAAATAGGGAGTAGCGCCAAATTGAAGAACTGCTTCAATAGCTAAACTCCGTTTGCTGTTTTATTGCTTCAATGTTTATCTAGCGTAGGAATGATATAAGTATGTAGAAGGAGAAATAAACCTACATTTTGAAGTGTTTTTAATTGTCAAATGATTTAAAACATATAGTGGAATAGAAGCAATTCTAACCAGCCATTTTAGCACCTCAATATTACAAGAAACTAATTTAATGTCCATTACTTGAGTTTTCCGAACGGTTCTTGTCACTCAAAGTACGTTGATAGGTCTAATGTTGGTTGCCTCATAATAATTTTGATTTTTGCAGTAAACTCGTACTGCAAACCCATTGGTTAAAAAAGTAACCAAAACGTGCCAAGAAGTTTGCTTAGTACATTTTTAGCATAAGCAATCCCTGGACCCATTTGAATTCTTAACGCAGTCAAGCCTAAATGAACATGAAAGATTTTAACATTCCCTCTATGGAAGGAAAAACCATGCTTACAAAGCAGTAAATCTTTTAAAAGAGTGTGTGATGGTTGCCCCTGGGTTTTAAATATCACTTCTTATGTAGGCTACACTATATTTGAGCATGTTACGTCATTAAGAAATTTTATAACTGATCTCCTTGTATCTTTCGCTTTTTAATTGTGCATGTGTTGCTCCCATTTCATAAAATATTTTTAAGGCTTTCCCTAAGGGAGTAAAATACCTATCAGCTAATATGATCCACTCTCGTAAAAAAAAGACGAAAACAATTTATAAATACAGTACAAACCACAACAAGTACAAGTACAAGTGCTCAAACTTCCAGTAGTGTGCAGTAAAAACCAGACATCATTTACATTACAAAACTGAATGAAGTCATTAGAGGCTAAAATATTGTACGGCACTAAACCGTTATATCAATGTAGTAACACTTTGGTTACCGTAGACGAGGGAGCCTTTAGAAATGTTCTTCTGTGAAGTAGCGACTAGCCTACTTATTTGAGTCCTAACTCTGTATGGAAATCCCACATACAAATCTACTTTGAATCTTTGATTTGAACTTAAAACACTAATAGGATCAGGAAAGGATTAAAAATAGAGAGAGCTTTCAGATGATTGATGATGCATTCCTTCAGATTTTTGTATCATGCTACATTCTACTGATAGCCAAAAATAGCCATGTTCAACTTGATGGAGATGTCTTGGTATCACTAATAGTAGATAATATAACTCGTTCAAATAATTATTTTCTGTAACAGGCAACATTTACATGTATATCAAAATTTGTGTAATAGATTTTATAAAAATAAGTAAAATAAATTCGCGTTATCAGGTAAAGTTGTCGTAAATCAAATTGTCAAAGTATTTGAGTCAGTTTTCACCTATTCCGAAATTATTGCGAAGATATTTTTACCCTCAAGTCTTTTTTTGCTGTTTATCTATGATTATCTGATATATCCGAGCTGCTGTTGTTGATTTAAATGTGAAAACCTAAATACCTACTGCCTTACTTACTCGTACTTATTGTCATTACTCGTATAAATTGTAGTGTTAAATTATTGTAGTTTTCTCCATTATTGTTCTCTTACAGACGTTCACAATATGAACGTCACATTCATTTATAAGCAGCATATTCCGTACATCTCCAAATCCCAGAACTGTTTGAATGTAAACTATATTTGTAAAACTAATGTTTTTCCAATATCTAGTGATTGTAATTGTTTCCTACGACATCGCTTCATGTTTTATATTCTGTGGCTATAAATCGATAATTTTATGGAAAGACAGAAATTCATTCTAATAAAAACTGCTGATATATATAAGTCTCTAGGCTGGTTTGCTAAACTACTTCACTTAAGCTATAAATTCACATTTTCCTTTATCCAACAAATGCATTTAAAGTTATTGAAGTAGTAAATCTTACGTCAGAAATGTATTTGAATGTCAAAGTTTACAACCTGTAAAACCTTTCAAAAGACCTTCAGAGAAAGTTTATTTTAATCCTTTTGACCAAATACTAAATTTTCTGCGTTTCAAAAGAAAACAATCTTTCAAGTTTTCTGTTGACACATATCAGGTAGGTTGTCGTTCAAAATTACTTTGATTTGCAATCTAAATTTTGAGATTCCTTTATTCATACATTACATTCTAGTTAATTAAAATTCCTCTTAAGGATTTATGGAAAGACCAGGCTACTAATAAGATACCAAACAATGTAACTACGATTACTTGACCTTACCGGTTGAATGTGTAAACAAAAGAAATGTTCTAACGAATATTTTATATAGGGTTCGTCCCCAGGTGTATTAATAAATTTCAGCGAATATAAAATGATGAAGGTTTATACTATTATTTGCATTGGGGTTGTAGAAATTAATGGGGAGTGAATAAAATAATATTTTGTCTTTCCCGTACACAGAAAAATACCTTCTTAATTTTAAAGGACTATTTTATATTGGTATTTATTAAACCCTAAATATTTTACTAACGGTTTGACTCATTACCTTTTGGAACTGTGGACGTCATGTAATAGTATTACAAAAGAATAACTAGTATCGCAGCTGACGCCTGAACTGTAGTGAAAACCGACTGAGCTTAACGGGACATTAATCAAACTTTTATCGGAATGACATTTGACACCATTGTAACATTTAGGTGTTTAAATTTAACTGTAGGAATATTAAAATACAATTTTCAATTTTATAATTATGTAATCAGCCATTAGTACTTTGAAATGTAAATATTTTAATACAATATTGTATCTACACCTAAACCAAATATCATTACGATTCTTTTCTGTATATGAATATACTTATGTTCTTTTTAAATATTTACAATATTGTTGTTGAACAATAGCTTGAGGTGCGGAGGATCATTCATTTTATATTTAGATTCTTCTCGTAGTATGCTCTAAAATAGCAAAACTGAAAGCCTCTGTCGTGCAAAGGCTTTTAAAACTGGACGAGGCTGAAAAGCGATTGGGATTCCATTGACTTAATGTAGACACAGAGTGGCATACTTGAAAGCAGATAAAAGCATTGTTGACGTATAAGTACATCGTTTGTTAATATCGCTTTTTGATGCCATGTATATCTAATATTCAAATATAAATGTTTAGGTGTGATATGGTGGCACACCATTTCATACATTTTCGTGGTGGAAAAAATGTTAAAACTTAAAATGGTTGTTCATATTTTTCTAAAGCTGACATTCATAAATGTATAAGATTGGTTGATTTTTTCTCGCCCTTGATGTTACCTAAATATAATGATTCCACAAAGTAATATTAAAGTCAGATGAGTGAATATAATTTAAATTACTGATAGTCTGGAAAACATATTTAGACAAAAGAATTGTTGCTTGTATTCAAAACTACTCAACATACTTAGAGAAATACATAAATATGACAAAACGTGTATTTTTTCCCGCGTAAATAGTATTTCACGAAGGCTAAGCAAACAAGTTTAATTTTTACATAGTGCCTTTCTATATCCTGCAATATTTTAAATTGAAGTTGCTACTCAAGAAATATGTGTTTCTTTTAAAATTCATTATTGTAGGCTAAAATAAATTAACTTTAAAATGAGTTATTATAGACCATTGTATGTCGTATAATTTTTTTTAAATTACATAACGAAAACTCCGGAAATAAGTGATGCTCACTAGAACTTAGAATACCAAATAACGAAATCTCATACTTTGTAAAACATATTTAACTTCAAGTTCATATTTTTAATCGCCGATCTTTGCGCAATAACCGCAGTTTTAACCGATCAGCGGCGGTGAACACACAAAATCACTAGTTTCATGGCTTAGAATTTGTGTAGTTGTATACATAGTAAATATATCCTGTATAAAAATACATGACAATTTATAGCCAAATATTTTTTTCAGAGATGACGTGATCTGAAATTATAAAACATTTAAGTATAAAATAAATATTAGTTCAATAAAAATACACGAAAATATTCTAAAGTAAAAATATTTATTCTAAAACCTCATTTTAGAAGTCATAAGTAAAAGGTGCAGGATGTGTCTTGTAGTTTTTAAGGTAATAGGTATTTTCCCCGTAGTAAACTACTATTACATTTTTAACAAAATCCCCGGAAGGGGGTGCTGTCGTACTGCAGCTTCACTGGAAGGTAGGGAAAAGTTTTAGTGGAAAATCCCCATTTGGCCATGCTATATACGCTTATACGCCAAGCAACCATGATAACTAAATTACAAGATTTCGTTGCAAGGCATAAAATAATCAGAGCTAGCAATCACGTACATCTATCGACACAGCTTTAATAATTTTTCGTTTTCACTAGGAAATAAATATGACGAAACAGTCTACTTCAGTTAAATCTGTACCGTCATTACCTTTTCGAATGAAAATATATACAGAAAGTGTAAGGGTTTGGAGTTTGGGCTTTAACCTGCCCAGAGGCCTTTGTACAGCCACATGCGATGATTAATAAACATTATCTTAAATATAACACCTTCCAATGTGAGGATCCTTTTTTATTTGGTCTCTAATATATACATTTAACAGACAAATTTCTCCCTCATTTTTAGTTTGTAAAAGCCATTTGTTTCTATTGGAGTCTCCCGTACACAAACAAATGGTACACCTCAGTACAGTAGACGTACTAAACTCTTTACCTAATTGTCCGGTCGTTTTGAAGTAGTAATATGACTCTTCTGTACCTACTGTCTATACATGCCTTAGGTGAAAAATTTTAATGTTGTCATACCCAGTATTGGTAACACTGGCAGGTATAAACCTGCTAGAAGTGATCGCCCCTAGGGATGATATAACCTACTAGATACAACTTCAACTCGACTACGATACATTGCGCCATATATTGGATTATTGTAAATCTTAACAAATATAAAAATATAACACTCATTACTTACATTCAGGTCTCTTTGGAGGGATTTAACATGTTACGACCAACAACAAATTGAATTTTGCAAGATAATGTTACGTTGCAACTATTTATTGAACGTTGCAATATTCTATTATTTATGTCACTGTGGTGAGCTTTAATATGTTACAAAGTATTTTATCTCCATAAGAATTAAGTTGGTTACCTATTGTTTTCATGTCTCCTCACTGCATAATCTTCGGTTGTATTCATAACGGCCAGGTTAGTCATTGGATAACTGTGTTAATAACTCCTTGCTAAGAACTAAACTGTTTAAAAACAACTAAATTATAGTGTCAAGTAATTTTGCGAGTTTGTTACACTGTCACTCTTTTCTAAACGTAATAATCGTTCATACCTCCTTGGAGAGAGGCACTAATACTAACGAACATTAACTATATTATTGTCTATTTGCTGACCTGGCATCCAAACAATACTCTTTCTTATAACTACTTTTAACCTAATATAAGTGTTCATAAAGTTATAAAACATGTTTTAGTGTAAGTTTCTTGTTAGCGATAAAGATTTAGATTGTAAATGTTTCAGTAATTAATTACAATAATATCTATATTCAAGCCGTCACGTGACAAGGGATTGCCCGGTAACTGTACATGTAAATATCCGAACGGAGTGGGACATAGCTTAATTAGTTAATGCTACAACCTTTTTTAGGCTAAATATAAATAAGCCTAGCTTCAACAAAACAATCTCTAATTAAATACTTAAACGGTTGTCACACGAATTAGATTTTCATGGTAATATATATATTCAAACGGCTCTAAACTATTTTCTTTGTTGAAAAAGAGAAAGTTTTCACAGACAAGGTCCTGCTGTATAAATGCAGTGGTGTAACAAATTTGATCCGACTAACGAGAAATTTTAACAAACCTGTCTGTCAAAGAGTCAATGTTTGAATCCTGCTGCCATTCGTCACCTTGTTACGCAGGAATTTCGCTTTAATTCGCGAGTAATTGACTTGTGTTGTCCGTCAAAGAGTTTTTTTCGATTCATTTCCTTCAACAGCAGTCTATTTGAATGGTTTACGGCAGATATTTGATACCAAGGGATCTAGTAACTGATTAATAAATGATGAAAAAGTTTTGATAATGGAAAAAAAACCATTTACAGCCGAGAGTTCTATTTAATTGCACACGGGATCATGTGTCAAATTATTTTGTATTTTTTGGTGTGTATTATTATTATTATTTTTGTATTATATTATTATTATTGTTGTTCGTTGAGTATTGGAAATTTATTTGCAAACACAAGGAAACATTAACTTATCTTGAATCTCCATAATATGCCATTTATTATTTTTCGTAGGCTTTGCACTTCCATGAGGAGTTCTGGTTGGGGTGAAATATATTTCCGACGCCAATGTCGCCAAGTTTGTCTTGTTGCCACAATAGAAAATATTTTAAAATTTTTATATGTATGGACATTTAAATTTACTCCAGTCTGAGAACAACTAATATGGGTTTTATGCTGTATAAACAAATTATTTTTATTTTCTTGACAATTTCAACACATCATGCATAGGACGACTAGATGCCACTGGAATGGATTTCTGTAGTAATTTTTTAACACAGTTATGTAAAACGCATAAATGAAATACTTCATTAAAATATATCCTAATCAATCGTTTAGGGTTGGGAGATTAAAGGTCTCACATATCCCAAAAATCAAGAATTCTTTCAACATTTTGGGATATTGTATATGGTTTATTAATAATGATAGATATTCCAAATAATTAAGTAATAACAATGCGATACATCAAAATATGAGAAATATGCCATAAATTATATCACTTACGTGGACTTATTCTAATAATTGCTCAGGAATAAATACGTCATAGCAACTAAAATCAGTAACATTATATTTTACAGCCTATAATTAAAATAAATATAACATTCTTTATTTTGCCAGGAGTCGACTCAAGAACATAAAATAAACAAAAGGAACTCACGCGTAAAACAGTCCAGAGATCCGCTTCCGATACAGAAATTATGCATAACTCCGTCCCGAGTTCTTTTACGTAATATTTTCTACCACAGTTTAAGTTGTAAAGGTAAAAATATTAATTGAAATGAGAGTACTGGCTGGTAAATAATATAACTTAAAATGAAACTGCTAATTCTAAATGAATTTTATTTATTATTGTGAAAAACCTATTATTGATTACATCATATTTTATGACGTAAATATCTAGGTACGCACAAAGAAGAATATTGCTTCGCAATGCTCTTTGTTTTAACAATAGACAATGATGCAAAACTTTAGTGGAGTGCATAGCACAGTTAATGCTGTTATAAAACTTTTTTGGACAGCGAAAAATCTATGTTAAATCTTTGATTTAAGTGCCATACATTAATGTACAAAAATCGAACAGGAAATTTCTAGTTATTCTCTTGCTCAAATAAAAAATAAAAGGCTATTGATAACGTCTGTATATTTAATGTTAATGAAAAAATACTGTTAAAATAACAATATTCTACTATTGAAATGTAAAATCTGAATTGAACGGAGTTTTTTCTCCGTTAAAAATGAAAAACTCTAAAAATTGAATGAAAATTCTGTAAAAAATCAGTATAACATTTTATCAAAAGAAATGAACATTTGTCTATGGTACGAAATTAAACTTACACAATCTTCTTATTTCATTATCTTTTTTTCAAGAACATTTAAAAGTAAATTATATTTTTGGTTGATTTCTTGACATTTTCATCGTCTAATATTTCAAACTCTATAGTATTTATTACACTATATTCAGTTTTATTTTAATACATACACAATTATGTATATCTTATTTTCTTCTAATTTATGTAATTTTATATTTATTAAATCCTAATTAGCTAAACATGTAAATTATTCTAACTCCGTTAAAAAAGTTTAACAAACAAATATTATTTCAAAAAGGAGTAAATATAAATTTGCATACTTTATTTCAAGTTTTCGAATGGAAGTTTGAAAATACAGAAGTTTTTAGCATAACGTTCTTTTATTTTCTGTAGATATACTAGGAAGTCATAAATTATTTTAGGTTTCAAATTATAATAAAATGTAATATTCAAGTAATGATAAATAACAAATTACACTCTTTCTCACAATAAATATGCTTATTTACACTATCAAAATTTATTTATTCTTTTAATTAAATAGTAATAATTTCAGAGTTGTCGTAAGACATACTAAAAACGTTATTTAATCTGAATTCTGTAAGAAAATTTGTAATTTTAGGGTCCTTGTACATTTCTAATAAGATTTACTTAAATAGTTCATTTATTTAGAATTTCGTCGATTCCCCTTTTTTAATACATCATCAAATTAGAATTCATACAAACCAAATATCTTCTATTAATAATTTATATTTTGTTAGATCATTTATAACAAGGATTAATAATTAATTATGTATCCATTTGTCACATAATGAAGGCTATTTTCATAATTATGAATTTAATTTCTTTATGTCCTATTATTTTAATGATTGAATTAGTTATATTTCAATTTATTATTTTCTAAGCTTTTTATTTATATTTTCATGCATGTGTCCTAAGAATTTATATTTTCCAGAAAGAATAAGATATTTTCCTATTCTGTTTAGTAATGAATGTTTTAATAGTAGTAGTATAAGGGAATTTTATGGCAAATCGTATATATCTAAGGGTTTCACTGTTAAAAATAACTAAATTTCATGAAATTTTTTTGAAATTAAAGGCGAAGGAAATCAACCATCCCATTACCCTTTTTATTTTCCACAATTCAATTTTGTAGAGAGCATTAATTTGAATGTTTCATATAATTTGAATAATAATTTTTAATATGGTTTTTGTTTTTCCCAGTAGGATTTTCATTCAATTTGGAGACATTTCCATTGTTTGAAACATAATTATTTATATTTTAGTCAGATTTTATATTATTTTTTTCAAATTAGGTTATTTTATCAATATATGCTTCATTATCTTTCATTAGATATGCAGAAGTTTACAATAATTTTATTTTCTTATCGGGAAGAGTTTACTATTAATTTTCTTAAATTTACTCGTACTAAGACCACTATTTTGTGATTCATTTGGTATTTCCCTGATAAGATTTTCTCTTTTGTTTCTATAGATACGTTTAGGGTACTTTGTGCAAAGATTATACATTAAATTTCTGTTGTCCGTAAAACTGCATCAGGGGCACAATTTTATTATCTACTGATGCATATTATATATAACACTATTAGATCACAGAGGATCCATACAGCCGTAGTCCTTATGAACGACTGATGAGCGTCAGTGATAGAGAACAGTGTGATTTGTGTTTACCAATAACTGGAAGAGCAGTTAATCAAGCAAATGAAGCACAACTCACATAATTCATGCGCACTCATTGTTGCTGCGTTACCTTACATCATTGACATCATCGAACTTAAATAATTTATTTGCAATGTGTTTCCTTATCTACGACACGATAACGTGTATTAAATTTACTAGGATTTTTCATAAAAATCAGAATAAGTTAAAAAAATCCATATCTAATGTAGAAGTATACCATTAGGTATATTTGCCATACATAAATAAACAAAAGAACTTATATGTAAATTGTTGGACGAGTAAGTTACCTGTTCAAATTAAATATAGGTAAACGTATCTATATATTTATATTTATTCAGTGATTTAATTATATTTACACAGGTAATTTAATAGTGCATCCATTTGTGTATGGAAATTGTATGTAAGTTGTTAGATAAATTATAATGAATTAACTGTTTATAACAGTTCCAATGATATATTTATACGTTGTATTCTTATTAAAATTATGTTTTAGTTCATACATTACTAAACCAGATACACTTTTGGTATATGTGACACTTGGGCCCTGAATTGGCGAATACTTCGGCCAGAAATGATCTACTAAATTTTAACAAAAATTCAAAGCCTATAGGAATGGAACTTCCGAGGACAGCGTGGTGTAGACAGACTATTTGGTCTATGTAATCTTGGAAGAGGAGGAAACTAGCTATGTTCCAGCTACATTCCCGATTCAGATTGTGTAGTGAAACTCATGTTAGACTGCGTCTACCGCTAACAATCATCCTTTGCAGTAAACTGACCAATCATTTATTATTTTACCCCAATATCGTAACGAAGGTGATGTGCAGCTCTGGACGTTCATGTTGTTGCTCACATGCAGGTGATAAATCGACTGAAGCCGAATCCAGTTTAGATTCAACTTGAAGGTATAAGCCAGCCAGAAGTGATCACTCCTATAAACGAATGTTATCGTGGCAGCAACCTAGTTCAGTCGATTTATAAATAAATAAATAAATAAATAAAAATGCCTTTATTTCAAGCGTCTCTCAGTGTACAACTGTTTTACAGAGTAACTCAAGTCAAACTTAAAATTAAAAACTACACATTATTTTCATGGTGCACATAAATGGTAACAAAAAATATAATTAAGACGTATTCATAAAATGAGATTTTACTCTAGACTTAAATGCTAGGATGCCCATTTGTTTGAGGTCCCAAGGGAGGTCATTATAAAGAGTAGGGCCAAAATAAGAAAACCCTTTTCTACCCACCTCTAGTCTGACCTTTGGAAAATGGAGTAGCGCATCCTGCCGGGTGCTTCGCAGAGCCACCCCCCCACGAGCAACGAGTCTTTCCACCAGGTACTGAGGCTCCTGCTGTACCAAGACCCGGTGGATGAGGTTGCAAGTCTGCATCCTACACACGGCATCAGTTGGCAAAAGACCGGCAGCCTCACGATAGGCAGATATACGCTCCCGTCTACGAATGTTGTAAACGAAGCGCACTGCGGTGTTCTGCAGCCTCTGCAATCGGGACATTTCCTCCCTGGTAATGCTGTTGCCGTATGCAGGAAAACAGTAATAGAGCACTGACAAAACTAATGACTGGACCAGCTGCAGCTTAGCAGATTCTGGCAGTATTGATCGGTACCTGTACAGACCTCGCAGCCTTCCTAAAGCCAACTGGGAAACATGAGTGATGTGATCTGAGAATGTGAGGCCCCTGTCAAGCACCACTCCCAAAGTCTTGACAGTATCACTCACCATCAACATTTTGTCACCAAGTTTAACGTGCATATCTCCAAGCAGGATTTTTTGACAGACAGTTGGCGGGGCAATATGAAGAATCATGCATTTTTCAGCGTTCAACTTGAGACCATGCTTCCGTGACCAATCATCTATTCTCTCCAGATCAGAGTTTACCCCTGCGAAAACTTGGTTAATGGAATCTGACTCATAAGAAAAATGCAATTGACAGTCATCAGCATAGGCATGCACCTTGCAGTGACAAGGTGTACCTGATTTCAAGCTGTATCAGTGGTCACTGTGTGGTCATTCAGTTTTATTCGTGCCCCGTTTAGATCTCAAACTAATACTAATTAAACGATAGTAAAATATTTATAATAATTATTATACTGGTTCATCTTTAAACCAGTCGCTCGTTAAGTACGCAACCACAGACACAACGGTTATGATAATAAAATCACGGAAAACCTATATAAATGTACATCAGTTATTATATAAGAACAAAATCAAATATAAAATTTTATTATAAGGATGCCACTTATTGTCAAAAACATGTTAATGACGTTATTTCCTAACTATTTTGGTTTCCATTATTCATACTTCAAAATATATTATTATGTAAATATATAAATGTAACAATTAAATAACAGCTTTAAAACGTAAACACCCAACTGGTAAAACAAGTTTAGTATGTGGCTTTCAACAAGTTGTCAAACAAAACTAGACTATCTTATTTTTCGTAGGTTTTTTCTTTCTTCATCATTGATTTTGTACCCTGTTTACATACTAGTTTTTATAGAATTTACCTACTAATGCCAGCACGTGTAAAATATAATATATTACAAATGAGAGCCCTTAAAGTTTAGTTTTATCTATTGAACTAATTTAGAAAAAAACCTAAGACAACGGAATATATTAGCTATGTATTACAGCATTACTTCCTAGCATGTGCGATTGTACTTCAAAAGCGATCTTCTAGAATGTACAGTTTAAACTTATCTTAATTAAAAAATCAGATTGTATTTAAATAATATCTACACACATCATTTAGAAAACATAAAGTTGCAGTTGTTTAGCAAGATGAAGAATACGTTAATACTGTACCTTTACATAATACTGATTATTGCAACGGAAATATTAAAAACAGAATTAAATATAAGATGAATAATATAACATATTACATAGTTGGCAGAAACAGTAAGGAGTATTTTACTAGGAGGGGAGCCAGAGTTACCGACGTTGAAAACTGAGTGACGTCATACCAGCAGCCGACATGATTCGTCCCGCGTGTAAGCACAGCCTTGTCTCCTTATATTATGAAGTTAGCCATTGAGGACGGGCATCACAGGTTCAGCCAATGATAAAATATGCGTATCCCCTCTCTTTCCATCTTCATAAGCACGCGTGTTTACATCAGATATCTCCTAGATGATAAATATTAGATATCTATGGGGTTTGGAATAGAAGAAACCTCTGGAAGAATTTAAACATTTTTTAACTTCACGATAACCTAGTACAATTATATTTTAAGAAAATGTGTCTCATGCTCTCAACGGATAAATAAAATATTTTTCTAGAACATCGATTAACCCATAGAGGAATAAATAGAATTCAAATCCGCACATGAAGAGATTTGAATTGACTACTCGAGAGATTTGAACTCGTGTTGTGCGTCATGGAAAGCAACGTCATGCTTGTTCGCTCTGTAGCTGGTAGGAGCATGACTATCACGGCCATTTGTGTGTCAGATAGGCAATATCTCCGTTAAGAGGCTGTCTAGGCGTGATAGTAAAAGGTCACAGTTGCTCCTTGTTGAAGTGGCTACTTGTTTTGGCGGACTACGGATGTTCGTTTCGCGTCACGCAAGTTAATGTTTTCCACATGCTTTCAAAGTATAATGGCAGCTTTACAGAAACGTAAAGAAACCGTATACAAACATCTGATCTGAACTAACAAAAGTTGACGTTAATGAATATTTTTATCTCAAAGTAAAAAAAAGTAAAAGTAAAGAATGTCTTATTTTACCAGGCGAAGTTAGTGCTAAGAAGCCCTCTCTAACACTTAACCTGGGGACTAACGGCTTAAAGGAGACTTCCAAACCACCAGCAATGGCCGGGCAGGCGGGCTCGCTCAGGGGTCACCTATCCAAGCAGCGGCCACGCTCGACGTTGCTTGATCTGGTTATCTTGCGATAACCGCCGTACACGCTACACTGCGCCATTGACAAAAGTCCATTTCTTCTGAAATGTTTCAGGTTGCAATGTTGAAATATCTTCCAGTAAGAAATCACTTTTTAGAAGGGTTTCTTATGCCACTTTTAATTCCTTTTATTTCCTTATAACACCAAACATTAAGTTTAATAGTAACACTGTATTTCGTTAAACTACTCAGCAAAAGTTATTAAGTTAAAAAAGTAACTATTAATTTATAGTTATCAAGCTATCCAGTCATAGTATTAATATATAAACAACAAGCAATATGGAAGTGTTTATGTGTGTTTTATCACTTAGTATTGTTACGGGTTTTCTTTAAAAAAAATTAAATTTAATATGTAGATCTCTGTGCATGCAACTAACAATGATTATATTATGTAAACTGCAGTTTCAGAATTGCATTGTTTTAAAAGTCTTTAAATTGTTTTCAATATATTATTGAATAATACACGATAAAATATTTAAATAAATAAATGTTTTGATTGTGCAAGCTTAGTCATGTAACAAATTTGATCCGAGTAATGAGAAATTTTAACAAACACATCTGTCAAAGAGCAAGGTTGAAATCCTGCTGTTATTCGTCACACTGTTACATGGGTATTTGTGTTTTAATTCGTAAATAATTGGTTTGTGCCCCTCCTCAAAGAGATTTGTCAGCTGTACTTCCTTTGAGGGAATTTTAATGGTTTAGATTAATCCTTTGATATTATGCGACCTAACAACCTGACCATGACATGCCTGATGAAAGCGTAAATAATTTTATTTTATAATGACATGTGTACTTTGTTTTATGAAATTTATACAGATCGTTTTATATTTTCTTGAAGAATGAGTGACGTCTCCATGATTCTATACGTGCAACAGTAGTTAAAATAAATTTATATTGATATCATTTCAAATATTCTATTGAAACTGCTCGATTACAATGGAAATGATAAGGAGGAACATTACAATAACGCATATCTTAAATATACAATACAATATCACGATATCTGAACTACTCATACAATAATTGCCTCACGGTGCGCTATCATAGGGCGTCACTTCCAGTCTACAGAAACTGCTTGTGATTATAATAACGTTCCCTCTGAGACTGTTCTACAAACGACTTTCTTGATTACCCGAAGATAGAGAAGTGCTTTAGACCCCCAAGTATAACTTAACTAATCTATCCCTTAACAAAACAAGGGCACTGGAATACCTACAACAATATCTCCTAATTCACATTTGTCTGTTTATCTTATAAATATTTGCAGAAGGATTATCTGGTATACTGCTGATATAACATAAAGTATAATTTATTTACTAGTTACCAGTCTTTTCTAGATTTGTAATAAGTATTCAGTAAATCTGTTGTCGGGAATTCAGTGTCAGCCTCACTCTTATATGGTTTTGACATAACCCAGAACAAAATCGTGCCGAACTTATTTGCAGTAAAGTACAATACAGTAACAGTCGAACCCTATCTTTCTACCAGAAATAACTTAACTATTAGAAGTCATAATTTTGCTACTATAAAATTAAATCTAGGTTATTCATATGATACCTTCTACAACTTTTGAATTTTAAAGTACGGGAAAGGTCAGTGCGTGATGTTCTGGTATGTGGGTGAAGTCCTAAAATCCAATACTCCAAAGAAAGACTATAATTGCTTAAAGTTGATCTTTCTTTAGACAAAGTCGTTCCTATCTGTGAAACGGCTCAGCTTTAATAAATGGTAAATTAAGGAGTTTGAAGGTAATTGTATAGCACAAGTAAGAACAAACAAATTCGCCAAACGGAAAACATCGCCAAGAGCTCAAGCAAAGAAATTTACCAAAAGAATCAATATATACTCAGTGTTCTTATTTGTAAGCCTAGATACTCATAGCAAGATAGATCCTAGTCATTATGTATCTAAATTTTATCACACTTGAAAACGATGTCATTGTAGTCAAATATTATTAATTTAGTTTGATAGTAAAATGCCTGGTGAAATTAAGTTAGAATTATACCTTACATATAAGAATCCCATTAACTTTAGTAGAGCCTTTTAAAAATATTAGTAAGGTTAGAATTAATTAGTAAGGTAAATGAAACAAAAGAATGGATTTATAGTATTTATGACAATTAAAAAAAGGCTCAGTCTCAGGATTTAGATTTATTTTTATCTAATAGTTTAAATAAAGTGCTCACATTGTCAAAATATTAAAGAAGAAGAGTTTAGCAGCAAATTAATTAATTTTTGGTTATACTCAATACTTGATGCGAATAGGGAAGGTACCTTCCCTACTCCAACGTATCTGTTGCGACTCATCGAGGACTACCTCCGTTCTAGGCGTCTGATATACGACATTCGAGACGGAGCGCGGACGGTGGAAGTCACCTCTTGTGCCGCGCAGGGTTCAATACTCGGCCCGTATCTCTGGAATATCGCTTATGACAGCCTCCTGAGATCCGAGATGCCAGAGGAAACCGTCTTAGTTGGGTGCGCCGATGACGTTGCGGCTCTCATCGCCGCACGCAACGTTGAGCTGGCCCAGCTAAAGTTGAACCAGGTCATGCGAGTGGTCAACGCCTGGATGTCCGATCACGGTCTTTCGCTTGCTCTGAGCAAGACGGAGATCGTGATTCTCACAAAGAAGAGAATTGACACCGTCGTCCCGCTGCGAGTGGGGAAGGGAAGTGGTCCAGTCAACGCGTGCCACCAAGTACCTCGGAGTCATGGTGGACAACAAGTTAAGCTGGAGAGACCAGATCTTCCGTTCGGCGGACAAGGCTGGTAAGGTGGTCTCTTATCTTTGTAAGCTGATGGCCAATGTCGTTGGTCCTCGGTCCAGCAAAAGACGGTTATTGGTGTCCGCAGTCCAGTCCGTGCTCCTTTATGGGGCAGAGGTGTGGGCAGACGCTCTTACCAAGGAATTTTATAGGTTACGACTCGCCCGGGTTCAGCGTCAAGCTGCACTCCGGGTGTGTTCCGCCTATCGGACAGTATCCGAGCCTGCCGTCCTGGTGGTTGCCGGAGTCATCCCTGTCAAGCTCTTGGCAGGGGAGGGGAGAGGAAGGCGATTTATCAGAGACAAGGCGAGATCGGCAAGGACGCAGCAAGATCCGAAGAGCGTGTCCGAACCTTCCAGCAGTGGCAACACAGCTGGGAGCACGAAACCCGAGGACGATGGACTGCGCGACTCATCGAGCAGGTTCAACCATGGGTCGAAAGGCGGCATGGCGAAGTGGACTACTTCCTCACGCAGTTCCTTATAGGTCACGGCTATTTCAAGTCGTACCTGAACCGGATGGGCAAGACCGGTTCACCGGATTGCATCTACTGCCCGGGCGTTCCCGACGACGCGGAACACACCTTCTTCCGCTGTCCGCGTTGGGAAAGGCCCCGCCTGGAGGCCACAAGAAAACTCGGGGTTTTTTTCGGTGGATACGGTCTGCGAAAGATTATGGAGGATGAGGGGAACTGGGATTGTTTGTCACAGTTCGTCCAGGGCAACCTCCTGGAAAAGAAATCCTATCTGGACCGCGAAGTGGCCCACATCCCTTGACCGAGCGGCTGGATAAGGAGCGAGCCCCACGGGCTTAAGCCAAATTTAGGCCTAGCCTGAAGTAATGTGATAAAAAATCCCAGGTTAGAATCCTAAAGAGTAGAGGAGGTTTTTTAGTGGGTAAACCCGTTTTTAGGGGAGTCCCACACTACAGGCTGGCCACCTGCTTGCGTAATTGCATTTTTCCTGCCTCTCCCTTAAAAAAAAGTACTTAATGCGAGTTCTGTGTTGTAAGGGTGTTCAATCCAGATGAAAATTCAAGTAGACTATTTATTTTGAATACACTCTTCTAAGATACAGGTTCTTGGGTATACCCTATGATATAAGTTCTGGCACCAATTATTGTAGAATTAAAATTCCAGAGTTGTTAATTAATATTGAAATTAATTCTTTAGTTATTTATTTGACTTAATAGAACCTTACAGTTTTCTGTAAATGTCATACAGACTTGACATTTGATCAAATTACATTATCAATTTTAACCAAATACATAATTTTAGTAACAATATATTAAAATATTGAGATGGCCAAGCAAAGATCCCTGAGACACTTAGTTTTATAATTGAAATTTGACTGATTATTATATTCATTTTTTTAAATTCATCCTTCTGAATTCACCTTGCAGGTATGACATAACCATTGAAGAATGATAGCTCGAAAACCGTAACTTTTTAATGATATAAGGAGAACTTCATGATCGACTACATCAAATGCTTCACTAAGGTCACAAAAGCATAAGGTATGCTTATCAGAATCAATGACAGCTAATGGAAAAGTTATATTCGTCAAACCTAGACCCAAACTGTCGAGGTGACAAAATCGTTTTTTCCAAATATCTATGGATACTCTTTAAAATTGTTTTCTTGAAATGGTTGAAGATTAATGGTGTGATTAATTTATTTCCTTTATATTTACATAATTCTTTTGAGAAAGTAGATGTTGAAACATCATAATGTACCATTTATTCATGGGCTGGAAATGTATTAAAAATATTCACTCTATGTTGTGCTGTTCCGATCTGCCCAATCACTACTTTTGTAATTGTAATAATTAATTTAAAAGTTTTTCTTGCTCATTCTTCCTGATTTATACTATTAAAAAAAAAAAACAAAAAAAACAATATGTTCCAATAATATTGAAGAGTTAATAGTGTGATCGTGATTTCCAGTGAAAAAACAATGTTATTGCCATTCAAGACAGGTTTTGCGTCTTAAGACAGAAATTGTTGGTTAAGTTTGTGTCATAAAATTACAACTGCATGCCAACTGTAACAACTCCATAAGGCAAAGTACTATTATTACCTCAACCAGAGTTGCAGTGAAATTAATTAGTCGATTATTATCAACGAGATACAACTGTTATTGTAGGTTTTAATGGAAAAGAAATGCCATTATTATACATGAATAGCTTCACAAAGTGAATGTGCAAGTTGAAAATGTGATGATATTGGTGTTATCTTTGGGATATAGTTAGTCAAAATTGCGGGTTATACTAATTTTCCCGCCTTTATGTCGTGCCCGTTAAATACAGAAAAATCACTCATTACATGATGCACTTAACTCACAGGTGGTAGGATCTTTTCAAAAGCATGCTGGCATTATGACGTCTCTCATCAGTTTGAATGCAGGTCATATGTGCCAGTTTGTCAACTCAGCAGTGGAAAACGTTGTTGCATACGTCATTATGAATCCTAGTGTGGCTATTAAGCGTTACGTCACAGCTTCGTTTTTAAAAGCATTGTACTTTCAATACAAGAACCGGAACGTCACTCTAAATAAATTGCTGTATTTGTTCGTTGTGCGTATTATCGTAGAGAGGCATATTGTTCGAACGTAACAGGATTTAACATAATTCCATCTTGATGTCTCAATGAAAGCAAGGTCAAGGTCTTCAAGTAACATCTTGAGGAGGTGATATTTAGGGTCAGGTTGAGTGCATTCCAGGATATAGTCTGTTGAGAGGGTGCCAACTTAACCCATAGACATGGTCTACTATGAATTAGACCATAAATGAGTTCACCTTTGGTCTCTCTTGTGTTAAAAAAAGTTCGATAAACTTTGAAACAAATATTATCCGTCACTCATTCTGTCGGCATTTCAAATTAAAATATAATAGTTGCTATGCACTTCCTTAAAATATTTCTAATGATTTACACTTTTCATTGTGTACTGTAACCTGCAAATACAGAAATGTTTTTGATCCGTGATCAGCGATAAAACGCAGGACTGTTTCAATATCAAAACTCTGCTCTTTTGTAATTACGTTGTTTATATAGCGTAAAAATGTCATAATATTGATAAAAAACATATAATAATATGGATATGATTGTAATATGGATACAATCAACATACAGTGTAACGTATATTACACCTTTAAAATGTAGGGTAGCTAAGTCAACGAAAAACGACTACTTAGACACTCGATATGATAACAACAGACATCATTAAGAAACAAATTAAAAACCCCTTACCTCTGTTTTCAAATAATTTGTGCCCAATTCTCACGAACGTGAATGAATATCTTTTAAAAGGTGTTGATCCATCTAAAGCTGGCGGCCTCATCAAAATTAGGCATTTCCGTGAAAATAGTTCTGCTAACTCTTTGGTTGAAAAACGTAATGAAAAACTGCTAAGAATTTAGTTTTATACAATAATGCTTCTAAAATGTTCTGGGACTCCTTAAAATTTTTAACACCCTCATATTTAAGTGACCATGACATATGTTAACAATCCCCTATGTAGGAGCCATGAAGCATTCTAAAATAGAACGTAATAGTTGGTAAAATAAACCCCTATCCTTCAATTTCTGATTTTAAGTGGAAGGTCTCTTCATATCTTTGTTTTGTGGGTTATTGTGTAACCCCATGTCGTAACATTTTATTTACGAGTTTATTGATATTGTTACGAATTCCTGTTAAACGATGTGATCTATTACTATTCACTCTAAAACAATAACCACAAATACACAATTATACGTATTGACCGAGAATATCCCCAGACCTCTAGTATCATACAACCAAAATAAGATAATGTTTTACGTTCAAATTTAATCAATAAGTGCAGTGGAGTCAAATTTTTAAATCAAAGTCAAAAGAACAGTTTTGCACAAGGTAAAAAGAAATTTTGACACCATACACGAGGTAATTTAGATATCTCCAGCTTCTTCTAGGTACCGACATGTCAAGGACTCTATAAAAACACATACATCCATAGCTCCTGAATACATCAAGAGAGTAGTCTGGAAATGTCAAGGCATATGATGTTTTACTTTATATTTTGAATGCCTTTCTGCGCAATAACATCCACTTCGTAATTTGTATAAATATTTTTACAGACAAATCTCCTTTGTCTTTAGAATTTTTATCATAAGACATTGATGGGGTCAGGTAAGGATGAATAAGAGGAGAAGCAGAATTGGGCTTGTACAAAACCCTTCAATGGGCTTTCCTTCCATGAATTACGTGGTTGTCTGGTATAAAATAGAGCTTTTTCAAATGATTTAGGAGAGCATCTTTCAAAATTTTGTATAAACCTGAGTTACTTTGATTGCTAAAATAAGACGTATACAATATTATGGAGCTGTCTGGCCATTACTAATGTTTTATCATATAATACATGAAATAAATTGTTTATTTATTATACAATCTATTTTTCCTATATGTTATGAGTTATGTAATGCATTGTATAGAAATAACAAAAATTACATCCGGTTACCTATCATAAATCAAATTCTCAATTTATTAGAGTCTGTTTTCACATAATCCGAAATTAATACATGTTTTGCTTCAAGTTTTATGTAACTTTTTACGAATAATATACCAAATATCTGTGATAGTATCGAATTACTGTTTTACATTTGAAAAAGGAGGCTCAAACTATCTACACTTTTACCTGTATAAATAGGGTTGTAGAATTATAGTTGTTTTATACGGTATCATATTGTTACAGACATTTGATATATATGTGATATTCATGTATAATTAGGATAAACCAAACCCTTCCCTATTTTAGAACTGTTTAAATGTGCTCTCTATTAGTAAAACTATTTATGTCAGCTATTTATGTATTCAAATGCATAAAATTATAGCTTTCCAGCTCCATTCTTTGAAACTAACATTTTCTGTGGCTATACATTTATAACTTTACTAAAACTTAGTAAAATACATTGTATGTAGCAAATGTTTAAAAGATTATAGACTGGTTTGGAAAATTACTTAAGGAATAAAAAAGGGATTTCCCTTTAATTTAATAAAAATATTTGAATTTATTTAGGTAATAAATCAAGACATTTATGAAAGATGTCAAACTTTGGAATAAAGTTTTCATCAGCTAGTTTTGTAAGAAATAAGGCAACTTATGCTCCCTTTAGCATTTATATGTCCTTTTAAAACTGTTACCGTTTATGAACATTTCAAATAAAAATTTTTAGAGAACTTATATTTTTCTTTGAGTTTAATTATTCTTTGGTTTTAGCCTAAGTTGTAAATCACATTTAAATACAATTTTTTGCTACATTGCAAACAGTCTTTCTCTTATATAATAACTTCATTATTCGAAAAAGGAATATGATTTTTATACATATTTCTTAGTCGATCAACTAACACTAACAATGCGTATATTACAATATATAAAACCTGTAAAAGAACTTATGAGAAAGTTTCTCTGAATCCTTTTAATTTTATTTACCTTCTTGCCTCAATTAATGCATATTACAATTACTTCAAAAACCTAGTGGATTGTCACAAAATTAATTTCGTCTACAATCTGAATTAAAGGCTAAATTTACTAAGCTATTATTATTAATTCGTTTGAAACATCTAGAAAGCCTCCATGCAAATACTATGCCACAAATAATATAGCCAACTATACCACTGAGTTTACATGTTTATCTCGGTTTAAATTGTAAAAAATGTTTTGGTTGATTATTGCCAAGAGGGTTCGGCCCCAGGTGCATACATAAAGATTAGTGTATACTTTGTTAAGACTGGGGTTTTTCGAATCTTATTGAAAGTTAAAAGAAGAATTTGTTTTGTCGTTCAAAATTAACAGTACATATAACTTCAAAATTATAGGGCTATTATACTGCTATTAGCTTAAAACAAAATAATTTACGTAGCAGAATGATTCATTATAGCTGGAAACTGTGGACGTCATGTAAAAGAAAGGAATAACTAAAGTAGCAGCTGACGTCTGAACTGCGGTAACTGCGGTGCATGAGACTGATGTTAACTTGACATTAATCAAACTTCTCTCGACAAAACATTTGACAACATACGACTTCTAGATCGTTATAAGTTTCAATTTATTTATTGATTCGTGTTTTTGACATTACAGTATAGTAGTTCAGGTTGAATTAATCTAATCAGGCCATAAGTACTTGTTAATGAGTCCAAATTATACATACACATTTCAAGACAAAATATCTTTTGGACTTAGTGAGTGTGTGAATACTTAAAAAATATATATTTTAATTCAACCTCCACCTAAAAAAAAAAAAACACTCTCAGGTAGGGAAAAATTTTAGTACTGTCTCACTGTCAACCGTCTACAGGGTTTTCAGAAAAGTAAAGAAACTAGAGACCTAAATTTTGCATAAAATTTCATTTCTAAATAATCAATATATATTTAAATTATCATAGAAGTCCTCCATAATATGTCCCCCACTCTCTTTATAATGAATATATTACCTCTTACCTTATATAAATTATAAATTGATTTATTTAGGATAATATCTAAAAATCTTATTAAACCACTTACTTGGGGATAATAGCTATTGTGCTATCACAAAAATAATTTTTTTTATTATAAAACATTTAAATCCGTCCTATCGCGAACGTTCCATAGATATTACGTTCTATGAAGTTATTAAAGTTTTCGCCGTTAAACATATGCATATTAAACTATGATTTGTCGGAAAAGCCTTACAACATTTTCAACCCAGTGGTAAATGTATATATTAAAATAATCAATATTTAAATTCAACGTTCAATCATTCAAAGCTTTTTAAAATAAATATAATATTCATTTTATATATTAATAAGTATATTTCTGAAAGCTTAGATAGATCTTATTTTCTTAAGTATATCCATGCTGTTGTTTCCTCTAAATTAATGGTACAGAAAGCGCTCTGCCACGCAAACGCTTTCAAAACTGAATGACTATAAATACGATCGGGATTCCATTCACTTAATGTACACAGGGAATGGCATACTTGAAAGCAGATGAAAACACCATGATACTTATACCTGCGTTTAGAAACGTACATTGTTTTTTTTATTATCCCTGGTCACGTGTGAAACGTTAGTAAGCTATTGTATACATTTTTCTTTTTCAATACTATATAATAAATTACAATTGTTGTTAATTTTTTCTCATAAGTAATTTTCATAATTTAAAAAAAAAATGGTAGTTTTGTCACTCTCTTGATTTTATGCAAACATAAGGATTTAAAAAACCGTATTTTTTTATCTTCAAGAGTTGTTGATTTCGGTACGCATTCGTGTTTAACGAACGTTAGGTGAGTCAAAACCGAGTTCAAATATACCATTAAGCTCATAAATGCAGTTTTTATCCTTACAATAAATAATGTTTTATAATACGTGAAACAAAATCAAAACGCTTTGTATATATATTGTTACATATTAACTCAACACAGTATTAATGTCAAGTTCGACTGAAAAACACACTGTTAACCAACATATTTTTCTGATCTGTGTTAACCTTGGAAGCGTTGATTAACCATTTTGTGTATATTGTATAACCGCGAAAGAGTGGTCGACACTTAACGTGTTGATTCGTACTTTATCTATAAAACCATTGTTACCAGTCATTAGTTTTTAATTTATAAATTAATCTAAACATATGAGTTGTTTTAAATGTTTAGTTCTATTTTAGCTTCATAGATCCTGTGATAGTTGCTATCCGTATGATTTTTCAAGATTTAATATTGTTGTTAACTTATGTGCAGCAAAAATTATTATTTGTATAAAATTGTGTTATTTCTTTGTTCAGAAGAGTTTTAAAATTAATTGTGCTGCGTTTATCACACACTGTTCATTTTAAAATTTCGGAAGGGCGTGGTCCTTGTAAACCAAGTGATATTCATGACATTCTAATGTCGTCTGACGTTATTGACTTTTTTAAATGCAGTTTAGGCAACTTTGGATTCTAGAACGTTTCCAAGGCTAAAAGATGACGAAAAATCATTCACTGTATGGACAAACTTAAGTATCAAAACAACTCCTATTTGTGCATGATGACAACGTTATCTTAGGCATTTTACTTAGAGCGAGAGTACATATAGACATCAACGCGTATGTTGTACCCCTTTAATACTATTGATGTCCCAAGGCTAGGCAAACCACCTTATAGTGCAAGGTTTTAAATTGAAGTATCCAGTCTGTAATAATGGGTTGCTCTGTAATTATCGTATGATCAGTATAAGATTATAGGTTTTAAAATTTATTTTCTGGATCCCCACCGTCTTATAGACCACACATATTCCGAATCTCCGCTGGTGATTGGTGAGTACCAAAAAATTATGATTTCAGCATGTTTGGTGGGAACTGTTAAAATGATAATCACATCCTGTTGTCTAGCGGCTGAATAGGAGCGGAAGTCGGTATCCTCTCACTGGATACCACTGTGTGACCAGACAGTCGGTATGCTTCGTAGTGTTTTTGTATTATTGTAATACTTCCTTTCCTACAGTGGGAAGGTGGTTTTCTCTTTCGTCATAAATTTAGATTTTTTAATAATGAAATATCCCTTACAAAACCAATAAGTAAAACATCATATGTTTGTGTGTTCGTGATTTTTGAATTCTTTTATTCATAGAGTAAAAACAGTTATAGAGTAGAAAGTCAGTGTTGTAGCAATGTATGTCGACCACAATGTTTGATATCAGCGCACACCTGCATTGTACAGTACTACCTTCACACTACTATGAAAGCTACTTAATAAAAAACATTGAAATGCATTGTGTTACTAGTTTCTCATTAAATATTTCCCCTGTAGACTTTAATTTTTACTGTCAGTCTATCTATTTATCCGAAGGAAATCTCGAAAATGAAATGAGGTATAGACTTAAATGGCGCCTGCAACCTCAGCGAATCCTATTACGCGATAAGTGATGTGTTGTACTCCTACCGTGGTTTTGTAAATGCCACTGGCACTAAAGTAAATAAATAACTGTGTTATACAACGCTATTAAGGTTTTTATCGTTTTAAATACAATCATATTAAGCATCATTTATGAATACAGCCAACAAATAAATAATATAAATTTTTCTACAACTATGGTTTTTATCTTCAATTGAATGAAGTATATCATTACAAAATGTTAATATAGAGGTTTTTAAAAGTTAGAATTTGAACGAAAAACAGATTACGCAACTTCTGTTTTAGTATGTAACCCTGAATGTATTGTGAAACAAAAATATGAAAAATTAAAAGAGCTTTTAAAATTTTATCCAACAGGATTTAAAATACCAATTTTAAAGAATAAAGGGATAATTTCTATATCACTAAGGGACCTGGCTTAGAAAAAGTTCTTATTTTTCCCTTGCATGTAAATATTTTTACTTCTAATGCACAATAAGTCACAAGTAGGAATTTGAAAGTTTGCCGGAAATAGCTGTTGATGTAAACAATTCCAGAAATATTTGTTATTGGTGTTGTTTCCAAGAAAGGTTTCCTTTCCAAGTGTTGTTGAAGCCCAAATATAGCCGAAGCAATAAAGACATATACATTTACCAATTACACTGTCTACGTACCTCTGCTATTATTTTCAACTCTAATATTCCTTCCAGCATAACTCTTCATACCTTAAAAGAAGTTGTTTTTAACGTACTAGTGAACTTATATACTTATAAATGTTTGTAAAGGAAACGGGATTTTTCCAGATATGCGTATCACAACGCTCTGGTATTATTTGATCATTTTAATATAATTATGATTGTAGTATGTGTTAGGCTAGTTATTCACATGGTGAAGTGGTAAGATGTCAGAACTTAAAAGGGTTTTATTGATTTTTTATATCACTGAACGATGGGAAAGGTCCTAAAAACCCTACTTCCTTCACATTTTAATTGTATGTGGGCACATTTCCCAACTTTTAGGTCGTTACCCTGAAACATACCGATTTATCTGTATCGTCAAATAAATGTAAAACATTATAATACATCTTGGTATCTGATGTCTAAAAACTTTTAAATTTAAACATTGTATACGTAAAATCAAATTTAATAAATCATTATCCTTGTATTACTGTTTAGTTACAACTAGTAAAACGTATCATAGGGACAATTAGAAATGTTATAATATACTATGAAGAATAATCTGTCAAATAACATAATAAATGTGTTTTTCTAAGTTTTGATAAGAAAACTTTAATTAGGTTAGTTAGTCAGGAACATTGGTTAGTTTGTCAGTACATATCAAACAGGATTTTGACCGACATTTAAAAAAGCGATCATTAAATATCTATGTAACCAAAGTTACTAGCTTAAAGATATCTTAACTAACTATTGAATTTGGGCAATTGTGGTTAAAAAATGTATTACAATATTTTGAAACTGTTCTCAAGGTGAACTTTGTGGTTAAAACCTAAACTTAACTAATATATGATAAAATCAGTTCTCTACTATTCCAACTGATGCACAATGCGTTGATGCGTATATCAATAAGCTAAACCATATATGATAGGAAATCCCATAGCATTTCGTTTTTAGATCCTTTGATATTAACTAACTATCGAAACCACCTACAGCCGAAAGGTCAGTAATTGAAAATTGTATTGTTACTGTAAACGATCTAACAACCAAGGAACAAATGAAAACCAACGTAGAAGTCGTGTCAGTTATTGTTGAGGAGTGTATTGTTCCAAATACCTAGAACCTTAATGATGAAAAAAGTGTAGAAAGGATTTGCCATATATTAACTTTTTGTAAATTGAATTGTGTAAGCTTCCCAGAATAAGTGCTGATGATTTCAGAGACACTGGAGACCAGGTAAGAAAAGACTGTAATACGATGGCCATGAAGACGATCTACTCTATATTACAGTGTTATTAGGTAATGTGCTATTTTTAACTATAACTATGATAGAGACAGTAAATGTTAGTAACAACGCTTTCCATCAAGGAATAAAGGTGGGATCTTAATATAAGTAATGTCACCTGTGTATTGATACTTACGACGTCTACGAATGGCTGCCAACTGCAGTTTCGAAGTTAAGTCTTCATTCTTGATAAATAAAACAACAATAAACATATTTTGTACTAATAGTTGTTGGGTCGGGAAAAATTATAGTAGATTTTCCTTCCTGCAATGAAGTTTGAAAATGTTATTTAATACATAATGTTAAAAGTGAGGGTAAAAGTTTCTTACAGAAACTAGCGCCAGCTATAATTTCTACATCATGTAGAGCACAACCAAGCTTAGTTGTTTAGTAGTGTGGTGTTTACGCATAAATGAATAAAGTAGAATGCCTGATGTACGGTACTTAATGACTACCCAAAGTAAAATATTTATTTCAGATGTGTGTATTGGAATAAGCATTTTGTGCACTCGAACACAGATTTTTTGAAATTATGCTTTAATACCACTGTTAATACAGTATGCTTAATGCATTTGATTCTATCGCTAGTATCACCAATCTCTGTATACAATACATAGCCTAAAAATATTTCTCTACAAGGAGAAGAATGCAATTTTTGAGTACAATTTGATTCAAACGTCAATCTACATTACAAGTGCACTTATATTTGTGTACATATAATACTTATGAACTCATAACTACTCTGTGTTATTCTGCTAGCATTACAAATTATAGTATTTACTTGCACATTGTACAGTATTTTGTTTTATTTATGGAATATTAGATTTAAGTCATCTGAAAATCTACATATCCATCAATACCTATTTGAATAAAAATAAAGATTCGAAAGCCAGTGCGGTGGAGCCCTAATTCTACAAATGATGAAACATAACAATAGATACCCTCCAAGGTGATCTTTCAATAACAGTGCATCAAGCAATTTAAAATCCGTTAAGGAATTAGGGACTATACCCGTACACAATAAATCATTAGCGTATTGTTATATACTCGATGATTTATATATGGAACGATCTATTGTTACCTGTCTTGTATGAACAAGCTGTTAATCTCACTTTGAAGCAAGAAAAATGAATTGTCGATAGCTTTGAGTGCCATTCAGTTTGAAGAGAAGGGCTGCGAAAAGTGAAAAATGGATTTTAACAGGAAAGCTTTGTAGTGAAAAGTGTTTCGTGGACTTTTTCTTACCATTATTACAGACAATGATGGATCAAATTCTAAGCAAACCCCTATAAATAAGACCCACTCTTCAGTCACATTAATACAGTTATTCGGTTACAATATTAGGGACGTTTCTCTTTAGAGTCTGATCTTTGTGTAAATCACTAGAATACCTGTTAAGTATTACTCTATCTAGGAATAATGAAACTAAAACAATAATAATTAGACACTGCAAGATTTATTGAATATAAAAACTCTCGCCTTAATGTGTTTGGTTAAGCTTGTTCTAAGAATATTATAATATAATTTTCCTGTACGTGATCGTGTTTCCCGTTCGATGTAACAAATGATTTAAGCACGCAACCTGGTTATTTATTAAAACAGGTAGAGGTACTTAAATATATATATATATATAACAAATATAAAATTATATTATTTTTCTCAAATCATATTTTAATACTATTACCAAATAAAACCAACATGTAAGATATGTACATAACCATAAGATTGTTGTATTAGAACCAGCTGTAGTCAACACATACAGATGCTGAACGTGGTGACTTTCAGTGTCTTTATCAAGTTAGCTGGTGATGTTAATAACTATTATTTATGTGTTAAATGTGTGTTTATGTGTTAAATTTTCAAGATTTTCATACTAGTAAAAAAGATCTGAAAAAATATCGTTTTATATTTTTAAGCTTTTAATCTCCCCATAAAACAAGCGTAACTTACGATTGGTTTCTATGCTATTCAAATTGCTCTTAGAATAAAGAAAATGTAAATTCGTGTTCGGCTTTAGCCATATTATATTTTTTAGCACTTTACTGTGACACTAGCCATGTACCGCCTATAAAATAACCGGGATAAGAGTATTGCCCGTCCACCAAAATCAACATGTTAAACTGATACAGCTATATTAAATGATGTTAAACTGTAGTTTTAGAACTATTTAAACAAAATAGCACAACATTTAAAAAATATGCTAACTACAACAGTATGGGAAAATCTGGTTGAGTTTCTTGAACTAGACCGTGGAAAATACATCTTTTGCCACTCACATGTTAGTAGCGGAAAATGCGATGAAATTATTTAGTCAATGTATAAGAAACAAAGTCATTAGCGACTTTCCGGTAACTTATAAGATCTAAGTTTGCTGGGTCTAATGATAATTACAGATGCATAACATTCTATCACTATGTCACAAAAAGCTAGCAGCAAAGTTGTTTTATGTTTATAATACGAATATACAGTATAGTATTATCTGAATTTATATGCTATTTACGTACTAGAGTAAAACTTTTTATGTTTATAATCCGAATATACAGTATAGTATTATCTGAGTTTATATGCTATTTACGTACTAGAGTAAAACTTTTTATGTTTATAATCCGAATATACAGTATAGTATTATCTGAGTTTATATGCTATTTACGTACTAGAGTAAAACGGTTTTGTAAAGTTCTCAGGTCACTTGTAATACGTGTAATGTTTATTTAAATTTGTATTTTGAAAATCTAATAATTTTTATACTAATTATACAGTTATTACTGTTTAACACAAGCAAATTAGGTACCCATTTTGGAAAATATTAGGAAAATTATTATCATATTTTATTTAAATATTTGATTAGTCTTAAAAAAGGCACGTTCCGTAATTGAAACAAATTTATAGTGTTGTATTAAGTTTGCTTCGATTTTTTCTTATAGCACCGTAAAATAAAATATTATAATAAAATATATATTATTATTATTATGTTTCTACAAATTGATTTAGTTTTTAAGAAAAAGTCAAACGCATACAAGCATTTACGAAAGTGAGAATTATTGCAACGGAGGTGTGAATGCAAATAAAACAAATCAAGCTATTTGATTGTTTTGTGAAATTCAAGGGGGATAAACCCTAAGTCCTGCGAGTAATTAATGCAAAATCTAAAATATGCAGTGTTATACTTGTACCTGTTTTATTGTTTCATTGTCAGTTTCAGGGAATAAAACTTATTCTTTATGTTTGGGGCATTAGTTTTTGTTAATTATTTATCGAACAATGTGGTTTGATTTTGCAGTGTCCATGTTACAGTTGATGATACTCTTGCTTATACAAAGAAGATAGAAATGCACCTGATCGCTTGTCACGTAACAGGCGTCACTTAAGTTGTATATAGCATAACAAGTATATAGCTCATATTATTTTAAATGTATATCTATGAATTATAGGCTTTAATAATGCTCAGCCAACTATGTAGCATTAATTCTAATAAGTTGTTACTATCTTCCATCAGTATTTTGAAAAATACACGTCGAACTATTGAAGAATCTTTATTTTGACATATCAAGATGATAGCTAAATTTGAAATCAACCTTTCTTCTACTTAGCCGAAAACATGGCGCCACAAAAATTTTTAATCAACCTATTTGAACAAATATTATATTTTTCATATAAACAAAATATTTTAACGACCACTTATCTTATGCTAAGTCTAAGTGTAACTTTTATAAAGAAAATATATCTTTAAGGGGAGTCTGATATCTCATTTAACCTAATGTTAAATTTGTCATATTTCGGTACAATTTTCTTAAAAGCTACTACAGTAAGGTAAACCAAATTCCTTTACTTGTGGTTATGACTCTTCAACTGACTAATAAACCTAAAATAAATTTATATATGATCAGAATTTTGTAAAAAGATATTATATATATTTTGTAAAAAAATAAAACTAAAAAACTTCTAAGATTTTAAATATTTATTTGTTTGTTTGTTATTATACAGTAACGTTAGGTTTGACATTGAAAAATATTTAAGTAAATTACAATATCAAAATACTTTTATAGATGTTTTAAATTAAACAATTGCATTAAAATATATTATACATTAAAATAAATAATAACATTGTGTCATAATGTTACATGATGACGAAGTTTATAAACATTTGAAATGTTTACGAGCATATTATTATGCCAAACTTGAGAGTTATTCTTCCATCAGTCTTTTGCAAAATACACTTCGAAACTAACGAAGAATCTTTACTTTGACATATCAAGATGATAGCTAAATGTGAAATCAACCTTTCTTCTAACTTAGCCGAAAACATGGCGCCACAAAACTCTCTTGGTCAAATCCATTTTTCACTTGTAGGCTTTCAAACTGAGTGGCACTCAATGCTTTCAACAGTTCATTTCTCTTGGTTCTGAGTGAAATCAATTCCTTGCTGGTACAAGGCAGGTAATGTTTAGATATTTAATTTCATATTGTAGTATATCAGGGACACTGTGATAATACAATTTAACCATAAAAATATAAAATATATAACGTAAAATTATGGGGTACACTATAATATTATAACAACTGTAATAGTAATCCCCCTTTTGACCACTATTAACATGTGTAGACACCTCTCTCCATCGATCTAAAAAAATTGCAATAATATGTTAAAATTGATTTGATACAATTTATACCTACCTGTTCTATTAATGTACATATTGCCTGGTTATATTGAGAACATGAAACTGACAAATATCATACTTAAAGTACTAAACTCAACGTTAATCTATATAATAGTTTTTAAATTTCATTTTATGGATTACAAATTTAGATATATCATAATAATACTATAAACGCGATAGTGCCCTTGCTTGTTTGTTGCACTTGTTACAGCCGCAGTTAACTGATATAAAAGCAGAAGTTACTATCAAACTTTTACTATAAATTTAAACTATGTTGTAAAACAGGATTTACTAATTATAACAAGGGGATTGGTTAAGTTCGCATTCTGTGAGATAGCGAAAACCGGATTGTAACGTTACAGAGATTAGTCAAAGCTCCCTTGCATTACTGCTACTCTTCCCTCGAATTCTCAATTATTCAGAATTTCGGTACAATCAGGCACAAAAAAGTATTCAATCATTATTTGACGTTCTGAAAACTAATCTTATTAACTAGTTCCAAATCATTGCTCTGTCTCCACTGAACTGTTCCATCCGTGAACCGATTTCGGTACAAAGCCTGAGAACCGTTCCTGATCGTTCCAATAAAACAACGTTACAATACATGCTGATCGCAAATATTCTTTCTTATTCCAGAAGTAATCTTTTGGGCATTTACGTGATAAAAACTAAGTTGAGACTTTAAAGACTTTTTCATAGTAAAACATTCAACTTGCAGTGAAATAAGTAAAGTGGTTACCATCTATATCGAAGTATGTTAGTTCAACTGCCTCTATCGATATATTATAAAATAAAAGTAATTAGCTCAATCAAAATGCCATTGGCGTAGAAAAAACCTCTTAAAACACAATATCAGTAACGTAATAATTTAAAAAGTAAACTATAACATTATTGTATAGTGTTACTTTCAAACATAGGATATAGAAAGTAATATATTACTTTCTTCAGCGATGCAGTTTAAACAATAGCGCCAGTCAGGAGAGAGGCGAATTAAAAATATACTTTACGAAACATAAGCTCTAATGGAGAAAGGGTAAAAGACCGAACATGTAAACACAGCCCTTACACTCTCTCTTTTGTCGGATAAGAAAATTCGGTCGTGTCATTACTGTAAGATGGTGCATGTAAATTCACCTTAAGAGGGAGATAAGATAACTCCCACCTTTCCTTATAAAATTCTCACTTCCATGAAGTAAGTATTTTGAGAGTATTGGTATGAAGTATTGCTTCATCACAGTTCGCCTTTGAAATTTGACGTATCCTTGTATAATCTATATACTGGGAATTACATTAACGTTTTATGTTATAAAAATAAAATAATATATGCATAGACTACTTGAACAAATCCACAGCATATTGATAGAAAGTGTATGCAAGCCCAACGGTAACGTACAGTGCAATTGCATTTAAGACTGTTATCACCGTAAAACTTATTTATGGCAAGTAGTATTCTTTTCTAATAAATAATGCTCATTTAATAATTTTTGTTCTGTTTCAATACACAAAAATTATTTGATTTAAATGTTTGTAAAGTGAGCGCACAAATACTTTATATTAAGTGTTAGGTATGCAGAATGTGATTTGTATCACTATTTGTTGCCTCATACCTGAATATAATTAATCACTATAGGCTTTGCTTGTCTTAGGAAAGCCCATCACTCGAGGCACTGGGAAAATGTAATTTCTTTCGTATTTCGTAAACGAACTGACGTTTATACTTGTAACTTCGCGTTATGTGTCACTGAGTGACATTGATTTGACTGATTATTGGTGAAAATTAAGTGAGCAATTAATAGCCTCAAAATGTTGCATACACAGCGAAGCTTGCTACGCAACGGTTATTGTATATTATTATAGAATAATATAGGCAAGTGAAAGAAATTCTCAACAACCCGACCTTATTTTATAGCTACAAATAAGCTCATTTAATTCATGTTATATTTTTAATATAGATTACAATAAAATTGCATTTGTATTTAAGCATGATGATTTATTATATGTAATGTTAATTTTTATTTCTTACAAATTAATGGGTAATACATTATTCTAATATTTATTTGAGTCTACTACAAATAAAACGCTGTCCTATTATATAGCTGTCATCTGTAAATACGATATCACCGTCATATATTCTTATAGGCATACGGTTCTATTTAAAAATGAGCCCTTTAAAGGCCAAAAGAAATCTATGTTGTTGATTTTGAACAATTATTTGTAAGGGTGTACAATATATTTTCTGATACGAGTTGTACGGTGTTTAAATATATTTTATCAAAATAATAATTCGGTTATTCTTTACAATTGAAATCAATGGTAAACATAGTGGGCTGCAAGAATAAATACATGCTTAATAAAGTAAACGCAATAACATCCGTATGTATGAGGCTTGTCTGCATCTCAAATATTTACATTCCTCCCGACACGTTTCTACTGAGAAAGTGAGCTAGTTTAATATGTAAATAAATCTTGTATATGCTGCATACCAATGTCTTATCATTTGAGCTTTTTACTTAATTGAAGTTTTAAGTAAATAAGTTTTAAAATTATTACCGGAAAGTTTGAGAATAAAGATTTTATTTTATTAAGCACTCATCGTTAGCAGAATATCTCACACATATGTGTTTTTAGTGCTATTGTATATGTATTCACAGTGTTCAGGGTATCTGTGCATGGCTAGTCTTTGATGTTCATTCGCAGAGTCACGGAAAGTATAATTGCCTAATTTGTAACATATAATTGATAAACCTTATTTTAGAAATGCGTATTATTGAAACATGTTCGGGGTAGTAGCGGTTTTTCAATCAAATATTGAATTTCATAGCTCATAAAATTGGTAAAAAAATATATAATATATAGTTCATCTTTGTGGTGGTTATATTTATAATGTAAAATAAATTTGCTAAGAAACAAAAATTGACCGGATCAACTTTATATGACCCATAAATCCAAGGGAATAATAGGGATGATTACAATTTAAACAACTTTGTGATTGATGTGCTGATGGAAATAGTGAATCACTGTAGTTTGCAGGTTGGTAGTGCCACTCGCAACGTAATGATTGTCAGAATGCAAGTTTGTATTGTTTTGTTTTGGTACTAAATCTCTATAACAATGAGCAATATGCATGAAAAGCTTTTTTCGTATTGGAAATTATAGAGTATTACTCTAAATCTAACATATAAACGGTTCAAATATTTGTGATATTATAACAATATCTTTAAATAAACCCACTAACTGATGAATGTAAATAAATTATTTCTCTTGATGTTTTCCAACTTTTTTGGGAACAACCTGAAAACTACAAGGACAGCTTTACCTCCTGAAAATTATGTAAAATTTATTTTATTAAGTTTTTCTCATGAACCCTTCATTTACGTAGTTGGTTCTGGACATAAGAAATTTAAAAGCTGTAAAACCAGGTTTGAAGAGGTCTTTATTACGCAAAATTACGCGCTCGACTAAATATAAATAATTTCTATAAATAATGAATGTTGATCAATGTGTATCTGATGAATATAGTTTTAAAGTAAGTTTTATTTATCAGTTGTTCATTTTTTCATAGTTTTGGAATAATATTGATGAAAAACAAGTGAGCTTTATTATTCAGTCAGGGCTTTAATAATAAAAACCTTTGTCTATTTAAAAATGCATTGTGATTTTACATACAAACTATATTAGGTAATCTTTTAAAGTTTTAAGCAAATAATTATGACGAGGAGGACATAAAGAACGGTATACATTTTAAGATATATATTTATCTTAATACTTCGACTCGTTTTAAAGAAATCCGAATATTTTGCAAGTATAAATATTTTTTATTTTAATAATATCCAAATGTATATTTTGGTGTAAAGAGACAGATTTATGTTGATGTCCGTCATTCAAATTCCGTTTGAAACGGAAAAGGAATTAACCACCTGCTTTTACGTTTAGGAGTAAAAGTCTTCGTACTACACACTACAAAACTTTTGGAATCAACAGATAATACTTCTAGATGCTCACAACCCGAAGTAAATAAAATGAATTATTACAGTCAAATAAGTATAACTCTATTTAAATTTTAGACACATCATGTCTTTGTTACCTTTTGCATTAATCCTTCATCTATCCTTTGAGAAAACAAGCAATTAATGTCTGTATAATTAGGTTCCATCAGACCTTTTGATGGTGTATTGTTACTTTTGGTCTATGATCAAACTTGGAAATTACAAGCTTCAGGAATTTGAAGGTCTTGTTCTCTGAATGATACCTGAGTCTGGAAGATTCTTATCTCTAGTAACCTGAAACATCTGGGTGCTATTTAAGGGATTTAAACGCACCAAAACTGTAATCTTGTAGTTTCTATTCATTTTCGGTACGTCATAGCTCCTCATTTCTTTGAACCTACAATCTCTTAAATGTCTTTAGAAACAACTTGTTTCTTATTTAACGATTATATTACTTCTTTAAATTTTCGGCCACTGAAGTTAGTCTGCGCAAGTATTCTGTTTTTGAGGTTCGCTGCATTTGGTAATTATGCTTTTCTAATCTTGTCGATGACGGAGTTCAAATACTTACATTTTCTGCGAACCTCTCACTGTTCGTGAATATAGGCTGTGGATTCTCAGCAAATAATATTGCTGTATATTTTTAGCTACTAAAAGCTTTTGACCTATAAAATATTTCTTGAAAAGGAAAACATTTTTTTGCTAGTTTTTCAATGAGCACGGTTTCTAAATTACTAAAGTTTTGTTATTACTATACTTATATTTAGAAATTTTACAATTATATTGTACTTTTCTGAAGTTCACTCAGTTGATCAATAGTGGGCTCCAGAGTGTTCTATACTTGCAGGTTCCAATTTTGGTGCATTACTTCCATGCTCAGACCAAGAAACTATAAAAAGGAGACGAGGATCATAAAGGATATGAATAAAAATCTAAACACGTACCAGCTTCAATAAATAAAATCTAATTATACAAGTATCTTTTATATGACATCTGATTTACAAGAACCTATGATAAAAAACAAATCACAAAGCTGAGAGTGCCATTCTAAGCTACGTTAAATGTTATCAATATGAAAGTTATATACGTGTTATTCAAGAAAATAAACCTACTTAATGGTATGTTTCGCTTGAAAATTTGCACCAACTAAATTTAAAATGTGAAATAATATTCACACTAAATTTGCCAAATTAGTTTGCAAAATCTTCAGTTTCCATTATACCACATATTTTTTCCCATTAAAAACCTATAGATTCTGCCCCCCTACAACTTCAAGATATATGTGCTAGCATGGAATTCAGCAGATTTTAAAGATATTGTATTGGTTTTCATAAACACTGTTTACCTCGTCGACACCAGGGATCTAAAATACTGCCCATTATGCTAGATATATAATAATTTTAAAGTGAGACGAAAGATTTATTTTATTAGCCAGTAGTTATCTAAAGATCGATAAGATACACTGGAAAAATTTTGTGTACTAAAAGTATACCAATAAATGGATGCAATGGATCCTACAGCATATTATGTACGTTCCACTCGGTAAAAGATTTTTTCTATATAGTTTTTTTAATTTCCCAATTAATGAAATCTTAGATATTACAAAACTATTATACATAGCATTTAAGTAGATCAAATAGATCATTATAAATAGATATTTTCTCCGACTTCGTTCTTTTAATTTCTTAAATGATGTCCCTGTTGCTTAACATAAGTTTGAAGCAACTTATAAGAGCTCTACGTCTTGTATGTTGAGGGAGATACATAAATCACTGTATTAATTAGTAATAATGTGATATAAATATTAATTGCAGAATCCATCCATTATTGTATTACTGAAACAATTTCGACGAACTCAAAGTTGCAATAAATTATTTAACCTTATTCGTATAAGGTTGAATATTTAATAAAAAAGACCATAGCATGGTTTCTTGTATACTTCAACACGTGAACGCTTGAAATCTACGATTTAAAATTTTTAAATATTAAAAACTCCTTAATCAGATTTAAGGCAAGGCAGGTTGTTTGAAATGGTTGTGAGATTGCAAATACTGTGTTTATTTTAAAACAGATTAAATTTAAGAAATGGAATTCTCGTTTACAGACGCTGTTGTCAGCAAAGGGCAAGCTTTGAAGTGAATTGGACTAAAAGCTTCAGGATAGTGTAGATGGTTTTATTCAGCTTTGCATAGCCTTACTTCGTATATTTTACTCTGCATGTAATGTTATAATGCGACAGTTATTCGCATTATCATACACTCGGTTTTTTTAAATAAACGTTTGATGCTTACTGAAATGTGCTATAGTAACAACGTAATATTTTATTAAATCCTTTATAAATTAATTTATAAACGAAAGCTTACTAGTGAACAAACTCTGTAGATAGCAATTGGCATTGATATATAAAACAACTTACTCATTTATTAATAAAATGGGTGAATCAAGTTACACTATATTTGTATTTTTATAGAATGGAATGATTGTTTTATATAAATCATTATTTGGAAGACAACTGTATCTTGTATATAAACTAATGAATAATATTTATAAGTTAGCATTAGAGAACTAGAACTCGTATTTCAGAGACAATGATATAATACCCGATCAACAATTCTGTCATTGATCTCCATTTTTGTTACGTTGTGATTGAATGCACGCTTTAATTATTAAAACAAGGCAGAATGTTTTATGGCTTTTATTTGACAGAGCAATGGTCTATCGGAAAGGATAAATACGTAAACAAAAAAAACTTGGAATTTTAGGAATTGGATAGTCTAATTAGTTATTTATTCACCACCAAAATATTATTCGTTTTGTTCATTATATACACACCCATTGAAAATATGAATGTGGTAAGGAAGAAATTTAGCAGGTACCCACCATGGTCGAGCCTTGTCATTTTCTTTGTCTCTAATGGAACTCGATAACCAAATAGCATTGTGCAACCATACAACCTTATTATTTTAAAAATATATAGTGAAAAGTTCTGTAAGAAATAAATCAAACGTTAGTTATGCTAATTTTGGTGAAGGTCGAAATGTAAGTATATGAAAAATGTTGCAAATATAAGTGATACGTTTTTCACAGATCATATTTCGCTCGGATTATCACGCTTAAAACAACCTTCAGACACGTAAATAGATGTTAAAACACTGTAAACTTACTATATAAAGGTTTATTTACCTATATGTACTATATACCGTGGAGACTTTCAATCTCTTTATCTAGTTGTATAACAATTGTTTAAAAACTAATTATCTCCCATATGGTCAATGTTAGACGTACCAAGCTTGGAAAAATACAATCTGAGGAAGAAAGTATTTCTATACAATTTTCCCCTTTCGATATCCTCCATTTTGACCTGTACCAAAATTAGTGTGGTCTGGCAAATTTTATTACTTAGGAAAATTGGCATCATCGTTTCAATAAAAAGTATTCTGGGTAAATATACAGTGCAAATTAACTGTAGGCTTGTGGATTATAACAAGCGAGCTGCATAATGACGAAAGAACGCTTACCGTATTTTTTACAGGATATTAGACGTTATATTACAGAACCTTTTATCACTTAAAGTAATTCTAGAGCTATATGGTTAAATGTAAGTGTATGAAGAATTCCGTACGGTAAACCAGGATACGTGGGAGTGTCTCAGGCCTAGGTAGGTGAGGCGATAGCAATTTAGATAGAAGGAGCGACAAAAGTAGTTTCGACACATAAACAGGTTGCAAGGGGTCCGCAAGTAAAAATAATTTTTATAGGAGGAAACATAAAGAAATTCCTACAAAATAATAAAAAGTTGTAGAAATCAAGCACTTGTAAAACTATATGGACTATAACCATCGCACAACTATATATTATAACCATATACAGGGAAGAAATACCAAAGTTCACACGTACTTACTGGTGATAGTAACGCACACATCTGCCCAATTACCGACCGGATAATCCCTTTGGGGGACGGTCCACAAGGAGTCAAACAAAATTCTTAAATAGCAGCATAGGTCAAGTTTGGTATCAAATTAAAGGTCTTACTTAGCAGAGAACAATGTTGCAAACCGGACTTAAAAAGGTGGATTCATTCAGTAGTAATAGCTATTTGAATTTTAAAGCAGTTGAACAATGTAAATTATTAAGTATTACAAGTAAACACCAATTTTTAAGTACCTGTGATCAAAGTAAGTGTTCAAAATGTTCCCCTACCATCATCTGACAATGTAGTAATCGAAGCCAGGAATCAATAATTATTACCAATAACACAACTACTGTTAGAATGTGAAAGTGGCAGATTGAGTCATACACAGCATCCACAGAAACTTTACGTTTGGGCAGGTATTATAGGAAATCAAATTATGGGCCCATTATTTATCAATGATAATTTAAATGGTGACTCGTATCTAGCAATGCTCCAAAATGAAATAATTCCTACACTACATTCCTGGTGCTCTTGGTCGACAATTTCAAATAATTTATTTCCAACTAGATGGTGCGCCACCATACTTTGCTCTCCTTGTTAGAGAATACTCGGATACAATATTCCTTCACAGATGGATTGGAAGACGTGGTGCAGTAGAGTGGCCTGCTCATCCCCTGATTATCTCCGCTGGATTTTTTTTTTTTTTGGGGATACCTCAAAGATAAAGTTTATCGTACTAAGCCTCGAGATTTAGCGCACCTAAGAAATCTCATAGTCCAAGAAGCTCAAGATATTCCTCGTGTCTACCTTCAAAATGCAGTGGATGGCTTTTACAACCGCCTAGGACATTGCCAGACGATGGTAGGGGAACATTTTGAACACTTACTTTGATCACAGGTACTTAAAAATTGGTGTTTACTTGTAATACTTAATAATTTACATTGTTCAACTGCTTTAAAATTCAAATAGCTATTACTACTGAATGAATCCACCTTTTTAAGTCCGGTTTGCAACATTGTACTCTGCTAAGTAAGACCTTTAATTTGATACCAAACTTGACCTATGCTGCTATTTAAGAATTTTGTCTGATTCCTTGTGGACCGTCCCCCAAAGGGATTATCGGGTCGGTAATTGGGCAGATATGTGCGGTACTATCACCAGTAAGCACGTGTGAACTTTGGTATTTTTTTATATTGTGGTTTAAAAATTAAAAAAGAGGTTCCAGACTTAATTGACACCCTGTATATTAGACACACATTAATTTAACATAAGTTTTATGTAAATCCTACTTAAATTTTAATGGTTGGTGAAATTTAATTATTATTGGTAATGTATAAATAGTATTGAATACAAACTTGTATATATATGTGTATATACATAAAATGTATGTATAATATATATGGGTGTTAATGATCACACCCATGATGACATTGTAAAACCGGACATGTGGCTTGAAGACGTATACAGAAATGCAGAGAATGTGAATGAGGCTATATTTCAATACCTAACTTGAGTTGGGACTCGGACAATAATTCTGAGCTCCAAATCACCTACAAACTAAAACATTTCGATAAGACATTTCTTGATAGTCTTAAACAAATATTTAACTCGAATACTTTTAATACCCAACAGTACATTTTATTTGCATCTTTTAAAATATGTTATAACATAATGAATGAGGTGTGTATAGGCTGTGAAATATCTGATTTATTGTTTGACTTTATACATTGAAAGTTCAGTTAAATTGTTCCACAGTAGTCCCCGATAGTGTTGAAATTACAGCTAAAAATTAGGTGTAAATCTAATTAAATAATTGAAATATCGGGGCATAGATTAATTAAATTTAACTCAAACATAAGTATTTTAATCGTGCAACTTTCGTAAGTCCTATTTTTGAAATTTGTTTTTGACGATGGAAAGATTATGAACGAAACAGGATTTTTCGGACATTTGATATCGTTCAGTGATGCAATACAATCAGTAATACTACGTTATGAGAACGGCAATATGATTCCTTCATCAGGTGAATGCCTAAATTAATGCATGGATACAACATAGGTTAAAGTAAAAAGAATATCAGAACGTTGTGACACGCATAAGTCAGAAACAACAACCATGTTGTGTGTCTATTTCATGCACAATAACTCTAAAACACGCACGTAATAAACACTAACACTAATTATTAAATCTGAACTACAGAATACAGGTTACAATAGGTCTGCACTCACTGACCAACCAAATATAATTGTTTTCATCAGTGCCTATTTTGTAATATGTCGAAACGTATTAAATTCTGTAAAAACTGATATTTCGTTGATAAAATTTATTGAACCTCCTGTGTAGAATTGAATGTGCTGATTTGTATTTCAATCACAAGCTTGATAAACTTATCGGCGCTTCATTACCAAGATTTGCTTTATTCATCACTTATACAAGCTTCTCAAAGCGGAGCACGGATTTCAAAATTCATATTTATTTAACAAAGGTGTTGATTGCTGTTTGCATTCGTAATGAATTTGTCATTCAAATCTTTTAGAATGAGTTAAAAATAGTATAGGACAGAGATCGGGAGTGAAAACTCCCAGTCCTTACGATGTCTTAATTTATATTCACATTTAAAGACTGTACAAGCATATAAATATTATCAGTAATTGGCGTAGTTTTAATTATCTTTTTCACTAAATGATTTCCTCGTAAATTAAATTAAACAGTTTTAATTCTCATATGTTGTATATAAGTTAAAATAATATTTTATATATTAAATTTTGGCATTATTACTCTGCGCTTTACATTTTTTGCAATGTGTATATGTTAAATTTTATATGCAAAAATTATTTATCTCATTCTGGCGAATTCCATAATTTTTACACATACTATAGTTTGTTGCAAAACACATTGACTATATTATTAAATATCATATCCTCAACTACGGATTTCATCCTTAGTCCTTATCTGGACGCCAAGAATCACAGTGAATGTTGCGGTACATTGACCATAGCAAATCAGCGAAATAGCAGACATAATTCAATTGCGGTATTCCACGCCTTTAATTTTAAAATCATTGATAGGGATGTTCGAGTATTTAGCTCTCAATTGAAGGCAAAATATCCTAAAGGACTCTTGTAACGTTTAGCGGTTTTGAAGTCTTATATTTATTAATCTCTCAAATAATTTTTAGACTGCATCATGAATTCATATTTATGATGATATTTCCTATATTTTATTTTAACCTTAAAAGCTTTATATTTTAAAGATCTTATCCATTAAAATTTTGGAAACTTCCTTTATCAGATGGGTTGTTTATATTTTAATTTAAATCTAATTTACGTACTGTAAATTAAAATATTACAATATAAATGAAGTATTTTTTAAGAATTGTAAAAAACCACTACGTCTTTAATAGTTCTTGATATCACCTTTTCATTACAATATAATTACCAATTACATAAGCAGTCATCTAGAAGAATTGTTTTACTACTGAATTTAGTTATGTTTCTTATAACTACCAAGAATGTTTCTTCTTGGTAACACTTGTATCACCTATCTCTCTCAATGCGTGTTACCACCCATTGTAACATTATATAATATATAAACGCGTTGCCAGTATACATAATCCTTTTCATGTGTATATGGTGTCGAAATCATCGAGGAGATCATTACGATGTCTATAAATAAATAATTATGATATTTTCTATTATTATACACTTATGACCAATATTACGTCATTTGTAACTTATGTGTGATAAAATTATATTTTAAAAATTTTGCGAAACTGTCATACTTTTAATGTTCTTTCTTGCAGTTTTATACTGCTTCACAAATATTAATTGTTGGTTGAATAATATTACAGCTTAAATGTACGCAAAAAAACGCATTTAATATTTGAGTTTAATTTTATAATAAAATTGGGTTTTGGTTGTGGAATTGTGCTACAAATTTTTTTTAAAGGTAATAATCTATGTATATATCTCTTGTGCCCATTTGTAAACTTGTTTCATGGACGTTTTAAACTCTCCAGTATTATTATTCACAACATAAATATCGTCTTGGTATACATATTATCACAAAAAATACGGCCATACTTAAATAAATTATTACTAGTTTAAATGTAATAACTTTTAATATTTTGAGTAAGATTTGTTTAATATTCTACAGTTCAACGTATATAGTAATAAATCATTTTTAAACACAGTTAGGAATAGGACAAAATAAAATAAAAAAATATCATACTAAGAGCTTATCATGAAAGAAAACTATTTCCAGCTACAAGAACAGAAGCAACTGATAATTCCAAAACTTGACCAGTCAAACGTCCTCCCGTTAGTCACTTACTCGCTCGTCAAGTGCTGTACCCAGTCGGGACTCCTGCATTAGTCTTAACAAGCACTGTAGTCAACATTGGAGTGTTTTTCCTCTTATACAGATTGACACATCACAGTATCGAGTGAACTACGATTAACAATATCTACAATGGAAATCGCTCTATATATTACTTTTCCAGTTAACTGCAAAATTTATTTCTAAGTGTAATAATGACTGAGTAAAAAACCTCATAAAACTAACAATAAAACCTAATGTTGTCTATTTGTGTGTATAATCAGTGTTTGAGAGTGGATAACTCAATCACGTAAAAACTACCGGACTGATTGTACTGAAATTTTACAAAGACATTCTTAAGGATCTCGTTTACATACAGCCCTATTCCTATTTCGAAGATACCTTCGGGATACGTCATTCTTATCTTTAAAACTCCCTTTTGTCTTATTCAGCAGATATAAAATTTGTTTGAATCAGCTGTAAACATCAAGAATAATAAGTTTAATAATTTATAGACATGTAAACTAATGATTTGTGTTGTTATTTATCTTTCAATGTAAGTTGCACAGCACAAATGTCATGTTACAAAAAGTATTTATTCATTTTCTGAATTTTTAAAATGAGATTTCAATTAGCTACAGTGAAGTACCATACTTTATTACAGAGGTTATTTGTTAAATAAAAAGGAAAGGAGTTTGCTTCATTCTCGGTTTAGATGTAGGTTTTTTTCTCCACTTTCATACTTATGAATTTCACAATTTCTCTCTCTGACCTCAGGGCCCCATATTGAAACTTAAATCTACAATGAGTGAAGAGATTGGAATATTTTTAATTTCTATCAGGTATCTCAAAACTGTTAGGAATGCCATTTAAAACATTTTGCTAATTGTGTCCTTGTTTTTCAAAGTCAATTCTGTGTTCGATGGCGCAGGTAACTGATATTTAACTGTACAATTGCGTGTTAAATATTGAAGTAAAAATTTATTTCATGTATTGTTCGTATATAAGAACATCAAAATATCTTAAACCTTGTACATAGGACGTTGGAATTAATATCCAAAGATATAACAGTAATGGCTTGAAGTATCGCAGAGTTTGGTTTATTCATGACAAGTTCGAGATGAACGTATGCTGAGCACTTTGCCATGGAGACAGATTACCCACAATGCCTTTAACCCTCCAACATATCAACCTCTCCTTCAGCCTTTTCCACCCTCACTTTCGCACTACCTCTTAAACACTTGTGTTCAACAACCTAAATGAAACAACATTTTTGTAATTAACTAGACCTTGATTGTTTTTTTTGTTGTAATTTTATCGGCAAAACTAAATATACTGATGGAATTTTAGTTTATCAGGTAAATAGGATATTCAAATTTAATGTATAAAAATATTAATTTATAGAATATTTAAAGTAACAGAATATTGAACGAATGCTATGGTAAGTAAGCGACGATTTTATAAACTGAAATAAGATAGTATTGTGGAAAGGCAGAACCGATTGAGTTCAACAAAAACTAAATTCTGAAGCTCTACTATAAAGTAATATTGACCCAGAAATCAATTCTATATACGTACTATCGTATATACAGTAATATACAGAGGTCTATCAAATTATTCTACTAAACCTTACCATATAAAACTTCAGGTCACAAAATGCAATAAATGTCTGCAAAATACTTTATGTTAGTTTATCTAATATGGAATTGTTTACATTTTTCAAAAAGAATACTTAAAAGTAATAAATATGTAGAGTTGAACATTTTTAGAAAAGTACCATTTTAGGTTTAAAATGACGGCTATACTAGTTTTCGGATAGTAATGACTCAATAAGGAGATTTTTTTAGGTTTAAAATGACGGCTATACTAGTTTTCGGATAGTAATGACACAATAAGGAGATTTTAAGAAACATTTGTAATAATTTTTAATTAGAGTTACTTTTAAATGAACATGCGAGTATTTACATTAATAATTACAATAGCAAATAATATGATTGTTTTAATATGGCTAATATAATTTCTTATGAGTTTCTGACAGCAGGCAGCCCCTACCATTAACCTTAGTCATCGCGAATATCCCGTTACTCCGAAAATAAGCACAAAGGTCTTTTTATGTCTAAGTACAAGGAAAGGTTTGTGAGGAACCTGCGATTTAGGCAACTACTAAATGAAAACAGTTTATTTGAGAATATATTCGAAGAATAGTGTAATTATTTTCACTTAAATCCTTTGAAGGGATAGAAAGAGCAATACGAATCTTGCATTTAATTTTTAAGTGTGATTTCGTGCTCCGTGGATTTAAAAATAACTCTAGGTATACCATTAGTTTGCACATAATGTTAGGAGGGGGTGGTAATCATACTCAGAGTACTAAAAGCAATTCTCAGTCTTGGGATAATCCGTAACGGAGTCTACAGAACAGTCTCAGAGGGAACGTTAGTATAATCAGAAAACTTTACTTTAAACGTAAAGAGGTGCTCTTTGATCAGGCACCATTAAATTAATTACCAAACAAATTTTTTAATAACCGTAAACTATGTTCTAATTTTAAGATAAATAGAGCATTGTTGTTACGTTTCCCCCTATAATTTCCAAGTGCAATTTATTACATCGTAAAGCAAATTGAAACTATTAATATAAACCAAAAACATTCATTACTTTAACTTATGATATTCATAATAGGGACTAATCCTTGTACATTATTTTTTTCTGAACACTTTTTTAGTATCGTAGATTTTTATTGTGGTCTGCTCAGAAAATAAATATGAAATATTGTATTTTGTTTTCCAATATTTTTGCGTATTATAAGGCTTTTCATGGTTGGTTTATTACAAACCAAAGACTAAACATATGACCAGAAGCATTGAAATCCTGTCAAAGAAAGTAGCCTACAAGACAAATTATTAATTTTTTAAACAATAGTTATTAAATTATATCAGTTATCTGTATGACCCTTTAATGGCCCAAAATCCATAACATATCATGAAATGGGGAGCATGGGCGTCAGTAATCGCCATAAAACTCATTTAGTTAATACAAATGTAAAATCATGAATCAAAATAAATATTTAAACGATAATAAAATTCTTGCATTAAATTATAAAGTTTAAACCATACAGTTTTTACCTTTACCTTACTAGCTGTAGACGCTACGGCTTTGTAAATATCATACATTATAGGCACCATCAAAATAAAGTGTTGAAAATTCGACGACTTAAAGGCCGGTAGTATATATATTCAAAATACCAGAAAAATAATATAAAATCTATTGTTTGAAAACAAATAATACCAAGCCCTTTATGTTTGTTTAATTAAAAGATATTAGTGCGATTGCTATTATACAAAATAAACGTCCCTTAAGTAAATGGGTAATATAATGTATCAAGGTAGAAATTGTTGATACACAATATGAGAAAAAGTACTGGCGACACAGTTGAGCCAAGCTATCACGGCTAAGCTACGTTGGACACAAATCCAATATTTTCATTACGTTTCCAATATCCAATACAGCTTCCATTTCTGTACCGTACAATCTACCATTGTCTGGTTGTTTAATTTAAAGTTAAAAACATACTTTTGTTTGGTATATTTTTATACAGTACCAGTGGCTTATTATTGTCATTGCTTATGTATTTAAGTAACGTATGGTTTATAAATACTTTTATAAGATACTAACTTGACAAACTAATTTTTTTTTTAAATTTACTAATACTATGAAATATGTTAATTAAAACCAGATATATGTATCAATTAAAAACCTTATACGTTTCTAAATAATCAAATTATGTTAATCACTACATACAAATTTAATTAGCTAAGCTTTCTCGAGGGGCTGGAGTGTTTAATTTCTGTGTGTCGTCTGTCAACCCACACGATATCTCAAAAACGAATTGACCTACATAAGTGAAGTTGCATGAAACCTCATTTCTATGAGAGGAATAATGAGTTAGATGATGATGCATATTACTCTACGAGAATTGGGTGAGCGTTAGCGTCATATGTATCAAAAACAGTAAAACGTGTTTAATAAACCATTGCATGTTAAAAAAAATAATTTTCAGTAATTTTTAATCAACATTGCCGGCTACAAGATTCCTGTAGGCTTCAGGTTGGAGTTTATAGGACTGGTAATTTGGAACTTCCATCACTGAATTATCTAGTGCCTTGAAAACCACAAGAATTTACAATAAAACAAATCGGTAATGATTACTGAGAGATACGCTCTAAATTTCCTAGTCTCTACAAGATCCTGATTTCAGGCCGATATCCCTGGGACACTAGTTCCCTGGGAACAAGTGGAACTATAAGAGACACAAACGTTGCGAGCTCCAACTAACATTTCCTAGCCTCTTGCTGGTGCCGCTTTCTAATAGTTCTGGACTCAGGAAGCTCCCGTGCTCTATGATTTCCAGACCTCTGGCAATCTCGACATCTGATATCTTCAGCCAGTCCCTGTGAATTCAAGATAAATACATAATTTCACTGGAATGATTCTAGGAACATACTCAAAATTCAAGATGAAGAAACGTCAATTTAGTACTTAGAGGTTTTGAATTTATGCGTAATTTATAAAAATATTACAGTAACTAATATTATTTGGCTTCTATTGTTTTAAAAACGTTTAATATCTCTTGTACCACAGTTAAAACAAATAATGATCTTAATTGGTGCATCCCATTTAAAGTTGGATAAGGAAGATTGAACTATATATAAATATATTTCACAATTTTTTGTTGGTGCAATGTTATAATATTTGTATTTAAATTTTATTTTTTCTACAAGTATTTCAAATGATCGTGTCAGTATTAAATGAGCGTGGTATATAACGGTATTAAGAGTGAGTGCGGCAAGTAAACTCTTTATTTATAAATTCGACGTCAATAAAAAAAATCCCTACAAAAAGTAAATCCATACATAAGTATAAGTGAAAGTTCAGTTTAATTTTTACATAATAAAATCTTGTATATATATATATATATATATATATATATATATATATATATATATATATACATACAAATATAAAATTCACTTAAACTATGCATCAGACTTTACTTTACTGTTTAAAAACGATAGATAACGATAGAAATGAAGATGAAACAAAAAAAGGGTTCTGAATGTCATAAAAAGTGTGATCAGACTTAGATTTTAATAAATCCGTCTGTCAAAGAGTACTGATTGAAATCACTCTGTTACCTGAGGATTTGTGTTTTTATCCGTAAATAATTGCCTAGTGTACCCCATTAAAGAGTTTTGACAGCTTGTTTTGATAAATTTAAAATTTTCTGGTCAAATTTTAGATCTTTAGGTTGTAATAACCGAACCATAAATTGCCTAATAATACTAAAAAATAAGTATACTAAACACAAAATATAGCATCTCATATTTCTTTGGTAAGCAGAACACAATACATATCTAGATATTTAAAAGATGTATTTATAAGAAAAAAATATTGAAAATTAAAATATTTAAAAGTTTTAGTCCCTATAACAGATAATTAAAATATATATGAAAAATATTGTGGATTTAAGTTAAAATTTCACATCTTGATTTCAGAAATTATACGGATAAACATAAAAACAATGCTCTATTTATCACTAAATTAAAAAATCATTTTCGATTATTATGAAATGAGTATAATAATTAATTTAATAGAACCTGACCACAGAGAACCTCTTTATATTTTAAAGTAAAGTTTTCTGATTTTACTTACGTTCCCTTTGAGACTGTTCTGCAGACTCCGTTACGGATTATCCCAAGACTGAGAATTGCTTTTAGTACTCTGAGTATGATTACCACCCCCTCCTAACATTATATGCAAGCTAATGTTATACCTGAATGTAATTTTAAATCAATGGAGTTTAAAATCTCTTTAAATGTATGAATGCAAGATTCTCTTTGCTCTTGCTAACCCTTCAATGCATTTGAGCAACAAGAATGGTACTCATCCTCTAATATTCTTAAATAAAATTTTTTTTATTTAGACAAGCTCAGATATCTCTCCTTATATTTAGACCTAAAATATATTTGTGTTTGCTTTCGGATTGACGGGTTATGTCGAGGTGGAGCTACGTTCTGTCAAGAACCCATACGTATCATATCACCGTGGAAGCAGAGAACCAGCTCTGTTTCATGCCCTTCTGTCAAAGTAGGCAGGTCTAGACTAGCTACAGCCGATGCACCAACTCCAACAGTCTTCTTCCGCAGTAGACCTGTGCTTGACCGTTCCAAACCAGTAATTGACATTTGCATTTAGGATGTGTACTGGATTGGATTTGCTCAGATGAGACACATTGATTTTACTGTATCCAGTGTAGATTCAACAGGAAGAAGTAAATCATCCAAAAGTACACTCTTATGGAGTAGTGCACAATCTTAAAAACAATTATGCTTGTTAGGTGTATGTATCAAATGAACTATAAGTAAACCGAAACAGCTCCATAAGAAGTAGCTTTATGGATTACACCCACTAGATTTACCACATCATTAAACAATCGATTGCGTTAAATCAGGGTTAAACAGTAGAAGTGAATATATTATTTGAAACAGTTTTATTCTTATATATAGAGAGATTTGTGCATTTAGGCAACTGGAGTAAATAATAAACTGGGGTGAAATACGATGGCTGTTCTTGTCAATACGACACGTTTGGGATACAGCCAACAACGCTGACTTTTTATCCCGAATTTTGACCACCTTCATTGCGTGGAAACGTTCAATGCAGGGACACTACTCAATAAATGCCAATAACACAAAGATCATCGACTCTTGTGATAGCCAAAAAATACTATAGGACGCCTCTCACCAGTAAAATCAAAATTAATCACATACCAGAGTTAACCGAACATTGGCATATATATGGTACATACCTCATGATGATCCTCACTGGAACTCATATGCCTTCTAAGGCAACTGTCTACTTCATGTACAGGGCTGAGTATTACTTATCAAATATGGACTTCCTTTCTCAGTACTTGTTCTTGTAATGAAGCAGCTGGTTCCAAGGTATTGCATTGCATAATCTCTAACTAGGATTGCGAGAGAAGCGAGTTCTACCAGCAAGTAAGCTGTTGAGGGTAAGTAATATTGACGCTTCTTGTATTAAGAAACGCCGGTTTAACTGGAAAAAGTTTGAATTTTCGATTGGTTATCTGTTATATATAATTTTTCATCATCCTATTACGAAATTAATAGTTCAAAATTTAATTTGTAATTCGTAAGAAGGGACACTGTTAGGAAAAGTTTTGCATCGTTTACATTATTTGTGTAATTCCATACAGCACTTTTTCAAGCCAAGTTATACAAACTTTTAACTCTAATTTGATCTATTATGGAATTGAAATAAGATAGAAAAAGAAGTGATCAGACACTTCTAGCACTTAATGCTTTTCGTTATAAGAAGGTAAAGAGAACGAAAAAATGATTCTGTCCAACTTTTTGACACTAAAGATATCATTATGCATAAAATGCAAAATTAAATTCTTATTTTGCGATGAGTAAAGTATTGGAATTTCAGATTTATACTTTTATCTTTAGTTTTCCAGTTCCTAAAATACTCTTAAAGTAGGTTTGTCGCATCTGACCTCTTAACATGTTTTATTATTTCTAATATAAAGTTTATTACTTTGGAAGTGCCTTAACTTAACAGTAATACATGCAAATGTTTTTCATGATGTGTATACTTTCATACCAAATGTATAATAATAATGGAATTAGGTTGTGAACTTAACGGCACTTTATTTATTTCAATGATTGTTTATTGTTACATTTTTATAGAATTATTTCTAAAATTTCATTATATACTACTGTACATGGATAATTGTTTTTTATATTCAATCTAGTAAAGCTTCAAATGTTGTTGAAGTTCAAAAATTGCTTTGGAAATTTATCTACATTTAAAAGTTTTTCTGCCAATTCTTTTTTGTAGACTATGAGAGTCTGGACACTTATGAAACATGTCAAACTTTGAAATAAACTTTTCATCTTAAAGTTTCCCTAAGAAATGAAACATCTTCCGCTAACTTTGGTATGTCTCCGTCCTTTCTAGACTGTCGTCGTTCATGAAGTTCAAATAACTAGAGAAAATTGTCTAGAGATCTTATCTTTTACTTTCAGTTCGTGTTCTTCGTTGTGTCTCAGCTGTAAATTACATGTTTAAAACAAGTTACATTTGAATTTTCTAATTTTTATAAATGTTTACAGTATACTCTAAACATTTTTTTTCTTTTCTAAATGCTATTTGATACATTTAAAACACACACACACACACACACACACACACACACACACACACACACACACACAAACCGCAATAATTTATATATTTTACCTAGCTTTATTTTCGTCACCAAATAAAAAAATGTAAACTTGTTTTATTGATATTAATGGTAAGGCGATCAAACTTAAAACATATTTTTGAAAGGCCTTTTATCCTTAAAGTTATTTAGATGCATATCAAAATTATCTCGTAATTAGTATAACAATAAAGAAAAATGGCTTAAAACCTTTAAACTATAAATATTATTATAATTATAATTAGTTCCAATAATAGTAATACACCCTAAAGTTCGCTGTAATATGTTATATAAATAGGTGTATCCAAGTAAGATCCTCTTCCTTCTTTATACAAGAAAGATTTATCTAATATTTAATGAGCTAGATGTTAGTTGAATATTATGTAGAGCTATGTTAATAACTAAAAGTATTCTAAAACTCAAAAATGAATACAAGCTTTTACCTCACAATCAGATAAACAATGCTTTGCTTAATTCAACATTACTAGTTATTGCACTATCAGACATTTATTATCTTAATGGGTGGCATAGAATCTCTCACGTTTCTTCATTTATATATGACAATAAATAATAACCATAACTTTTCTATAGAAGTGTGAATTTCTTAATGCTAAGATTATTACTAGAGCATTCATAAAAATATAACTTAGTTATCAATGCAGTATATTTTGTATTTTATGCTTAGATCTCATAGCCACGTTCAATATATTCTTTCTCAGCTACTGGCAAAAACCTTGTCGGTGTTTTTATCTTCTTACGAAGCTTATAAAGATAGCATTTTACTCCCCATTGGTTTTGATATTATATCTCCATACAAAGCAGGTTTCCAAAATGATTAATTTTGGTGCATTCGGTCAAATATGAGTAATTGAATTTATAGTTGTTCATTTTCCATTTTAATTTTTGAAAAATATTCTTAGCTAGCACTTACCTGCGGCTAAACCCACATTTTATACGAAATATTAAAATACAAGAAGATCTACAAGCCTGTAAATGCCTGTTTTACAAAACAAGACGCCCAGTGGAAGGTTGTTTATCACTTTCGATACAGACACACAAGAACAGAAATCTAACCTCGTCAACTAGTGAAAGAGACGCAGCTAAATGCTCAGCCAATTGAACTTCGTCCTGGATATTTTATAAATACGTTTTAAGGGCACACTAGATTTAACAATAAAAACAGATGTTACAACCTTATGCATGTTATATTCACAAGCAGATACAATCAGAGTTCACATTTCAATACAAAACCAAATAATCTAGTTACAAAACATCTAATGATTTTCAAGTGTCATAGGGTATTTCTGCTGCTTCAAATGCTGGTACACACCAGAAAATATAAATTTAACCTTTGTAACACGATCAAGTAATGAGCAGTTAAGATACATCTGAGAGTTTATTGTGTCTATCTCGTCTAAATTCGTCCTGAACCGAGAAAATCTGAAACACTTAACTGAAAATCATATTTTTAATTTACTGTCGTGGTACGAAATATCCAATGCAAAATAATACGTAACGAGTAGAATTCCCAAATCCTTCCTCGTTATTAAAGACCTGATAGGACCTTCTTAAAATCCTGCTCTTTCCTGATCGTAGGATAACTTAGGATAGAAATGTTCAAAAATATATTAATATTGAATAATTCACACATAATATATGTTTTATGGTCTAGTATCTAAATTAAAGGTAAAAATAGATAAACATGGTGATAGAAATAAATCACAAAATGAATAGGATAACAAAGTTAATACTAATATGACACTTTTTCGTGTGACACGTAACGATATTGGTAAAATTGTTGGATTAGATAAGACTTTAGTTTTGTTGTTTTGGGTAATTTGCTACTCTGTTTTATTATTTTTTTAATGAGAGTAATTAAAATGAACTATTTCAACTTTTATGATATTAAATAATTATTAATAAAATGTATAGCTAAAATTATAATAACCACAACCTTATGTTACTGCTTTGTATAAATGAATACTTCTAACATAAAAAATAGCATACCTCATAAGATACTAAAATACTCTTCACCAAAACCAAAAGAACAGTAAAAATCTGGTCTGGTTGACTGACAAAAGATACAAAAATATGGAGAATGAACCCGTTGGAATCCATCCATTAATAACATCAGCTTGTCAAAACCCACTGCTAACTTGCACAAGTCTCTGCTTAAGTACTCAGTCTTGGTCCTTACTGAGTTGATAACTGCCATTTGTTACATTGTTAAACGTGACTCCATCTTTGTCAATGAACAGCTGCTGAATTTATCTGCAGTTGGTACACATATGAGTGCGTTTCGTTAGGATTTATTTCATTGGACCAATTCTAATGAAATTGAAAGTAATAATGCCTTTTTGTAAGTTAAGATACGTTAATAATATAAACCACCATGACTTTATTATTCCTTCATAAATTCCTTCAGATAATCTTTTCTCGATTTCGAAACTTTTTTATCGAAAAGTTAAGAAGTTCTCCCAGTAAAAAATATTACGAATAATGTAAACAACAACGTATTGAGTAGTTTGGTTTGAATAATTTACAGTCGCCGAAGAGTTAAATAACACATAATAACACAGGTTATAAACAAATATGTACAAAGTATTTCTAGACAAAAAAATGGCTTTTTGTCTTCTGTATTTATTTATTTATTTATTCATCAACGGTATCCACCATTTTTACAATAATAATTAATAATATTTGAATAACACAATACAATATAGACCTACTAATACTATATGAATACACAATAATATATGCATTAAATATGTGGACAACAACTAAGACAAAAAAAGTCAGGAGCTGGTGAGCAAAACAGCAAGTGTAACAAGACCAGTGTCCAGACAAGAAAAGAGGGCAACAATCAAAAATAAAATTTGAACGACTATAACAGTAAAATTTTTAAAGCAATAGCAAGAGATAAACTTGAAACAAACTATAACAATATGATAAAACTTTTAAAAATAACAAAATTAAATTTCCTAAAGAAATAACAAAAGATAAACCTAGAAAAACTTCAACAACCAAGACAATAACAAAGAAACAATGAGTTAGGCATACATAAAATAACAAAAGAGTGTAAAAACTTTACCATGAACAGAAATTGCCATAACTATGATACCGCCACAACAAAGCCCAACTAGGGTTTCTTATATGTATTAAGATTCTTCTTAAAAAATTTAATAAGGTAGTCGAGTTTATCTGTCTAAGTTATCGAATCAGACCATACTTTAGCGTAGAAAATTATTGTAACGTTTCCTAACCGCATCAGTTACGGTTTCCATTATTGAATGAAACTTTTAAATTTTTTCAAATACTACGCATAAACGAAGGATTCATTTAAAATTTAAAGATTAAATATAAAATAATTACTCCACATGTATTCAAAAATATACCAACAGTATTGAAATATTTACAACACAATTACACCTCTACAGTTTACACACTCTATGTTGTTGCATTGATTTTTTTGCACAAACTTTAATCTTTTTTGTCCATTAAATTAACATTTTTTGGAATCATTAAACTATGTTTACAGCTACTGGATTATTTAATAAAATATTTATACATATCCATAATCCTGATTTTTAATTTTTGATTTAACGTTAGATATTTTTTCTTTTGCCTTTAGTTCTATTATGTTGTAAAACTAATACTTTTTTAATATGATATGGAACGGTATATTGTTACCTGTATTGTACTAACAAGCTTTTAATTTCACTTTGACGCAAGATAAATGGACTATCGATAGATTAGAGTGCCACTCAGTATGAAGTGAGGGCCTATGAGTGAAAAATGGATGTCAAAAGGAAGTTTGTAGTGGAAATTATTTCTCTCACCCATTACTTATTATTAAGAAATGTGTTAAACAAATGAAAAACCTTTTATAAAAACAGATCAAGAGTATATTACATTGTTATATCGTTATGTTTAAACAGTTCTTTTAAGATCGTGATTAATTTTTCTATACATAAGAATAGTATGCTGCAGATTATCTAGATAATTAGTATTTATATGTAGATTCCAAATTAAATCAATATAAACTAGCTATTACAGGGTTTACGAAGCACAGTAAATACTTATCTTAATAGGTCTGGGGGGACTAGATTTTACGTTATGAAATTGAAACATATTTTACTCAAACTTTTCTAACAATCTAACTTATTTAGATCCTAATAGTGTTTCCAGACTAAAAGTTTTAATCATCACAATAGTTATTAATAGATAGCATTGATATCGTCCCTAAAACGTCGATTACCATTTAGACGCAACGCTGTTTTTGTGGATGAACTACAGCCCTAGACAGGAAATGTTTTTCGTATTCCTTGAGGTCAAGCTTAAATGTTTATATGATAACGTGACTATGCCTAAACCGTGAATCAAACTCAGGTTTGGTCAGGTTTTTGGGGTGGAAAGTTGGGACGTTTATCATTAATTACTGACCATAAACAGTAATGTTCTGTATATTAATCCACCCAGCCGCTGGGAATGGTAAGTAGATACTCCAAAACAAAGATGTTTGGAGACATATCACCTTCCTCAAAGAGTGACACCCTTCTCGAAGAATGAAGAATAATGCCTCCGAGTCTCATCCAACGAAACGGCATCGTATTTAGATTATTCGTAATGACGAATAACGTAATCATTGTGTGCCTTAGAAACCAATAGGCGAACTAAAGATCTCTGCCATAGCTATTGAAATATTTATCAAAAGAACACTTGAAAGCGGACGTATACTATTTTTTTCAATATCCACCATTTATATGACTGACGCTGTTTGTCAAGTCTACAAAGGGACATCTGAAATACTGGTCCTCCAATCATGTAACGTTTGGTTAGCATTCAAAGTTATAAAAGATGGCGCTTTATTTCAAAACTAGGTACGTAATATAATAGTTAAATTAAAAGTTAGCACTTCATATTTTACGGCTTTAAGATAAAATTTAAAAATGATTAAATAGTTGGTACTGGTAAAAAAAATCAAAACCTCTTTAAAAAATCCTTGTGGAACTAAATATTAGGTTATTATAAGCAATTATTCGTGCTTAAAGTTTAATATTCTACCTTTAATTATTTTATTGCTATATCTATGTTTTATTTTAATAAGATTATTAAAAAAAAATAATTTTATACTATTTTATTTCATTTATTTATATTATATCACCTTATAATACTATGGAAATATTAATTGTACCTCCTGTTAAACACTTTAAAAAGGAAAAGCAAAATAAAATTTAAAACAGAACATAATAGACTTACAACATTTTATTTAAATTATTTTAAAAATCATGCAGATTCTGGCATGTAGGCTACATTCAAGTCTACTCCAGTTGTAACAGGCGTTAAATCTGAGGAAATTAAGATAAATTTTAAGTACTATTTGTCCAAAATAGAATGCCAAGTCAACTTTAAACCACCATATTGTTGCACATATACAATTTTTATTTTCAATGTTACAATTAATTGTTGGAATCTTAAATGTTCGTTGTAATTAAGAATTCTATGTTTAAGTTGATTATTTGAAAGCAGTTTTGGGAAAGCAGTCCAATCTTTATAAATATCTGTTGTGTGTTTCTTCTTACTTTCGTAAAAAACCATAAAAATAAAAAGCTATGTTTTTTAAAGTACTCAATAAATTATAGCACATTAAATTACTCAAATACTTTTGAAGGAAACCAATATGCTATGTGCAGAAACAGTTAGACTGACCATAGAATAAAATACATTTTGTTTTAGACGAACAAAATCTGGTCGACCTACACTGCATACTTCTCAATACTTCACTATCCTGATTATATTTTTTCTGGTTTTTGCTTTAGGTAAGATAATAAGTACAGTTACCAAATATAGAACTACCAAATTATCTATCAGTACTGTATAGTTATAAAATTTAAAGTTAACCTTTTAATTTTTTAAAAGTGCTGTTAATGAAATATATGATATATTATGAGTATTTTAAACAGTTTAATAATACAACTTTTTTCAGACATGCGTTCAAACAGGTTATCTGTATTAGTGAATTTCCTTGTAAAAATATGCAGAGGAATTTACTGAGAAACACATTGCGTTACAAAGCTCTCCTGGCAAAATCCATTTTTCACTCATAGCCTTTCAAACTGAGTGGCACTCAGAGCAATCGACAGTCCATTTCTCTTGGTTGTGAGCGACAGCAGCAGCTTGTTGGTACAAGCAAGGTAACGCAGAAATCATTCAATCTGGCATTATATATTTAACCTTTGTTAAATATTCATACTACAGTAACAACAAATATAGCATTATGTAATAAGCATTATTATTTCTAGCAAACTATAATTCTTAACCTTCAGTAGGCTGCTATCTAAAATGTATTATCAATGTATTTTCCTTAATACTGCATCTATTGTCCAACAATAATGTATAGTATGTTTACATTCACAAGGATGATTATTACAGCTGTGATATTTTATATAAAAACAAATACCTAAAAATCCTTAAAATCATAATTCTGGTTTCAATATTGTGTATAAAGCCTCTCAAGCTTACTATTGTATTGTGTACATACATCTAGAAGCCTCTTGTTTCCTTAGTATAAAACGTTACTCCAAATTCAAAATGTAGATATTCAAAGCTTTATTTTTTTATTTTACAAGATAAATTTTATGAGGGATAATTGACATATTATTTAAGGATTACATACATTACTGTAATATCAAACTTCTAGTGAAAACTTTCAAATTGGTCCAATAATGCTTTTCCGTTCAACACTGCTAGTCAGTGTACAAAGGATAGTAAATATATAAACAAATACTGAGCTTTAGCTGAGACTGGATAAACATTAAGCATTTGGGCAACTTATCTTCTCCGTTTCAAGATAAACAGATACAATCATTTTCGAATCATTGCGATATAAGTGGTACGCGTAAACTTACCGAAAGAGGAAGAGAATATAACGGTTTAATCTCCCACCTCTTCTCAAAGTAATTTTTTTGCTGAGTAGTCTCGTGTTTATAAGTATTATTATGAAATGTATGTACACTGAATAGTCTACATCGTGAGAAAAATCAAAGTAAACTCTCATCAACCATCTCTCAATCTTTTAAATTCGGAATATAACTGTGAATATTTATTATACAACAACTAAAATACAAGCAACAAATCTATTCCAATTTATAAATATCTTTTGGCCTTAAGAACTAGGTTTTCCTACAATACTTCTGTTTAATGAGGATTATGAGTGATTTATCTTGCGGTTGATCTTTTGTGAAGAGTACTGTATTGAATTACATGGAATCCACGATTATAGCTCGGGTCCACTTTACAATTGAAAGATATAATAATTATCGTGGGCTATAAGAATTAATACATACATAATAATGTAAACGCAAGATCATCCGTATGTATGAGGCTTATTTGCGTCTCAAATATTTACATTTCCCCAACACGTTTTTACTGAGAAAGTGGACTTGTTAAATATGTAAATTGATACTGTATATATTACATACTGATAGTATGTTTAAGTTTTAAATAAAAATATTTTTCTGAATACTAACTGAAATACTAATTTCTGAATACTTCCATTATTGTATTAATCAAATAAAAGTTTGAAATTTCAAAGCTGCAAGATATTTCAATCTTATCATAATTTTTCAAAATAATAAACTATTACCTAGTCCATTTGTAAGCGCAATACGCACAATTTACGGTTAATAATATAAACCTTTAAAAAGATCTTGCTCATTTTCGAAGATAAGGTTTGGCTGTTTAATGTACTTGTATGAATGAAAAAATAGTAGTATTTTAAAGAAGTTTAAATTAAATAAATGGATGTCTCGTTTACATGTGCTGTTGCCAGCAAAGGCCATACATTAAGGTGGATAAAGGTTCAGGATAGAGTAGATGGAGTTACTGTAATGGAATTAACTAAGTATAAATCTATATAATCGTAACCAACAAACCCATTTTCATTCTACATGTCATTTTATAATGACGAAGATATTCGATAAATTCATTCGTTTTGTAAATACAAATTTTAGATGTCATTAACTCCACATTACAGGGTTATCTTTATATAAGTATAAAAAATAGTCAACTAAAACCATTTTTATTCAAATTATTTTATTGCCTTACCACACGTGTATGGCAAAAAAACTAATTTAAAAAAGGCGTTTATTTGACTGTTCATTATACTAAAATTCTAGAGCTTACTCAACGACACTATTATAAGATATCATAATTTATTACAGCCGGTATAAATAAATTGATATACTATAAGCCCTCTGGATTGTAAATACTGTGCATAACAAGTACAATTGACACAACAAACAACGCACTCACTTAAATATTTTTTAATATTTGTATTTTTTATTGTGTGGAATGAATATTAGGATATAGGTCAAAGTAATAGAAGACAACTGTATGTTATGTGTATATAAAAGCAATGAATACTATTTAATAGTCAGTGTTAACGGAATAGACCTTTTATTTCAGAGAGAATGATGTAATACCTGATCTATAATTAAATCATTGACATTACGATGTTATTGAATGCACTCATCAATGATTCTAATTAGGCATAATGTTTATGGCTGTTATTCGACAGAGCGACTGATCACAAATTATTGAACGGAATAAAGACGTAAACAATAAGATTTGGAATTTTAAAAGTTGAAGAGTCGTTCAAGAGTCTAAATAAATAAATTAAATTTAAATTTACAACTGTTACCGTACATTAATAATTACGATACTAATATCGGTCTAGCGAATTAAGCTTTGAACATTAATAAACCCCTAACACTTTGATTACATTCATTGCCAGAGGGGTCGATGAGAAAAAGAATATTAAATTCGGTAAAGGATATTTAGAATGTTTTATATTGCCTGAGTTACATACATTTTGCAGCTCATTGTCAGCGTTGTATCCAGCAGGCATCCATGTTCGCTAAATACATTTGTGTACTATTATATCCGGAGATAAGTTTATAGGAAGGATTAACGCAACAAAATTAAATTTTGAATTTCATTAAAACAATGTGTTGAATTTCATTTGTCTTTTTAATGAACATTTCGTAGACCAGGAGTATAAGTTTTCTATAAACGTTATTGATAGTAAATTATTAAATAAATTAGTTTTTTTAATTTTTTGTATATAACTCATGAAAGGGTATTATAAGATATTTTTTCCTTGGATCTCATAAACTTCCTAACTTCTGCATATTCAGCAATAGTTATTTTGAAGTCACAAAGTTCAGGTTCCGAAAGTTAATTTTGATAATATAAAAACTGTATTGCATGAAATAAATTGAACGAAAATTAATCAAACCAAAAAAAATCATTGTTGAAGGTGCAAATGGGAAGGACATAAAATGTATATTAAATTACATTCTTTCAGAGCTTCTTCTTTTTAGCTTTACACTCTTACAACCATCAGACATCAAAACAATCAGATAAGAAAATGTATGTTAAATCGGTGCCGGATAAACGATATACAAGGTTATAATAGTGGCGATAAAAGTTTATTTATCTATTTTTCTGAAAGTTATACAATGTAAGGCATAATGGTACTTTTTCATAAATAATATATTATGAGTACCGAACCTTTTGTGTTATATGTTTTTATGGCTAAATATAGCAATGTTAGAGTTAATGATTGTGAATTAATGTATCATTTTGTAACTGGGCGCACCATATTCCGTTTTAACGTATAGTCATTTTTCAGGAAAATAGTTATTTTACTATTATCATACCTACAGCTATAGTCTACAACTAAAATCTTTCCCGTTATATCTTGCCACAAAATACATAAAAATGTTATTCGTTGACATAGGTTTCATAGCAGCATCCCAGTCATAAAAGTTGCCGTGACTTTTGGAGGTTACTACAAAACAAGAGTGAATAAAATCTTGTCACCGATTTTCAACATTACATTTCCTAACGTTATTTATAGTTTTTTGTCTGGTTTTTGTAATCATGGTTGTTTAGGCTCAGCTAAATCCAATGTATAGACAAGCAACATGATCGAACTCAGCGCAGTATACATATAAATGAGCATTCATACAAACTTTAAATCTATATGTCCGTTCATTATCGGAATACTGTGCGAAGAGACATACAGTTAGAAACCCTCAAGTGATAGGCTTCGTTACCCCTCAGCTAATATGTATTGAACAACATTATTCTACATTGGCTTTACGGCTATCTCATCAAAATAGACTATATGGAAACTAAATAGTCTGGATGTATAAATAAAAACTAAAAATTATGCCTACACTTACAGTTCTACCACTGATGTTGGTACAAATTCGCTAAATAATACGTTAGAGTTAATGATTGTGAATTAATGTATCATTTTGTAACTGGGCGCACCATATTCCGTTTTAACGTATAGCCTAACATTGTCATTTCAGGAAAATAGTTATTTTACTATTATCATACCTACAGGTATAGTCTACAACTAAAATCTTTCCCGTTATATCTTGCCACAAAATACATAAAAATGTTATTCGTTGTCATAGGTTTCATAGCAGTATCCCAGTCATAAAAGTTGCCGTGACTTTTGGAGGTTACTACAAAACAAGAGTGCGATGAGTAAAATCTTATCACCGACTTTCAACATTACATTTCCTAAAGTTATTTATTGTTTTTTGTCTGCTTTTTGTAAACATGGTTGTTTAGGCTCAGCTAAATCCAATGTATAGACAAGCAACATCATCGAACTCAGCGTAGTATACATATACATGAGCATTCATACAAACTTTAAATCTATATGTCCGTTCATTATCGGAATACTGTGCGAAGAGACATACAGTTAGACATACAGAAAATTAAAATTATCCAACCCCTCAAGTGATAGGCTTCGTTACCCCTCAGCTAATATGTATTGAACAACTTTATTCTACATTGGCTTTACGGCTATCTCATCAAAATATATGGAAACTAAATAGTCTCGATGTATAAATAAAAACTAAAAATTATGAATCTAAAATAACTAAGTGATAGTACAGCCTACACTTACACTTCTACCACTGATTTTGGTACAAAATTCGCTAAATATTACTTTATTGCCTAAATATTTAGGTATTCCCAGGGAGGTCATTATTACAGTATAGGGTTATAGGTCATCAAAATGTAATTACCTAAAATAATTATTTTCGACTTTTAGTATTTGTATTTACTCTCTGAATATGTGCAAAGATACTTTTCTTTTCACTATGTGTTCACAATCTCTGAATCCTCGTCCATAAAGTTTTCACAAACGCGATGGCAGGATTAGTATCGGGATGACAAGGGTTTTAAAATGCTGCAAAGGACTACAACGCTTAATTCATATTCTATACACTGTAACTGGCCTTTGCTCTCAGGAGGTGGGTAGAATAACTAACACTTAAATGAATGAGGTTTGGCCCCAGTTAAGTGATGAGACGGATGCGCGTGAGTATAACCAACCAGAGTCTAACTTGTTCCTTTAGTCTTTGACGGTTAGTTAGTTAGTTAGTTAGCCCGTAGTTTGCTGTAGATTAAACTTAACTTAGTCAAAGTTAAAGGTTTAATACTGTCCTAAGTAGTCTGGTGCTTTCCTTTTAAAACTATCTTAGCCCACGTGATAAATATAATCATAACTGGTATTACCTAATATTTGAGTAAAAGTTATAAAGCAAACTCTATTAGTGCTTCTTTTGTAACTAACCATCTTCCCATACGTGAGACAGTCCTATAAATTTTAGTGCTACTGGAAATCTATCTAAACGAACTTATTTTACTCTTTATAAGTAATCACTTTGATATTAATTATTGCATATTAAACTAGAAAATGTGTGTCTCTCCAATGTGGTTCATAACAGTTCAATGTTACCAAAACATTGTAAAATCAAAAACGTGGTGGAGAGACGTCTACAGATATGCAGGAAATGTGAATGAGGCGATATATAAGCAGAACCAACTCTTGAGTTGGGACTCTGACAATAAATCTGAGGTCCAAATCACCTAAACACTGTCTAAACAATTCGTATTGGATCCCGTCCCAGACATTGGCCCTATAAAATTCTTTATAATACTATTTCATAACCAACAGTTAAACGTAAATAAAATATTGTATTCAAATGTATGATAAATTAATTTGGCGAGTAGAGGAATGACCTCTTTCATTCCTTGTTTGACTATACAACATTACACAAATTAGAAGAAGTACTTCCCGTAATTCCTCGAACATCCTGGAAACGAGTGTTTCATCAAGGCAAAATAACTACAGCTTTGCACCTAATTTTACATACATAACATAAAACACATACGTAAAATATCTGTTTATTGACCATGTCATACAAAATAAAATATTTTAAAGCGTTCAGCATCCATGAGAACTTAACACAGACTTGTTTATTCTTCCTCAAAGTAATTTTATACCATTAAAAATTGTAATAACTTGAATATCTAACAAAAGAATCTTTACCACTAATGAAAAAATTATCAGGCTTTCATATCACGCAAAAATATTGCACGTACTCTGAAACGATTGATTGTTATCCGATCGGGTAGTTACTCGCAGTATAAAACATTTAATTTGTTGACAATGTTTAAATTAATCGTTTCACAAACTAGTCATGCATGGAATGAACTTTTATGGTAAAATTAATTAGCTAAAAATTTCATTTAGTATGATGTATGTATTAGTTTATTCTCTAATATTTAATAATATTACTATCTGTAGAAATTTAAGCTGCTACTTAGCGGATAAAATATATTTCACCTGCTGCAGGATCCAATGTGCTGATTTGTATTTCAATCACGAGCTTGATAAACTTATTGGCGCTTCATTACCAAGATTTGCTTTATTCATCACTTATACAAGCTTCTCAAAGTGGGGCACGTATTTCAGAATTCATATTTCTTTAACAACACTGTTGATTGCTGTTTACATTCGTAATGCATTTGTAATTCAAATCTTATCAAGTAAGGTAGAAATAGTATTCACAGTTTGGGATTGGAAATTCGTAGTCGCTACGTTGTATTAATTATATTAACAATTATGGACTGGTTAGTTATACAACTTTTTTAAACTGCTACAGTTCTATTAAACTTTTTAGTTACAGATTTTAACATAAAGCATTTCTAAAAAAATTTTCTCATCTCGTAAAAGCACAAAATCTAAATATTGTGTTTCAACTTTATTATATTTATATAATATAAATGTAATGTTAAATTCTTCTTAGAACTATTAAAAACGAGATTTCGAGACGTTTGTCATTGATAAACGTAAAAAATGAATAACCAAAATATAAACAAATGTATATACAATGAAAAGTGAACTGTTAAATTAAAAATAATATAAATAGAGTAATAAAAAAGCGAAATTAGTTGTTAAACTATCCATGTATTCTTTCATTTTACCGAATACAGATCATCGCATAACTCAAATGCGTATAGTCTGTTTTACTATTAAAGACCACTGATAATAATCAACATTAAGCCCCCATCATGGACTTTACACAGGGGGTTTGTAAAATTACACTTAAGTTCGTTACTTACAAGGTCTGTATAGTTCTAATCGAACACTTTGGGTGGTATTTGTAAATAACGAAAATTTTTATTACCATGAAATGTTTTTTTGTCTGTTAGAACAAGAAGCTGAGAAACCTGAAGTTACACTTTGTCATAAAAAGACATTTGTGCTTGCTTCCGAAGTGATAGGATATTTAGTATGGGGATAGGGGCGACCTCATGTCGAGAGCAATGATCAGGGAAACAGGCACTATATCTCATTCATGTCAACTTCGAGAAAGAGGAGGCTAATCGTATACCAGCCTCTCCAGTAAAAGCTGTTAGGGGTCCTTAGCTTCCTGTAGCTTCCTTATGTCCAAGGTTAACTAACAACGCTTTAACATTTAGGGACGCCACCGACACCTAACGTCATCCTGCGCAGTTGACTAGACCTTTCAATCTACCCTTGAAACCCTAATATTTCAAATTTTCTGTTATTAATGCGCCTTGACATATATTTTGTTTTACCCAGTGTAGGCTAATTTGCATATAAAAACTAGCCAGAAGTAAGCCTTCTTAGGGTTGCTATCTAACAACCAACATGGTAAGTTGCTCTTACTATATTTATTTATTTATTTATTTATTTATTTATACACGGTTGTCACCATTTTTACAAGTAATATAATAATAGATCATGTTCCACAAGATGGCAATATATACAATGAAAACAAAACAAAACTTCATCTTAAGTGAATCATACTCATGCAACAGGAGAGAAGCCAAGAAAATTATGTAGGCTACATGCAAACAATACAATATGCCAAATACAATATGCTAAACACAATAAGCTACTAGGCATAAATAAACAACTGACAGACATGCAATACATTTGATTCATTATGACTAGTTCATACACGAGCAGTCTGTATAGATTCATATGCCATAAAACAAATTAATACAACAACCAACAACATGCAACCAGTACATGCCATTAATATCTAAAATATACAGTTTATATACAAAAATAAATATATTAAGTAATAAATAACAATAATATCTACATAGAAAAACACATTGAAAATAACTGCAATATCGGCAAGGTGCAATAACTATTTACGAAATATAGTAGGGCAATAATCAACAAATACAGTAACTAGTACAATTCAACAATAAAATACAAAAGAGCATATTACTTATATATTACTTTATTGTTGCATTCGAATCACGTTAATTAATTTTATAGCATTTAATTTTTCAGAAAAACTTGTAAAACCTGATCGGCTACCTCTCTCAATTCGTTTTATCAACCTTAATGAAGACGAAACCATTATAAGCCCTAACAGTTCCCTCATTTACACGTTATCAGTATATTTAACAGTTTTATAGTGTATATGGTGTTTGTAGTTATTTTTTGATAAGCCAATTACCATTTACTACTAAGTGATTTTTACAGTAAACGACTTAACTACCTAGTAACTTATGTTATAAGAATTTTATATCCTACTAAAACAAAAAGAATTTAACTAACTTTTACTAATATGTTATACTTTTAATTTGCTATTCTGCTACATTATAAGACTACGAGAAAGAAAAACGTGCTTTATATCAGAATTAATTTTGCTATTCAAATTAATATTTCACTATTAAGTTATTGTGCTATTAAAAGTATTCATAAATTAACTAATATGTTGTGGGAACTCTTTTGTTCGTGGCTTAATAGGTAGGTGATATTAAATTTCACGATGTCAGTATTCACAGTTTATTTATCTTCCTTGTATAAATTCCAATAAATTGTAATTATTTATAAGAGGGTGCTCAAATAATCATTATATTAAATGTAATTGTTTTAAATACATTTTATGAGGTTTTTGTTAGTTGCTCACAATGCAAAATTTATAATAATAAATTTTGTTAATTATCAATGATTACGAATAAGACAAAACAACCAAACATAAAATTAATTAATTTAACTTAATAGACTCTCGTGCCGTGTAATTACATATTTATACTGAGTAATCAACATGAAACAAGATGAAGGTATGTAGCTATACAAACAGAATATAATATGATGACAACACTTGTTCGACCAACCTCTCGTTAGTCATCAATACACTCGTCAAGCACTGGACCCAATCAAGACTCCTGCATGAAGTATGTAGTTACTAGCAATGAAGTCAACATCACAGAATCGATGATTATCCGGTCAAAATACGAGTGTACTTCAATGAAATACCTGTACTTTAGGGACATTGCAGTTAAAATTCACCACTATTAGGTCATTTTCATCAAATTAGTGAGATAATGAATTATAAAACTGGGTTTTAAAATGTAAAAACATGATTATTTTGAGTATTTTTTAAACTATAATAGCACTAAATGGTGTACAAGCGACATTGAGAATTATAACCGAAGATGACAGAGTAATGGCTTGAAGTTTCGCAGAGTTATTCATGACAAGGCTGAGATGAACGTATGCTGAGCACTTTGCCATGGAGACAGATTACCTACAATGCCTTTAACCCTCCAATATATCAACCCCTCCTTCAGCCTTCTCCACTACCACCACTTTCACACTGCCTCTTGAATACTTGAATCTTGAATCTTCGGCAATTTAATAGAAATTCATAACGTAAATATTTTTTTTAAATAATTTCACTAAAGTAGTTTAGTTATCGGTTTCGTTTAGAAAATGAGTTTCATTTATTTTCATGGCCCATGAGTCGAAGGAAAAAAACGTCACTGTAAGAATGTTTTGTTTTTCGGGTAAATCTAAAAAGGATTTTTGTATATTCAAGGTTTCAATTGTTTTTTACGGAAAATTTAGAAGACTGAAATAATATTTAGTAAGCGACAGTTGCCTTTATTGAATCCCTCACAATATAATGCCCTTGAGGAAAGACATAACTGGTAGGCTTTGCAATTAAATAAAATTTTAGGCACTATCTTATTCATTGATTAATATTAACGAAGAGATTAGTGGCATAATATATTGTATAAATTGCAATATACAGGTTGTTTATTAATCACTCAATAAAATTTTACTATTCAATTTTTCAAATAAAAGTAAACGAAAATATTTGGTTTCAGAAACAGCTTGAGAAGTATAACATCTTCTTTTGTAAAATGACGTGAAAACCAATTTCTCAAATTGAAATTACAAAAAAATTAGAGAGATATATATTACTAAACATTTTTAGCAATATTATTTTGAAATAGGATAACTTTTTGGTGAAAATGTGAACAGCAAGTTTATTTCACTGCGACATATATTAAAAGAGTAGTTAAAGCTTTAATGGGCACTACATCGCACTTAAAACACACTAAACGAGTTGTTTATGTAGTTTAATATTCAAATATTCTTGCTTTTAACAGCAAATATGACTTTATTGCACATTATTGATATTTTAATTTGTATGGGATGCGTTATAGGTCCTTTTACCAAATCGCCCTTTAAGTTTGTATTTGGTTGTTTATGTATCGTGGCAAAATATTACACAATTATTACAAATAGAACTGATTAATTTACACAATTTAATTATTTTCTTATTTTAAATGAAGTGATTAGTAAAACTGAACAAAATTTATTTAGTAATTATCACTATGAAGTGCAGTAATTATATGAAACTTTAATTATCGACAATTTAACTTATTTAATATTATTATATATCTCATGCTATTTAAAGTAAGGAAAAATAATATAATATTGTAATCTAATGACTTAGTTTAAATAAGGGGATTTATCTGTAATTCGTATAAATAGTTTTTGTTATAAATTGTCATAATAATTTTTTAAAATTAATCCTTAAATGATTTTTTAATTGCAATATCATGCATAAAATTAATAATATTTTAATTGTAGATTTACTTTAAAAACATCTCAAAATTTTTCTGCACACGTTAATTCTTTCATTTATTTATTTGTAACAATGGGTTTTTTAATCCGTGCCAGCTACAATCAGGTCAAACAATTATCATATAAATTTTTTTGTTTGGAAAATATATTTAAAAATGAAATAAGTTCCCATTATTTTTCTCCTAAAACATGACAATTATAGAGAATTATATATTAATATTATTATTAAATTATTATTTTATTTCTTTTTGAAACTAGATTTTATTTTTAAAATTAACGAGTGTAGGAGCATCAAAAAGATATTCTATAAATTTGTATGATAGTAAAAAATATGCTATTGCTTGAACATTAGGGAAGCTTTTCATTTGAGGAACTGGAAATGTTTCATTCTGGCTGCGTATTTACACAATATCTTAAGAACGAAGTGACCAATTGGCTTGAAATGTAATACAAAGTTTATATTTTGTAGAGAAAACATCGATTAAAATAATGGTGTATATCATTCTACAGATTTAGTTAGGCATGAGCAAAACATTTTTACATTCATATTAAATGTAACCATGACAGCAATGAAAAGATTGCAGAATAAATTAATTGGTATGCATGTCATATAATATTTTTATCTGACACAGAAAGATATTTAGCTTAACTAACCGATAGATTCCTCTAGAAATATGTCATCTCCAGATTGAAAATTTTGCATCAAACATCGTTTATATGTACACAGGATTGAAGTTTGTACTGATTCAAGTCCTTTCATGGCATTTGGCTTATAATATCAGTTGGCTATCTACTTCTAAAACTGCAGTTATGGTAGTTTCTTCAAACCTGTTATCGTGTCAAATCATCAAAATTCAATAATAAACTTTAAGCAACGAGTAAAATATTGCTTGAACAATTGACAAACTGTTACATTTTACATGATCTCTTCAGTCAACTATTAATCGTTTGGAGTGTTCTTGAGAGCCCTCTGTGTATCCTATTTATAATGGTAGTACACGTACATACCTCTCTCTCTCTCACAGTATAATCTTAATAAGCAGAAGATAAGAGCTATTCACAATATTAAAGTGATATATCATACTGGCTACACTATTTTTATTGTATAGGCTGTGTATATTTGTCAACAGTTTTTTATCGTTATCATTGTTACGTTATAATATTGTCTCTACTTTATGATTTTTGCGAAAGTGAAGGTAAACAAAGATATTTCAGGAAGCCATAGACAGCTGATCTTTGTGTCGGTACTAACGTTATGGAACTTTTTTGCATCTTTAAGTTCTATTTTGTTAAACTTATTGGGTTTACATAGGTTAGTTACATACATTATTCTTCAAAACATTTCCAACAACCAAAACCCGGCATATAAATATTGTGATCGTTTTAACAATACACATTCATATATTGTGAATGTATCACGGTTTTACTTGTAACTAATAAAATATAACGTTATAATATTACAGTAAAAGACATTGTACGTAACAAATTGTGACATATTAAACATAACTGATAGCATTTGTAGAAAATATCTTTAATTTATTTTAATTGTAGTGATCTATATAATTAATTGCTGAAGATCAAAAGTTTGAGGAACTACATAGCTACATAAACATAGTATTATGTAAAATAAAGGATTTGAATAGTACTAAATATGTAAATATCACAGATTATAAGCACTCGGTATAATTTCGATAAAATGACACAACGCATTGTATTTTTACTTGTTAAAAACAATTAAATTGACAATAATTATTCAGTATTTATATATAAAAGTATATAATGAAATTTTTAGAGTATGTATTAACGTAAACGTATACATTAGTATAGGTTTAACTATTTAAGAAAGACTAGGGACTATCCTTCGCCTGTTTCATTCCTTCACATAAGTTGCATTAAAGTATAATTAATAATGATATTTAATCCAGAGGCCAATACAAATACATGTATGGGACACGTGGCAGAGCAAACCATTAAACTGGTAGGCACAGAAAGGTGGTTTATGAACGCCTGCCCTCACACGTGGGTGCTCAATTTCTCAACAGACAGCCCAACTCAATCAAAGATGCTCCAACGCCAAAGGCGTTTAAGACTCGCCTAAAACGCTTCTTGGTGTCTCAAGCATTTTATAATGCAGGTGAGTGTTTGACCTTCAACTGGGAGGCCGCTCAATTAGAAGACTGATCCCGCTGTTCTAAGTGGGTTGCATTGGCGATGAATGAAACAGATGTGATTGTAAAGATTGTATGTATGTTTGTGTGATATAGTATGAATGACAGAAATTTTAGAATACCATTATTAATTGTTGTTTGCCATACGGTGTAATTATTGTCTCAGCAATAAAACAGATTTGGTTTGATTGCATTTGATTCGTGATATTCATAAGTAAAATCCAGATCTGCAATTTACCAAACGAATATCTGTAACTTAGACTTCATTTAGGATTATTTTTTTATACATAATAATCATGTAGCTGGGACGTTAGCCGGCGACTAAACTGAGTTGAATAAAACTCCACAAACTTTATATCCTGAAGCTTTTTGTTCAATCCACTTCAAAGCCTGGCCTTTGCTGACAAAGCATCTGCCAAAGAGAATTCCATTTCTTAAATTTAATCTCTTTTAAAATAACAGATTCTGTTTTAACAGTGTCTGTACTTGGAGAAAATAAATGTTTCTTAATGCTTAGGTTTGAAGGTAATTGGAATATTGATATGTGAGCGTGTTCAACTCCAAATAGTGTTTTAACAGTTTTAAATCCTTTTTAAAACCAGCTTGAGGTGGACATGTGTTTATAATAATAATAAACAACATGCATAATGATAAATAACATGCAAGTCTAAAATATAAAATTCTAGATTGTGTTTAATATCGGTATACTTCTTTATAACTCCATTTCTAACATTGAATTATTTAATGATTATAATAATTCAGAGAGAAGCTTTATATTTCTATTTAAAATAAAACAATTAAAACAATATTGAATGCCAAAAAATACACAACTGATTTCAAAATTTACCGCTGTACTGATGTAACTAATGGATAAAGAATCAATACCAGGAAAACTGGCTAGCGCAGCCAAGATATTACTGAACACCGCTTCGTTGACAACCATTTAAAAATATAACAACTAAACAACTGAACTATGCTGCTTGGAGAAACCGTGATGGATGAACTCTGATACATAATTTATTACATGTTAAACTAGGAACTAGGCCAGTGAGAATATACGTGCAAGTATAATAACTTATACTCGTATAAGTTTGCATTATCTATCTCTCTATCTTGATGGTTACATATCTCAAGGGGAAGTAATAATTCTTTTGACCTGAGAAATATTGACGACCTTCCAAAGTTTCATGTTATAATACTAGTAGTTTGAACTAACCTTGTTTTATTTCTGGTTTGATTTTTGTGTTGTAATGAAGTACATCACCCTAATAAATTAGGGGTATAAATGCATTCCGTATAATTATTTGATTACAAATATACAATTTTAGAGAGCATATACATTGTGCGTGACATGCGCTTCTAAAGACACATCTAAATCATTATGTAAAAATAACTGGCAAATTGAAGGTTTCTGAATAGTTTTTTTTTTTTTAATTTGGTTAGTTCAGAATATTTGAAGGCAATCGATATTTTGTTGTGATTTTCTTACTTTAAAATCATCTTACGATCGTGCCCACTGTAAATCACCGAATAGTAAAAGAAAATAGTGTTATTTCCTATACAATAAATTCCAAACATTTTATTTTTTTCAGGAAGTACTTTCAGGTGGTTTAGTAGCCAGTCCTAGATGAAAAAGGCTGAAGATAAAGGAGTTTTTTAAATGAGTTATAGTTCGAGAAAATGTTGCGTATGTTAAACATTTATAGATGATTTGGAAATTACCGTATTCGTAAAACAATAATTTAAGGCTATTACATAAATAATATAACAATTGAAAGGTTACTTACATAAATGATATTTTTTAGTGAATATAATCCTTTCCAATCCTTAAGCTTGAATAAAAAGCTCGTGGATTAGAACATTATGTAGCTGTTAACTTATCTTGTTATATTAGTATTTTATGGTAAAAAAACACAATTTCTTTCTGTGAGTACAAATGGCAAGCAGGCGGCAGGGATATGCAGAGAATTTGAATTAGACGATATTTCACTGCGGAAAGTGAAATTGGTATTATTTCCTTGGTGAGAATGTAGACTTGGTTTACTATTAAATTTTAAAGTTAAAAACGTATGCTTTTTAAGTTTTCAAATCTATCCTTTAATCCTCAAAACCAGAAATAGGAATTGTTGGAAACTATAGTGGGTATTAACATCATTGTAGAACAGTTTCTGTAAATAGCCTGAATTCTAATGTCCTATACAGTTTTATTCTACGAAACTTTATGGCTGCTACATCAGTTAAAATGTGGATTGAAAAACTGCTACTATTTTTTTTAAATTGAAAAACCACAATATTCAAACCTGAAATGATAATAAATGTCAAGTAAGGGTTTTTAAATCAAAACCTGTTACACTAACGGTTGCAAGTTAATTATTTACATCTAGTAAAATGTTATAATATTATTTTAAAGTAATGGAGGTGATTATAAATTTTAATACAATGTCATAATATTCAATTAAGTGATTAGTGTATACTAACAGGTCATGGAAGTTGTAGAATGAACCTACTACTACACTGAAATATGAAAATGTTCATTTTTTATAATACATGTGTAAATATTTACATGACGATTCGCTTGCGTAGAAGCATATTACTCTTCGAATACAATGCGCAGTACTCAAATTTGTTTACTAAAAAGTGGATACAATTTATATTTATAAAAAATGGACGAGTGTTTTTCAAAGATTCGAGATAAACATTGTTTTAACTACAAAGGTTGAACCAAAGAAGAGTAGCCTGCAATTTATGCTTACATATAGTGGTGTTTATTCATCTTAATATCCTATATGCTTTGTGTCTGTTGTTAGTACTGTCGCACTTTACAATTAGCCTGTCAACCCATATAAAATCACTCCCTCAGTCTCTTATACAATACTATCTATCTTTAGGTTGTATAATTTTGTAATGGATTAATAATCGTTGATTGTTACATATGTTGTGTTTGTACTGATTATTATATAGATATCTATAAACCCGTGATATATAGGGTCTAATTATTTAATAAAACTGGGTGTGAACAATTTGTAATGGTCAAGCTTATTTTGTGGTGTTAAATCAGAAACTCTTACACTACCATGTCTTGAGTTATTATAGGAATTTCAGATATCTACATTTTATCTATAATGTTTCCATCTTTCGAGTAAGGTTTAGGCTATCTAAGCTTTTTAATTTCTTTAAAATGTATTCCAGTAATTACATCCATGCTATTTTTATAAAGTAGTAATGTAATTTTTTTGTATATAATAATAAATAATAAATTTATTTCTCAAAACAACAAATATGTTACAAATCATGCTGAAACATTGTACACTGGCACAATACAATACATAACATACATAACAATAAAATTAAAACAATGCCAAGCAGATCATATAAAATTAATATATTTTAAGTACAATGCATAATATAATATAATTATGAGAAATAGACTCCTCCAAGGCACAGCCTGATTGGAGGTCTTACTGAATTTATTTTACAAATGGCTGATCTAATTTTCAAATTACATATAGAATGAAAAAATAATTTCTCCAAAACCAACAAAGTCTACTCATAAAAAAATACACTTTCAATTAATAATTTGTCTTTCTTTAAAGCCCATACAAATATTATAAACCATTAAACAAAAATATCTAGTTTTCATGAATAAACAAAACTGTTCTATGTTTTACCCTACAACAAAACAAAAAATCAACCTTAAAACTTGATTTTATGTACATAAAATATTAATATGCAACATTTATATTTTATAAGTTTAAATAATATATAAACAAAAATAACGTATATCCATATCAGAAGATTTTTCATTTTTATCTGCCATAATCTTTAAAAAACAAAAAACTTTTACTGTATTATCTCAAATAATATTTCGTCTATATTTTCAATTTCCAACAACCACTGTCTTAATTAAGAGCTGAATTTAGTTAAAGAATTGACGTAGCGAATGCGATTAGGTAATTTATTAAATATTCTTGGCGCCAAAAAATTATAGCTTTTAGTAAACAATGTGTTTGATGGCCTAGGTACACATACATCTGACGCATTTCTTAATTTTGATCTGCAATCATTTAAATCTGTACTATTCCTGCTACGACGATAAAATATTTTCAAGACTTTATAAATATACGCATGTCTTACTGGTAGTATTTTTAATTGATAAAATAAAGGAAAACTTGCTTCAGTTATAATTTCTTCGTAAAATTAGCCTAACGAAATGTTTTTGAATAATAAACAAGGATTTTAGTGTTAGTTTTATAAGTCCCTCCCCAACAAGAAATTCCATATTCCAGTCTACTATGCACCAGTGAAAAATATATCATTCTTAGTGTATCATTATCGCACATGTTTCGTAAAAAAATAAATAGTCTCAAAACATTATTTAATTTTTTCTTTAAATCTAATATGTTTTTTCCATGACAAGTCCTTATCTAAAATTATTCCTAAATATTTAATACTGTCAGTAATTTTTACTTCAATACATTTATTATTACAATATACACTCCTACTACAAATGCAATCAATACAGTGTAGAATAATCCTATTTGTTAAATGAATTACCTTCCCTTAAATTAAAATTTAAATAATTTGTTTTAGCGGTACTTAAGATCATATTATTTTTAGTGAACCACCACTGTATAGCTTGTGAAGATCTAGGTTCATATTCAACTCTACATCAGCCCATGTTTCTCCAACGTAAGAGAAAAGCAGTATCATCAGCGAAAGAAGTTACTTTTCCAACAAATCTTGCGCTACATAAATCATTAATATATATTAAAAAAAGAACTGCACCCAAAACAGAACCCTGTGGAACTCCAAACTTAACTTCACGTAAATCGCTAAGCACTCCATTCAACTTTACACGCTGTGTTCTTCTTAAAATATAACTTTTGAACCAGTTAAAAACAACTCCCCTAATTCCACACCTATATAGTTTTTTGCAGTAATATATCATGATTCACCATATCAAATGCTTTAGTTATATCTAGGAACAGGCCCGCTTATCTTTTTTCCATTATTTATCCCCTCTGAGACCTCTCCCATAAATTTTAAAAGAGCCGACTCTGTATTTAAAACCCTGCCTGAAACCAAATTGATTAGAACTAAAAAAGTTATGTTTTTCTAAAAATGTAATTAACTGTTTTCTTTATAATCTTTTCAATTATCTTAGAGAATGATGATAGAAGGGATATTGGTCTATAATTACCGCTGTTTAGTTTTGATTCTTTTTTATGAATTGGAAATTACCACAGCCTCCTTCAATTTTTCTGGGAACACACCTGAGTGAAAACCTAAATTTATAATATACGTTAGTACTTTACCTAAATTCTTTGAATGTTTCTTAATAATTTGAGAACTAATGCCATCAATCCCAGGTGCAGTTATGGTTTTTTTAAAGAGTTTATCACAGTGAGTACTTCCTGCTCTAGAACCGGACTTAAGAACATCGACTGCGTAATGTGTTGTTCACTAAAAACATTTTTTAGATGCACGTCATTTATATATATTAAATGTAGATGCTATATATTTTTAGAGTAAAGCTAAAGTGATAATTAAGTATTAAGTTCGTTACAACTATCGGTAGTGTTTAACTTTTATCTGCTAAATAAAGTATTAATACCAATCATTGCATAAAATGTAAAAATTTTTCCACGAATCAAAAAAAAATATTTCAAGCGGTTTAGGTATTTAAAATGACTTAAATCTACATAAATGACAAAGTTTTGCTCCAAATTCTTAGTCCAGTACGCTGAGAGAGTCTGGACATTTATAAAAGATGTCAAACTTGAGAATAAAGTTTTCATCTGCAAGTTTTCTACAGAAACGAAACATCTTCCGCTAACTTTGGTTCGTCTCCGCCCTTTCCAGACTGTCGACGTTCATGAAGTTCAAATAACCCTTGTCTAGAGATCTTATCCTTTACTTCAAGTTTAAGAGTTCTTCGTTGTATTTATTGTAAGTATCTGTTACAAAAAATACTTATTTGATATGGTAGATAATCGTTTTCTTTGAACAAATAAAACAAATTTAAAATCAAATAGAAGTAAAAATTTAGTTTAGCTGTACTTTATCTTCCACATACAATATTTTCAAACATTTTTATATTGATCTTATTGGTAATTATGATGGTAAAGAGAAGATTTCATTATAAATAAGTTTATACGTAAACAGAGTGCAACCTTGTGAGATTTTAACATGAGAAATGATAACACAATTAGCTTATCAACTCCAACAAATACAACACCACCCGGTGACTTGGCGTATTAACTAAATGCTATGAACAAAAACGTAAATGTATGATGTTATGAGTTATCTCAAAAATATTAACTTGTAGAATTTAAACGTTGCGTGGAACGTAGTTTCTACATACTGAGGAATGGTTTAGCTGCAACATTGGAGTTTAGCTGTATGAAATTGAATTCTGTCAATTGGACTCGATATCTATGCCTGCTACGAAAATAAAAATTTCGTCCACCTTTAGAACGTAGCCTACGTAATTCAAATATCTTCTTCTCCTCCTTTTGTAATGGAAAATAATCAAAAGTCCAGATATAAAGCCCACTTAAGCAGCGAATGTATTGTTACATTGCATAGGATTTCTATATGTATAAGCCACTTAACCACTGTTAATGGATAGGTGGCATCCATTAAAAGAGGATCCACAATAGTGGATTCCTTTGTAGTAACAACTTGATTGGTTATTATTGAATGTATAGTCACTAAAAACAAGAATCTAAAGTTTTCAATTAAAACTTACATTACTCCTTAAATAAATAAGAGAATAAATATATTTTTTTCATATTTATAAAATTTATAAATATTAGTAAATATACGTTTCCTTTGGTTATGGAAACGTTTTAAAGTTTTCTTTATTGACGTTTCGCAATAGAAGTAGACCGATTCAAAAATATGTGTCTGTATAAAACATCTCAATTATTCAATTATTACATACATAATACTAAACTTACACTTAAGTGAAACGTTGTGCCACTATGTGATTACCGAATTGTGTTCCACTAATGGAATACTAATGTTTCTCAATCAACTTTGAGTTCACTTACTTGTTACTTAGACACCTAAGTGAAATACTACAGTTCGCACCATTACGTTATAACAACATCACCGAGTTGTCTTGGGAGATTTATAATGTAAATACAAGACTGTAAGTATGCTAAAGTGTGTGTGTGTGTGTGTGTGTGTGTGTGTGTGTGTGTGTGTGTGTGTGTGTGTGTGTGTGTGTGTGTGTGTGTGTGTGTGTGTGTGTGTGTGTGTGTGTGTGTGTGTGTGTGTGTGTGTGTGTGTGTGTGTGTGTGTGTGTGTGCGCGCGCGTGTGTGTAGCAATAATGTTTCAATTAATTAGTATCTATAGAAACTGAATAATATTTAAACATAAACAATAGGTTATTTTTAGTTGGCTGAGCTTTAGTGAAGAGAGCTCGAAATGCTGTAAGATATTGATTTATCTGTCTATCCGCACGATATCTCGTAGACAAAAATTATTTACATACGACATTGTGAATAAAACTTCATTTATATATCTAATAGGATTTGGTTGAGCGTTAGTTTAAAATATTTACATTGGTCTTATGGGTAACCACAATGGAAACAAAAACGTAGCAGTACAAATAAAGGCTTAAAGGAACTGCTTACAATTCAATTTTAAATTTTACATGTGATATTTTATTCATAGAGTAAAACGAAAACACAATGGAGTGGAACATCAATGTTTATAATCGTTGAAAAATTCTGATTTCAGTTGTATTTTTTTAATATTGATAGGAACTTAAAAATTAAAAATATGTTTATTCAATGAACAAAAATTATAATGTATCATGCAGCATTAAGATGATTAAGATTAAGATACCTCGAGAAAATTTAATATTTTAACTTAAAAATTTGCATGAAGCCTACTGCATAGACAAGAAGATGATCTATGAATGTACATGTCCGGAGTACTCATATATGAAACAAAAATAATTTCAAAATTTGTATTTGTAATTTGGAATCCCGTATAATCAGATTGGACCGCAGTAATCAGATGGGTTTCACTTTTACATATGGCACATCTAATGTTGATTGGTACTAAGTATACAACATAATGATTTATATCTAAAGTAAAAAAAAAAAAAAAAAAAAAAAAACATATACATGTATTAACACCATACACGCCTCAGGGTGCAGTAGTCCCATGTACTAGTCACTATAACTCAGTATAAAGCTATAGTGAAGGTGTTAACTACTTGTATTATAGCAAGACAGTTACTGTGCAATAGTTTAAATAAAAAAGTTTATATTATATTATGGTGAAACAAATAAAGTCGAGCATACCTATTTAAAAATTACATAAAACCCCCCATTATTAGTTACATCATGAGGGTGTTAATGGATAAGCTAAGTTCGACATTTGAATTCCTCCACGCAGGCCTAATAAAATGGTTAAATTGTTGCTGAAATCTATAATTCGAGCATATACAACCATGGAATTTAGCTATGCGTTAGTAAACCATGTGTTAGTAGATTGTCACAATTTCTATTTTGTTTGCCAGTGAGGTGTACAAATATATATATATATATATATATATATATATATATATATATATATATATATATATGTACCGCAGGAAATCTTGAGATTGAAACAAGATATAGTCACGAGGTGTAGAGTACTTCTAATTTGGTTTTATTAAAATTACTTCACGATTGTCATTACCACTGATATTTAAAAATTGAATTTTAGCCGATTTAAACTTTTTTGTAGGCTGAGGTGTCTTCCGAACCACGAAAAATTTATAAAAAAGCATGCTACACGTATATGTACTTGATTAAAAGTGGACACTTAAGCTTACACTGAACACTGAAGCTTAAGTTCAACCAGAAATTTATTTTGACAATATCATAACTTAGTTCCTTCAAATAATGATTGGCTATTTTTTAAACACATCTGTCTCGTCATTAAAATTTATGATGTGCAGGCGCTATGAAAACCGTTATCTTCTATAGCGGTGCCTGGTGGCGAGTTACATTAAGGATACATCATATTATAAGCCTTCTCCGTTGAAAAATACATGCATACATCTTAATGAACGGTCGATTAGTTCCTGAGTCTATCATTGTCATATATACTAAAATCTTTTATTTTTGTATAGATCTTCCATTAAAATGGAATAATTTTAATATTAATTAATTATCAATTATTCCAATTAAATTGAAAATGATTTATTATAAATATAGCCTGAGACGCACTGAAATGTGTAACAACGGTAGATGAATACGACATCTCCCCATTAAATAAGATGGAGTCACGTTTAACAATGTAACAAATGGCAGTTATCAACTCAGTAAGGCCCAAGATTGAGTAACTTAGCAGAGACTTGTGCAAGTTAGCAGTGGGTTTTGACAAGCTGATGTTATTAATGGATGGATTCCCATGTGTTTATGCTCCACATTACCAGATCTTTTGTCAGTCCACCATGACAGATTTATAATGTCGATTAAAGAAATTTTCGCTTACGATTAGGGCTGTTTTTTTATATAACTATTCTTTATATAACGTTAGATATTGTTTCTTTTATCTTCAGTACGTTCTAAAATGTTGCATAACTAATACATTTATTGTATCAGGTGGAACAATATATTTTTACCTGGTTTTGTATCAACAAGCTGTTACTTTCACTTTGAAGCAAGAAAAATGGACCGTCAATAGCATCGAGTGCCACTCAGTTTGAAGTGAAGGCCCAATGTGAAAGTGTGTACTGAAAAGGCTATGAGTGAAAAATGGATGTCAACAGGATGCTTTGTAGTGTAAAGTATTTTTGCACCCATTTATTGACATTAAGAAGTGTATTAAAAGGAAACATTCATAAAACAGAGCAAAAATGTTACATCGTTTTATCAATATATGAAAAAAGTTTTTTCACAACTTTATTTTTTTCTCTAAATCTTCAGAATGTTTTTTCTTATGATCAGTATGTCCAAAATATGTTAAATTTTTATGGATTTTCGAATTAAAAGTTATATTAACTACAGAGGTTATCAGTTATAGTATCATATACTCATATTTGTGCGTCTTGGGACAAGACTTTATGATACAATATTGAATTTTAATTGAGTTGAAAGATATTTTATACCGTTTTTTAAGTTACCTATATTATTGAGATCCTACCGGTACTATCTAACTATTTATTTTATATATCACATCATTTAATAGCATACATGATCGTGATGTCTAATGCGACGGTTGACAATATAGCTGCAATGTACTTTTGGAGATGAATTATTATTATTAGTATTTTGGTGCCCTGGAAAGGAACTGTACTTATATTTATTGAGGTTAAACTTAGATGATTATTTTTAATGTGATTACACCAAAACCGCGACTCGAATCTAGGTCCTTGGGGGTGATAAGCTGAGACGCTCATTATTTAGTGACCAGAGACACAAACAGTTTTACGTATAAAACCACTCAGACACGAGTGACAGTATAGTTACAGATATAAAATGATTATTATTACAGAGAAAACAAACTGTTCGTTGTCTTTGGAACTACTAACCTCAAATTTATTTTAAAACATATCACCCTTGAAGTAAGCTTTTCCGATGACGATCTGTTTGGAGAACGGAAAATATCCCAGTCTCCCGCAGTGAAAAGGAATCATATTTCGACTATCGTTAATTGACACAATAATTACTTGCCTAGGAACTATTTGGTGATCTAAAAAGTTGTCTTTCATATATGAGCTGTTTCTTGGGAAACAGAACAATATTTGCTTTCATGGAAATTATGCAAATTTATAAACAATGAATTATTCATTCTCAAGATGTAATCTTCCACGTTTTTTAAAACCTTTTTTAAAATAAATATTTGTAGTAAAATCGATTTAAAACCTAATTTTTTAAATCTGAAGTGCTCGTTATTAAAGAAAATTAGATATGTAATAAAATTATTGATATTAGTTAAAAAGACCTACGTAATTCTTTGTTCTGTCTTTCTTATTACTTTCTCGTATAAGAAAATGTCAAAATATAAAAACTTCGTTTCATTAAATTATTCAGTAATGCACAGTACATTCAATTACAGTAAAGACTAAAATGATTTTGCCCATTGTCTCATCTATAACGGATCATAAAATAATAAGAAATATATAAGAATATAAGTTGACCGACCCAATTCTGCATTTTTCCTACATAATTATAATTCCTACATTAGAGCCTGATTATTGTTTGGCTGATTCTTACAACTAAATACCAAAGACAGGGTGCCGTATGCAGATCTTCAAAATAACCTATGAACACAATTCTAAACATTTAAAACTAATTTTACTAGGTTTTTAGTAGTGCTCTTTCTTAATTGAATTTAAGACTGCGCCATTATTAACGTAAACCGTATATTTATTCATCTTATATTGCTCTATAATGTGGATCATCATGTAAATTAAGTATTAACATTAAGTACAAGTTCACGTTCAATAATAAAACATGTTAATTAAGTCAAATTAAACATAATCTCTACTTTTTATTTACGAAAAATATGGAATCAAAATGTAAGATTTATATAAAAGTTTAAACAAATAATTAAAATACTACAAAGAGTTAGGTGCAGTATGTATTAAAGCAGAAGAATAAAGTTTTTAGCACTTTCTAAATTCTCTTCAGGTCAGATATGTAGCGTCATTAAAGATACGTTGAATTTGCAAACCGTGTCTTCCGAGATAACACTGAATACTTCCAATAGTACAAAATTTATAATCCGATAATGTAAACAAATCATTTGTTTACTTTGTAGCTATTCCTTCTGGTTTTAAAAATCGACTTCGTATAAATTTTTTCTTGACATAATATATGATGAGATATTTTGAGACTAAATTGTTCATTAAATTGTTGTAGTTTTATTCAAATATCGATTTTATTACAAACTAAATGTCAAGTACCATTACATAATTGCCTTAAATGTGGTAATATTTATAATTTAAAACATATTACTAAAAGAATTTGGTTAGATCGAAACACATAGGGTTGGATACCGCTGAGGTCGTATTAATGCATACACGATTTACAAAGTTTACTTATATATTTAACTGTGGGAAATAAGCATAAAAGCACCACTTCTAGATGTTAAAAATAAAATAATATATTGCCACGTTGCTACCAAATAGAGTGGTAATTAATTAAAAGATACCACGGGGACGGGCCCCGTGATTCCAATGTTCTATGGGAATCTTGCATACGAACTTAATAATTATTAAAATTTTAAAATCGACTTACTTTCACATTGATATCGAATCAAAAACGCGGGCGTCAGCATCTTGGCTCGACGTTGCAGTTTTAATAAGGAAAAGGGAAGATTAGTAGATTAGATGTTTAAAACATGAATGCTGGAAGCACTCGAAGTGGAAATAAGAGACTCTAAGTTGAACTCACCTACAATAAAACCACGACGGCATGAGCTATTTATCGAGACAACCTAAGATTCATGACAACGTGGTCTAGTTAGAAGGACACACTATTATCATTATTAATCTGACAAATAAAAAAAGTTACTTTAATATTTACAACTTGACATTATTTTATATTCAAAATTAGATGTGTCGCATGAAAGGGATAATTTATAATAATAAAATTAAAATATTACTCACGGACAAGGCGCACGAGGTGTTTCTCGGCAGCAAGATGGTTAACTACAAAGTCAGAAAAAAATAATATGCGTGCCAATTAGGTTATTAATCCGCCATGAATTTAGTTACAAGAACATCGGATGTAACTTATATTAACCAGTACCGAGTAACAGGTTTGCGAAATATGTATTATATAAAATACAACTAAAGAACGGTTCAAGCACGCGTTGAAACTTTATGAAAACATGCAGTGAAATGGGCTGAGAAACATATTACGCTACAAAGCTCTCCTGGCCAAATCCATTTTTCACTCATAGCCTTTCAAACTGAGTGGCACTCAGAGCAATCGACAGTCCTTTTCTCTTGGTTCGTAGCGAGAGCAGAAGCTGGTTGGTGTAAACCAGGTAACGTACAAGTAATTTGTATTGCATTATATTGTTTTTAGTCAAAAATTCCGATTGAAAATATGAGTGTAGCTATAGTAAAATTAAGAATATATTATTATAATCTATTAACCATCATTACAGCAAACTTTGGTTCTTAAACTTCAATGGGCTGACATCAAAAGCTGCAGGATCGATGTAATTCTATGCATCTATTCGCGTAACATTTATACAATTTACACATTCATTCTAGATTACGGCATAAAACATGAAGGTAACTTGTCCATTGAACGTAAAAGTTTACTCCTTTTACGTCGTTAATGTTTTTGTTAAAGTATTCTAAATTCGAACAATAATTAATCCACACGTGATATTTTTATATTAAAAGTCCGTTTCCAAAATAAAAAGTTACCTATATGTATTTAACGAATACATAGGATAGTATAACTTTAAATGTGAAGTGTAAAACTTTTGGGATTTTATAACAATGCAGTCGTCTGTAACACTACTGTAGTCAGTAGACAGAAGATGTGCAAATTATAATTAGTAAACTGAGTTTAAGCTGATAAGGGATAAAAAAGTATGTAAGGAGCCTGTTCACCTCATCTTTTGTCAGGATAAATCGACACTATTGTAGTATCATTACGATAAGAGGTGCGTGTAAACCCACCGAATAAGAAATTTTATGATTTAAACTCCCGCCTCTTCTTATAAATAGTAGTCTCCTCTAACATGTAGCTGGGAGTTTAAAAATATTATTAGGAAGTACGGTTTTATGACGTATACCATGTACCGTTTACACTATATCTAGGGAGAGGTTAAAGGATCATCCCTCTGTTATCTCTCAACCCTTGAAATTAAAATTAAAAAATTATTTAATGTAAAGGATATATTTGGCGTAGTCGTTATACAAACAATATGGAATTGCCAACGATCTTCCTTTTCAACTGCAGGGGAAGTGCAAAAAAATCTGCCTGTAAGGATAGCTCGGCTATATTCTATACGTTTCCTAAAATGATTTTATGATGAACTATTTTGGATAGTGGAGTTATTTCCTAGATATTTAATCTCGAATTAATATTTTATTCTGTTTCAACGGGTTTTTAAGATTTTAATAGTGGGTACTTTAAACTAAGTAACCTTATAAGGGCCTTAAAATTTGATCAAATATAAAGATTCCTAAGAAAGTATCATTAATTTACAGCTCCTTGATCAATAGAATCAATGAAACCTAATTTTATTTTGATTCAGAACTACCAAAACGTTCGTATAACTCGATCGATAAGCCCAAAAAGCTGACCCTAGCTATAATGTAATTTGAGGTCCTGACCAAAATGATCAAACAATAATTATTTAATCACTCAAGATTGACATTCATTATTACACCAGTAGTTTGGTACAGTATTAAAAAAATCACTGAATGATCTATAAATGAATTTTATTTTTTGATATCGCTATATATAAACGGCAATACCCTTACTTCATCACTTACTCATCACTAATTTCCCAACCTTCCGATATTCTAGAAAGTTTGGAAATTTTTTCAAAATATGCCTCACGATGTGAATAGAACAGCTAAAGCGTTTGCTTAAAGATAAATCATCCTTAGAGGGTTGAGATTGATTGCAACCTTTAGAAAAACTATATTTTGTTTTTTAAAATTCTCCATATTCTAAAAGATTAGATTTGACACACACGTGCCTCATTACTCATAATGTGCGACATATAATATAAGAGAATTCTCATGAATAACAATCACCCATGGGGGTTGAAATAGAAGAAACAATTTATCCAACGCTGGAACTATATTTTTTCAACTCAATTTTCCAATTTGCGTACCGAATTTATCTTTCTGAGATATAGGTAAGTTGGAAAATCAGTGACTATCCATTGACTGACCACAGTAACTATCCTTTATATCCCATTTCACTCTGTCAGTTTAGTAAATTTACTTTAATAAAAAACATGGGGAAAGTTTATATGTTTGTTTAATAGATTGACTGGGTTTTATAATAATATTAATTTTTATGTTCATGTTAAGGTTGTATTAAGTTATCAAATGTACTAAATACTTACTTTCTAATTATTAACATATTACGACTATGAAGTTTGCTACTTTTTTCATCTTCGTATTAGTAGCTTGGATACTGTTATTAGGTCCTTACTACTATATCCTTATAAAATATGTAAGGAATCTGTATTTTTGTTTGTGGAAGAAACTAAAAATGAGTTTTGCTTAGTGGTACTAACCTATTTACGATATTAATTGAATTGTTAATATTTCACTTATCTGAGAAATTACGGTTCTGGAAACAACGAAGTCTCCAGTTTCTAATAGTATAAAAAACGTCGAGATTTCTAGCTTTCAAGAGTCCATTATCATAAGAGATCTATCTTCATAATATCAGAACCATTGTCACTCAAGCCTCTAGTACCTTCTACACTCTAGATAAAGCGCCCTGATTTTAGTTCTTTTTGATGTAACTTTCGACTATTGGAACTATTATCTTATTCGAATTCCCTGTGCATATTAGTAGTATACGGTCATTACCGTCTTTTAAAAGCTTCTCAGCCACAAATATGCTTTATAATTCGCTTTATAATTCCGCCTCACACGACTCCTCTAGTTATTAGACTATGCAAATCCGCGGCCAATTAAAAGTTCCTTCCTCTATAAACGTCTTATATATGGAACTATTTTAGTATTTATAGATTTTTACAGGCTTCTAGGATGTAAATACCAGTTGTAGCTCTGACTACTTTAAGTATCCAACTTCTGAAGACTGTCAACTCCTGAAAGGTTTCTACGTCTATACAGTCTCAGTATGTCAAAATATTTGACACTACGAGAAACCTGCATCTAAAAGTACATATACTTAAATATGTAGAGGGCGTAGATTAATAATGAAATCTTAGCCTTTCCGTTACTATAATAATAATTTATTATAACAAAATGGTATATATAGATTTTTTGCCTAGGATACATTGTTGATTCACTTGTATAGCCTTATATAGAAATACATAAACCTAACCCGAACACTCCTTGCAACCGTAGTATATTGCAAACTTAAACAATAATTTATCGAATAAGTTAACCTTAAAATTACCATTAAAGTCCTTCATATCGACAGATTGGAGTACTCTACAATTTGAAATGTTTCTTTATGATGAAATTATGACCACGGAACTTGGTTCCACAGAGCGTGTTACCCATGAATTCTTGGCCACTAAATGTGTTAACTACAAATCTGCATGTGATGATCCCAAACTAAATCCCAATTTACGGGAAATGCGCATTTGCTGCATTATACTTCATTCCATTCAATACAGTGTCCATTCAAGTGCTAACTAGGATACTGATTAAAAAATACAATATTTTAAGACGATAATCCAGGAAATGACCATAATCCTGAATAATGTGTCATGAGCTTTAAGCCAACATATTAATTATTAAAATAAAAACTGAGTTTACAGAAGTATTAAGCACGTGTAGACATGAATCCAGACTTAATCATCAAGAAAAGGTAAGAACTGGATGGACTTTATGATTGACCATATAAAAGAAACAAATAATAAGCCATGATTTATTGATTTAATTAGGTATTAAAATACGCAAAAATAAATACTCACGGACACAGATCCAGGCATTTTGTCTTCGTGACTGAGAAAATCTCATTCGTCTAACGGAAATCATCACAAACACACCAAAAGTAGTTCGGTCTGATTGTTTTATCATAACTTCTATACTATAATAGGTGTAACTGAGGACTTAACATGGTCTAATTATTTGGAGATTCTGACTTACGGAATGTCGTGCCTAGGAAAGTCCTGAATAGACCTTTTTTCATATTCTTATGTATTGAAGTTTCCTATTCAATCTTCCTGCCTCAAAAAACTCATAACCTCTGGAAATGTTCTACTTTTTTAAGTTATTTCGTTCTGTAAACTACTTCCTGGCATTCAGTATGATATTTCTACGGTATTATTGGGACATAGAATTAACTATTCAGTTTTTTAAAGGTTACGTTGCAACTATAGCAAAATGCTTATAGTTAACCGGCTTGATTCCCCTCAACATTACTGGGAATTCCCCGGCTCGTTAATTCGTGACTATAGGATCGTTACTCCGCGAATGCTTCAATGGGTTCAAGAAGGCACATATGACGACAAATCTGCATAGGCCTCTCAACTAATTTACTACGTACGTCAATTGAACACTTTTTATTTTATTATTATTATTTGTTCTGCTAATAATTGTATCTTATAGGATGTTTTACTGTACGTAGAATGCTCTACTGACAATTAAGGACCTTGCTTTAATGTTACTATTATTTTTACAATGAAAATTTTGATACTATTGAGTGCAAATTGCTCCATATAATTACATAAAAACTTTTGGTTTAGTAATTACTAAATGTCTCCTAAACTTATATGTTATACGCTAATGTGTAATATTTCAAATATAATCTTAAATATGATGTTAAGATAATATTAATCAGTTAATTATTAACGATTGATATTATTCTTTATTTTTAATTAGATGTTTAAATCTAATTAACAAGAACGAAGCAGTCATATTGGCTATAGCAAAATCATTAAATTATAAAAAGTTTTAGAGTAATTGTAAGAATAAAAAATATAAAAAGACAAATTTATGAGGCTGAAAATTGATCTGTACGTACTCTTATCGATTGCCAACACGACCTCCTACAGTACCACGTTATTGGAGAACGATCATTATAATGCATTCTGTCTTGGCTTGGTGCCATTATATCAGAAGGTTTTTACTTCATTCAACTTGATTTTTCCTGGTACATTACTCCTATTACAACATAACTCACTTCGATTCGAGATCTGTTGTGTTACTAAATTTAGTCAATGATTTTCGTTACGGTTAGAAGCTGTTTTCTGTTTACCAATTTCAAGAGTAATCCCTCTCACGCAAAATAAAATTGAACTGGAAATCAGACCTGTAGTTAGGGAAACACCCGCACTCACTTATACATCTAACCTTAGTACCTTAAGAGTGTATACAGCCTTTGAAAAATGTGTAAAATCTGTCTGGAGAGGCAAACATGTAAAAATATTGACCGTAGCATCCGTTTTTTAGATTGGAAATCAAATGAAATTTTTTAATCTTTAGTCAAATCCTGCACAAAAAAACGTATCAAACAGTGTAGAAGTATCTTTGATAGCGTAGTAGCTATATAATAGTTTAGGTTTTTTACAAGAAACATTGATTGTTCCATTTGTATACAAATCTTTAATAACTCTTTGATTAAAATTAGTTATGGACGATGATTGATTTGAAAGCAAGATAGAAATTCTGACCTTTGCTATCATATGGGGATAGGAATAGGTCTAATAGTCTCTTATTAATGTTTATAAACGTATAATTCATAAGGTCAAGTATGCAACTGTAACAACATTTTAAATTTAAACAATGTAAACATTCTGGATAATGATCAGCCAAGTTCCATTGAAGAACATACACCATCATAGAACTCACTCTTGCTTACATATAAATGATGCTTTGAGCAAAATTGTAAGACTATAGGTATCCACTCAGAGAACGCACATCAATCAAAACTACACCAAACTGTATACAATACTTGTAAAGCTACCCAAAGACAGGTTCATTCATGACGAAAGTGAGCTGAACGTATGCTGAGCACTTTACCATGGAGACAGATTACACACAATGCCTTTAACCCTTCAATACATCACCGCACTCTACACACACTTCATAAATTCTCTCTCTCTCTCTTCCTTTGAATACTTCAACATCTTGGAGTATTATAGCTTTATGTTAATAATCGTTGAGGTTTACAATGAGATGGATCGCATCAAGTTAAAAATTTAATGCAGTAGTTTTAAATATTAAACGGACAGGAATAAGATATAAGAAAGTAAAGTACGTTATACAATTAATTATGTTTAGTTATTTGCCTACAATTATAGATTTGCTCGATACACGAGATTGAGAAACTAATTACATTTTAGTGTTATGTGATTGAGATCTCCTATTAAATTATTCTTGCCATCAATTTTCCTAGCCAATAACTCTTGTTCCCAACTAATAAGAAAATTAAATTGTTCCTTACACATATTGCAAAGGAAAATCATGAACAGTGTTTACTGTTATTTGATAGTCCACTCTGAAATGTCTATAAACTATTTTCTGTTTTTTACTATTTTAAACTCTGGTAGTTGTATCTAAGCAATAAAACAACGCTTAATACAGTTAATAACGGATAAGCAGTTAATATCCGTACTTGTCGACAGTGTTTAAATTAAAGTAGTTTTAAAACCAAATACCCTCTCGTGTTTTATACTCTTGGAGATTGTTCAAACTGTATTTGATGATACAGAGTATGTTTTAGGGTATCTAGCATAAACATGGTTAATATGCCTACAAGCGCACTAACGTTCGGAGAGTTTTGTAAAATACTCGTATATGTAATTTTTACTCTTATGAGTCGAAGTTAACGGTTATATTATACTGCACAATTAGTAGCTGTATTTATACTTAATTTTGCCTAAAATTTGATAGTTTTTCGTCACTTTTTAACCTTGGGGCGTCTATAAAATATTTTAAAATGTGAGCTGATTTTGCTCCCCACCCCCTTTACAGGGTCCCTTTATACCTAACTGTTATACCTAATTTATGTATTAGAACTTTAATATAATTTTCTTGTAAGGAATTAGATGTTAAAACTAACTCCTTAAGATTCAAGTAAAAATAAATTATTTTTCAGCATATATACTGCATATAGTATTTGACATGTGAAAATAAAAACAAAAGTATCCTCATCATAAATATCTTCATAATATTTAAACTGTTCCCGAATCAGAAAAAGCTAAACTATAAGAAATGTAGTTGTGAACTTATTATATAGTATCATGTATTTAAGAAAAAAGTGTTTTTGTGATATCTTGTTTTACGTTTACAGAGAGGCGTAAAGGGGAAATTGTTTTCCCATTAAGGTTGCTAAATAAAAAAAAAAAAAAATGAAATATGCTTTGACTTTCCTGCAAACTAATAAGTCTTTTTACATTTTGATGAAGTTAGCTATTGTAGAAGACGACTTATTCATCTGACTTGACAAAGTATATCACGCTCCATTGCAAGGTCACTATTATCACTTGATCAGCCATTTTTTAATTTTAAAATGAACAGTGTTTTGTAACACTATGTATAATTAGATTTAAAACTTCTGAATAAAAAATGTGTATAAATAGCAATTTCCAATAGCTAATAGTATATAATTACATCTTGGAAAATCACGGAAATTACTAAATAGACACAGGATTTATGAACCTAAAAGACAACGAAATATTAAAAAGTAAAAATTGATATACAGCCTAAAATTCTGTAACTCATAAAATGGGTTTATCATTAAACTACATATCAATAATTTCGGTATTTATCGCACTTTCGCATTACCTGATCGACTCAAAATGGGTCAATAACGCTTCCAGGGTTACCAAAGATCGGGAAAACCTGCTGGCGAGCAATTTAAGTTCTTTGCATCAGTTATGTAGTAAACTTGTCAGTATTAACGTGTTGTGTTAATGTGTAATAACACCTAAACAAAGCGTGTAAGTTTGAAGTTTGTTTCTAGTGTGATAGAATATTATTTACCATACGTTTCAAAAGTTTATTTTGTTGCTTAAACCGTCTTTTGTGACCTTACCTTCGCCACGTTGACAAAACTGTATTATTTATTTAAAATTTTGACTATCTTTTATGAGGAACAATAAATACTAGTTTTAAGGTTTTACAAAATCTCGAAAAAGAAATATTTATCTAACTGTTACCAAACATTTCACAGTCGAAACAATGAAAAGGGATAATACAAATGATGTACGTTTGTGAACGCAGGTATAAATATCAACGATCCTCTCATCTGCTTTCAAGTATGCCACTTCGTGTCTACATTAAGCAAATGGATTCCCAATCGCGTTTCAGACTCGTCCAGTTTTGAAAGCCTTTGCATGGCAGAGTGCTTTCAGTTCCGTTACTTCAGAGAACACAATAACATGGATAAGCATTAGAAAGTATGATATACCTAAGTTTAAAAAAATCATATTTATTAAATGAGTTGATAAAGGACTAGAATTTTAATTCAAAACATGTTTAAAACGACTGAAAGTTGATCCTATTAATATACAGATTATGCCGTTTAGTTGAAACTGTTGCAAAGTTTATTTAGTAAACCAAATCCGGAGGAGTAAATATGTAATAGCGGTTTAATAGTGAACAATGAAAAGATTTTTTAATGTCACATGAAATACATCAACTCTAATTTTTATAGAAGAGGGTGTAGTAGACTTCATTAACGATACAATAAGTAAATTCTTACAGAGGCCCTGCACTTGATAACCAAGATGACAACGAGAAAATAGTAGATTACATACATTTGTAAGCTAATCGAATTCAATAGTAAAACACTGTAAACTGTATTAGGCTGTATTAACACATGTAACCAAACTCCAACAATAAATAAAACATTGTCGTCATTTTGTGACTTTTTTCAAGACTTTTCAATGTTTAATGTTGGTGACAATATCTGATATCAGCGCACTTTTGAGTTGCATTACCTTTATGAGCTCACCGAATTTCTTTAATAAAAACATTACTATTCAACATAACTTAGTAAAAAAAATTCAAATGTATCACCTGGCAGGTTTCTAAAGGAAGATTTAACTTCTTGTCTATGTTGATAAGAATATTTATGAAAACATTTGATTTCTAGCTTGATTAATTTTTGGGATACTCTGTTGAGATTTAGACAGTGGGAGAGTAAAGATATTTTTCCAACTACCTGAATGATATATATATATATATATATATATATATATATATATATATATATATATATATATATATCTTTTATGAGGATATCTTTTATCCTCAGTTAGTAAGTAGTAAATACAGTTTTTAATTCAGTTTATTTTAATGAAAGGTTGAAGTGTTGTATTTTTAGTTAGTGGTTAAATGAAAAGCAATGTTTTAAGTATATACACACGCACAGAATCAAAAAGATATTTGTTATCGATGTGTGGATGTATAATATATTTTTGAAAAGTAACCATTTATAAGTACTTACGGCCTGATTCCATCAACGCAACTATTGTACTGTAATGCTAAAAACTATATAATTAGGAATCAACAGATAAATTGAAACGTCTAGAAGCTGCAATGGTGTCAAATGTCGCACCAAGAGAAGTTTGATTAATGTCACGTTAAGCTCAGTCGGTTGCACCGCAGTTACCACAGTTCAGGCGTCAGCTGCGACTTTAGTTATTCCTTTATATTATGGTTACGTAACGTCTACACTTTCCACCGATAAGGAGTCATTTTGCCAAATAAATTATTTCCTTAAGGAAATAGCAGTATAACACTCCTAATAATTAAAAAAGTGTTAATGCCTGTGTATTTTGAGCTACGAATTATATTCTTTTTATTAATTAAATACGGTTCTAAAACCAACAATCTAACAATTTATTCTCTGATATTTATGCATTCATCTGAGGACGTAACCTCTAAGAATACTTGCTCAGAACATAATCACATTCACACCAGGAAAACCGCGAAATTGCAATTATATTATTTGGTATCTTATTTATGGCAAAGTGTTTTCATAGAGTCTTTATAAAATTTCAAACGAACTAACAGCAATAGCTTAGTAAAGGAAGATTCAAGATTGTATACGAAATTAGTTGGTGAAAATTCACCTGGTTTGTATCAAATTGAAACATTGTAAGATTAATTGAGATATGTATATAAATGAGATAAGAAGGATTGAGAGAAACTTTCTTAGAAGTTCTTTTTATAGGTTTATATATTCTATCATAAGTCTTGTTGGTATTAATTGACCTAAAAGCACTTAATTTAGGTATTTCGTAGAAATTTATTGAATTCAGCTAGGAATTGTTATATAGCCTGTAGAACCATGTTTCATGAGAGAAAAATGTCTATAACGAATCAAACTGGTTTGTAGCTATGATTTACAACGTAGATAACAACAAAGAATAATTAAATTGAAAGAAAAATATAAGATCTATAGACAAGTTTTGTTTGAATTTTAGAAAAGCCGACAATCTTAAAAGGACGTAGACATGCCAAAGCTTGCAGAAGTTATTTATTTCTTTAGAAAACTTGCTGATGAAAACTTTATTCCTCAGTTTGACATCTCTCAAACATGTCCAGTCTCTCTTGACTACGAATTGTACCCAAAAATTTCTATTAATATAATTTTTGACTAAGTAGCAGTGTCTAAATAATTTTAAATGTTTTTTTCCGCCTTACAAGAAAATCTTAATAAGTTTTACATTTGCTTATGAAACTTGTCTATAGACTTCTAAGCATTATTAGTTTTAACTATATAGAATTTTTATTACGCTTTAATACAGTGATAAAACTATATCTAGAGTATATAAACCAATAACTTTCTAATTATATAACTGAAATCACAATAACGTAAAGAATTTAAAAACATATTAAATAGCCAATAGAAATAAAGGTTAAATTTAGCCTATAAATTTCCTCAATTGGAAGAGGTGTGGGTGATCTTACTTATACATTGACATGAATATTATTTTGTAAATAACTACGAAAGCAGGAAACCGTAGAAAATAACAAGAATTTTAGAAAACATTTTATATAACTACGAGAATGGTTGGAAGATCTTCCTTACTCAAACCTACCACACAAATTCTATTAGATTTGTTGTATATATGTTGTCTCTGTAGTTACTAGCAGTGAAGTCAACATCACAGAATCGATTATTATCCGGTCACAATACGAGTATACTTCAATAAAATACCTATATTGTAGTTCAAATTCACTACTATTAGGTCATTTCCATCAAATTAGTGAGATAATGAATTATAAAACTGGGTTTTAAAATGTAAAAACATGATTATTTTGAGTATTTTTTAAACTATAATAGCACTAAAAGGTGTACAAGCGACATTGAAAATTATAACCGAAGATGACAGAGTAATGGCTTGAAGTTCCCAGAGTTATTCATGACAAGGCTGAGATGAACGTATACTGAGCACTTTGCCATGGAGACAGATTACCCACAATGCCTTTAACCCTCTAACATACCAACCCCTCCTTCAGCCTTCTCCACTACCACCACTTTCACACTGCCTCTTGAATACTTGAATCTTTAATCTTTGGAGATTTAATATAAATTCATAACGTAAATATATTTTTTAATAATTTCACTAAAGTATTTTAGTTATCGGTTTCGTTTAGAAAATTAGTTTCATTTATTTTCATGGCCCATGAGTCGAAGGAAAAAAAAACGTCACTGTAAGAATGTTTTGTTTTTCGGGTAAATCCAAAAAGGGTGTTTGTATATTCAAGGTTTCAATTGTTTTTTACGGAAAATTTAGAAGACTGATATAAATGTTTTGTAAGCGACAGTTGCCTTTGTTGAATCCCTCACAATATAATGCCCTTGGGGAAAGACATAACTGGCAGAAACAGCTTGAGAAGTATAACATCTTTTTTTGTAAAATGACGTGAAAACCAATTTCTCAAATTGAAATTACAAAAAAAATTAGAGAGATATATATTTCTAAACATTTTTAGCAATATTATTTTGAAATAGGATAACTTTTTTGTGAAAATGTGAACAGCAAGTTTATTTCACTGCGACATATATTAAAAAGAGTAGTTAAAGCTTTAATGGGCACTACATCGCACTTAAAACACACTAAACGAGTTGTTTATGTAGTTTAATATTCAAATATTCTTGCTTTTAACAGCAAATATGACTTTATTGCACATTATTGATATTTTAATTTGTATAGGATGCGTTATAGGTCCTTTTAAACAAATCGCCCTTTAAGTTTGTATTTAATTGTTTATGTATTGTGGCAAAATATTACACAATTATTACAAATAGAACTGATTACTTTACACAATTTAATTATTTTCTTATTTTAAATAAATTGATTAGTAAAACTGAACAAAATTTATTTAGTAATTATCACTATGAAGTGCAGTAATTATATGAAACTTAAATTATCGACAATTTAACTTATTTAATATTATTATATATCTCATGCTATTTAAAGTAAGGAAAAATAATATAATATTGTAATCTAATGACTTGTTTAAATAAGGGGATTTATCTGTAATTCATATAAATAGTTTTTGTTATAAATTGTCATAATAATTTTTTTTAATTAATCCTTAAATGATTTTTTAATTGCAATATCATGCATAAAATTAATAATATTTTAATTGTAGATTTACTTTAAAAAACGTCTCAATATTTTTCTGCACACGTTAATTCTTTCATTTATTTATTTGTAACAATGGGTTTTTTAATCCGTGCCAGCTACAATCAGGTCAAACAATTATCATATTAATTTTTTTGTTTGGAAAATACATTTACAAATGAAATAAGTTCCCATTATTTTTCTCCTAAAACATGACAATTATAGAGAATTATATATTAATATTATTATTAAATTATTATTTTATTTCTTTTTGAAACTAGATTTTATTTTTAAAATTAACGAGTGTAGGAGCATCAAAAAGATATTCTGTAAATTTGTATGATAGTAAAAAATATGCTATTGCTTGAACATTAGGGAAGCTTTTCATTTGAGGAACTGGAAATGTTTCATTCTGGCTGCGTATTTACACAATATCTTAAGAACGAAGTGACCAATTGGCTTGAAATGTAATACAAAGTTTATATTTTGTAGAGAAAACATCGATTAAAATATTGGTGTATATCATTCTACAGATTTAGTTAGGCATGAGCAAAACATTTTTACATTCATATTTAATGTAACCATGACAGCAATGAAAAAATTGCAGAATAAATTAATTGGTATGCATGTCATATAATATTTTTATCTGACACAGAAAGATTTATCTTAACTAACCGATATATTCCTCTAAAAAGATGTCATCTCCAGATTGAAAATTTGTCATCAAACATCGTTTATATGTACACAGGATTGAAGTTTGTACTGATTCAAGTACTTTCATGGCATTTGGCTTAAAATATCAGTTGGATATCTGCTTCTAAAAACTGCAGTTATGGTAGTTTCTTCAAACCTGTTATCGTGTCAAATCATCAAAATTCAATAATAAACTTTAAGCAACGAGTAAAATATTGCTTGAACAATTGACAAACTGTTACATTTTACATGATCTCTTCAGTCAACTATTAATCGTTTGGAGTGTTCTTGAGAGCCCTCTGTGTATCCTATTTATAATGGTAGTACACGTTCATACCTCTCTCTCTCTCACAGTATAATCTTAATAAGCAGAAGATAAGAGCTATTCACAATAATTGATATATCATACTGGCTACACTATTTTTATTGTATAGGCTGTGTATATTTGTCAACAGTTTTTTATCGTTATCATTGTTACGTTATAATATTGTCTCTACTTTATGATTTTTTGCGAAAGTGAAGGTAAACAAAGATATTTCAGAAAGCCATAGACAGCTGATGTTTGTGTTGGTATTGACGTTATGGAACTTCTTTTGCATCTTTAAGTTCTATTTTGTTAAACTAGTAGGGTTTACATAGGTTAGCAACTTTATTCTTCAAAACATTTCCAACAACCAAAACCCGGCATATAAATATTGTGATCGTTTTAACAATACACATTCATATATTGTGAATGTATCACGATTTTAATTGTAACTAATAAAATATAACGTTATAATATTACAGTAAAAGACATTGTACGTAACAAATTGTGACATATTAAACATGACTGATAGTTAAACATAACTAATAGCATTTGTAGAAAATATATTTAATTTATTTTAATTGTAGTAATCTATATAATTAATTGCTTAAGATCAAAAGTTTGAGGAGCTACATAGCTACATAAACATAGTATTATGTAAAATAAAGGATTTGAATAGTACTAAATATGTAAATATCACATAATTATAAGCACTCGGTATAATTTCGATAAAATGATACAACGCATTGTATTTTTACTTGTTAAAAACAATTAAATTGACAATAATTATTCAGTATTTATATATAAAAGTATACAATGACATTTTTAGAGTATGTATTAACGTAAACGTATACATTAGTATAGGTTTAACTATTTAAGAAAGACTAGGGACTATCCTTCGCCTGTTTCATTCCTTCACATAAGTTGCATTAAAGTATAATATTAATAATGATATTTAATCCAGAGGCCAAGACAAATACATGTATGGGACACGTGGCAGAGCAAACCATTAAACTGGTAGGCACAGAAAGGTGGTTTGTGAACGCCTGCCCTCACACGTGGGTGCTCAATTTCTCAACAGACAGCCCAACTCAATCAAAGATGCTCCAACGCCAAAGGCGTTTAAGACTCGCCTAAAACGCTTCTTGGTGTCTCAAGCATTTTATAATGCAGGTGAGTGTTTGACCTTCAACTGGGAGGCCGCTCAATTAGAAGACTGATCCCGCTGTTCTAAGTGGGTTGCATTGGCGATGAATGAAACAGATGTGATTGTAAAGATTGTATGTCTGTATGTGTATTATAGTATGAATGACAGAAATTTTAGAATACCATTATTAATTGATGTTTGCCATACGGTGTAATTATTGTCTTAGCAATAAAAAATGATTTGATTTGATTGCATTTGATTCGTAATATTCATAAGTAAAATCCAGATCTGCAATTTACCAAACGAATATCTGTAACTTAGACTTTATTTAGGATTAATTTTTATACATAATAATCATGTAGCTGGGACGTTAGCCGGCAACTAAACTGAGTTGAATAAAAACTCCACAAACTTTATATCCTGAAGCTTTTTGTGCAATCCACTTCAAAGCCTGGCCTTTGCTGACAAAGCATCTGCCAAAGAGAATTCCATTTCTTAAATTTAATTTCTTTTAAAATAACAGATTCTGTTTTAACAGTGTCTGTACTTGGAGAAAATAAATGTTTCTTAATGCTTAGGTTTGAAGGTAATTGGAATATTGATATGTGAGCGTGTTCAACTCCAAATAGTGTTTTAAACAGTTTTAAATCCTTTTTTAAAACCAGCTAGAGGTGGACATGTGTTTATAATAATAATAAACAACATGCATAATGATAAATAACATGCCAGTCTAAAATATAAAATTCTAGATTGTGTTTAATATCGGTATACTTCTTTATAACTCCATTTCTAACATTGTATTATTTAATGATTATAATAATTCAGAGAGAAGCTTTATATTTCTATTTTAAAATAAAACAATAAAAAGAATATTTAATGCCAAAAAATACACAACTGATTTAAAAATTTACCGCTGTACTGATGTAACTAATGGATAAAGAATCAATACCAGGAAAACTGGCTAGCGCAGCCAAACTGAACACCGCTTCGTTGAGAACCATTTAAAAATATAACAACTAAACAAATGAACTATGCTGCTTGGAGAAACCGTGATGGATGAACTCTGATATATAATTTATTACATGTTAAACTAGGAACTAGGCCAGTGAGAATATACGTGCAAGTATAATAACTTATACTCGTATAAGTTTGCATTATCTATCTCTCTATCTTGATGGTTACATAGCTCAAGGGGAAGTAATAATTCTTTTGACCTGAGAAATATTGACGACCTTCCAAAGTTTCATGTTATAATACTAGTAGTTTGAACTAACCTTGTTTTATTTCTGGTTTGATTTTTGTGTTGTAATGAAGTACATCACCCTAATAAATTAGGGGTATAAATGCAGTCCGTATAATTATTTGATTACAAATATACAATTTTAGAGAGCATATACATTGTGCGTGCCATGCGCTTCTAAAGACACATCTAAATCATCATGTAAAAATAACTGGCAAATTGAAGGTTCTGAACCGGTCTTTTTAAATTTGGTTAGTTCAGAATTTTTGAAGGCAATCGATATTTGGTTGTGATTTTCTTACTTTAAAATCATCTTACGATCGTGCCCACTGTAAATCACAGAATAGTAAAAGAAAATAGTGTTATTTCCTATACAATAAATTCCAAACATTTTATTTTTTTCAGGAAGTACTTTCAGGTGGTTTAGTAGCCAGTCCTAGATGAAAAAGGCTGAAGATAAAGGAGTTTTTTAAATGAGTTATAGTTTCTAGAAAATGTTGCGTATGTTAAACATTTAGAGTTGATTTGGAAATTACCGTATTCGTAAAACAATAATTTAAGGCTATTACATAAATAATATAACAATTGAAAGGTTACTTACATAAATGATATTTTTTAGTGAATATAATCCTTTCCAATCCTTAAGCTTGAATAAAAAGCTCGTGGATTAGAACATTATGTAGCTGTTAACTTATCTTGTTATATTAGTATTTTATGGTAAAAAAACACAATTTCTTTCTGTGAGTACAAATGGCAAGCAGGCGGGAGGAATATGTAGAGAATTTGAATTAGACGATATTTCACTATGGAAAGTGAAATTGGTATTATTTCCTTGGTGAGAATGTAGACTTGGTTTACTATTAAATTTTAAAGTTAAAAACGTATGCTTTTTAAGTTTTCAAATCTATCCTTTAATCCTCAAAACCAGAAATAGGAATTGTTGGAAACTATAGTGGGTATTAACATCATTGTAGAACAGTTTCTGTAAATAGCCTGAATTATAATGTCCTATACAGTTTTTATTCTACGAAACTTTATGGCTGCTACATCAGTAAAAATGTGGCTGCTACTATTTTTTTTTAAATTGAAAAACCACAATATTCAAGCCTGAAATGATAATAAATGTCAAGTAAGGGTTTTTAAATCAAAACCTGTTACACTAACGGTTGCAAGTTAATTATTTACATCTAGTAAAATGTTATAATATTATTTTAAAGTAATGGAGGTGATTATAAATTTTAATACAATGTCATAATATTTAATTAAGTGATTAGTGTATACTAACAGGTCATGGAAGTTGTAGAATGAACCTACTACTACACTGAAATATGAAAATGTTCATTTTTTATAATACATGTGTAAATATTTACATGAAGATTCGCTTGCGTAGAAGCATATTACTCTTCGAATACAATGCGCAGTACTCAAATTTGTTTACTAAAAAGTGGATACAATTTATATTTATAAAAAATGGACGAGTGTTTTTCAAAGATTCGAGATAAACATTGTTTCAAATACAAAGGTTGAACCAAAGAAGAGTAGCCTGCAATTTATGCTTACATATAGTGGTGTTTATTCATCTTAATGTCCTATATGCTTTGTGTCTGTTGTTAGTACTGTCGCACTTTACAATTAGCCTGTCAACCCATATAAAATCACTCCCTCAGTCTCTTATACAATACTATCTATCTTTAGGTTGCATAATTTTGTAATGGATTAATAATCGTTGATTGTTACATATGTTGTGTTTGTACTGATTATTATATAGATATCTATAAACCCGTGATATATAGGGTCTAATTATTTAATAAAACTGGGTGTGAACAATTTGTAATGGTCAAGCTTATTTTGTTGTGTTAAATCAGAAACTCTTACACTACCATGTCTTTAGTTATTATAGGAATTTCAGATATCTACATTTTACCTATAATGTTTCCATCTTTCGAGTAAGGTTTAGGCTATCTAAGCTTTTTAATTTCTTTAAAATGTATTCCAGTAATTACATCCATGCTATTTTTATAAAGTAGTAATGTAATTTTTTTGTATATATATTAAATGTAGATGCTATATATTTTTAGAGTAAAGCTAAAGTGATAATTAAGTATTAAGTTCGTTACAACTATCGGTAGTGTTTAACTTTTATCTGCTAAATAAAGTATTAATACCAATCATTGCATAAAATGTAAAAATTTTTCCACGAATCCAAAAACAATATTTCAAGCGGTTTAGGTATTTACAATGACTTAAATCTACATAAATGACAAAGTTTTGCTCCAAATTCTTAGTCCAGTACGCTGAGAGAGTCTGGACATTTATAAAAGATGTCAAACTTGAGAATAAAGTTTTCATCTGCAAGTTTTCTACAGAAACGAAACATCTTCCGCTAACTTTGGTTCGTCTCCGCCCTTTCCAGACTGTCGACGTTCATGAAGTTCAAATAACCCTTGTCTAGAGATCTTATCCTTTACTTCAAGTTTAAGAGTTCTTCGTTGTATTTATTGTAAGTATCTGTTACAAAAATACTTATTTGATATGGTAGATAATCCTTTTCTTTGAACAAATAAAACAAATTTAAAATCAAATAGAAGTAAAAATTTAGTTTAGCTGTACTTTATCTTCCACATACAATATTTTCAAACATTTTTATATTGATCTTATTGGTAATTATGATGGTAAAGAGAATATTTCATTATAAATAAGTTTATACGTACACAGAGTGCAACCGTATGAGATTTTAACATGAGAAATGATAACACAATTAGCTTATCAACTCCAACAAATACAACACCACCCGGTGACTTGGCGTATTAACTAAATGCTATGAACAAAAACGTAAATGTATGATGTTATGAGTTATCTCAAAAATATTAACTTGTAGAATTTAAACTTTGCGTGGAACGTAGTTTCTACATACTGAGGAATGGTTTAGCTGCAACATTTGGATTTAGCTGTATGAAATTGAATTCTGTCAATTGGACTCGATATCTATGCCTGCTACGAAAATAAAAAACTTCGTCCACCTTTAGAACGTATACGTAATTCAAATATCTTCTTCTCCTCCTTTTGTAATGGAAAATAATCAAAAGTCCAGATATAAAGCCCACTTAAGCAGCGAATGTATTGTTACATTGCATAGGATTTCTATATGTATAAGCCACTTAACCACTGTTAATGGATAGGTGGCATCCATTAAAAGAGGATCCACAATAGTGGATTCCTTTGTAGTAACAACTTGATTGGTTATTATTGAATGTATAGTCACTAAAAACAAGAATCTAAAGTTTTCAATTGAAACTTACATTACTCCTTAAATAAATAAGAGAATAAATTTATTTTTTTCATATGTATAAAATTTATAAATATTAGTAAATATACGTTTCCTTTGGTTATGGAAACGTTTTAAAGTTTTCTTTATTGACGTTTCGCAATAGAAGTAGACCGATTCAAAAATATGTGTCTGTATAAAACATCTCAATTATTCAATTATTACATACATAATACTAAACTAACACTTAAGTGAAACGTTGTGCCACTATGTGATTACCGACTTGTGTTCCACTAATGGAATACTAATGTTTCTCAATCAACTTTGAGTTCACTTACTTGTTACTTAGACACCTAAGTGAAATACTACAGTTCGCACCATTACATTATAACAACATCACTGAGTTGTCTTGGGAGATTTATAATGTAAATACAAGACTGTAAGTATGCTAAAGTGTGTGTGTGTGTGTGTGTGTGTGTGTGTGTGTGTGTGTGTGTGTGTGTGTGTGTGTGTGTGTGTGTAGACAGTAGACAGTAGACAGTAGACAAATGCTTTATTTCAAGAAAGTTCACAATACTTTTAAACATTCCAAGAGCTCACAGAGCTCGTGCGGAAAATACTATTAACATTAACATACGAAACAAAATTAATTACAGCATACTTTAGTTAGTTGTCAGCCAGTCTTGTAACAATTATTAGTTCATCATTATATCAACACTATTAACTTCAAGTAACAACATGCATTTTCTATATTTAACAGAACACGCATCTGAACAGTAAATTCCGTGCCAAATTATTTAACTACCAATTTTCACACAAAAAATATCAACAATAAATAAATAAACTACTATTAAAAAATCAAAAATCAATTTTTTAAAGCTACATCTAACAAAAACATCTGCAATAAATAAACAAATACAAACCAACAATAATATACAGAAAACAACTAACAGATCAACAACAATATACAATAAATTCTAACAGAAATATCAACAATAAACCATATATAAATTAACAATTCAATAAATATATTTTTAATACGAACAAAGTTTTAAAACGATTTACTAATTATGATATTTTGTCAATACACAAAATATATAAGCTATGCTTCTGAGATGCAGACTAATACCATTACTATATAGTAATTTCGTTTTTGAGAATTGCGCTCTTAACTTTCATTTTAAAAACGAGGTTTCCCCTCATTTAAAATGTCGTTACCAAAGTGTACAATAATCTTATTGAAAATTTTCTTTTCCAAACAAAACAAAACTGTCTTCTACAAAATTCTTTTTCTGAAATTCGGCGTTGAAATAGTAATAAATTGCGAAGTTTCGTTGTAGGAGCATTAAATTGTTTCAAGCTATATTTGCCAAAAACTTATATGCAACAAACCAGTCAACAAATACAACTGATCAATTGTAAGATAATCATTTTTTCGAAAATAAATAAGACATACTCTCTGATTTTTTAATAAAATGTATAGTTCTTATTGCAAACCTTTGTACCATTACAATTGATTTTAATACTGTAGGGTAAGTCCCCCCATAATGAATATGCCATAACGAGCTGTACTTTTCGAACCAAGATCTGTAAAGGGAATTTAAATTCTCCTTCCTTAAAAAGTTCCTTATATAATATAAAGCATAATTGATTTTTTTGAGTTTTGATTCTAAGCACTCCACATGTTTATTCCACTTTAACTTACTATCAATAAAAACGCCTAAATACTTAACTGAGTCAACAAAACCAATATTTTCACATGTACATTCATATAAGCATTGATGATTGTGACAGACCAATTGAAATTCCTAACGTGAGATTATCTACATCGCATGAAGAACCAGTGAACCAAAATACATTTAGACTTTGAATTATTTATCAAAAGCCTGTTTAATATTAACCAATTTGAAATAACCTCTAGATCTCTATTTATTTTTAGCTTTAAGGGCATATCGGTTCACAGCTGAACACACAATAGCAGTGTCGTCTGCATAGGCAAATATGGACGAATTCAATGGAATAGTCAATAAATCATTGATATAGATCAAAAACATTAACGGACCTGCCACCCCACCTTGAGCAACACCGTACCTAATGTGTAATAACTCACTATATGTATTGTTTATTTTGACTGTTTGTCTTCTGTTTTTTGCAAAAAGGATTCTAGTAATTTATATGCAAGGCCACCTATTCCATACCCTTAATTTTGTCTAATAATATATCAATATCTACAACGTCAAAACGCTTTTCTTAAAATCCAAATATACAGCTAAAGTACACCTACTGCGATCAACTAGTGATGCTATTTTCACATATATGTTCTTCAATTGCCAAATCAGTACCACGATTTGGCAAAAAACCCATATTGCTGTGGTGAAAAAATGCTTTTGTTTAAAAAATATTTTAAAAGCTCCTCCTTAATAAATACCTCAAATATTTTAGCAATAGTGTTTATAAGGGAGATTGGCCGATATGAGGAGACGAGCATATCATCACCCGACTTAAAAAACAGGCACCACAACTGCGTCCTTGAAGCTTGTGGGAAAGAAAGACACCCTGTTTCAATGATTTTTCATAAATGGTTGTAAGGACTGGTGCTAATGTATCAATATTTATTCTTTATTGATAAAATATTTATACCATCGAGACCAGAAACTTTTTGTATTTTTCATACTGGAGACTATCCTAAGGCACATCGTTAATACCTATGGTGAACTTATCAAAGTAAAACAACACTATCTAAATGACTCTCAATAAACATGTCACACCCAAAAGACTCATATCTTAAATCATTCACTATATTTACAAAATAATTGTTAAAATAATTGCTAATAAGAATCTCCATTTTCATGAACAGGCAAAATTACATTGTTAACATTGACTTTTTTCATTTCATGCTTTCTTTTTTTCATTATGTCCCTTACAACAGACCAGTACTTTTTACTATAACTTTTTACTGTGTGTGTGTGTGTGTGTGTGTGTGCGTGCGTGCGTGCGTGTGTGTGTGTGTGTGTGTGTGTGTGTGTGTGTGTGTGTGTGTGTGTGTGTGTGTGTGTGTGTGTGTGTGTGTGTGTGTGTGTAGCAATAATGTTTCAATTAATTAGTATCTATAGAAACTGAATAATATTTAAACATAAACAATGGTTTATTTTTAGTTGGCTGAGCTTTAGTGAAGAGAGCTCGAAATGCTGTAAGATATTGATTTATCTGTCTATCCGCACGATATCTCGTATACAAAAATTATTTACATACGACATTGTGAATAAAACTTCATTTATATATCTAATAGGATTTGGTTGAGCGTTAGTTAAAATATTTACATTGGTCTTATGGGTAACCACAATGGAAACAAAAACGTAGCAGTACAAATAAAGGCTTAAAGGAACTGCTTACAATTCAATTTTAAATTTTACATGTGATATTTTATTCATAGAGTAAAACGAAAACACAATGGAGTGGAACATCAATGTTTATAATCGTTGCCAAAATTTGATTTCAGTTGTATATTTTTAATATTGATAGGAACTTAAAAATTAAAAATATGTTTATTCAATGAACAAAAATTATAATGTATCATGCAGACATTAAGATTAAGATTAAGATTAAGATACCTCGAGAAAATTTAATATTTTAACTTAAAATTTTGCATGAAGCCTACTGCATAGACAAGAAGATGATCTATGAATGTACATGTCCGGAGTACTCATATATGAAACAAAAATAATTTCAAAATTTGTATTTGTAATTTGGAATCCCGTATAATCAGATTGGACCGCAGTAATCAGATGGGTTTCACTTTTACATATGGCACATCTAATGTTGATTGGTACTAAGTATACAACATAATGATTTATATCTAAAGTAAAAAAAAAAAAAAAAAAAAAAAAAAAAAAAACATATACATGTATTAACACCATACACGCCTCAGGGCGCAGTAGTCCCATGTACTAGTCACTATAACTCAGTACAAAGCTATAGTGAAGGTGTTAACTACTTGTATTATAGCAAGACAGTTACTGTGCAATAATTTAAATAAAAAAGTTTATATTATATTATGGTGAAACAAATAAAGTCGAGCATACCTATTTAAAAATTACATAAAACCCCCCATTATTAGTTACATCATGAGGGTGTTAATGGATAAGCTAAGTTCGACATTTGAATTCCTCCACGCAGGCCTAATAAAATGGTTAAATTGTTGCTGAAATCTATAATCGAGCATATACAACCATGGAATTTAGCTATGCGTTATTAAACCATGTGTTAGTAGATTGTTACAATTTCTATTTTGTTTGCCAGTGAGGTGTACAAATGTATATATGTACCGCAGGAAATCTTGAGATTGAAACAATATATAGTCACGAGGTGTAGAGTACTTCTAATTTGGTTTTATTAAAATTACTTCACGATTGTCATTACCACTGATATTTAAAAATTGAATTTTAGCCGATTTAAACTTTTTTGTAGGCTGAGGTGTCTTCCGAACCACGAAAAATTTATAAAAAAGCATGCTACACGTATATGTACTTGATTAAAAGTGGACTAACACTGAAGCTTAAGTTCAACCAGAAATTTATTTTGACAATATCATAACTTAGGTCCTTCAAATAATGATTGGCTATTTGTTATACACATCTGTCTCGTCATTAAAATTTATGATGTGCAGGCGCTATGAAAACCGTTATCTTCTATAGCGGTGCCTGGTGGCGAGTTACATTAAGGATACATCATATTATAAGCCTTCTCCGTTGAAAAATACATGCATACATCTTAATGAACGGTCGATTAGTTCCTGAGTCTATCATTGTCATATATACTAAAATCTTTTATTTGTGTATAGATCTTCCATTAAAATGGAATAATTTTAATATTAATTAATTATCAATTATTCCAATTAAATTGAAAATGATTTATTATAAATATAGCCTGAGACGCACTGAAATGTGTAACAACGGTAGATGAATACGACATCTCCCCATTAAATAAGATGGAGTCACGTTTAACAATGTAACAAATGGCAGTTATCAACTCCGTAAGGCCCAAGATTGAGTACTTAGCAGAGACTTGTGCAAGTTAGCAGTGGGTTTTGACAAGCTGATGTTATTAATGGATGGATTCCCATGTGTTTATGCTCCACATTACCAGATTTTTGTCAGTCCACCATGACAGATTTTTAATGTCGATTAAAGAAATTTTCGCTTACGATTAGGGCTGTTTTTTTATATAACTATTCTTTATATAACGTTAGATATTGGTTTCTTTTATCTTCAGTACGTTTTAAAATGTTGCATAACTAATACATTTATTGTATCAGGTGGAACAATATATTTTTATCTTTTTTGTATCAACAAGCTGTTACTTTCACTTTGAAGCAAGAAAAATGGACCGTCAATAGCATCGAGTGCCACTCAGTTTGAAGTGAAGGCCCAATGTGAAAGTGTGTACTGAAAAGGCTATGAGTGAAAAATGGATGTCAACAGGATGCTTTGTAGTGTAAAGTATTTTTGCACCCATTTATTGACATTAAGAAGTGTATTAAAAGGAAACATTCATAAAACAGAGCAAAAATGTTACATCGTTTTAACAATATATGAAAAAAAATTTTCACAACTTATTTTTTTTCTCTAAATCTTCAGAATGTTTTTTCTTATGATCAGTATGTCCAAAATATTATGTTAATTTTGATGGATTTTCGAATTAAAAGTTATATAAACTACAGAGGTTATCAGTTATAGTATCAGATTTTATAAAATTTGAGATCCTACCGGTACTATCTAACTATTTATTTTATATATCACATCATTTAATAGCATACATGATCGTGATGTCTAATGCGACGGTTGACAATATAGCTGCAATGTACTTTTGGCGATGAATTATTATTATTAGTATTTCGGTGCCCTGGAAAGGAACTGTACTTATATTTATTGAGGTTAAACTTAGATGATTATTTTTAATGTGACTACACCAAAACCGCGACTCGAATCTAGGTCCTTGGGGGTGATAAGCTGAGACGCTCATTATTTAGTGACCAGAGACACAAACAGTTTTACGTATAAAACCACTCAGACACGAGTGACAGTATAGTTACAGATATAAAATGATTATTATTACAGAGAAAACAAACTGTTCGTTGTCTTTGGAACTACTAAACCTCAAATTTATTTTAAAACATATCACCCTTGAAGTAAGCTTTTCCGATGACGATCTGTTTGGAGAACGGAAAATATCCCAGCAGTGAAAAGGAATCATATTTCGACTATCGTTAATTGACACAATAATTACTTGCCTAGGAACTATTTGGTGATCTAAAAGTTGTCTTTCATATATGAGCTGTTTCTTGGGAAACAGAACAATATTTGCTTTTATGGAAATTATGCAAATTTATAAACAATGAATTATTCATTCTCAAAATGTAATCTTCCACGTTAAAACCTTTTTTAAAATAAATATTTGTAGTAAAATCGATTTAAAACCTAATTTTTTAAATCTGAAGTGTTCGTTATTAAAGAAAATTAGATATGTAATAAAATTATTGATATTAGTTAAAAAGACCTACGTAATTCTTTGTTCTGTCTTTCTTATTACTTTCTCGTATAAGAAAATGTCAAAATATAAAAACTTCGTTTCTTTAAATTATTCAGTAATGCACAGTACATTCAATTACAGTAAAGACTAAAATGAGTTTGCCCATTGTCTCATCTATAACGGATCATAAAATAATAAGAAATATATAAGAATATAAGTTGACCGACCCAATTCTGCATTTTTCCTACATAATTATAATTCCTACATTAGAGCCTGATTATTGTTTGGCTGATTCTTACAACTAAATACCAAAAAAGGTGCCGTATGCAGATCTTCAAAATAACCTATGAACGCAATTGTAAACATTTAAAACTAATTTTACTAGGTTTTTAGTAGTGCTCTTTCTTAATTGAATTTAAGACTGCGCCATTATTAACGTAAACCGTATAGTTATTCATCTTATATTGCTCTATTTTGTGGATCATCATGTAAATTAAGTATTATTTACATTAAGTTCAGTATTAAGTTCACATTCAATAATAAAACATGTTAACTAAGTCAAATTAAACATAATGTGTACTTTTTATTTACGAAAAATATGGAATCAAAATGTAAGATTTATATATAAGTTCAAACAAATAATTAAAATACTACAAAGAGTTAGGTGCAGTATGTATTAAAGCAGAAGAATAAAGTTTTTAGCACTTTCTAAATTCTCTTCAGGTCAGATATGTAGCGTCATTAAAGATACGTTGTATTTGCAAACCATGTCTTCCGAGATAACACTAAATAATTCCAATAGTACAGCATTTATAATCCGATAATGTAAACAAATCATTTGTTTACTTTGTAGCTATTTCTACAGGTCTAAAAATGGACTCCGTATAAATTTTTTCTTGACATAAAAAACTAGTATCGAATTTATTAAAACTTTAAATGTGAGGTACCATTAGATAATTATCTCAAATATGGTAATATTTAAAATATAAAACATATTACTAAAACTGTTTGGTTCGATCGAAACACATAGGGTTAGGATACCGCTGAGGTCGTATTAATGCATACACGATTTACAAAGTTTACTTATATATTTAACTGTGGGAAATAAGCATAAAAGTACCACTTCTAGATGTTAAAAATAAAATAATATATTGCCACGTTGCTACCAAATAGAGTGGTAATTAATTAAAAGATACCACGGGGATGGGCCCAGTGGTTCCAATGTTCTATGGGAATCTTGCATACGAACTTAATAATTATTAAATCTTTAAAATCGACTTACTTTCACATTGATATCGAATAAAAAACGCGGGCGTCAGCATCTTGGCTCGGCGTTGCAGTTGTAATAAGGAAAAGGGAAGATTAGTAGATTAGATGTCTAAAACATGAATGCTGGAAGCACTCGAAGTGGAAATAAGAGACTCTAAGTTAAAATAATAAAAATAATACAATAAAATCACGACGGCATGAGCTATTTATCGAGACAACCTAAGATTCATGAAAACGTGGTCTAGTTAGAAGGACATCACCACACTATTATCATTATTAATCTGACAAATAAAAAAACCTAGATAAGTTACTTTAATATTTACAACTTGACTTTATTTTACATTCAAAATTAGATGTGTCGCATGAAAGGGATAATTTATAATAATAAAATATAAATATTACTCACGGAAAAGGCGGACGAGGTGTTTCTCGGCAGCAAGATGGTTAACTACAAAGTCAGAAAAAATAATATGCGTGCCAATTAGGTTATTAATCCGCCATGAATTTAGTTACAAGAACATTGGATGTAACTTATATTAACGAGTACCGATTAACAGGTTTGCGAAATATGTATTATATAAAATACAACTAAATAACGGTTCAAGCATGCGTTGAAACTTTATGAAAATATGCAGTGAAATGGGCTGAGAAACATATTACGCTACAAAGCTCTCCTTGCCAAATCCATTTTTCACTCATAGCCTTTCAAACTGAGTGGCACTCAGAGCAATCGACAGTCCATTTCTCTTGGTTCGTAGCGAGAGCAGAAGCTGGTTGGTGTAAACCAGGTAACGTAATCTTTATTGCATTATATTGTTTTTAGTCAAAAATTCCGATAGAATAATACGAGTGTAGCTATAGTAAAATTAAGAATATATTATTATAATCTATTAAGCATCATTACAGCAAACTTTGGTTCTTACACTTCAATGGGCTGACATCAAAAGCTGCAGAATCGATGTAATTCTATGCATCTATTCACGTAACATTTATACAATTTACACATTCATTCTAGAGTACAGCATAAAACATGAAGGTAACTTGTCCATTGAACGTAAAAGTTTACTCCTTTTACGTCGTTAATGTTTTTGTTCAAGTATTCTAAATTCGAATAATAATTAATCCACACGTGATATTTTTATATTAAACCTTCGTTTCCAAAATAAAAAGTTACCTATATGTATTTAACGAATACATAGGATAGTATCACTTTAAATGTCAAGTGTATTTTTTTTGGGATTTTATAACAATGCAGTCGTCTGTAACACTACTGTAGTCAGTAGACAAAAGATGTGCAAATTTTAATTTGTAAACTGAGTTTAAGCTGATAAGGGATAAAAAAGTATGTAAGGAGCCTGTTCACCTCATCTTTTGCCAGGATAAATCGACACTATTGTAGTATCATTACGATAAGAGGTGCGTGTAAACCCACTGAATAAGAAATTGCATGATTTAAACTCCCGCCTCTTCTTATAAATAATAGTCTCCTCTCACATGTAGCTGGGGGTTTAAAAATATTATTAGGAAGTACGGTTTTATAACGTGTACCATGTACCGTTTACACTACATCTAGGGAGAGGTTAAAGGATCATCCCTCTGTTATCTCTTAAACCTTGAAATTAAAATTAAAAATTATTTAATGTAAAGGATATATTTGGCGTAGTCGTTATACAAACAATATGGAATTGTCAACGATCTTCCTTTTCAACTGCAGGGGAAGTGCAAAAAAATCTGCCTGTAAGGATAGCTCGGCTATATTCTAGACGTTTCCTAAAATAATTTTATGATGAAGTATTTATATTTAAATGGAGTTATTTTCTAGATATTTAATCTCGAATTAATATTTTATTCTGTTTCAACGGGTTTTTAAGATTTTAATAGTGGGTACTTTATAAGTAACCTTATAAGGGCCTTAAAATTTGATCAAATATAAAGATTCCTAAGAAAGGATAATTAATTTACAGCTCCTTGATCAATAGCTGTTACTTGATATGTACGAAATGGTTTACCGTTGACTCAATAAATGAAATGAAATGAAATAGAATCAATGAAACCTAATTTTATTTTTATTCAGAACTACCAAAACGTTCGTATAACTTGATCGATAAGCCCAAAAAGCTGACCCTAGCTATAATGTAATTTGAGGTCCTGACCAAAATGATCAAACAATAATTATTTAATCACTAAAGATTGACATTCATCATTACACCAGTAGTTTGGTACAGTATTAAAAATTCACTGAACGATCTATAAATGAAGTTTATTTTTTGATATCGCTATACATAAACGGCAATACCCTTACTTCATCACTTACTCATCACTAATTTCCAAACCTTCCGATATTCTAGAAAGTTGAAATTTGCTCCAAATATGCCTCACGACGTGAATAGAACAGCTCAAGCGTTTGCTAAAGATAAAACATCCTTTTGGGGGTTGAAGTTGATTGCAACATTTAGAAGAACTATATTTTGTTTTTTTAATTCTCCCAATTCTAAAAGATTAGATTTGACACACACGTGCCTCATTACTCATATTGTGCAACATATAATATAAGAGAATTCTCATGAATAACAATCACCCATGGGGGTTGAAATAGAAGAAACAATTTATCCAACGCTGGAACTATATTTATCCAACTCAATTTTTCAATTTGCGTACTGAATTTATCTTTCTGAGATATCGGTAAGTTGGAAAATCAGTGACTATCCATTGACTGACCACAGTAACTATCCTTTATATCCCATTTCACTCTGTCAGCTTAGTAAATTTACTTTCATAAAAAACATGGGGAAAGTTTATATGTTTGTTTAATAGATTTACTGGGTTAATAATAATATTAATTGTTATGTTCATGTTAAGGTTGTATTAAGTTATCAAATGTACTAAGTACTTACTTTCTAATTATTAACATATTATGACTATGAAGTTTGCTACTTTTTTCATCTTCGTATTAGTAGCTTGGATACTGTTATTAGGTCCTTACTATTATATCCTTATAAAATATGTAAGGAATCTGTATTTTTGTTTGTGTAAGAAACTAAAAATGAGTTTTGCTTAGTGGTACTAACCTATTTACGATATTAATTGAATTGTTAATACTCACTTATCTGAGAAATTACGGTTCTGGAAGCAACGAAGTCTCCAGTTTCTAATAGTATAAAAGCGTAGAGATTCCTAGCTTTTAAGAGTCCGTTATCATAAGAGATGTATCTTCATAATATCAGAACTATTGCCACTCAAAGCCTCTAGTACCTTCTACACTCTAGATAAAGCGCCCTGGTTTTAGTTCTTTTTGATGTAACTTTCGACTATTGGAACTATTATCTTATTCGAATTCCCTGTGCAAATTAGTAGTATACGGTCATTACCGTCTTTTAAAAGCTTCTCAGCCACAAATATGCAGCGCTTTATAATTCCGCCTCACACGACTCCTCTAGTTATTAGACTATGCAAATCCGCGGCCAATTAAAAGTTCCTTCCTCTATAAACGTCTTATATATGGAACTATTTTAGTATTTATAGATTTTTACAGGCTTCTAGGAGGTAAATACCAGTTGTAGCTCTGACTACTTTAAGTATCCAACTTCTGAAGACTGTCAACTCCTGAAAGGTTTCTACGTCTATACAGTCTCAGTATGTCAAAATATTTGACACTACGAGAAACCTGCATCTAAAGAACATATATATACTTAAATATGTAGAGGGCGTAGATTAATAATGAAATCTTAGCCTTTCAGTTACTATAATAATAATTTATTATAACAAAATGGTATGTCATATAGATTATTTGCCTAGGATACATTGTTGATTCACTTGTATAGCCTTATATAGAAATACATAAACCTAACCCGAACACTTATTGCAACCGTAGTATATTGCAAACTTAAACAATAATTTATCGAATAAGTTAACCTTAAAATTACCATTAAAGTCCTTCATATCGACAGATTGGAGTACTCTACAATTTGAAATGTTTCTTTATGATGAAATTATGACCACGGAACTTGGTTCCACAGAGCGTGTTACCCATGAATTCTTGGCCACTAAATGTGTTAACTACAAATCTGCATGTGATAATCCCATGCATGTGATAATCCCAATTTACGGGAAATGCGCATTTGCTGCATTATACTTCATTCCATTCAATACAGTGTCCATTCATGTGCTAACTAGGATACTGATTAAAAATACAATATTTTAAGACGATAATCCAGGAAATGACCATAATCCTGAATTACGTGTCATGCATGAGCTTTAAGCCAACATATTAATTAGTAAAATAAAAACTGAGTTTACAGAAGTATTAAGCACGTGTAGACATGAATCCAGACTTAATCATCAAGAAAAGGTAAGAACTGGATGGATTTTATGATTGACCATATAAAAGAAACAAATAATAAGCCATGATTTATTGATTTAATTAGGTATTAAAATACGCAAAAATAAATACTCACGGACACAGATCCAGGCATTTTGTCTTCGTGGCTGAGACAAGCTCATTCGTCTAACGGAAATCATCACAAATACACCAAAAGTAGTTCGGTCAGATTGTTTTATCATACCTTCTATACTATAATAGGTGTAACTGAGGACTTAACATGGTCTAATTATTTGGAGATTCTGACTTGAGGAATGTCGTGCCTAGGAAAGTCCTGAATAGACATTTTTTCATATTCTTATGTATTGAAGTTTCCTATTCAATCTTCCTGCCTCAAAAAAACTCATAACCTCTGGAAATGTCCTACTTTTTAAAGTTATTTCGTTCTGTAAACTACTTCCTGGCATTCAGTATGATATTTCTACGGTATTATTGGGACATAGAATTAACTATTCAGTTTTTTAAAGGTTACGTTGCAACTATAGCAAAATGCTTATAGTTAACCGGCTTGATTCCCCTCAACATTACTGGGAATTCCCCGGCTCGTTAATTCGTGACTATAGGATCGTTACTCCGCGAATGCTTCAATGGGTTCAAGAAGGCACATGTGACGACAAATCTGCATGGGCCTCTCAACTAATTTACTATGTACGTCAATTGAACACTTTTTATTTTATTATTATTATTTGTTCTGCTAATAATTGTATCTTATAGGATGTTTTACTGTACGTAGAATGCTCTACTGACAATTAAGGACCTTGCTTTAATGTTACTATTATTTTTACAATGAAAATTTTGATACTCTTGAGTACAAATTGCTCCATAAATTATTACATAAAAACTTTTGGTTTAGTAATTACTAAATGTCTCCTAAACTTATATGTTATACGCTAATGTGTAATATTTCAAATATAATCTTAAATATGATGTTAAGATAATATTAATCAGTTAATTATTAACGATTGATATTATTCTTTATTTTTAATTAGATGTTTAAATCTAATTAACAAGAACGAAGCAGTCATATTGGCTATAGCAAAATCATTAAATTATAAAAAGTTTTAGAGTAATTGTAAGAAATAAAAATATAAAAAGACAAATTTATGAGGCTGAAAATTGTTCTGTACGTACTCTTATCGATTGCCAACACGACCTCCTACAGTACCACGTTATTGGAGAACGATCATTATAATGCATTCTGTCTTGGCCTGGTGCCATTATATCAGAAGGTTTTTACTTCATTCAACTTGATTATTCCTGGTACATTACTCCTATTACAACATAACTCACTTCGATTCGAGATCTGTTGTGTTACTAAATTTAGTCAATGATTTTCGTTACGGTTAGAAGCTGTTTTCTGTTTACCAATTTCAAGAGTAATTCCTCTCACTCAAAATAAAATTGAACTGGAAATCAGACCTGTAGTTAGGGAACACCCGCACTCACTTATACATCTAACCTTAGTACCTTAAGAGTGTATACAGCCTTTGAAAAATGTGTAAAATCTGTCTGGAGAGGCAAACATGTAAAAATATTGACCGTAGCATCCGTTTTTTAGATTGGAAATCAAATGAAATTTTTTAATCTTTAGCCAAATCCTGCACAAAAAACGTATCAAACAGTGTAGAAGTATCTTTGATACCGTAGTAGCTATATAATAGTTTAGGTTTTTTACAAGAAACATGGGTTGTTCCATTTGTATACAAATCTTTAATAACTCTTTGATTAAAATTAGTTATGGACGATGATTGATTTGAAAGCAAGATAGAAATTCTGACCTTTGCTATCATATGGGGATAGGAATAGGTCTAATAGTCTCTTATTAATGTTTATAAATGTATAATTCATTAGGTTAAGTATGCAACTGTAACAAAATTTTAAATGTAAACAATGTAAATATTCTGGATAATGATCAGCCAAGTTCCATTGAAGAACATACATCATCATAGAACTCACTCTTGCTTACATATAAATGATGCTTTGAGCAAAATTGTAAGACTATAGGTATCCACTCAGAGAACGCACATCAATCAAAACTACACCAAACTGTATACAATAGTTGTAAAGCGACACAAAGACAGGTTCATTCATTACGAAAGTGAGCTGAACGTATGCTGAGCACTTTACCATGGAGACAGATTACACACAATGCCTTTAACTCTTCAATACATCACCGCACTCTACACACCCTTCATAAAATTCTCTCTCTGCCTTTGAATACTTCAAAATCATACATCTTGTATTGTTACAGTTTTATGTTAATACTTGTGGGTTTTACGATAACTTGGATCACGTCACATTTATCAAAATTATAATTCAGTAGTTTTAAATATTAAAAGGAAGGGGAATACGATACACAAAAGCGATGTATACATAGTTTACCATTAAGAACAATGTAAACACTCTATATAACGCTCAAACAATATCCATTGAAGAACGTACACCATCATAGAACACATTCTCAGCCTGGACCAGCACCTGACGGCCGTAAGAGGAGTCGTGCCATTATTGTTCAATTCTGCAGCAACAGGGACCGGCGGAAGGTTTTTGATTCCAAGAAACGACTTAAGGGATCTGGCGTCACAATCAGAGAAGATCTGACGGCCCGGCGGACGGAGGTGTTGCGACAGGCGACGGCGCGTTTCGGGGCCAGGAGCACTTGGACCCATGATGGACGCGTGATGTGGGTCGACCATCAGGGCGCTCGGGGTGTGGCGACGAGACTGGCGGACCTTCCTGTGGCGAAGATTGACTGGCTGCACCTACGCCTACACCTATAATACCTATCAGCTAAGAACCTCCTTTTACTTCTAAGATTCACAATTATTTGAAATTGTTTTATTTTGCTAAAATATGTTTTACTATTATTTAAAATACTTTTGTCTTACGTATAGAATAGAAGTAAACCTTTTTATTTATTTTTATTCGCCTAAGTTGTGTATATGTGTTTGGGTGTGTGTGTATGCGTGCATTGTATGTATGTATGTGAATATGTAATGTATACCCTTCAGCGAACTACATATTTTAGTTCAGAGTCTCTTACCTCAAAGTTGGAATACAGCCATACTATTAGATTACTAGCCTAATGATATTTATACTTGATTTGAAATTAACTACATTCGTAATACCTATTATTTTGTCTTAATAAGCATATGCGTGTCGTATATATGTATGTATACTATATATAGCATACTTTAATTCAAATATTTATAATTTATGAACCTACTGTATTAGAGATTATTACTATATGAAACAAAAATATTTGCTCGGACATATTAATTCATTACTAAATTAAATATTATTTATTACATATTTGTTTTATGAGCTAATCGCCTTAATTTTTAGTCCAAGTCGTTAGAACAGTTTTAAGATCCCCCCCAAATTTACTATTTATATTATTTACATTATTGGAGCTGACCAAGTGAGTAAATGAAAACTATGTCAGTACCCCACGTTTTCATTGCGTGAATGTTTAAATAATAAAAATATTATCGATTTTTACTGTCAGAATATGTCTTTTTTTTATTAAACCGTAATGAGTGTGTGTGGTTTGAGTGTGTAGCCGAGTCTTGTGCCTGTGTCGCGTGTCGCTCCGCCTCGTCGTGGTCTTGTCACGGCTAGCCGTGCGGAAGTCCTGACGCACCCGCCCGTGCTCGACGCGCTGTCGGTGCCTCTGCCTCACCTCCTCTCCACCATGCTCTTCGCCAATCACTGTCATCTTTCCGTTCTTTTCTTAAATTGGCTCACGTCAACGCTCAGTCCCTCTTCTGCCACATAGATGAATTCCGCACTATTTTCGATTCCAATTATTTGATATCATTTTAGTCTCTGAAACTTGGCTTAAATCCCATATAACTGACAATAGCGTTGAGCTTCACGGGTACAATATTTATAGAAACGATCGCACTTCGAAGGGAGGCGGTGGAGTGGCCGCTTATGTAAAATCTCATCTTCCTGTATCTGTCCTTTACTCTTCCGATAACTCCAGGTTAGGGTGTCCTGAGTACATGATTATCGATATTAGTTGTAATGGGATACACGTTCTAGTGGCTGTGTTGCTACAGGGCACCTGGCCTGGATTTTCATGTGGAATTCGAACACTCACTTATCAATTTTATGGCTCCTTGTCGACATGTCATTGTGATGGGGGACTTTAACTGCAATTTACTGGGACCCCTGATAACTACGACAAGACCAACTTGACTAACCTCTTCCTTTCTTGTAATTTAATTATTCTTCCACTAAACGCCACTCACCCACACAGCTACTGCCGACACATTGCTGGACGTTATGGCAGTTGCTGACCCCCCGGATCGCGTTGTGCATCATGGACAATACCCTGCCCCTGGCCTTTCTCGACATGACCTCATCTTCTGTGTTTACAGACTATCCATTCCTAAGGCGTGCCCCAAGTTCGTATCCTTCAGAAATTACAAATATATTGATTCAGATGCTCTTCTCAATGATGCGTGGGCTTTACCTTGGAATGAGGTAATTTCTAGCCCCTACTGTTGATCTTATGGTCAATAAATTTAGCTCTTTTGTTTCTTCACTTTGTGACCAGCACGCTCCACTGGTGACAAGGAGGGTTACTAGGCGGCCAGCTCCCTGGATCACAGATGATATACGTAATTTGCAGGCTCAAAGAGATTCTGCATTTCGTAAAGCAAAACGTACTAAGTCACCTTCTGATTGGCTAATATATAAAAGACTAAGGAACAGAGTCAAGCAACAATTTCGCAATGCCAAAATAAGATTTTACTATCTACAATTTTCTGTTCAACAATCAACAAAATCCGTTATGGAAAAAAAGTGAAAGAGCTTGGCATAGGTAAAGTTAACTCTGATAAGCCTATCTCAATTGATCTAAATATAATCAATAACTACTTTGTGGATATCCCTATTGATCTATCCGGTGCCCCATGATTATACCAATGAGTTGAGTGTTGTTCCACTTAATCGTGCTCGGCATCAGTTCTCTTTTGCTAGTGTGACTGAGACTGACGTTATGAGTGCGATCTTGAGAATTTCTAGTAACGCAGTTGGAGCCGATAAAATACCTATGAAATTGTTGAGATGTATTTCTTCCCGTAGTAGTTCCTATTATTACAAATATTTTTAACAGATCTCTTTCTTCTTCCAATATTTCCGTCTGTTTGGAAACTCGCTATTGTTCGCCCACTTCAAAAATGTTTCATGCCCTGCTGACCCCTCAGACTTCAGACCTATTAGCATTCTATCAGCTTTATCTAAATGCCTTGAGAGAGTGGTGCATCAACAAGTATGTTTCTTTCTCAAATCCAATAAACTTTTGTCCAACTTTCAATCAGGATTTCGTACTAATCACAGTACAACGAGTGCTCTTTTAAAAATCACTGAAGATATACGTTCGGCAATGGACAAAAGGCTTGTTACTATTTTAACGCTTTTTGATTTTTCTAAGGCTTTTGACTGCGTTTACCACCCATTGCTTCTTTTGAAATTGTCTAAAATCGGATTCTCTGATGGCTGTGTGGAGTGGTTTTAGGTCGTATCTGTCGGATCGTCAGCAGTGTGTTAGGGTCTAACGACAAAGACTCCTACTGGAAACCTGTGAATCGAGGGGTGCCACAGGGCTCTGTCCCTTGGCCCTCTTCTTTTTTTCAATTTACATCGACGATTTGACTGCTATGATCAAACACTCATTTTTTCACCTGTATGCCGACGATTTACAAAGTTACAACCACTTTTTCCATTTCGAACTATCTAAACATTGTTGCTGACATGAACACTGACATTGACGCTATTGCAACGTGGGGCCTTCAAACACGGACTGAAACTTAACGAAAGCAAGACTCAAACTATTCTTATTGGAACTTCCAGACTTCTGAGCGGTATCGACTTGAACAACACTCCTACACTCATTTTGAACGGTCATCCTCTTTCATACAGTGACAAGGTCAAAAATCTTGGACTGACTATTACAAAAACTCTTAGTTGGGCCAATAATGTTACTGAGACTTGTGGCAGGGTGTTTGCTGGTATTCATAGTCTTAAGCAATTTGCTATTTATTTACCTTTGAATTTGAAAGTAATGCTAGTGAAGGACCCTGATTTTCTGCCATTTCAATTACTGTAGCGAAGTTATAAATGACATGACGGTTGAGCTTTCGGACAGATTACAACGTGCTCAAAATTATTGTGTTCGCTTTATCTTCAACCTCAGACGATATGACCATATAACACCCTTCATCAATCAGTTACATCTGTTAAAGTTGAATCTACTCCGTCAGTTCCACATTCTCAGCATGTTACATTCTATTTTGTATAACGATCATTCCCCTTCCTATCTGTCTGAACGCTTTTCTTTCATTTCTGAAACAAGCAATTGGAATACTCGACGTGGAGCCTCTCTGTTATCTATTCCTGTTCATAGATCCTCTATTTACAGTAAATCATTCACAGGTCTCTGCTTGTCGACTTTGGAATAATCTCCCGGATCATATTAGAGGTATTCGTAGTCGGGAACGGTTTTCGGGGGGGTGGCTTAGGGACCATCTGTTTTTGGGGCCTCTTCGGGTTGACGATATCGTGGCATAGGGTATGGGGACGATGGCTTTGTATGAATGGTGATGGATGAATGTCTGTTTAAATTCCTTGTAAGTTTTATTCTATGTATTTATTTTTTAGTTTCATAGAAAACCTTTGTTTCATTTATTATTACCTTATATAAATAGATATTATAACTTTCGATTGTAAAATAGTAATGTAAACTGTATTGTGGCTCTTATTTTACAGTAATAGTAGAGTTTATTAATTTATGGTTAGGTGTAAAGAGAGGACTTAATAGTCCTAACCTCGCCAATTGAATATGTTTTACGTTGTATTCAATAAAGTCATTTTTCATTTCATTTCATTCTTGCTTAGATATAAATGAAGCTTTGAGTAAAATTTTAACAATATATGTATCCACTCAGAGAATGCACATCAATCAAAACTACACCAAACTGTATACAATACTTGTAAAGCTACCCAAAGACAGGTTCATTCATGACGAAAGTGAGCTGAACGTATGCTGAGCACTTTACCATGGAGACAGATTACACACAATGCCTTTAACCCTTCAATACATCACCGCACTCTACACACCCTTCATAAATTCTCTCTCTCTCTCTTCCTTTGAATACTTCAACAACATCTTGGAGTATTATAGCTTTATGTTAATAATCGTTGAGGTTTACAATGAGATGGATCGCATCAAGTTAAAAATTTAATGCTGTAGTTTTAAGTATTAAACGGAAGGGAATACGATATACGAAAGTAAAGTCCGTTATACAATTATTTTTAATTATTTGCCTACAATTATAGATTTGCTCGATACACGAGATTGAGAAATTAATTACATTTTAGTGTTATGTGATTGAGATCTCCCATTAAATTATTCTTGCCATCAATTTTCTTAGCCAATAACTCTTGTTCCCAACTAATAAGAAAATTAAATTGTTCCTTACACATATTGCAAAGGAAAATCATGAACCGTGTTTACTGTTATTTGATAGTCCACTCTGAAATGTCTATAAACTATTTTCTGTTTTTTTGCTATTTTAAACTCTGGTAGTTGTATCAAAGCAATAAAACAACGCTTAATACAGTTAATAACGGATAAGCGGTTAATATCAGTACTTGTCGACAGTGTTTAAATTAAAGTAGTTTTAAAACAAAATACCCTCTCGTGTTTTATACTCTTGGAGATTGTTCAAACTGTATTTGATGATACAGAGTATGTTTTAGGGTATCTAGCATAAACATGGTTACTATGCCTACAAGCGCACTAACGTTCGGAGAGTTTTGTAAAATACTCGTATATGTAATTTTTACTCTTATGAGTCGAAGTTAACGGTTATATTATACTGCACGAATAGTAGCTGTATTTATACTTAATTTTGCCTAAAATTTGATAGTTTTTCGTCACTTTTTAACCTTGGGGCGTCTATAAAATATTTTAAAATGTGAGCTGATTTTGCGTCCCCACCCCCTTTACAGGGTCCCTTTATAAATTTCTAACTGTTATACCTAATTTATGTATTAGATCTTTAATATAATTTTCTTGTAAGGAATTAGATGTTAAAACTAACTCCTTAAGATTCAAGTAAAAATAAATTATTTTTCAGCATATATACTGCATATAGTATTTGACACGTGAAAATAAAAACAAAGTATCCTCATCATAAATATCTTAATAATATTTAAACTGTTCCCGAATCAAAAAAAGCTAAACTATAAGAAATGTAGTTGTGAACTTATTATATAGTATCATGTATTTAAGAAAAAAGTGTTTTTGTGATATCTTGTTTTACGTTTACAGAGAGGCGTAAAGGGGCAATTGTTTTCCCATTAAGGTTGCTAAATAAAAAAATGAAATATGCTTTGACTTTCCTGCAAACTAATAAGTCTTTTTACATTTTGATGAAGTTAGCTATTGTAGAAGACGACTTATTCATCTGACTTGACAAAGTATATCACGCTCCATTACAACGTCACTATTATCACTTGATCAGCCTTTTTTTAATTTTAAAATGAACAGTGTTTTGTAACACTTTGTATAATTAGATTTAAAACTTCTGAATAAAAAATGTGTATAAATAGCAATTTCCAATAGCAAATAGTATATAATTACATCTTGGAAAATCACGGAAATTACTAAATAGACACAGGATTTATGAACCTAAAAGACAACGAAATATTACAAGTAAAAATTGATATACAGCCTAAAATTCTGTAACTCATAAAATGGGTTTATCATTAAACTAAAAATCAATAATTTCGGTATTTATCGCACTTTCGCATTACCTGATCGACACCAAATGGGTCAATAACGCTTCCAGGGTTACCAAAGATCGGGAAAACCTGCTGGCGAGCAATTTAAGTTCTTTGCATCAGTTATGTAGTAAACTTGTCAGTATTAACGTGTTGTGTTAATGTGTAATAACACCTAAACAAAGCGTGTAAGTTTGAAGTTTGTTTCTAGTGTGATACAATATTATTTACCATACGTTTCAAAAGTTTCTTTTGTTGCTTAACCGTCTTTTGTGACCTTACCTTGACCCTACGTTGACAAAACTGTATTATTTATTTAAAATTTTGACTATCTTTTATGAGGAACAATAAATACTAGTTTTAAGGTTTTACAAAATCTCGAAAAAGAAATATTTATCTAACTGTTATCAAACATTTCACAGTCGAAACAATGAAAAGGGATAATACAAATGATGTACGTTTGTGAACGCAGGTATAAGTATCAACGATCCTCTCATCTGCTTTCAAGTATGCCACTTCGTGTCTACATTAAGCAAATGGATTCCCAATCGCGTTTCAGACTCGTCCAGTTTTGAAAGCCTTTGCATGGCAGAGTGCTTTCAGTTCCGTTACTTCAGAGAACACAATAACATGGATAAGCATTAGAAAGTATGATATACCTAAGTTTAAAAAAAATCATATTTATTAAATGAGTTGATAAAGGACTAGAATTTTAATTCAAAACATGTTTAAATGACTGAAAGTTGATTCTATTAATATACAGATTATGCCGTTTAGTTGAAACTGTTGCAAAGTTTATTTAGTAAACCAAATCTGGAGGAGTAAATATGTAATAGCGGTTTAATAGTGAACAATGAAAAGATTTTTTAATGTCACATGAAATAAATCAACTCTAATTTTTATAGAAGAGGGTGTAGTAGACTTCATTAACGATACAATAAGTAAATTCTTACAGAGGCCCTGCACTTGATAACCAAGATGACAACGAGAAAATAGTAGAATACATACATTTGTAAGCTAATCGAATTCAATAGTAAAACACTGTAAACTGTATTAGGCTGTATTAACACATGTAACCAAACTCCAACAATAAATAAAACATTGTCGTCATTTTGTGACTTTTTTCAAGACTTTTCAATGTTTAATGTTGGTGAAAATATCTGATTTCAGCGCACTTTTGAGTTGCATTACCTTTATGAGCTCACCGAATTTCTTTTATAAAAACATTACTATTCAACATAACTTAGTAAAAAAAATTCAAATGTATTACCTGGCAGGTTTCTAAAGGAAGATTTAACTTCTTTTCTACCGTGTTGAAAAGAAAATTTATGAAAAAAATTTGATTTCTAGCTTGATTAATTTTTGGGATACTCTGTTGAGATTTAGACAGTGGGACAGTAAAGATATTTTTCCAACTACCTAAATGATATATATATATATATCTTTTATGAGGATATATATATATATATATATATATATATATATATATATATATATATATATAATATCTTATATATATACAGTTAGTAAGTAGTAAATACAGTTTTTAATTCAGTTTATTTTAATGAAAGGTTGAAGTGTTGTATTTTTATTTAGTGGTTAAATGAAAAGCAATGTTTTAAGTATATACACATGCACAGAATCAAAAAGATATTTGTTATCGATGTGTGTATGTATAATATATATTTGAAAAGTAACCATTTATAAGTACTTACGGCCTGATTTCATCAACGCAACTATTGTACTGTAATGCTAAAAACTATATAATTAGGAATCAACAGATAAATTGAAACGTCTAGAAGCTGCAATGGTGTCAAATGTCGCACCAAGAGAAGTTTGATTACTGTCACGTTAAGCTCAGTCGGTTGCACCGCAGTTACCGCAGTTCAGGCGTCAGCTGCGACTTTAGTTATTCCTTTATATTATTGTTACGTAACTTACACAACATAACTTAGTAAAACAAATTCAAATGTATTACCGGGCAGGTTTCTAAAGGAAGATTTAACTTCTTTTCTACCGTGTTGAAAAGAAAATTTATGAAAACATTTGATTTCTAGCTTGATTAATTTTTGGGATACTCTGTTGAGATTTAGACAGTGGGACAGTAAAGATATTTTTCCAACTACCTAAATGATATATATATATATATCTTTTATGAGGATATATATATATAATATCTTATATATATACAGTTAGTAAGTAGTAAATACAGTTTTTAATTCAGTTTATTTTAATGAAAGGTTGAAGTGTTGTATTTTTAGTTAGTGGTTAAATGAAAAGCAATGTTTTAAGTATATACACACGCACAGAATCAAAAAGATATTTGTTATCGATGTGTGTATGTATAATATATATTTGAAAAGTAACCATTTATAAGTACTTACGGCCTGATTCCATCAACGCAACTATTGTACTGTAATGCTAAAAACTATATAATTAGGAATCAACAGATAAATTGAAACGTCTAGAAGCTGCAATGGTGTCAAATGTCGCACCAAGAGAAGTTTGATTAATGTCACGTTAAGCTCAGTCGGTTGCACCGCAGTTACCGCAGTTCAGGCGTCAGCTGCGACTTTAGTTATTCCTTTATATTATTGTTACGTAACGTCTACACTTTCCACCGATAAGGAGTCATTTTGCCAAATAAATTATTTCCTTAAGGAAATAGCAGTATAACACTCCTAATAATTAAAAAAGTGTTAATGCCTGTGTATTTTGAGCTACGAATTATATTCTTTTTATTAATTAAATACGGTTCTAAAACCAACAATCTAACAATTTCTTCTCTGATATTTATGCATTCATCTGAGGACGTAACCTCTAAAAATACTTGCTCAGAACATAATCAAATTCACACCAGGAAAACCGCGAAATTGCAATTATATTATTTGGTATCTTATTTATGGCAAAGTGTTTTCATAGAGTCTTTATAACATTTCAAACGAACTAACAGCAATAGCTTAGTAAAGGAAGATTCAAGATTGTATACGAAATTAGTTGGTGAAAATTCACCTGGTTTGTATCAAATTGAAACATTGTAAGATTAATTGAGATATGTATATAAATGAGATAAAAAGGATTGAGAGAAACTTTCTTAGAAGTTATTTTTAAAGGTTTATATATTCTATCATAAGTCTTGTTGGTATTAATTGACCTAAAAGCACTTAATTTAGGTATTTCGTAGAAATTTATTGAATTCAGCTAGGAATTGTTATATAGCCTGTAGAACCATGTTTCATGAGAAAAAAATGTCTATAACGAATCAAACTGGTTTGTATCTATGATTTACAACGTAGATAACAACAAAGAATAATTAAATTCAAAGAAAAATATAAGATCTATAGACAAGTTTTGTTTGAATTTTAGGAAAGCCGACAATCTTAAAAGGACGTAGACATGCCAAAGCTTGCAGAAGTTATTTATTTCTTTAGAAAACTTGCTGATGAAAACTTTATTCCTCAGTTTGACATCTCTCAAACATGTCCAGACTCTCTTGACTACGATTTGTACCCAAAACTTGCCATTAATATAATTTTTGACTAAGTAGCAGTGTCTAAATAATTTTAAATGTTTTTCCGCCTTACAAGAAAATCTTAATAAGTTTTACATTTGCTTATGAAACTTGTCTATAGACTTCTAAGCATTATTAGTTTTAATTATATAGAATTTTTATTACGCTTTAATACAGTGATAAAACTATATCTAGAGTATATAAACCATTAAATTTCTAATTATATAACTGAAATCACAAAAAAAACGTAAAGAATTTAAAAACATATTAAATAGCCAATAGAAATAAAGGTTAAATTTAGCCTATACATTTCCTCAATTGGAAGAGGTGTGGGTGATCTTACTTATACATTGACATGAATATTATTTTGTAAATAACTACGAAAGCAGGAAACCGTAGAAAATAACAAGAATTTTAGAAAACATTTTATATAACTACGAGAATGGTTGGAAGATCTTCCTTACTCAAACCTACCACACAAATTCTATTAGATTTTTTGTATATATGTTGAATAATAACATAAAACTTAAAGCCAAAAATGTCTTTAAAAATGTGAAATGAGAATAAGTGAGGCCTCACTGAAAAAGTTTTGAGAATTTAATTAAATAGAAAGTAACCAGAAACACGTAAATTTAGTTTACTTTTATCTAGTAATCAATTATGTTACTTATGATATACCAGGTACAGGTTTTTTGTAACAGAAAGCATTAATTTCATTGTATTGTATAGTCCACTAATAATGATTGCCAGACATCTCCATAATATTATATACCTAAACACATAAATCAAGATTATTCGGTAATACAAAAGACTAAAGCAAGTTTTCCTCTGCCATGCAAACTGTCCTCTTAATATACGAAAGAAATGCTAGCTATTATATCTTTTTGAAGGATTTAGAAAAATCCCAATTCTATTTGTCATCTTATTCATCCGATCAATGTCTTGACGTATTAAAGAAGAAAAGGAGATTTGCTAGTAGATATTGTCATAAATAGTACGTATTTTGGTAATATAAGTTGTAGCTACTGCGTAGAAAGTCATTGCATGTATAAAGTAAAACGTCATATAGACATTTCTCGACTGCCCTGTTGATGTATTCAGGAACTATCGATGTATGATTTGCTATAGAGCCTATCACAGAGAGAGATTTTCTATATAGAGATACTCATCATTCAGGATGTGGAAGAAGCTGGTTATAACTCAATTACTGGGTATAACGGTTCCCTTGACCCAGCTGTGAAAAATTGGCTTCTACTGCGATTCTTGATTAAGTTAGCATATAAAATATGATCTGCTGTTTGTTGTAAGCTACTAGCGATCTGGCTATTCGTTGTAAATAAGTATAACTTTGGGTTTGTACATATTTTTTGGAAGAGTGAAAGGATCGCCTCGGTAGAGATGTATTCGTATCCCTATCGTTAGATTGTTAAATAACATTTTTCATAGTGCAACTCACACATAATCTCCAAAATTGAAATACATGAAAAGAGCTGCAATAAATGTCTTTATGGTGTTACATGGTCAAAGAATTTCCTCTTCAAATATGATATTAAAGCATTTACGTCTGTTTGTTGACCAAGCATTACGTTGTTTTTGTTTTTTATTAATATTTACTACATTGTAACTATGGTTTTTCTTTCAATAGGATACTTTAACCTTTACCTCATTTATAGCAGTAGGATAAGTGACGGTTTACTTTTTTTAAAGTTCATCGAACTTTTGTAATATAATAGAGTCCAAAGATTAACATCTTTACGGTATTTTTCCTAGTAGATCTGACTATGGGTTTAACTGGTACCGCAGCATCAATTGGTACTTTAATGTATAAATTCTCCCTGAGTCCAAGTGTCACATCCTCAAGATATTACTTGAAGGCATTCGCCTCGCTATCACTTTTTCAAATATGTTATTAGGATTGTCTATTCCAAAAAGACAAGTAGACTTAAAGTAAAATAATGGCGAGCTAATACTTCACTGGCGAGGTGTTGTGTAACAGCAGACACACAGCTGAGTGTAACAACGTTAGCGCATAAACAGATACGCTGTAGTAGCGACAAATAAACACAACTCGATGTGGATAAATAAATATTGCAGCTCATCTATCGCGCGATGAAGCAATGTTTATCTCGAAACTTCCAAAACAACTGGCCTGTTATTGTAGGAAAGTTTACAAATTCAAATTGTTTTCGTTTGTACTTTTATAGCCAAACTTCTCAGGTAACATTCTCAAATACCTGTAGTTTCATATTGTTCTACAAATGAAATAATCCCCACATCAACCCACTTTTTAAACCTATACCAGACTCAATGGTGTAATCCACACTAAAGTATTCCGATGAAATACGAAGCGTTTTTTCCATATCGCTGTAGATTACCAGAATGAAACTTTCTGCTATGATAGGCTTCGGTCACGTACTGTCTGTTAGATCCGCACGTTTTCGCAAGGACAGATAAGTGATATCTAACGAACCTGCATTTTTTTATGGAAACAACTAATAATGTTTATTTATTACAACCGAAGTAGTATTGTTCGTAAGTGAAACAGTGCAGAACCTTTAGTAGTTCGGCTGTCAAAAATTGTGTATTCAAGCAAAGTTAACAATTATTGAGTTTTGTACACAAGTGACAACAAAGTGATTTGAAAATGAAGACTTGTACAGTTTATTTTCGCAACTCTTAAGAACATAGGAGAACAATACTTGATAGAACTTTTTCATTTAATTGTAGAGTGTCAAAAAAATCTGCCTGTTAAATACCTATAGTAAACACGTCTGCTTATGGAGGTGGAAGAGGAAGGGATATGACTAAATATATGCATATATAATCTCTCTCTCTCTCTTTCTCTCATTCTCTCTCTCTCTCTCTCTCTCTCTCTCTCTCTCTCTCTCTCTCGATTCTCCGTGCTGTTTACGGCTGCTTTATAATATTTGATAGCTTTTTTATCCTGTTTTTAATATTACTGTTCTTATGAGCCGTATGCGGTGAAGTAACTTTCATAAATTATGTACTGAATCTTGCTAAGAAATTAGCTTCATGTTTCCTGAATGATGGGTGTAGAGTCTTGATCATGAAATACAATATTTATCTTATTAAATTAAATTTAAACTGTTCACCTTAGAAGAGTGCTTTTGATTGTAATCGCACATGCAGTGCAGTAATGCTATGTATTATTATTGCATGGTTATTGAATACTGATATTATAGTATTTTGTTTTCTAATTATTTCAATACATAAAATGAACTTTGAAGGGTTGTTATTTGTAAGATATATCTATACATTTTACTCAGGCTGACAGTAATATACATATTCTATAACATCTAGTTACTAACTATGTTCCTTAGCGACAGTCAAAAGGGATAAATTGAATTTTTTTTCTAACATGTTCCAATTTTAAAGTTAACTGAAAAATGTGTACTTATTTAAGTAATACTATTATTTATCACAATTATTTATTAGTAATTCATAAAAAATAAACGTATAACACGTTGTATATTGCCCGTTACCATGTCAACAAAGGTGCTGAATTTAATATTTTAAATGTAGTAAGTTAAACGTAAATAGAGGATGAAAGCAACGATGACAATACAAAATAGCCGAACAACAAACAGGGACAAGTAATATCATAGCCTAGCTATGTTTGCCAACTTGTTGAAAGCGCACACTAGTGATTGTGTTTTAAAACTGCTATTTAACTATTAGGATTATACTTTTGTTACGTAATATTTTGGATTACGAGTACTGAAAGAAAAAATAGTTACTAATAAATATCAAAAACATGTTGTTGGTACTTAGTGGTATCCTGTTATAAATATTTGAAGTTTCAATAGATGTAACTATACAGAGTTTTTATAATTATTCTCAATCATATCCGTTTTATTTGTGGTTGCGTATAAATAAATTACTTGTTTAGACGAAAAGTTTATCACAGTTATTTTGCTATCTATTACATTGTGTAATTTGAAATATAATATTTTCCTTGCAAAATCGAAACATGAGGTAAACTGGGTGGCCACACAGTGACAGCTGATACAGTTTCAAACCAACAGTTGGAGCTAAGTTGTCTCCATAGCAACATCCGTCCACAGGAGTGTTCACATCTGGTCTAGCTTATACATTCCAGTTTAAACTAAATTGGGTATAGCTAAAACCGATTTGTCGTTTGCATCTGGACAAATGGCATATATCTTGTGTGCGTATGTATGTCACTGACTCCTCCTAAACGGCTGGAACGATCTTAATGAAATTTGTTGTGTGACTTCAGGTGGATTCAGAATAGTTTAGATTTAAAATTCGGTCCAATTTAAATTATATATTTATTGAATTTTATTTATAAAAAGTTATTGATTTCACAATGCTGTGAATATACATAAGGTAATTGAATATGGTTAGCTCCTTTGACATTATGAATGGCATTTTTACTGCAGTTGAAGAAAAGGAAATAGGGATAACCCACTCTTTATAAATATTTATTAATCAGTGAAAATATCAATTACGATTAAATCAGTTAGTGATAAATATCACAAAAAGTACACCAACTACTGATGGTATTTCTGTGCTTATACAGTCTTAAAAAGTAAATATAAATGAAGACATCGTAACGACTGGAAATTTTCACTCCCGATCTCTCTATACTATTTTTACCTTACTCTACAAGATTTGAATACCAAATTTATTACAAATGCAAACAGCAATCAACAGCTTTGTTAAAGAATTATGAATTTTGAAATCCGTGCTCCGCTTTGAGAAGCTTGATTAAGTGATGAATAAAGCAAATCTTGGTAAAGAACGCCGATAAGTTTATCAAGCTCGTGATTGAAATACAAATTAGCACATTTAATTCTACATAGAAGGTTAAATGTATTTTATCAACGCAATGGCAGCTCGGATTTTTACAGAATTGAATACCTTTTAACAACAAAATAGGCACTGATAAAAACAGTTATATTTGGTTGGATGGTGAGTGCAGACCTATTGTGACCTGTATTAATAATTAGTGTTTAGTGTTTATTAAGAGCATGTTTTAGAGTTATTGTGCATAAAATTGACAAACATCATGGCTTTTGTAGTTCTTGACTTGCGAATGTGCGTGTCACAAAGCTCTGGTATGTGTTGTTTACATTTAACTAGGTTTTAGTCATGCATTACTTTAGTCATTTACCTGAAGAAGAGATCAGATTACAGATCTCGAAACGTAGTTTAGTACAATATTAGTAGTGGTACCGATTGTATTGCATCACAGAACAGTGGCAAATGACCGAAAAATCCTGTGTCCTTCACAATCCTTCCGTCGTCAAAAACAAACTCCAAACAAAGGATTTAGGACAGTTGCACGCTTTTAATATTTATTTTTTTATGTAATTTGAAACTAACCGAGGCCCAGATATTGCAATTATTTAAGTACTTTACGACTGTAATTAATATTTGTCTCACAGATTATTGTGTCCTCAACACTTTCAGGGACTTCTGTGGAACAATTTAACTAAATTGTCAATTTAATACAGTCAAACAATTATTTAGATATTTGATACTCCCACACGCCTAATTATATTATAATATATTTGAAAACAATATTTTAATACAATATACTATTGGGTATTAAATGTATTTGGGTTGAATATTCGTTAAAGACTACCAAGAAATGTCTTATCGAAATGCTTAATGTGTAGGTGATTTGGACCTCAGATTTATTGTCCGAGTCCCAACTCAAGAGTTAGTTCTGCTTTCAGCAGTGAAATATAGCCCCATTCACATTCTCTGCATATCTGTATACGTCTTCTAGCCACATTTCCGGTTTTGGAACATTAAACTGTATGAGAATACTTATATCATATTTATTATTTATATAAAATAAAACAAGTCTGTATCCAAAATAAAATATACATTCCCAATAGTATTTAAATTACACCAACTATTAAAATCTAACTAAGATTTGCTTGAAACTATAGTTAATATAAAAGGTGTGCTGTTTACGATTGCTCGTACATGTTGCTATAACAAATTTGGGCAATGATTATAATACACATAGTGTTACAAGTGCTTAATTTCTAAAAATTTTTATTGTTTTGTAGGAATTTCTTTATGCTTCCTCCAATAAAAATTAAATATCTACGCGGACAATATGCAAGCTGTTTGTATGTCGCAATAACTTACGTCATACCTTGTTCCTGAGTAGTTAGCGCCTCACCTAACGAGGACTGAGACACTCGCTCTTATCCTGAATGAGTACGTACTCTTTACAGCCTGCTTTTTTGCTCCAACGTATTCAGGTTTTTTGTACGGTATTTTTCACACACTTACATTTACCCATTTAGACCTAGAATTACTTCTAGGCCTAAATATTATATAAACATTACAGTAAGTTGTCTTTCGTCATAATACAGCTCGTTTGTTAGCATCCAGGAGTCCACAGCCAAGTTGCACTGTATAAGTACACATATTGGTTGTTATTGAAACGATAGAGCCTATTTTACTTGAAACTAAATTAATCAGCCACATTTATTTTGGTACAGATCGAAATGGGAGGATATCGAAAGAGGAAAAATATCAAGTAATATTTTCTTCCTCAGTTATACTTTTTCTAGCTTGGTAAGTCAAACAATGACCATATGAGAGATAAGTAACTGTTATACAATAGTCATACAAATAGATAAAGAGATTGAAAGTCTCCACTTTATATAGTACATATAGGTAAATAAATCTGTATATAGTAAGTTTACAGTGTTTTAACATATATTTAAGTGGCTGAAGGTTGTTTTAGCGTGATAAGCCGATTGAAATATGACGTGTGAAAATCGTATCTCTTATATTTTAAACTTTGTTCATATCCTTAAATTTCGAACTTTACCAAAATTAGGATGGTTAACGTTTGATTTATTTCTCACAGAACTTTTCACTGTATAATTAGAAAATAACAAGGTTGTATGGTTGAACAATGCTATTTGGTTATTGAGTTCCATTAGGGATAAATAATATAACACAGAATGCTTGACCATGGTGGGTACCTGCTATGTTCTTCCTTACCACATTCATATTTTCAATAGGTGGGTATATAATGAACGAAACGAATATAATTTGGTATTGACCAAATAACTAATTAGACTATTCTATTTCTAAAATTCCAAGTTTTATTGTTTACGTATTTATCCTTTCCGATAGACCATTGCTCTGTCAAATAAAGCCATAAAACATTCTGCCTTGTTTGAATAATTAAAGCATGCATTCAATCACAACGTGACAACAATGGAGATCAATGACAGAATTGTTGATCTGGCATTATATCATTCTCTCTGAAATACAAGTTCTAGTTCTCTAGTACTAACTTATAAATACTATCATTAGTTTATAAACACGATGCAGTTGTCTTCCAAACATCGACTTATATAACAACATTCATTCCTTCTAAAAAATCCAAATATAGTGTAACTTAAATTGATTCACCTATTTTATAACAAAATGAGTACGTTGCTCTTTTTCAATACTACTTGTTATCTACAGTGTCTGTTCACTAATAAGCTTTCGTTTATAAATTAATTTATAAAGGCTTTAATAAAATATTAAAATGTTACTATAGTAATTTTCAGTAAACTTCGAACCTTTACTTTAGAAACCTTGTATGTGATAATGCGAATTTCTGTTGCACTATAAAATTACATGCAAAGTAAAACTGGGATGGTGTAGGAAGTAAGGCTATGCCAAACTGAATAAAAACATCTACTCTATCCTGGAGCTTTTAGTCCAATCCACTTCAAACCTTGCCCTTTGCTGACAACAGCGTCTGTAAACGAGAATTCCATTCCTTAAATTTAAGCTGTTTTAAAATAAAACACAGTATTTGCAATCTCACAACCATTTCAAACAACCTGCCTCCCTTCCTAAAAACTGAATATTGTGCTTTTAATATTTTAAAGTTAATAAGTATAGATTGTCAGCGTACACGTGGTGAGGTCAACAAGAAACCAGGCAGAGGTATTTTATTATGTAAAATATGTATAGTATTGAATATCGTACCGCAACTTTGAGTTTATACCACTTCATTTGAGTAATGCAATAATGGATGGATTCTGGAATTAGTATTTATATCACATTATATATTGATTAATAATATAACCGATATACATCCCTCAACATGCAAGATTTAAAGCTCTCTTCAATCGCTTCAAACCTATGCTAAGCAACAGGGACATCATTTAAAAATTAGAACGAATTTGGGAAAAAATCTACTTGAATGCTATTTATAATAGCTATTTGTAATATTTCAGATTTTATTATATTATAGTGAAGTTTTAAAGACTATATAGAACATTTATAATGAATGGATGGAACAAATATCATATGCTTTAGGACCCATTGCATCCATTCGTTTATACGACATAAATACTTTTAGTATACAAAATATTGGCAGTGTATCTAACGATCCTTACATAACTAGTCTCTAATGAAAAAAATCTTCCGGCCCACTTTGAAATAACTAGACATCTAGTATAGGCAGTAGTATGGGCAGTAGAGTCATGGTGTCGGCGAGCAAAACGGTGTTTATAAAAAGAAATTAATTATCTTGAAATCCTCCTGAATTCTATGCTAGCACATAAAATAGCTTTTCATTTCTTATTTTTTATGCTACTAGAAATTTATTAAGGTTGGGGAGCGGAATCTATAGGTTTTATATAGCATCTGGGATTTGCACAATACCTGAAAAATTTTGCAAAATAATTTGGCCCATTTAGTGTGAATATTTTTTCACATTTTAAATTTAGTTGGTGGAAATATAAAACCATAAATATCATTACGTAGGTTTATTGTTTTGAATAATACGTATATAAAGTTCACATTGATAATATTTCACATAGCTTTGAATGGAACTCTTGGCTTTCTAATTTGTTTTGTGCCATAGCCATTCATTCTTGTAAATCGGATTTCATACAAAATATACTTATATAATTATGTTTTATTTATTGTAGCTGGTATGTTTTTCGATATCCATATATTCTCTGATCCCCGTCTCCTGTGTTTTTATAACTTCAGTAACCAAAAATTAAAGGGACTCATAACATATTTGAATAAGAAAGAGAATTTTCTAAGGAAGACATTTAAGAAATTCTAGGTTTCCAGAAATGAGGAGCCGTGACGTACCAAAAATGATATAAGCTACAAGATTATAGGTTGGATACGTTTAAATCCCTTAAAGAGCACTACATGCTGAATTTTTCTAGAGATAGGAATCTTCCAGACACAGGGATCGAGATTTCAGAGATCAAGACCTTCCAATTCCAGAAGCTTTTAATGTCCAGCCGTTACCATAGACCAAAAGCAACAATATAACATCAAAAGTCCTAATTGAACCAGATTATACATATATTTATTGCTCGTTTTCTCAGAAGACAGATGCAGGATTAATGCAAGAAGTCACAAAGAAATGATGTGTTTAAAATTTAAATTAAGGAATACTTGTTTCACTTTTATAATGAATTTTATTATATCCGGACTGTGACCATCTATAAGTATTGTCTGTTGATTCCAAAAGTTATGTAGTCTAGTATGATTACTTTTACTTATAAACGTAAGAGCAGGTGGTTAATTCCTTTTCCATTTGAAACGGAATTTGAATGACGGGCACAAACATAAATCCTGTTTCTTTACACCAAAATTATACATTTTGCTATGGATAGTAAAAAAAATATATATTTATATTTTCAATATATTTGATTTTCATTAAAACGATTCGCAGTTTTAAGATAAATTTATACCTTTTAATGTATACCGTTCTTTATGTCCTTCTCGTCATAATTATTTGCTTATAATTTTAAAAGTTTGCCTAATATGGTTTGTATGTAAGATGACAAAGCATTTGTAAATGGACAAGGGTTTTTATTATTAAAGCCCTGACTGGCTCTACTCACTTGTTTTTCATCGTCATTCCAAAGCTATTAAACAACGGCCAACTGGTAAATAAAACTTAATTTACAAATATATACATCTGGTACACACTGATCACCATTCGATGTGTTAATGATATTCTTATACTGTAATAATAAATAACATATAACATTTGTTGGAGTGATAATTATGTGGGTTTGGAATTGTAGATATCAATGAAAAATATGATATATTTAATCAAGCGCGTAATAGTGCGCAATAAGGACCATTTCAAACTGATTTTATAACTTTTAAATTTCTTATGTCAATAACGAAATATGTATATGAATGGCTTATGAGAAAAACTTAATAACATAAATTTGAAATAATTTTCAGAAGGTTAAAAACTAATTTTTTATCGTTGTCCTCAATTATTTTTATTGTTGTTCGGTCTGTCCGTCACTATAATTACCATAGTTAGTACTTGAATATTGTGCAGCCAAACTAGATTTATACTCGGTTTTGTTCATTATCAGTGTGACTCATCAATTCCCTGTTTGATCAACGTTATCATTTCCATCCAGTCGGATTAAAAATAGATTCTACAAACTTTAATATTCTAAAAATTTACAAAACTACGATTTTTTTACTTATAATTGAAAAATTTGTAATAATATTGATGTTGAGCTCCTGTATTCACAACCAGAGCCTACGCACAGGCACTAGGCCCATGTAGGCTCTTGCTAATTATATTACTATTATTTTATGGAATTAAATTTAATTGCTACAAGGTTTATATAATAAGAAGTAATTAACTATTTATAAGATCCGTATTGTTGCGCTCTAATTCATGGTTTCAATAATTGTATGTATGTGTATACGCGTGTTTCAATACTTGTATATGTATATGTGTTTCATTGTACTATTATTTGGGGGGAAACCATTTTAATTTACGACGATTTTGATTCATTCATTCAGTTGTCAGGTTGTTCTCAAGAGAAATAGCAAACATGAAGAAAAATAATTTATTAAAATTCACTAATTAGTGGATTTATTTCAAGATATTTTTATAACAACACAAATATATGAACTATTTAAGTGTTAGATTTAGAGTAGTGCTCTATAATTAACGATCCAAATAAGCCTTTTGTACATTTTGATAAGTTTTCTAGAGATTTGATATCATAACAAAACAATTTGCAATTCTGACAATCATTACACTGTACCAACATGAAAACTACAGTGATTCACTATTCCTATAAGTAAATTAATCACAAAGTCAATTAAACTGAAATCATCAAATTATTCCCCTAGATTTATGGCACCAATAATGTTGATACGGACAGTTGTTTTCTTAACAAATGTCCCTCATCTTGTGAATCTAATTAACATATGAATGAACTATAATTTATCTTTTCTAACAATTTTATGAGCTATCAAATTAAATATTTGGTTGAATAACTGCAATTAGCCCGAACATGTTTCAATATTACTCATTTCTAAAATATAAGCAGTTATAAGTTTAGCAATTATATGTCACAAATTAGAGGATTAAATTTTACGTGACATTCTATGAATGAACATCAAGGACTAGTCATGTACAGATACTCTAACCACTATGAATACCGACCTCTAAAAACATTCGCATGTGAGATATTTATAACCATAAGAGCTTCATGAAATAAACATATTTTTATCTAATATTCCCCTACAATAATTTTAAAACTTAAATTTTACTTAAAATTTAAATTAGGTAAGTACAAAAAGTACAAATGATAAGACATTGGTATGCAGCATATACTGATTTATTTACATATTAAACTAGCTCACTTTCTCAGTAGAAACGTGTCGGGAGAAATGTAAATATTTGAGATGCAGACAAGCCTCATACATACGGATGTTATTGCGTTTACTTTATTATGCATGTATTTATTCTTGGAACCCACGATGTTTGCTATTGATTTCAATTGTAAAGAGTAACCGAATTATTATTGGAATATAATATAATTCAAACCCGTACAATTCGTATAAGAAAATATATTTACAAGCTTAAAAAATACTTGTTTTAAAGCAACAACGTACATTCACGATATTTTTGTCCACTTGAAGGGCTCATTTTTAAAATAAGGCCTGTATGCTCATAAGAATATATGACGATGATATCGTATTTACAGATGAAAGATGCATAATAGGACAGCGTTTTCTTTGTAGTAGACTCAAAGAAATATTAGGATAACGCCTTATCTATTAGTTGATAAGAAATAAAAATTAACATATCAAATAATTTATCACCATCCTTAAATCTAACTCCAATTTTATTCTAATATATATTAAAAATATAACTTGATTTAAATGAGCTTATTTGTACCGGGAGCGTAAATATACATTTATCAAACGTGCGAATTGAGAATCTACTTCCTCAATCAACAATTAAAGTTATTCATAAGCTTTGATAGTTCGGATTCCAAATTTATCTATAAACCGGATATATTGCTGTTTATATTACTGTTTCCTGATCACGGAGCTATAAATTAATGTTGCTTTCTTGAGAATTTCTTCCACTTGTTTGTAACATTCGATAATAATACAAATTACGTGTTTTTTAACAAGCTAGGCTGAAGTTGCAAAATTTTGAGACTATTAATTGCTTACTTAATTTTCACCAATGCTCAGTCAAATCGATGTATCTCAGTGCAACATCAGTTTAAAGTATAAGGGCCAGTTCGTTTACGAAGTATGGTGTGGACGGACTGACAAAAATAAATGACATGTTCCCAGTGCCTAGAGTGATTGGCTTTCCTAAGACAAACAAAGCCCTATATTGAATAATTTATAGCCTATCTTAAACTCTTTTTTAATAATGGTTAGAAAAATTATACAACTTAGATAAGTCTATTTTGCGGCGGTAGCAGTTTTTAAATACGATTGCGCTGTACGTTACCGTTGGGCTTGCATGGATTTTCTGTCAATGTGCTGAGGATTTGTTCAAGTAGTCTATGCATACATTATTTTATTTTTATAACATAAAAACTTTGAGAGATGAGAGGTTAATATAATTCCCAGTATACAGATTATACAAGTATACGTGAAATGTCAAAGGCGAAATGTGATGAAGCAATACTTCATACCAATACTTACAAAATACTTACTTCATGGAAGTGAGAATTTTGTAAGGAAAGGTGGGAGTTATCTTATCTCCCTCATAAAGTGGATTTACATGCACCATCTTACAGTAACGACACGATCGAATCTTCTTATCCGACAAAAGAGAGAGTGTAAGGTCTGTGTTTACATGTTCGGTCTTTTACCCTTTCTCCATTAGAGCTTTATATTTTTGTTTAAGTATATTTTTTACTCCTTCTCTTCTCATTGGCGCTATTGTTAAACTGTATTGCTGAAGAAAAGAATTTATTACTTTCTATACCTGACGTTTGGGTTACTTTTAAAATTATTTCGTTATCGATATTGTGTTTTTAAGAGGGTCTTTCTACGCCAATGGCATCTTATAGAGCTAAACGTTTTTACGAGAAAATGGGCCAAACCCACTCCTTTTTTATCTCCCCGGGGATCGAACCCTTGACCTCTCAGTTTGAGAGCCGCAGCCTTGCCCCTAAGCTACGGTGAAAGTCAGAAACCTTGCCTTTAGATTTGTGTGGCAAAATCAAAGATATTGTACTCTTTATGCGGAAAACATTCTTGTTACAATTGTTTTTATACTTTCGTTTAAAGACGTTTATGATTGTAACAATAATTATGCATTTATCCTGACAGGATAAATCTGACTTTCATTTCATCACCTTTAAATCATTTTCATTTAAATCAATACATTTTTAAAATATAGTTTTTTACAACTAACTGAATTATATTGCCATGAAAGCTCTAATACATTATAACCAACATTAATTTTATTCAATGTTGAATATCGATACAACGTTTAACTGTATTGAACATCATAATGGCCAATGCATGCATTCAAATTTTCTCTCTATATGCACTCCAAACACACAATACACATTTTTGTTTTAATAACAATATAATAATAAAACTAATGCGCAAGTACGAAGTTTCCTATTAAATCACCAGGTAGCAGTACAAGATAAGTAAAAATATGAATATACAATACTCAATTAAAAATTCGAACCGGTCAAAAAACTAGTTTCACGTTGAATGCCGTGTGGTCGACCACAATAATTAGTCTAATCGATAAATGGAAGTTATTTAACGCATTAAGATCCGTAATACTGTGATCAATCTGTATAATTTTCGTTAAAGCCTCTGACCGAAAATCCCTATTATTTTATAATAAATTGACAGAGGCAATTGAACTAACATACCTTGATATAGATGGTCGGTCATCACTCCTACCTATTTCACTTTAAATTTAATGTTTTTAAGGAAACAGGATTTTCCGGACATTTGCCATCGTTCAGTGAAGCAAAAAATCAGTAACACTACATTTCGAGATCTTCAATCTGACCTTTTCTTCAGGTAAATAACTAACCTATAACATAATTACAAACTAGGCTAAAATAAACAAATCATACCAGAGGGTAGTGATACGCCTAAGTCAGGAATCACAACCACCATATCGTGTGTCACCTTCAATAGCTCTAAAACATGCACTTAATAAAATACTAAACACAACAGTTCCTGATTTAAGATTCCTGACTTAGGCATGTCACAACGCTCTGGTATGATTTGTTTATTTTAGCCTAGTTTGTAATTATATGTTAGGTTAGTTATTTACCTGAATAAGAGATCAGATTGCAGATTTCGAAAGGTAGTGTTACTGATTTTTTGTTCCAGTAAACGATGGCTAATGTCCGGAAAAAATCCTGTTTCCTCTACAATCCATCCCTTTGTCAAAAATAAACTTCAAACTAAGAATTCAATGTTTACTAAGCAAATAATAATTATTAAGATGTCAACTTATTTTTTAACACGCAAATGCCTTCAAGATTTATCTGTGGAATTAGAACGAATATATAAGGTCAGGATGTATTGTGACGATTAGGAACGGTTCTTGCTACAGAAAGTAGTTCACGCATGGAACAGTCCAGTGGAGAAAGAGCAACGACTTGGGAACACGTTACTAAGATTAGTTCTTTGAACGTCAAATAATGAGTACATACTCTTGTGTGCCTGTTAGTGCCGAGATTCGGAATAATGGAGATTCCGAGAGAAGAGTAGCAGTAATGCAAGGGAGCTTTGAATAATCCTTGTGACGTTACAATCCGGTTTCTGTTATCTCACGAACTAAACCAATCTTCTTGCTATAGTTAGTAAATCCTGTTTAATATTAACATTATATTTTAGCCATTAATAGACTTCAATATAATAATATTTAATGTACTGTAGGTAGTGATTCATATTTCCTATTATATTATTTGGTAAGAATTGTAAACAATTATTTTCACTAAAGGAGTAGGTTTTCTTATTGGAATAGACCTATTGCCATAAAAGAGATGCAAAATCCACTAGTATTTTTTAACTGGACGATTATGTCTTTAAAGCATCTTGGATGTTAAAACATCTTAAGTAATACATTAAATATTATTTAAGAATTTTTTATTTCTTTTACACTAATAGTTAAACTGTAATGTTTATAATTATTTTACATACATTAATTTGATGTTAATTTTACCATACTATTTTATTACAATTACTTTAAATTAAATATGAGAAAAATGTCTGTGTTGAAGGCATAGGTCAAAGGTCCATCCGTCGTATGTCTGTTCGTTGTTCTTACAATACTTAATACATATGTTCTACAGACTATACCCCTGTAGCATAGGTTTTCTTTGTCAAAGAAAGAACTTTGTTGATTTTAGAGTTAAAAGGTGAAATGGATGATCAAGAGTCTGCCTATTGATGTGCCTGTCTTTCCGTGAGATAATGCTTTATATCAACAGCTTTCTCGTGGCCCAATAAGGTAGTCCGCTCGTATGTCCCACAGCCTGAACGATATCTCTTTCATTAGGTTCCATCAGAACCTTTTATACTCCATTGAATTGGTTTATTTAGTGTTATTCAAATGAATCAAATTTCTTTATTCTAATTTAATACTACTTATGGTTAACGGTATTTGAGTGGAAGCAAGTTTCTTATAATGGAACTGTAACTGGAATCAATTAGTGAATATAAAGTATAAATGTAATAATGTTAAACCGATTAAATTCCACTCTGTCAGCTTAAATACCAATTAAGATTCAGCAATTAGCTTTGGTACAAGCGTTGGCACGTTAAAATCCTCTAAGCAACCAAATCCAGAATGATATGGTGTTCAGCCATCAGCATCTTATAATCAGCAAACCCGTAGTAATTGCTGAAGGTAGCAAATTAATTGCAAATTTACAAATTCTGTTTTGATCAAACAAATATTCCTTATTCCTAGTACTCAAATCTCCCTTACTGATCTGTTTATCTTTCAATGTTGTTTATTTCAAAAGATTAAGATAATGTTTTAGTAAGTTTAAAAAGTAATGAAACTATTGATTTTTGATTATTTCCACTATATTAGGAACTCGTTTTATTTATGACGATATTATTTCTAATAAATACTTGAATCATAGACATGAAAGCAAATTAAATTGTAATACAAAGCCGATTGCCCATTAAATTATGTTACGCCTTTCAAAACAACACTAAAACTTGTTAATTTGTCATAAGTTTACCACAATGTATAAGTATAAGTGTTATAGAGAAATGTAAAATGTTTAAAAAGTAATCTATGAAACATATTTTAGTAATTATGCGTATAATGTATGTCGTATAATAGCGTAATAAATATGTAAAAATTCAGTGCCAGTTGGGACTATATACATTTTTTGAATATAAGATCCTTCGGATAAGCTTCATTTCCACTCCATCTACCTCCTTAATAATAATACCTCCAATAACCTCCTTATTGTAGGAACTAGTTTAAAGCACTGGTTCACGGAACTGACGTCATACCATTTGGTCGTTTGAAAAGTAAAGAAACTATTGATTTTATCCTACTTTCTGCACTAGGATGGCAATTTAAGTCCTGTAATAATTTCTCTGAATACTATACAACTATAAAAAAGCAGAGTGAACAACGGTAAATTGGTATGACATCATCTCAAACACCTTGGGTACAGGCTGGTGTACGATAGATTTGCTTACGACCTGGAGAATTCTTTTTCATTTCAAAATCAATTTAATTGAAATTACACAACCATACATTGTTACTGCATGGGCTTGTGCTAATGAAACACGACCGTGTCGTCCCACACTGAAATAATGCAATTCTTTGATTGCCGTCTGCATATTGCCATTGTTCTTATAAAAAGATTTACTCACGAATGCGATTTGAACATCACTCAAAGTAAACATGATCACTAAATGGCAAGCTTAAAGTGCTACCATTCATATAAATCTATCGACACAACCTTCATAATTTCCGTTTCTTTCAATCATCCTTTACATGCATCTGCGTATTTCCTGCTAATGTAAGTTAAGCGATAGCGCAGGACCTCTGTTTTTATATAATTTTTACTATATTAATTACGAAATGGCAGTAAAAACTTACCTCAGAGCGTTTAAGTTACGGTTGGTCTCCGGACTTGAAGCCAGACTGTTTTAATAAAAAGTAAGACAGAAGACAGCCAATAAAATGCAAATTATCCTACTTATTCGTTTTACCCTGATTTATTGTGCATCTTCAACCTTTCGTAATGTTCCAAAAGAGCTTTCAAATACTAACAGGTTTTTATATTATGGTAATGTCTCTTAGAATGTAATTCGTTAAAGTAACTTAAAATCTTTATGACGTGAAAGTGAACCTAAAACATTAGGTAATATTTTATTTCTTTAAGAAAGGCTTTACAAATTAAATTTATATTACGTATTTATTATTTAAAATCTCAAATACGAATAATAGTAATAAACTAAATTAAATCTGAAATCTCCTAGAAATTTACCAGAAAGCAATATAATAATAATGTTGTCCCTAATGCAGAATAAAATGATATCAGTAAAAGTATAACATATTTTTCAAAGTTAATAATGTTTTTTTTGTTTTTCCAAGAAATATAACTTTACAGCAAGCAATCGATAAATCGTTTACAATTTTTATCCTTTATATTGCGATCATTTTAGTTAGTTTGTGAGATTTTTAAGGTTTTTTGGAGTAGATACATTCTGGAGCATAAAAAATCTGTAATAATAAATAATATTATTTAAACTAAAAACGTAAACTCGAGTAAATAATATGCTGTGATGCTTTAAATTTAGAATGAATTGGTCGTCTTCATTTGCATATCAACGCAATTGCGAGCTGCTGTTGCATTTTAGCTATTCATATAATAATGATACAGGAGTATAACAATTTATTTATAGTAAACATTCATAGAAAACGGCAAATTCATTACAGTTAACCTACTAAGCTTTTGTTGTATTATAAATCCATACTCATAGTAGCGATGTGATTATATTAATGCCTTCTTGGTGAACCTGAAGTAGCTTTTTAACACTTAAATACGAGGATACAATTACTTTAGGTAAATCTGTTAGGTCATTAACGTACCTTTCCGAATAAAAATATATACAGAAAGGCTCAGGGTTTAAGGTTTGGGCTGTAAACCTTTCCAGAGCCTTTCATACGGCCACTTTGATAAATAAACATTAACATTATCTTAAACATGACATTTTGTAAGATGGAGATTCCTTCTATATCTCAGCCTCTACTATTCAAATTGGATAGACGAAGTTCCCCCTAATTTTTAGCTTACAACAGCCATTTATTTTTATGGGATAGTACCGTACACAAACAAATGATTCTCATCAGTACAATGGGCATATGGATTAAATTTATCTCTTTACCTAGTGTATAGATATTACCAGATGTACTTCACTTTTCTGGACCTACTACCTGTACATGCTATAGGTAAAAACGCTAATATTGGTAGCCCAGGCAGATATAAATCAGCCTGAAATGAACGCTAGGGATAATATAGCCTGCTAAAAACACATTCTTTTGCACAACGCTTACGTTCGCCACCTTCTGATGCATTGTAGGTCTTTACATATAGTAACAATAATTTGATATATTCAGGCTTCCCTAAAGGGTGTTAATTTAAACTTTTATTAACAACACTAACTGCAAGTAGTGAATTTTGCTAAATAAATGTACGATGAAGCTATTTATTGGACCTAAAATTACTTTACTATCCATGTCTCTCTGGTATGGCATCCATGACTTATCTATTACGAAATACTTTTTCTCCTTACGGGTTTATTTGCTTACTAGTGGTTCTATTATGTCTAATATCGCAAACGTACCATCATTGAATATACTCATAACGATCAGTTTAGTCATTGGATTGTAATCTTTAACTGTATTAATAACTCCTTGGTAAGGACTAACATGTTTATCAACAACTACATAAAATGGCAATTGAGTTTACGAGTTTTTGGTAAATCGTCCTCGTTTCTGAACATAACAACACTCATGTCTCTTTGGAAATAGGCACTGATACTAAAGATCGATACTTATGTTATTGCATATTTTCTGACCTGGTATAAACATACAAATAATACACTATTCTAACCTTTTAAGTACTTTTAACCTAATATAAATGTTAATGAAATTTAAAAACTATATAATAATGTAATTTGTTGTCGACGATGAAATGTTTATGATTGTAAATGGGTCAGCAATTAATTACACTAATAACTACGTTGAAGTTGTCACGTGACATAGAATTGGCCGATAACTTGATATGTAAATAACTTTAGCTTTATAGCTTTTATTTAAGCTTTAAACATCAGCAAATGCTCCACCGTTGTTTGTTTTAATTATGAAATTGCTTTTCTATAACCTCAAAAATCTCTATTGACTATCTCAACGGTTATTATATAAAAATAAAAGTTTCATTGTTATATCATTTCAACCATCTTTAAATTATTTTCCTATTTTATCTATCAGTAAAACAAGAAACTATTGTACAGAAAAGGATCTGTTGCATAAATGCAGTGTAACAAATTTGATCCGACTAACGAGACATTTTAACAAACCTGTCTGTCAAAGAGTCAACGTTGGAATCCTGCTGTCATTCGTCACCTTGTTACGCGGGAATTTGCGTTTTAATTCTTAAATAATTGACTTGTGTTCCGTCAAAGTGTTTTGGTCCATTCATTTCATTTGACAGCAATGGTTTAAATGGCTTTTGACAAATATTTGGTACTAATGGACTAATGACCATAACAGTGTGATGCCTAATCATAAAAAAGTCTTTTATAGTAGAGAAAAAACACTATTCTTAGCCTAGTGCTTCCTTTCTTGATGTTGGAACATTTTATCAAATTGTTTTATTTGTTGTTGTATTACCCATTTAGTAACATTTATTCCATGTTCAAGCAGCACCCTATGAAGTTCAACCATTTTACGAGCAGCTGTCTATGATATTTAAAAACAATTAAGACGGGAATAAGTCGTTACAATACAGAGTAATATTAATTCAGATTGGATCCCTTTATGCTATTTAATATTTTTATGCAATAAAATTTTGCACTTTTTTTGTGTCGCCAATGTCACAATGATTTTCTTGCTGTTCAAACGTTTATTAAAGTCCAGCAGATACCCGAGGCTTCGCACGAAGCTTATAAGGATTTGTACATATATGTTCACTTATAGTTCAAGTAAATTATATTTCCTACGCTACTTTAAAGTTTACCTCGTTGTCACAATAGAAAATATTACAAAATGTGTATTTTTATGGTCATTTTAATTTAGTAAAACCTTAGCTTTTGTGCTGTAGTTGGTTTTGCCTTGTTTTCTTGATCAATAAAATATTGTTGTATACATACACAGGTTTAGAGAGCCTACTTTTGTCCAAATACAACTAAGATGAGATTTTTTACAGTCTGTAAATTTATATTAATTTAGATAGTAACTCCATGTTTTATACCTGCATTACTGCAGTTACCAAGCACTGCATACCTAATATTTCTATTTCTACCTAACTATTCTCTATAATGGTACATTAGGCAATAACGTATAATTGACACCGCATTCTTATAAAAATAATTAAAGAAAGTAACATAAGCACGATATGACCATAATCAACAAACAAACAAAATACTTTCGCTTTTGATACAGAAATTATTTATATTTCCGTCCCGAGTTCTTTACGTAATCCTTTCTTCGGCAATTCAGGTTTTAAAGATACACATTTTAATTCAAATCATGATATCGACTGGTATACAAAAAATCTTTGCATAGCTACACATAATAACACTGTTGATTGTAAATGGATTTACCTTATTACTATCGAAAAAACTATTTGATTATACCTGTATTTTACTAAAGAAATGTAATGTATCTCATTAAACACACATATATAAAAACTGTTTCGCAATGCCCTTTGTTATAACAATGGACAAAGACGAATCACTTTTAAAAATAATTTAGATTATCGATGAACCTCATTTACAAACTGAGTAGATATAGCTATGAGATTTCTATTCTAAAGACAAACATTATTATGAGTATAAAAAAATACAAATATAGGGTGGAGCGCGGTAATTTGCTTTTTTGCACTGCAGGCTGTGGCAGCACTGTCGGTCGTAGAGAGGGGAGAGTGGATGTGGCTTATAGTGGCTAACGGGAGATTTGTATTCCTCCGCCTTCCAGGTGCCATCATGCAGTGGACACGAGAGGAGAGGTCGTTTTGTGTTGAAGCGTATTTTTCAAATGCCTACTCTATCATTGCAGTGCAGCGTGCTTTTCGTTTACGATTTGCTGTTCCCCCACGCGGACGTGTTCCTGGTCGGCAATCAATTGTAAATTGTGTAACTGCATTCAGAACAGCAGGAAATGTGTCATGTGTACGACGGGGACCTCAGAGAAGGATTACAAAACCGGAAAACATCGATAGAGTTAGAGCAGCAGTACTGCAATCTCCAAAACGCTCTGCTCGGAAGCAATCACTTACTCTTGGCATTTCAAGACGTTCTCTCCATCGGATTCTTCATGATGAACTGAGATTTCACCCGTATAAAATGTGCGTGGTCCATCAATTGTCAGCACGGGACTATTTGACACGGCGTACTTCTTGTGAAGACATGCTTGCAACTATACAGCGTGACGCAATTGTGTTCTTTTATGATGAGGCACATTTTCACCTCAGTGGGTGTGTCAACAAGCAAAACATGCGCTACTGGAGTGATACAAACCCCAGAGAAGTCCAACAGAGACCTCCGCATTCGGACCGCGTCACTGTGTGGTGCGCCATATCACGAGTAGGCATCATTGGCCCTTACTTTTTTCAGGATAACCGTCGTGCCATAACTGTGAACTCCGAACGGTACTTGACTATGATACGGGATTTTTTCAGCCGGCTCTTGAGGCAATGCAATTAGAGGATACATGGTTCCAAGAGGATGGTGCCACTGCACACACAGCGAGGGTTACTATGAATTGTTTGAGACAAATGTTTCCTGGACGGCTTATCTCTTTGAGGGGTGAAGTGAACTGGCCGACACGCTCACCAGACTTAGCCGCATGCGATTTTTTCCTTTGGGATTACCTGAAGTCGAAGGTGTATATCAACCGTCCCAACACCTTGGAAGACCTAAGGAACAATATTGAGGCTGAAATTGGCAGAATTACCAGTCGACATGCTTGTTAGAGTTAATGAAAACTTCAGAAAACGTATGAAGCAGTGTGTGGATGCCGAAGGTAGACATTTGCCAGATACATTTACAACCATGTACTTTAAAAATTCCCTTACTTTTAAATATAATTAAAATAAAAAATAACTTTTTCTAAGGTTCATAATTTTTTTTATTTCATTTCCAAATCAGCAAATTACCGCGCTCCACCATGTATAATAATATTGCGATTATTTTGAATCTCTATATAAACTAACATAAGCTAATCTACAAAACTCGAACAGTTTATCTCACTCTTTCGTCTAAAACACAAAAACAATGTTGTAAACTTCTGTATATCTCATAAAAATACTTAAAAAAGGATACTGTCAAAATAACACCATTATAAAAATTTAACGTTAAATATGACCTGAATTAATAAAAAACTCTGTTTGATATGAAACTCTAGAAAATAAATGAAAATTCTCTAAAAATATATATGTAATATCTATAAAATTCCAACAAAATATTAAAGAATCTTTACTTTTAAAAATTGTTCTTTACGTATTTTTAATGGTTAATTGCAATTATCCCAATAACAATGATGTGTAAACTATATATTTTATTTACTTCATAATTAATTTTTTCGTCTAATATTAGAATTAAAAGTAATTATTACAAAAAATTGATATTTTATTTTCTAAAATAAAAATGTAATATTTCTTATTTTGTTCTAAATTACGTAATTATATAGTTTTTAAACCATAATACACCAATTATTGTAATCCTTCTTATTACAATTTAGTACGAAAAAGTAAAAAAAGAAATCTTATTTACAAAATGAATAATTCCCAATAAATAATTATTTTCCATATCACTACCAAATGTAAACTGATCTTACAAATTGATTACTTGTTTTTTGATAGTTGTTAGATGTTAAAATTCAATAGTCAGTTTCAGTGTTGCATTTTAATTACAGTAACAGCTGATTTAAATAACAGCTGTTCAAAAAGCCTTCTAAACACACACACACACACTATATATATATATATATATATATATATATATATATATATATATATATATATATATATATATATATATATATATATATATAGAATATTTAAATTATATGCCAGTTGTTGGAAACAGCAGTTCCGGAAGTGATATATGTTTATAATAATATAGTCTCGTCTATGACGTTTATACCGAGCGAGAGATTACACAGGCAGCAGTTGGCGGAAGTGGTTAAATTGTGTAATATAATAATATAGTCTCGTCTATGACGTTTATACCGAGCGAGAGATTACACAGGCAGCAGTTGGCGGAAGTGGTTAAATTGTGTAATATAATAATATAGTCTCGTCTATGACGTTTATACCGAGCGAGAGATTACACAGGCAGCAGTTGGCGGAAGTGGTTAAATTGTGTAATATAATAATATAGTCTCGTCTATGACGTTTATACCGAGCGAGAGATTACACAGGCAGCAGTTGGCGGAAGTAGTTAAATTGTGTAATATAATTTACAAGCTAATGAAGTCGTCTTATCTATTCTAATAATTTTTTTACACGAATCTGTTATTCTTATATTATAACAATTTTTTATAAAATACTTAAGTGTTGCTGTACTCTGCACCCAATTCTGCAATATTCTCTGACTAAATAATGGATTAAAATTTATTTAGTTTACTATGAATGTCTATCTCTTTCACTCTATTGACTTTTCCACTATTTTTTATTACAAAATTCAATTGGGATTACAATAGTATTAGCTATTCTTAAGCCTAGTATAGTATGATGACAGTATAGCTTGTTTTCTACTACTAACATGATGAGTGTTTAGGGCATTAGTTAAGTAGGGCATGAAGCTGAGAAACTGCCTTACAGCAAATAGTGTTAATAGGCCTTTTTCACTTGTTTCCTGAGTGAGAGAATTCATGAGGATTGGTACGAGTGAAGATACGGGCCTTCTATCGAGATCCCATGAGGAGGTATAGTGGCCTCTTATGTCTCGGTCTTACTCACTTGTTTCCTGAGTGAGAGAAATCATGAGGATTGGTACGAGTGAAGATACGGGCATTCTATCGAGATCCCATGAGGAGGTATAAGTGGCCTCTTATATCTCGGTCGTCTCGTATTAGTAGAGGAGGAAACTAGCTATGTTCCAGCCAGATCTACCGATACCGGGTAGATGCTAGTACTGGATATTTGATAGGTTTTAACACTACTGAAGCTGCACCAACTCAAATGGACATCCTCTGCATTAAACTGACCAATCGATTACACTCTACACGCACAATATCTTGACATGGGCGGTGAGAGATGTGCTACTCTGGATATCTATGGTTATGTCCAGATGCAAACGACAAATCGCGTTTAGCTGTACCCAATTTAATTTCGACTGGAATGTATAAGCTGACCAGATGTGAACACTCCTGTGGACGGATGTCGCTATGGCAACAACTTAGCTCCAACTGTTGGTTTGAAACTGTATCAGCTGTCACTGTGTGGCCACCCAGTTTGCCTCATGTTTCGTTTTTGTAAGGGGAAAAATTATATCTCCAATTACTACAGTTTAGACGATAACAAAATAACTGTTATAAACTTTTCGTTTAAACCATTTTACTTTTTGCGTAATTTGTTTCATACGCAACCACGAATAAAACTGTTATGATAAAGAATAAGAACTAAAACTCTGTATCAAGTTACATCAGTTGAAACATAAAATATTTATATAGGGATACCAATAATTGCTACCAACATGTTTCTGACATTAATTAGTAACTATTTTAACTTTCAGTACTAATCTAAAATGTATTGTTAAGTATAAAAAAATAATCCTAACAGTAAATAGCAGTTTCAAAACATAAACACTTAGAGACCAACACAACACTAGTATGCGCTTTCAACAAGTTGGCAAACATAGCTAGGCTATGATATTACCCGTCCCTGTTTGTTGTTCGGTTGTTTTGTATTGTCATTGTTGCTTTTATACTCTATTTACTTTTAACTTACTTCATTTAAAATGTTCTTTTCCGCACCTATGTTGAAATGGTAACAGCCAATATAGAACACGTCATACATTTATATTTTATAAATTATTACTAAGTAACTGTACTACCGAGTATAAATAATAGTATTACTTAAATAAATAAACATTTTTTCAGTTAACTTCAAAAGTGGAACATTTTAAAACAAATTTAATTTATGAGTTATAATTTCGCTTAACAACGTAGTTAGTATCTAGATGTTATAGAATCCGCCTACTACTGCCAGCCAGAGTGAAATATATAGATATAATCTTAAAAATAACAGCCCTTTTATTTTATCAATAAAACACAATGCAATAGTATCTGAAAACATTACCCATTCGTAGCATTACTTCGTCGCATGTGCAATAACAATTAAAAAGCTCTTTTCTAGGGTTTACAGTTCAAATTTAATATAATAAATTAATCTGATTTTATATAATGCTCAAGATTCTCTACACACATCATTCAGGAAACGTGAAGCTGCATTTCTTAGCAAGATTCAGTACATAAGCAACACATTATTAAAGTTGCTTCTCTGTGTACGGCTTATAGGAACAGTAATATTAAAAACAGGAAACAATAAAAAAGTTTAAAATATTATAAGCAGATATAAACAGCATTGAGCATTGCATTACGAAAGGAGCAAGGATATTCCTCGAGGGTATTAGCACCCTGTTGTCTACTTTCATTATGAGGTCAGATATTAAGGACGGGCATCACTGGTTTATCCAATAATAACACAGACGTATCCTTTTCTTTGTTTAAAGTTCGTTATTGACGATAGAAAGTTCGACAGGATAACAGGATTTCGGACATTTGCCATCGATATATGTTACAAAAGGTATAACACAACGTTTCGAGAATTGAAATCTATCCTCTTCGTCAGATGGGGGAGGAGAACAGAAAGAAGAAGGAAAAGAGGTTCAAAAGGGTTCAAACATATAGATTCCAAAAGCTGCTTGGAGTCTAGTCCAGACTTTGTCACTGCAGAGAATGCAAGTCCCGTGCACAAGTCACGAGTATGAGAGACACAATCATACATCACACCAGTAAGGATAATATATAGGCCCCTCCCCTTCCATCTTCATCAGCAAACGTGTTTACTATAGATATTATCAGGCAGACGTGCATCAATAACTGAGCATAGTCATGAGAAGCATCCCTGTCTTCTTGTCTTCACAAACGGACGTGTATCATTGACTCGGCCATATTCAGCTAAAATTTTATTCACTTAGGTGACACTCTAAACGTAGGCGAAAATGTTCTATCAATAATTGTTTTCCAATATTCTTAAGAGTTGCGAAAATAAACTGTGCAAGGTTTCATTTTAAAATATGTTTTTTTCACTTGTGAACAAAATTAAATTTTCATTTTTTAAGTTTCCATGAGTATACAATTGTCCAGCCTAACTACTACATGTACTGCACTTTTTCACTTATTAATAATACAACAGTGGTTGTAATAAATAAACATGATTAGTTGTTTCCATAAACAAATACAGGTACGTTAGTTATCACTTATCTGTCCTTCAGAAACATGTAGATCAAACAGGCAGTACGTCACCGAAGCCATCCATATCATAGCATAAAGTTTCATTCTGGTAATCTACAGCGATAAGACAACACCGCTTCATATTTAATCGGAATACTTTAGAGTGGATTACACCATTGAGTCTGTTATAGGATTACAATTTTAGTTTCAATGCTTGGGACGTAAATTATTTCATTTCTAAAACAATATGAAACTACAGGTATTTGAGAATCTTACCTTAGTATTGCATTTGTATAATTTAATGTTCGGCTATAAAAGTACACACGAAAACAATTTGAATTTGTAAACTTTCCTACAATAACAGGGCAGTTGTTTTGGAAGTTTCGAGATAAACATTGCTTCATCGCGCGATAGATGAGCTGCAATATTTATTTATCCACATCGAGTTGTGTTTATTTGTCGCTCCTACAGCGTATCTGTTTGTGCCCGAACGTTGTTACAATCAGCTGTGTGTCTGCTGTTACACAATACCTCGCCAGTGAATTATTAGCTCACCATTATTTTACTATCACTCTACTTGTCTCTTTTGAAAGATTCCTAAATATAAATATTAAAGTATTTGAAAAAGTGACAGCGATATTTTATTGGATTAAGAACAATATAGTTATAGATAGAGTTGTCGTACCGTCTTGGACTAGTTAAGAGATAGTCGTAAAATATAACTAATATAAAATATTCTAAACTGAGGCATGAACATCACTAATGTTCATATATTTCCATATCCACTCTTTTCTCTTGTAATAAACTGTATAAATAAATCCGTGAGAGAATATGAGCACTTTAGTTACAAATTGTAAATTAACATGGTTGAAACCCGTTACCAAAGAGTTTGTACAGATAGTGTTAGTTTTATCATAATTTGATACATGTGGTATGCTAATTAAATAACAATGATTTATCTCTTCAACCTGTCTGATTCCTTTAACAGTAATTCTAAATTACTGTTCGCCATTGTCATATACGTAACAGCTTTCCTTGTCTTCTATGAAAATACATTAGTCTGGGAAATGCAGGAAACTGTATATGGATTTGTTATTTATTATATAATGTTAGTATTACAAGACTCCATATTATAGGACAGCTCCACTCATACGAAATCACGGGTTTGATAAAGTCATACATTGGAAGTTTGCAATTTTTTTACGAACACCATAAAAACTATTTGGCATTTTTCTTACAATAACTCAACATGCCATTACAGCTTTCATTACAATTCTTTAGCAAAGAGAAGAGTCCCAGTAGTAGATTTTGTGACATATAAATGAAAACCGATAAAATATTCAAGAAACGCAGTTCAAGTTCAGTATATTTTCAATGATTCATTGCATTAAAAATATTACATTATAAGATTGATTTTTTATATTATATTTTTTTAAATATGTAATATCATCCTCTTGACATATATAATTTTTTATTGTATATGTCAAGACGCCCGTACAACTTAAAGAATTACGTAACAATTTATTTGATATTTAAATCAACAAATATAAAGAAATATAATCTGAATTCGATGTAGTTATTCATAATATATAACTACTTTCTCTACCATAGACGGATTGCAATGAACTGGTTATTAATATTCTTATTTAGTCTTCCTTTGCTTTGTCCTAAAATATTTAAGGTGTTACTAAAATTGCTTACCATTAAAATATTATGAACTACTGGAGAACGGTTTGTGTTTTACAATGTTGCTTATTGTTAACTCCACATTATATCATGTTACCCAGTGACATTATTTATAAAGCATATGAATTATGGAAGTGTGTGTGGAGTGTACGTGTGCTTGTTTTACCAATTTATGTTAGTTAAGAATGTTCAAGATTTGTTCTATTCACAAAATTAATTTGAATGGATAAGTATGTATGCATCACGCTAACGATGGTTATATCATTTGAACTGCAGTTGCAGTGCTACATAATTTAAAAGGCTTTATTTCTTTATTTTTTCCTATCAAACAATATACTTCAAATTATTTTAATAACCAAAAGTTATGTTGTGCAAACTCAGTGATGTAACAAGTTTTATAAACTAATGAGAAATGATAACAAAACACGTCTCTCAAAGAGGAAGGTTAAAATCCTGCTGTTATTCCTCATACTGTTACATGGGTATTTGTGTTTTAATTTGTAAATAATTGGTTTGTACCCCTCCTCAGAGAAATGTGTCAGCTGTACTTCCTTTCAGAGAACTTGATTGGTTTGGATTAACCCTTTTTATATTATGTGACATAACCTAAATATACATAACAATACACCTAAGTCGAATTTGGTAGCTTGTTTCATAAAATTTATACAACTCGTTTTGAAATATTTCTTTAAGAATAAGTGGAGAGGCTTCTAAACTCGGATCAGTAGTTGAAATAAAAGTGATGTTAATATAAGTTAAATCAACACACATTTTATTATACAGTATACCATCACAATTGTAGTGATAAGGAGGAAGATAACAATAAATGCATATCTTAAATCTAAAACATAATTTCAGGATATCTTAACAATTCTTCAACAATCGCCAATGTACAGTATGCTGTCAAACGGCGCCACTTCCAGTATACAGTAACTACTTGTAATTATAATAACGTTCCCTCTAAGACTGTTCTCCAAACGACATTCTTGATTATCTGAAGATGGAGAAGTACTTTAGTTCTCCAAGTATAACTTATCTAATCTATCCCATAACAAATTAGGATACTAGTTTATCTGCAACAATAACAAGTAAATACAAGAGATTGCCGTATATTTTATAAATATTTTCAGACGGATAACCTAGTATACTGTTGATTTTACATAAAGCATAATTAATTTTCTGGTTGTCAATTTATCGAAATGTTAAAAAAATATTTATTCATTGTTGAATTACCTTTAGCATCATCCTCACAATTTCACGATTTTAGCCTAGCTCAGAACTGTACGTCCTGTTATCAGTTCTGCATTACTAATGGAGTAAAGTAACATACAGTAGTAATAAAATTTGACTCTACGTATTTTCTCCAAATGCTGAAAGGCCTTATTTCGTTAAAATCCAGGTGACTAATTTTATACTTTTTACAAGTTGAGAATTTTTTAAATTAATGAAAGAATTGGTTGCGTGATAATCTGATGTGTCAGGTAGGTCCTACAACCAATTGACCAAAGGAAGACTATTGCTTGGAGTTGATCTTTCCTTGGCTAACGCGTTCCTGTCTGCAATACGGCCGAGTCTGCAAAACCTATGCCAATTAAGTTGAAGGGTACCTGAATAGCACAAGTAAGCACAAACAAATTTTTGAAACCGAAAGTGTTGCTAAAGCGGTAAATAAATATCCATTATGAGCGTCCGCCCAGTTTTAAGCAAGTTATAAATCATTGCAGGAATTGTGTTAGTAATAGTTCAGTAATTTAGTGTGCCGCCTACGGTATTATTTGTATCATACCTCTAAAAACTATTCTACGTCACATTTTCAATTAAATAATTAAAAATAAAATGTGGAAAACTTTATCAATCATTCTAGGATTAACATACATAACAATATGAGCAAAAATGTAAATGAGGTTTACCTTTTCACTCTATGTGTAAATAGTAATAGGTATAGTGATAACCTAGTTGAATATAATTGTGTGTCGATAAATTCACAATTAAATTTGTAACATTCACAAAGTAGCAGTGACTGTTAAAATTAAAGTATATTTTAAAGTAGAAATTGCAGTTCAAAATTATCTAGTTCTGCACTTCTTGTCCAATGAAATAAGATTATATCAGTCCTTAAATTCACATATAAAAAATATATGTACTTATATATTTTTTGCAGGAGAAAAAATTTCAAAAGTAAAGTTTAACGAAAGCTTTAAGTTTTATCAGAAATAAAAATCACTCAGTGTCTCTAGTTATGCTATATTCTCAGTGTCCTCCATTGTTAATCGTAGATACTTCTACGTTACGTCTCAACAGTAGGTCACTGTAGGAATTCCATCACAGTTAAAGCAATGAAATTAAAGTCAACTATTATCAATATATGTATTATGGTACAATTCCTGGTTGGATAAATTTGCAATTATATGTCAATTTATGTAGAAGAGTCCAATTTGCTTTGTTAAATCCTTTTAAAAATTATTTTGATAGAATGGAAAAGTTAAACATAATTGCTATGGATCAGGAATTAAAATTTGTATTCATCTTAGAAATTTAAACAAATATCTAGAACGCCCACAGTATCAGATGCCCACAGCAGATGGATTTAAGAGTAAATTAACAAATTTTAACTTTTACTCATTATTTGATGCAAATGTGCCTTTTTCATGCTCAAGCTAGATTATAATTCAAGTAGTAGATTATAATTTTATCCATATTATACGTTATTGTGCATACCCTATGGTATTAAAAATGTACATGAGTATTTTAATATTAAATTTACTGACTGTCTTTGTAATATTGAAGGAGTAGTATGTTACTTTGATGGTATTTGTATAAGTGGAAATAGTTATTGCTCATGAAAAGAATAATGATGAAGGACTATGAAAAATGTTATAAATTGCAAAAGAAAACGATATCAAGTTCAATACAGCCAAATATAAATACTTGTTTCTACTGTAAAATGTTCTTTAATAGATTATTCCGAATTCAAAGTTCTCCCAGATTCCTCAAATGTTGTTCCGATACACTTAAACTCCAATCTGATCGTAAACACCTGGAAAGGTTCTTGTCGTAACTAATAATTTAGATAAATGCATTCCTAACTACTCGTCTTAAACAACAGTTTCAAGACACATTTCTCGCAAGGATGTTGTCTATCGTTGGTTTCATTCTCAAGAATTCACTCTCCGAAAAATTAAATTAGTTCTACATAATTATTTAGTTTCTGTGTTATTATGTAGTATGTCATTAACTCCAAGTAAAGTAAAATTACATCCAACTTAAGAAAGAAATTCTAGCTATATAATTTGGATACACTATATCAGCTTATATCAGTTAATTTTTTGGTAATGTATTAAATATTATAATTATAATTATTTTATTTAGTAACACATGATTATGTTTACTGGCTCTGTAATGATTTAACAAAGATCGTGGGATACATCTATATTTGGGATCGTATGATGCTGTGACGTCATATGGAGTGATTTGAGTTCAATAAACCGCATTGGCTGCTTCCGTCACGCCACTGTCCTTATTCCACCACCACTGTCCACCCCTGGCCTCGGACACTTACCTCCTTACTCCCTAACTGTACACCATGCACAGTCAATGATGTGACTGAAAATAGTCTTTCATTTCAATTACCGATCCTCCGTGTCCCGTACGCAACAATTTAAAAAAAGAACATTAACTGTAAAAAAAACTACAAACTCTTTATAAGTTTGTTCCAAAAGTTTTTGTCTCAAGTCACACTAAGATCACAAACTATGTTACTAAAAAATCATTTTAATTTTGATGTAATTCACAAACAAAGTAAAGTTTTATTCTTAGCGATACATTTTCAAGGTCATCATTAGCTTTTTAAACTATTGAGAAAACTAAGCACATAAATGATGTAATATGTCAAGTAAATTTGTTCCAAAAGAAGTTTAAAAAGAAAATTGCGCCTGTTATTGTTAAGATCAAATATAAATAGTAACCAAATTAAAGTAATATTCTTTGTGAAATCTAAATCTAAATAATTTCCTAGTAATAAATATAATTTTGAAAATTGGATAAAATCTTCTTGGAAGTTAAGAGAAATCGCCAAGTAATTGAAAACTAGTAAAATGATAATTGGATAACATTTCCTTCAAGCTTTTTAAAAGGAATGAAAGCTAAACTTCATGATGGCCATGTTGGTGTATAAATGTATTTTTATAAGATACATTATATATATATATATATATATATATATATATATATATAATTCTGTATCATTTTGGATATTTATATTTTATATTTCGTTATTAAGTTAAATACATTTTATCGTTTACTGATGACATCTTATTTAGTTTCCGTTGCTACTAATATTTTTTAGGTTTTATATATTTGCTAAGTAACTTTTATTGTAATCCCTTATTATATAATTATGTAATCATATATACCCCTCTATATTTTGATGCTACCTAATTAGTTATGTAACATCAGTTCTTAAACAAAATATAAATAGAAATAGAGGTGATGTTAAGTTGTGTTTTTTATCTCCAATTCTGATAAATTTTACTAATTGTTTATTTGATGAAGGAGATGGTATTATAGCATAACGTACCATTTTTTAATTGCTCTCTATAGAAATGTGTTAATAGTTTTCTCTATATCGTGTGATTATTGCGTTCAACATAATCCCACTATTGCTGTTCTAATGGCTTCTCTCTCAAAATTTACCATGTATATTCCCACTGATTAATATTGAATTTTCACCATAAATAATCAATTGTGTCAATAAATCTAGGTGCACTATTGAAAACACCTTTTGGTATATACGCAATGAAAAATGCTCTTTGTTGTGCTTATTTCTTAGCCTTGCTTACTCCAGTGCACGAACCGGATTATGGACAGAAATGTTTGGTTAAGTTTTTTATCCAAATTACAATTAAAAGCAAATCATATCAACTTAGTAAGAATTAAAACTTATATTATCTAAACTAGAGCTAAACAATAAATTAATAGCCAATTACGTTTATTTCAACAAAAATGCCTTATTTTACACATAAGTTTAGTCGTTTGTAACCACAAGAGTATGTTTCAAGTAATTATGCGCGTCTAAAATTTACTGCTTTTAGGATTAATTAAATTTGTAATATATAAAGGATTTTAATTTCTTGCCAACTTAATGGCGTGCAAACAGTTCAGTACAGTTCTCATACAAAACATTATGAGGCGGTAGGCTCTTTTGAAAAGCATACCGGCATTATGACGTCTCTCATCAGTTTGAATGCAGACCATGTGTGTCAGTCAGTCTACTCAGGAGTGGATAACGTGTGTGCGTACGTCATTATGAATCCTAATGCGGCCATTATCTGTTATGTCACAACTTTGTTTTGTACCAGCAGTCACTTTACATATAATGTCGTTTTATTTTCATCTTACGCTTTCTTGTATAGAAGCATAATATTTGAACGTAGCAGAATTTAACATAATTATTTCTGTGGATTATGATGAAAGCAAGGCGAATATCTTGAAGTAATATCTCGAGGATGTGACATTTGGACTCAGGGAGAATTTATACTAGAAAGTACCTGTTAAGGCGGTGCCATTTGAACCCATAGTCCCATCTACTAGGAAAAATACCGTAAATACATTGACCTTTAGACTCTATTATGTTAAAATAATTCGATGATCTTTAAAAAACAAATTTAAAACATCACTAACCCTACAAGTATAAACAATATAAATATTAAATTTTCGTATAGAAAGTCAAACCATGGTTACAATGTAGTAAATATTAAGAACAACGTAACAACGTGATTGGTCATGTTAGGTTTTCATATTTAGTTATAATAATTAATCAAATTTTACGCATTAATATAGTTTTTTTACTAATAACCAGAATTGTATGTTATTTAGAACTGCTCTTTTTCAACCTTTGTTCGATACCATTTTAATTATAAGCCATCTATTTTCACTTATCTTTGCACACACACACACACACACACACACACACACACACACACACACACACACACACACACACACACACACACACACACACACACACAACACATACATACACCTGCATTCCAAATCTATAGTGGTCCGATTGTCACGTGGTATGAGGTGACTTCTGTTTACCAATCAGGCGTTCAGGACACAGACAAGAAAAGCTCCCCGAGGCATCTCTCCAGTTCTTCTAAAGACTCCGTCTCGCTAGGTTGTACGTCAACACCAGCTTTAACTAAGTTTGGGCCGTGCCCCCTTGTCTTGTCCTTTGTGAACCGTAAGCCGTTCTATGGCTATTAGCAGTCCCCTTGCCGGACATTATTTTGTTAACGAATCAACCAGTTCTTATAAAGACTCCGTCTCGCTAGGTTGTACGTCAACACTAGCTTTAAATAAGTTCGGGCCGTGCCCCCTTGTCTTGTCTTTTGTGAATCGTAAGCCGTTCTATGGCAATTAGCAGTACCCTTGCCGGACATTATTTTGTTAACGAGCCAAAAGTAACTTTGTCTCTGTGGAACATCAGCGTTCGTGAGTGAACCGAAAACCGTGTCAAGTGAATGTGGAATCTTCATCCATCAACAAGGACTCCACCAGTGCGAACGTTCCTTGGAAGCAGCCCAGGTCGAACTGCAATCAACCCAACTTCATTTGTGTCGAGGTATCAGACAATGGACGGTGCAAGGTAACAGTGTTTCATCATTCTTATCATGGTCCTTCGCACCTAAAGACAATTTTCTTCTCAACCAAGATTTAAAAATCCTCAACTAATTCGTACATTTTGGACATTTTTAATAGAAAACGAAAATCATTTTAACACCTGTATTCTTGATTTAATTGTATGCCTTTTTTCTAATACTATGTTTTGTGAGCTCATTTCGTATTTTTATTTTTCCCATTCGACTAATAGTTATTCTTAGAAAATCAACGTATGGGCTCCATCTGCTCAGCTATCGAAGTATGAGTTTAATATTAGACATTTTATTGGTCCTTCGAACATAATTGCGGTCCGCCAAGCCGGATCTTTAACATAATTTTGGTTCTTGTGAAACCGGATATTCTCCAGGTCAACAAACAGACCTACTTAGCGCTTCAATATCACATTTGAAGAAAAACATCTTTGACCACGTAACACAATGAAAGAACTTTATTACAACTCTTTTCATGTATTTCAATTTTGGGGGTTCATGTCTGAGTTGAACTATGTAAAATATTATTTAAGAATCTAATGATAGGGATACGAATATCTCTCTACCGAGGCGATCCTTTCACTCTTCAAAAAGATTTTAAGAACCCAAAGTTATACTTATTTCCACGAATAGCCAGACCGCTAGTAGCACACAACAAACAGCAGATCATCTTTTACGCGGCACATTATTCAGTAAGCGTAGTAGATGCCAATATTTCTCAGCAGGGTCAAGGGAACCGTTACTCAAGGTAGAAATAAATGTAATTACCATAGACGAGGTAATGAGATATCTCCAGCTTCTTTCAGATCCTGCATGATGAACATCTCTCCAATGAATCTCTCTCTCTCTCTCTATCTCTCTCTCTCTATGATAGGCTCTTTAGCAAATCGTACATGGATAGTTCCTGAATATCTCTATAATGTTTTAGTTTACAAATGAAATGCCTTTCTGTGCAGTAGCTACCATTTATTTGATCAAAATACGTACTATTTATGACAATATCTTCAATACAGTTAAATATATATATTGTTTCAATAACATATAACCTGTACCTTGCATTTCGTAATACGTTATCTTTAATCAAATTTTTAAAACTATGTGAGTAGGATCTCACCTATTCTCCGGAATGTTTTTAAGACATGTTTGGCGTTAAGTATTATGTTAATGTTCACAAATTATATAACTGATCACAGTAATTGTAGAGAATTCCTGTGGTAGGTTTGCATAAGGAAGAGCAACCACCCATCCTCGAAATTATATAACATGTTTTCTAGAATTATTATTCTTTTGTACGGTCTCGTACTCTCATAACTATTCATAAAATATTTTTCATGTCAATGTATAAGTAAGATCACCAACACTTCTTAGAATTTAAGAAATTAATAAACTATAACTGTATATTTACGTAGAACTGTGGTATTTAATAGTTTTTATACGTTTTAATGCATTAAATTCTCTTGATTTCAGTTATATACTTGAAAGTTAAAAGGTTTATATACTCTAGATATAATTTGATGAGTAAATTAAAACTTACTAAAATTTCAATATAATCAAAACTGATAATGCTTAGAAGTCTAGAGAAAGTTTTGAAAAACAATTTATAAATGAATTAAGATTTTCTTGTAAAGTTGAAAAAATATTTAAAGTTTTTTAGGCACTGTATTTTACGTCAAAAACTATATGAATAGCAATGTTGGGCTACAATTCGTAGTCAAGAGAGTCTGGACATGAGTGAGAGATGTTAAACTGAGGAATAAAGTTTTCATCAGTAAGTTTTCTAAAGAAATAAAATAACTTCTGCAAGCTTTGGCATCTCTCCGTCCTTTTCAGATTGTCGGCGTTCGTAAAAAGCAAACAAAATTTGTCTAGAGACCTTACATTTGTCTTTGAATTTAACTATTCTTTTTTTATCTACTTCTCAAATCATAGATAGCAACCGGTGTTTTGAAACGTTGCAAAACTTTTTTCTCATTAAATATAGTTCCACAGGTTGTATAACAACTCTGAGCCGAATTCATTAAATTTCTATGAAATACCTAAATTAAGTGCTAGTTGGTTAGCTAACACCAAAATATGATAGAATCTGTAAACGTTTAAAAATAACTTCTGAGAAATTTTCTCTCAATCCTTTTTATCTTATTTATTTAAATATCGCTATGAATCTTACAATGTGTCCGTTTGACACAAACCAGAAGGCTTGTCACTAACTTATTTCGTCTACAATCTGAATTAAGCAGCTTCCTTTACTAAGCTATTGCTGTTAGTTCGTTTGAAATTTTACAAATCCTCTATGAAAACACTATTCCATTAATAAGATACAAATAATATCGTTGCGATTACGCGGTTTTCCTGGTGTGAATTTTTTTATGTTCTGAGCAAGTACGAGGTATTTTTAGAGGTTTTTTTCCTCAGATGCATGCATAAATTTCAGCGAGTAAATTGTTATGATTTTTGTTTTTAGAACCTTATTAAATTTATTAAAAGAATTTAATTCGTAGCTCAAAATTCACAGATATTGACACTTTTTAAATTAGTAGGACTCTTATACTGATATTTCTTTATCGCAAAACAATTTATTTGGCAAAATGATTCGTTATCGCTGGAAACTGTAACAATAATATATTATGTAACAATATATTATGTAACGTTATATTATGTTACAATAATATAAAGAAATAACTAAAAGTCGCAGCTGACGTCTGAACTGCGGTAACTGCGGTGCAACCGACTGAACTTGACGTGACATTAATCAAACTTCTCTTGGTGCAACATTTGACACCATTGCAACTTCTAGACGTTTCAATTTATCTTTGATTCCTGATGATATAGTTTTAAGCCATGTAGTACAATAGTTGCGTTGATGGATTCAGGCCATAAGTAATTATAAATGGTTACTTTTAAAACCTATATTATGCATACAATTTTCAATATAAAATATCTTTTTGATTCTTATTTACTACTTACTAACTGTGTGTATCACTCAGGGACATGGCAAAATGTCTTTACTGTCCCATTAACTCTATACAGGGTATCCTGAAAATTAATCAAACAAGAGACTTAAAATTTTGCATGAAACTTCTTTTCAACATAGGCAAAGATTAGTTCATTTATGTTGCAAGTCCTCTATAAGATGTCCCTCATTGTATCCTTTATGAAGTCTACTAAACATTGTCTTATAAATATTAGGAGTTGATTTATTGCATATGACATTTAAAAACCTTTTTATTGTTCATTATTAAACCGCTATTCCATATCTACTCCTCCAGATTCGGTTTACTGGATTTTTAAGTAGTTTCTATTAGAATTGAGTAGGTCATGACCATGGTTGTAGATATTTTCGCCTTTAAAAATGTACATACTATGTACCTAAGATAAACTTTACAACAATTTAAACTAAACGGCAAAATATGTGTATTAATAGAATCAACATTTAATCAACGTTCAAACATTTACAACTTGTTTAAATAAAAATACTACTGCTTTATGATCTTATTTAATAAATATTATTTTCGAAAGCTTAAATAGATCATACTACCTAATGTTTATCGTTTTTAATGTGTTCTTTAAAGTAACGGAACTAAAAGCACTCTGCCATGTAAAGGTTTTCAAAACTCGGCGAGTCCGAACGCGATTGGAAATCCATTTGCTTAATGTAGACACGAAGTGGCATACTTGAAAGCAGATGAGAGGATCGGATCGTTGATACTTATACATGCGTTCACAAACGTACATCGTTTGTTATTACCCCTTCAATGTTTTAACTGTGAAAAACTGTGTAAACCATTGGATAATTTTTTTTGAGATTATGTAAAACTTAAAGTTAACTTTGTTAACGTTACGTTTATACTTATGTTGGCCATTGTAACAAAGCATTGTAGAAGTCTTCATACCCTGTGGTATAGTTGGTCAACTTTGTGATATCATTGAGCTTTGCCTTTTGGATAGGTACGTGTAACCAAAGAAATCAACTTGTTGGTTCTGCAAAAATAAGTCGTGACTGGCTAGCATATTTTTTAACAAATTGTATACGCTGTTGAAATTATTAGTATTAACTAATAACATTATGTTCATTATTATTGTAAAACAAAAATAACTTTATTGTTTTCTTTTCATTGTTACGAAAAAAATTGTAGGAATTTAAAAAAAATGTCTTACATGTTCTTGGGGGTAGGCAACTGCAGTTGGTAGCTCCGGTGGTTGGTCACATTTTAGGAGGGTGAATGTAGACTAACGTAAGCCATCAAAAAAACGCCCTTACTACTTCTTTACCTTGCGAATGTGAGGAGAAATTGAACTTGTCTGTAAGTGGATATTTCAAATGGTTCTTGTTCTTCTTCGGAATGGCTCTTCCTGGTGTTTCATCGGAGGCTGAAACTGTCTTTTTGTAGTATGCAGGCCACCAGCTCTTGAAGTTTAATATTTCATGGGGTTTCACTTCATGGACTGTGAATCGACCAGAATTACTAGCCCTCAGTATCAGTTCAGAGTACGTATAAATCCCGCCAGCTTTCCGTATTAGGCGCTTTATACAGCCAAAGTCCCTGTTACAGGGGCAAAAAGAATGCGCTCGCACTGGGAAGTAGTATGCAATAGTCTTAAAATGTGAATTGTCACACAGACTCATTAAGAATCTTATCATAGTGTGATTCTTATTTTGTCAGAAAGGACCACCACTAAACAGTACCAATTTCTTTATTGTATCAAGGACTTTAGTCTTCATGTAGTCAAAAAATAAAGAACACGCCTGATCTGGTGATTTATTACCTACACCCTCATGGTATACATAAAGTTTCGCCTTATTTTTCTTTAGGTTGTGGATAGAAAAGCAGTTCACCCAAAATTGCCGCATATAGAAGACTTCTTGGACAGGATTGTGCGGGAAAGGTAGATTGTGCATGAAGTCGAAACATATTGCCAGAGTTTCGTGTCACAACTGTAATCTTGTAATTTCTTGGAATACTTCTTTGCAGATTTTGTACGTATACCTACTGCTCTTGCTTCAATTAGCGATTGTAAATATGTATCTTGGCAATTTTTGGTTTCAAGGCTATAAAAATAGTCCCATATATCTGTTACTACTTCTTGATTAATGTTAGAATGACATTTAATCGGGCATTTACAAGTAACATTTTAAGGACAAACTTTGCTTCCTATTCCCTTACCTTTGTAAGTAACATAACCTTTTCCTTTGGTCCTGGATTCACGAATAACATTCCTGTTGTAAGTGTCTGGATTGGTGATACCTCTTTTCCTCTTTGGTTGAGAAGGCTCCTCACTATCTGAACTTTCACTCATGTCTTTATAACCAGTACAACAACTTATACTTAAAAACGCATTAACAACCAAGACATCAACCCAGTATAAACGGTATGTAAACAAACAGTACACCACTGACCTACCGACAGGAAGTGAAGAGCACATGGTATCAAGGAAAGACACGGCTGCCAACATCGCTCAACACAAAACATAAATTTACCCCAAGTTAGTTGCAGAAACCCCACAACTGCAGTTACTTGAGGGGTTTCTGCACTGAACGAATGATTTTATACTCAGTTTAAAGCCTTTAGGATAGTTGCAGTTGTGTGATTTCTGAACCAAACGATCTATTTCAATTTGTACACTATTAATTTACTAAAAAGTCAAACTCGAAAATAATGTTGGCTATGGGGTTTCTGCAATAAACTATTCATTTGTAATTTTCCAATAAAAACATTTTTACTAGTTACAGACTTTTAAGTTATATATTAGTTGAAAGCTTATGAGTTACTTGTACCATTTATTTGTATTCTACGTTCGTAAATCTTTTGTCTACTTGCATGTTTCCGTTATTTTCCAAGATGTGATATTGATGTTAACTTGTGCAGCGAAAATTGCTTTTTTACACAATTTTTATTCAAAAGTTTTTAATCTTATAAACATTATTGCCAAACACTGTTGATTTTAAATTTCAAATTGGCTAATCAAGTGATAATCGTGACGTTCTAAAGGAAACTGGCGTGATATACTTTGTCACGTCAGATGAATAATAGTCGTCTTAAGTTGTTTACTTTTTTATTAACTTTATAGTACCAAACGCACTTATACACCTTTATACGATAGCTGACTTTATATAAAATTTACTTATAAAATACTCATTAATTTTCATAAAATGTAATGCTTATTTCATTGTTTTCAACCCTAATGGGAAAACAATTGCTACTTTACGTTTATCTCCGTAAACATTAAACGTGTTACTATAAAATCATTTTTTCTAAAATCCATGATACTATATAATATTTTTTTACAACTCAATTTCCTATAGTTTAGCTATTTTTTATTCTGGAACAGTTTAAATATTATTATGATGAGGATAATTTTTTTCACAAGTAAAATGTTATATGCAGTATATGCTTTATTTCTAATTGAATCTTAATTAGTTGGTTTTATCCACTGAATGCTTAAAAAAATTATATTAAATACCTAATACTTAAACTAAGTATACATGTATGTTTTATAAAGGAATCCTGTAAAATTTCGCAAAATCAGTGCACATGTTATAATATCCGATAGACACTTCGTTACGTGATAACGAAAAATTATCAGATTGTAGACAAACTTAAATATAGCAGCTGCTATTTGTGTAGTAGGAGATATCCGTTATCTTAGACTTAAAAAAGTGAATATAATTTATAAATTTTACAAAATTCTCCAATCGTTATGCGCTTGTAGGCAAATTACACATCTTTTGCGATAGATACCTTAAAACATGCCTCCGGTTTGAACAATTTCCGAGAGTATATTATTAAACCCACGAGAGGATATTTTGTTTCAAAACTATTTTAATTTAAAGATTGTTGACAATTAGTACTGATATTTAATCAAAGCAAGCCTTGTGTTATTGTTTTGGTACAACTAACAGAGTTTAAAATAGAAAAAAAGGAAAATAAATCATAGACATATGAGAGTGATTTACCAAATAACAGTTAACACGATTAATGACTTTCCTTTGCGATATGTGAGAGGAACAATTTTATTTGTTAATTATTCAGGAACAGTAGTTAAGTTATTGGCTAAGGAAATTGATGGCAAACATAATTGCAAGGGAGCTTTCAATGACCCAACACTGAAATGTAATTAACTTCTCAATCTTTTGTATCTAGCAAATCTATGTTTGTAAGCAAATAACTAAGAAACTATGTATACATAACTTTTGTGTAACGTATTCCCTTCCTTTTAATATTTAAAACTACTGAATTATAATTTTGATAAATTTAACGTGATCCAAGTTATTGTAAAACCCAAAGAGTATTAACATAAAGCTGTAACAATACAAGATGTATGATGTTGAAGTATTCAAAGGCAGAGAGAGAATTTATGAAGGGTGTGTAGAGTGCGGTGATGTATTGAAGGGTTAAAGGTATTGTGTGTAATCTGTCTCCATGGTAAAGTGCTCAGCATACGTTCAGCTCACTTTCGTCATGAATGAACCTGTCTTTGTGTTGCTTTGCAACTATTGTATACAGTTTGGTGTAGTTTTGATTAATGTGCATTCTCTGAGTGGATGGATACCTATAGTCTTAAAATCTTGCTCAAAGCTTCATTTATATCTAAGCAAGAATGTGTTCTATGATGGTGTACTTTCTTCAATGGAAATTGGTTGAGCGTTATCTAGAATGTTTACATTTTTCTTAATGGTAACCGAGATGGCAACGAGAAAATAGTAGAATAAAAACATTCTTAAGCTAAGCGAATACAATCGTAGAAAACTTTAAACTGTATATTAACATATGTAACCTAACTTCACCAACACGTAAAACATCGTCTTTTTGTGACTTTGTGTGAAGACTTTTATTTTTGATTTATAGAGTGGAACGTCAATGTTTAATGTCGGTGATAACATATGATTTCAGCGCATTCTTGAGTTGCATTACCTTCTCGGGCTCACCGAATTTCTTTTATTTAAACAATACTATTCAACAGACATAGTGAAACAAATTTAAATTTATGATATGGCAAGTTTCTCAAGAGGATTTCACCTATGGACTTAAAATTTTATATGAAATTTCAATTCTAAATATAAAAAATGAGATTGAAAACCATGCAAATCCAACAATGAAATTTTGCTAAGCACAATTTGATACAATTTCTCCTTTGTCTGCTGGGCTGTATATAAATTGTTTTTCTTAATTATTGTAGAACTGTGTATTTATCCGCAGGACACCTCGAAAATAAAATATAGATTTGAACTGTTGCATGCAACCTCAGCGAAGCCTGTTACGCCATTAGTGATGTGGCGTACTCCTACCTATATTTCTTACCATTGTGGCTAAGGTAAACAAATTGTGTTCTTAATGGTTATGGAGATTTAAAGCATAAACAAAATATATTGAGCGTCATTGGCAAATACAACAAGTTAAAGAATTATTAGAAATTTTCATCTTCAAGTAAATGAAATATATAATTGAAAAATAATAGTGTGGAGTTGTTGAAAAGTTAGAATGCAAAAGGAAAAAAAATAACGGAACGTGTATTTTAGTAATTAACCTTGATTTTATTATAAGAGGAAATAAAAAGTCACAAATAACACTGCGTTAAGTTTTTAATCTAACAGGATTTCGAGCAAAGAAAACAGAACGAGTTGGTTCTATTGTGCAAAGGTTTCTGGTTGGTAAGAAAATTCTAGTTTTTACCTTGAGTGTAAAGGGTTTTTTCTTATACTCAAAAACTCTCAAAACATTACTTTTCATTGCCGAAATAAATCGATAAAAAAAATAACGGCTGACATAAAGCATTCCAGCAATATTTGTTATTGGGCTGGAGTTTCTAACAAAGATCCTGAGCCCAAACATGTACGAAAGTTACTTAAGCCTAAACAACAAAGAAATAAACATTTACAAAATTCACCGTCTCACGTCCTACTAATGTTCTCGTAAAGTCTTTATTTCCATCCAGCTTTATTTCCATTCAGAAGCTATCTGTTTTCAATACTTTGTTTGAAGTTTCTTTTTAAAATTTTCCAATAAATCAGATTTTTTCCGGACACGCGTGTAATGCAGTTCTGGTTTCATTTTTTTATTTTACCCTAGATTATACTTATGTGTTAGGTTAGTTATTCACATGAGGAAAAGAACAGATTGCAGATCTCGAATCGTAGCGTTACTTATTCTTTGTAGCAATGAATGACGGAAACAGTTGAACAAATCCTGGTTCCTTCACATTTTTAAAAATCAATTTGCATGTGGGTATATTATCAAAATTTTCGCCGAAACTCCTAATCATTCTTTTATCATCAGATATAGATCAAACTCCGAGTTTGAATAATATTAAAGATTATAATACGAAGTATTCGTATCTGGTGTTTAAAAAACTACTTGGGTTTAATAATTGTCTACGTGAAACAATTTATATTAAGTCCTTACCTTTGTATTCTGTTACAACTAGTAGAACTTAAATTAGAAATAAAAAGGAAAATTATGTATAGACATGGGAGATTGATATGTCAAATAACTATTAACACGGTTAATTAATTTCCTTTGCGAAATTTTGCTGAGATATTGAATTATTTTGGATAGTTAGTTAACCTTAGTTAGTTATCGGATTATATTCAACAGGTTTTCTACCAACATTATATCTCAAAAAGAGATAGTTGAGTTTCCATATCATGAATTTTTCAGGCCTAGAAACACCTTAAAATATATTTCACGTGGGACTTTCACATTCTGTCCTTAGCAATTTTCAAAATATTTTATAACCGTTCTCATGGTGAATTTCGTACGTAAACCCCTTGGATATTACATGATAATCAGTTCTCTCCTATTCCATTTTGAAGCACTGCGTATAGCAAAAAGGTAAAGCATGTGTGGCAAGGAATTACATAGGATTTAGTTTTTATAGCCTTTGCTAATAAACTCAAAACCACCTTCAGCGGAAATGTTAGTCGTTGTTGACAGTAGTATTTTTACTGTAAATGGGAAACATAACTACACACAACTACATAATAATCTCGTAGCTTATTAATATACAGTAGATGTTTTAGTTATATATTTTTATACCGAGTGGTGCGATCTATTGTTAGAGTGGTAATATTTTTGTCAGATCTTTTGTCACCTGTCTCGTATCAACAAGCTGTTAATCTCACTTTGAAGCAAGAAAATGGACTGTCGATAGCTTTGAGTGGCACTCAGTTTGAAGAGGAGGGCTGCGGCGAGTAAAAATGGATTTTCACAGAAAATCTTTGTAGTAAATGGTGTTTCTTGGACCTTTTCTTACCATTTTAGACAATCGGGATAGAAGTAGTGTTAACCGCAGTGAACGTTTTAAACTATGATACATCTCCAGCTATATTATTTGTTCCTTAACTATAATATTCTAACTATTTTAGCAATATTGCTCAACAGATTTAAACAGTTTTGGAAACAATAATATTTTGATGTTGTCTGGTTCTGATATTTTTTCATTTATTAATAAAAAAAATATCACTCATTCTTAGGTGTTAGAATGCGTAACTCTATAAGTACGGGAATCATCTGGCTGGTTTTCATGAACTAGACTCAAGGAAATGCTACTTTCGCTACTCACATCTATTAAAAATGTTTTGAAAACATTTACACAAAGTTTACTAACCATACTCATTAATGACCTACCGGTAACTTACAAGGTTTTTCATTTGCAGATTAATTTTTATTAGAAACATATAACAACACTTCACTTTACTCACTTACTCAATCATACCAAGCTGTGATTATGTTTATGTGTCTGATCCAAATATAACTTTTCTTATTTACTCTAAACCAGAAACCGTTGGTCACATTACTACTCTTGAGGATGATTTGTAAACATCTTACCATCGACTGAGAGTTTTCCAAGATATTCTTATCAAATAAAAAAAAACAGGACGAGCTTTCGAGTATGGATTAATTTATTAATTATTTTATTTATTATTCTGTAACCTCTTATCTGAAAAGCATTTTAATTGAAGCTCCTTGTCAGAGGTCATCATGATGAGATAACATGTCCTACAGCGTAATTTCTAATTCATAGAACGTTCAAAGCAGACGTTTCTCATTATATTCAATGTACACATCTGTCGGAAATCGTATATCAAATGCAAGTGGGGCGTTTCTTGCATACTAGACGTTTGCTATGCATGTTAACATGGTTTCGAAATAAACAATTTGACTTTGACTAAGGTTGGCTCTATAAGTGGTTGCGGGTGTTCTCAAACTACAAGCCTGATTTCTAGTTCAATTATATTGTAAGTGAAAGGAATTACTCTTGGAATATTGTTAAACAGGAAACAGCTTCTAACTGTAATGAAAATCATGGAATAAATTTAGTAACAGAAAAGATCACGAATCTAAAGAAGTTATGTTGTAGTAGAAGTAATGTACAGGGAATAACCAAGTTGAATGAAGCAAAAGCCCTTATAGATAGAATGGCACTAGGCCAAGACAGAATGCATTATAATGATCGTTCTCCAATAACGCGGATGTGTAAGAGGTCGTGTTGATAACCAATAAGTATACGCACCGAAACATTTTCAGCCTCATAAATGTAATGTCTTCATAATTTAAATGTCGTTTTAGATTTTTATTTCTTACAATTACTCTTATAATTCAGAAAATCTATAAAACACACTCAGAAACTTTTTATAGGTATGTTATTGAATAACACCGCAAAACGACAGGTGAAAAAGTATAAAAATAATAAATAAAATTAAGTACCGTAATGTTTTATAAACATTCTGAAAGTTAAAAACATTTTAAATGTATTTTAATTAATGTCGGATGTACCTGACTGCAAAGTTACAAAAATTTTTTGCTCAAACATACCTGCGCAGTAAGGAGTAATTTTGACGTGAATAACGCCGATCCAGCGAACGTACTGTGTTTTTATCATCTGACGATTATAAAATTTATACAAAATCGTGTAAATTATTTTAATATTGTATTGTAATTCAATGTATGTTTTAATGCTCAATATAATATAATTCTTCTGCATAAACTATCTTAAAGCTATTTAATCGGCTGTAATTATTAGTCATATTTCTAGTGTTATTCAGAACTAGCATAATTACTCGAGGAGCAAAATACCTTTTTGTACATAGCTATACTTATCACTTTACAAAATATACACATTCGCTACAGAATATAACAGTAAGGACCTAAGATCAGTATACAAGCAATTAATATGAAGATTCAAAACAAGTAGCAAACTTCATATTCATAGGTTAATAATGAAAAAGTAAGTAATTTATACTTCAATAACTTAATAAAACTTCCATAACATTTTATAAGGTGATGAACTAGCCAATCTATAAAACATACATATAAACGTTCTGTACATGTGTTGTGAAAGGGAATTAAATAAACTGACCGAAAAAAAGTTTAAAAATAATTAATTAATATAAAGCAATGTTTTAAAACATTATGAAAAACTAAAAGATTTTAAAATTTATTCTGTTTTATTCTCAAACACACCTAGGCTATAACGATTCAGTTTGACGAGGATAACGCCGATCCAATGTTCGTATGTTTTTATCCTGTGATGACTATAACAATTTACCGAACTACTTTCTCATTTTATTGTATGTCAAGGTAACTTTTAGCCCATAATGTTATACAATTAAAATATAATTATCCTTCGTAAACTATTTTTAAGCTATTTAAATGGCTGAAATTATGATTCCTATTTCTAATGTTATTCAAAATTAGCTTGAATACTCCAGGAGCAAAAGATCTGTTTGGACATAGCTAAACTAGACCTTGGATAAAGGAAATATTCTCGTTTCGTAATGTATAAACTATTCTTGTTTAGTACTATATTTTAAAATTTTGACAGTACATTATTTTTAAATACACTGATTTTAAAGGAAATGTTTTTTGCTTCCATAACGAAGCGCAGGAATATGCTTTAGTATCAGAACTAAAATGTACTTTTTCAAAGTACATGATTAACGATGTTAAGGTGCGTGATAAATCGCGAAAATCCACAATAAAAATATTTCATTGGTTCTCTTGGTCAAGGTGTTATCAATTAATTATCCTTTCTTAGACATCTTTACACCTGACCACATTATAAGTCCCCACTCTAACTCTATACCTCAGGAACTTAGTGTAAAGTGTTGGTGGTCTCCCATTAAAAGCTTAAACACCCGTTGGAACAGAAGAAAATAACTCCATTTAGATAGGCCATTTTAAAACAATTTTAGGCAATCGCCTAGAATATATGTTAGCTATCCTTACCGGCAAATTATCTTGCATTTCTCCAGCAGTTTAAAAGAAATCATTGGCAATTCTATCTCATAGGGAAAAAATAAATGTATAAACTAAATTTTGTTTGTATAAAGACTATGCCAAATACATTATTTACATTTATTTATTTTGTTATTTTAATTTTAAGGATCGTTTCACTCTTCCCTAGATTTAGAGTTATCATTATATTGGCATGGTAAACGTGATGAAACCATACTTCATAATAATATTTTAAAACGTACTGCTGCATGTAAGACGAGACTATTATTAGTAAGAAGAGGCGGGAGCGTAAATCGTTATCTTATCTTTCCCATACGGTTGGTTTACACGCACCACTTATCGTAATGATACGATTACATCGATTTATCGTAAGAAAAAACGGGGTGAGTAGGCTACAGGAATACTACATACTTGTTTTATCCATTATCAGCTAAATCTCAGTTTACAAATTATAATTTACAAATTTTATATCAACTAACTATAACAGTGCTGCAGACGACTTTAATTGTTAGAAAGTTTCAAAAATTGACACTTGAAGTTTAAAGAGATACTATTGTATGTATTTCTAAAAGACATTTTTGAAACTTTTTATTTTGGAAACGAGCTTATAATATAAACATATCACATGTAGAATACTTATCGTTTTAAATAAGTATAATTTAAAAAAAACATTAAATACATAAATTGAGTCTAATTTTAATTATAATGGACCAGTTACCATCATGTTTTATGCTGTATTCTAGAATGAATTTGTAAATTGTATAATGTTACGTGAAGCCTTGTTTTTTTCATTATCTGTGTTATAAAACAACCATAGGTACAATAAATATACGTAGTAATGAAACTTACTTTAATTTCTTATGTGGCAATATATTCATATAATTACATCGATCCGGCAGCTTTTGATATCAGCCCATTGTAGTGTAAATAGCAAAGTTTGCTGTAATGATGCTTAATATATACTAACATATTCTTACCGTTACTATGGTTACAGTCGTATTATTCTATCGGAATTTTTGACTAAAAACGATATAGTGCAATAAAGAATGACTTGTACGTTACCTGGTTTACACTAAATTCTGCTCTCGCTACGAACCAAGAGAAATGGACTGTCGATTGCTCTGAGTGCCACTCAGTATTGAAAGGCTATGAGTGAAAAATGGATTTAGCCAGGAGAGATTTGTAGCGTAACATGTTTCTCAGCCCATTCATTGCATATTTTCATAAAGTTTCAACGCATGCTTGAACCGTTATTTAGTTGTATTTTATATAATACATATTTCGCAAACCTGTTACTTGTTACTAGTTATTGTAAGTCACATCCGATGTTCTTGGAATTCAGCCCATTTCACTGGATATTTTTATAAAGTTTCAACGCTTGTTTGAAATTATAGATATTTCCACTTTTAAGATGATTATCTCATAATAGTTGACATGTAATTTTTATTAAAATCGAGCGACTTGAATACAACTACAAACTTTTTATGAGAAATTGTATTATGATATAAACCCTCATCATATATTATGTAAAGAAAAATATATACCAAGTCCATTTTTAGGCCAGCAGAAATAGTTAAAAAGTAAATAAAAGATTCGTTTAAATTATCGGATTATAAAGTTATAGTATTGGAATTATTCAATGTTTTCTCGGAAGATACGGTTTGTAAATGCTACATATCTATATTGACTATATCTTACCTGAAGAGAATGTAGAAACTGATAAACTTTATTCTTCTGTTTCAATGCATACTACACCACATTCTGTATAATAGTATTTTAATTATTTGTTTGAATTTTTATAGCAATCTTCTATTTTTGATTCTGTGGTCTCCAAGTTCCGTAAATAAAATATTCAGGTAATGTTTATTTTAAATTAATTAAAAACTTTTATTATTAAATATGAAATTGTAAATTATTATTTAGTTTACATGATAATCTATAAAACTGAGCACCATAATCTAAATGTAGCTATCCAGTTTACATCAATATACTGATGCAGTCTTATATTCAACTAAGAAAGAGCACCATTAAACACCTTTTAACTTTTAAACTATTAACTTTAAATTTTTATAATTGTGTTCATAGGTAATTATGGAGATGTGAATGCGGCACCTATCATAGGTATTTAGTTTTTAAATTCAGCCAAACAATAATCAGGCTCTAATAAACGAATTAAAAATATGTAGAGTTAAGTTGGTCAACTTATACTCGTTCCTATTCCTTATTGTTTTATATCCGTTTTAGATAGAGTATTGGTTAAATGCAAATTCATGTTGGTCTTAACTGTAAATTAATGTAACGCAAGTCACTGAATAATTTAAAGAAAACACTTTTTTATTTTTATGTTTTCGTATACTATAAGCTAAAAAGAACGACACACCCAAAGATTTAAACAGATATCTTTTTAATTCATTTATTTATTTTGTTTAGATATTAATTTAATTTATAAACTAAAATTTCAGATTCCAAAATTCAATTATTTTTTGATTAATTTTACTACAAATATTGATTCAAAATAGGTTTTAACATTACACCTTGAAAATTAATAATTAATTGTTTATAACGTTACTTAACTTCCATAAAAGCTAAATCTTATTTTCCCTCGGAATATTGATGGTATATGAAAGAAACTTTTTATATCAACAAATGGTTCCTGAGGCAAATAATGTTTGTGTCCGTTAAGGATAGCTGAAATATAATCCCGTTTCACTGCGTGAGACCCAGAAGATATTTTCCGTTCTCCAAGAGGATCGTCATCGGAACTTACTTCAAGGGCGAAATGTTATTAAATACCTTTGAGATTAGTGATAGCAAAGACAAGGAACAATTTATTTATTTCGGACACTAAACATTGCATATCTACAACTATGCTGTCGTTAATGTCTGAGTGATTTTATACGTAAATTGTGTCTCTGGCAACTAAATAATGAGCGTATCAGCTTGTCACGCCAAGGACCTGTGTTCGAGTCGCGGTTTTTGTACAGCCAAATTAACAAATAATAATATATATGTTTGACCTCAATAAATATAAAAAAGCCTATCTAGGGCTTTACCTCATATCCAAAAACTTCGCAGCTTCAATGTCAACCGTCGCTTTAGAGACGACATCACGATGTTGTATATAAGTAAATAACCGAAGTAAATAATCACAGGTAGGATCCCAATAATAAAAGTAACTTAAAAACATTGTATAAAATATTTTTCAAACTACTTAAAATTTAATACCATATCATAAAGTCTTGTCCAAAGACTCACAATAATGAGTATCTGATACTATAACTAATAACAATTGTAGTAGAATATAACTTTTAATTAGAAAAGTCCTATAAAATTAACATATTTTGGACATACTCGCAATAAGAAAAAAACATTCTAATGACGTAGAAAAAAATGAAATTGTGAAAATAACTTTTTAAATGTATTAATAAAACAATGCAACATATTAATTTTTGGTCCGTTTTCTAACGTTTCTTGTAATACAATTCTTAACTTCAATAAATGGGTGCGAGAAATAATTAATTTACACTACAAAGCATCCTGTTGACCATTTTTCACTTGTAGGCCTTCACTTCAAACTGAGTGGCACTCGATGCTATCGACAGTCTATTTGTCTTGCTTCAAAGTGAAAGTAACAGCTTGTTGATACAAGACAGGTAACAACATATTGTTCCATCTGATACATTAAATGTATTAGTTATACAACATATTACTACGTACCGAAGATAAAAGAAATAACATCTAACGTTACGTAAAGAATAGTATATAAAAAATAGTCCTGATCGTAAGCGAAAATGTCTGTAATCGACATTATAAATCTGTCATGGTAGACTGACAAAAGATCTGGTAATGTGGAGCATGAACACATGGGAATCCATCCATTAATAACATCAACTTGTCAAAACCCACTGCTAACTTGCACAAGTCTCTGCTAAGTACTCAGTCTTGGGCCTTACTGAGTTGATAACTGCCATTTGTTACATTGTTAAATGTGACTCCATCTTAGTCAATGGCGAGATGTTGAATTAATCTACTGTTTTTACACAAACCAGTGCGTTTCAGGCTATATTTCTAATAAATCATTTTCAGTTTAATTGGAATGAATTATAATTAATTAGTATTAAAAGTATTCCACTTTAGTGTAAGATTAATGTAAAAATAAAACATTTTTGTATATATGACAATGGTATACTCAGGTACTATTCGACCGACTATTAAGAAAATATTTATGTATTTTTTCACGGAGAATGCTTATGTGATGTGTCCTTAATGTATCTCGCCACCAGTCGCCACTGTAAAAGATAACAATTTTGAAAGCGTCTGCATATTATACATTGTAATTACGAGACAGTTGTTCTATATGTTAATTAGTCAAACATTATTTGAAGGCGCTAAGTTATGATTTATATTGGTCTTAAAATGAATTTTTAGTTGAACTTTAAAGCTTGAGTGCTAAACAATTTTTAATAAAGTACATGCACTTGTAACATGCGTTTTTTATAATTTTGTCGTGGTTTGCAAGACACCTGAGCCTACAAAATATTTTTAATCGGATGTAATTAAATTTATAAATATAAGCAGTAATGACCATCATGAAGTAATTTTAATAACACCAAAATTAGGAGTACTCTACACCTCGTGACTATATCTCATTTAAATCTCAAGATTTCCTGCGATACATATATACATTTGCAAACAAAATAGAAATTGTTACAATCTACTGACACATGCTTCAATAACGCTCAGCTAAACTCCATAGTTGAATATGCACGATCATAGAACATATTCTTGTCTAAGTAGATAAGAAGGTTTAAACGAAATGAAAACATCTACACATTAAAGATTTATCAACATATTATGCCACACTTTTATGTATCCAAAAATATTTTTCAGCTGCAGTTTTTAAATAATAATAAACGATCCGGTGTGTTAGGGATGGTAGTACCTCTTAATAGAGTGGTAAAACCAAATCTTAAAGAGAGAATTATCGTGGGAAAGTTTATTTAGTAGTTGACACTCTAAATACTCATGAGCAAGGTGAAAACCAGTGAAAATATTCAAATATTCTGATGCAGTTTAGATTTCAGTTTAAAGAGAAGTATTTTGGGGCCTTCAATTCAAAGAGTAAACGTTTTTATGAATTTCAAAAAGAATTTCAGTAAAAATTAAACAATTTTAGGCCTGAGTGGAGGAATTCAAAAGTGGACCTTAGCTTTTCCATTAACACCCGTATGATGTAACTAATAATGGGGATTCTATGTCCTTTTTAAATTGGATATGCACGACTTAGTTTTTTTTTGTTCACCGTATAACATAAACTTTGTTATTTAAAGTACTGCACGGTAACTGTCTAGTTATAATACGTGTAGTTAACACCTTCACTATGGCTTTATTCTGAGTGAGTTTGACTAGTAGTACACGAAACTACTGCGCTCTGAGGCGTCAACGCGTAGGTTTTAGTACATGTATTTGCTTTTTCTAACTTTAGATATGAAAGATTATTTTATGTACTTATTACCAATCAACATTAGACTTGCCATTGGTAGATGTGAAACCCATATTATTACAGGGTCAACAATACGGGATTCCAAATCATAAATACAAATTAGGTAATTATATTTGTTTGGTTCAGCAGAACTCCAAATCACGTATCGCGTAAAATGTTTCACTTTGGTTGTATGTAAAATTTCTAAAGATAACTCATTTCTAGAGATGCCCTGCAGACAAATGCTCAGACGGACAATCAATCGTACGAGTACAGAAGATAAATTAATTAACACAAAAATACGCTCAGCCATATTCCATAGTAAGAAATGTACAATCATAGATACGTCCTTGTCTATGGAGTATGCTTCATGCAAGATTTAAAGTTTTCTCGATATGATTAAATTTTCTTGAGGTATCTTGCTGTATGATACATTATAATTTGGTTCATTAAATAAACATATATATTTATAATGTTTACGTTCCTATCAATATTAAAAAAATATATCTGAAATAAAATTTTGTCAACGATTATAAGCATCGATTTCCACTCCTTGTTTTCGTTTTACTCTATGAATAAAATAACACATGTAAAATTTAAAATATATTTGTAAGCAGTTTCTTCAAGCCTATAATATTTATGCTACCGTGTCATTGATATGTAAATGAAGCTTTATTCAAAATATCGTCTGTAGATAACTTTCGTCTGTAGATCATTTTCGTCTGCAAGATATGGTGCGGTCAGACAGAGACATGAATATCTTACAGCATCTCGAGTTCTCTTCGCTAAATTTCAGGCAACTCAAATAAAATATTGTTTATGTTTAAATGTTATTCAGTTTCTATAGATACTAATTTATTGATTCATTATTGCTACACACAAACTTTAGCATATTAATATCTTGTATTTACACTATACATTTTCCCAAGACAACTCAGTGATGTTGTTATAACGTAATGGTGCGAACGGTAGTATTTCACTTAGGTGTCTAAGTAACAAGTAAGTGAACTCAAAGTTGATTGAGAAACATTAGTATTCCATTAGTGTAGGACACAAGTCGGTGATCACATAGTGGTAGAACGTTTCACTTAAGTGTAAGTTTAGTATTCTGTATAAACTTCCGTACACAATACTTTAATAATTGAGGTGTTTTATACCGACACGTTTTTGTAATCGGTCTACTACCGTTGAGAAACGGCAATAAAGGACAATTTCCACAATCCGAGGAAACGTTTTCATTAATAATAATAGTATTTAAAAATATTTACAAAAATACATGTATTACCTAACTTACTAAATGAGTATTTACATTTTCGATTGCCAATTTTAGATCTTGTAATTAATTACTTTACATACAGTAAAAATTTAAGTTGTTACTACTCAAGGACAATAATGACACTTCTACATTTAAAATAAACAGTTAAGACATGAAAACAAAAAATGGTTCTACTATTATGGATCCTCTTTTAATGGATTTCACCTATCCATTAAAAGTGGATAATTGGCAATTATATGTATGTATAGAGATATTACGTTAAATTTAAACAATAAATTCGCAGCGTATCTCGTCTTTATCTCTAGACATTTGATTATTTTTCGTTAAAGAGAAGCAGAAGATATTTTGACTACCTACGTTCTAAAGGTGTCGCTGTAACATATAGAATCAACAGCATCAAAGTAGTAGTATCTTTAAAGGCTTTCATATAGTATTTATTCGTATACGAGTGACTTTTATGAACGAAAAGAGCGAAAAAAACACATCTTATGTATTTTATGTCGTGTATAGCACGTTAAATACGTTTATGTTAGAGTTAAAAGAAATAATTTAAAACTTTTACTTTATCTGACAAAATAGACCTAAAGAATCCCTAAGATACTAATTTCTTGCATTTTATTGCCATCATACGTACTAATGTTTATGTACGAAATAGTTCCATAACTACGTCCCAATATTTTAATTGGAACACTGTTATTGATTATTTGAAAATTTTACTGTTATCAGAACACACACAGATAAATTAAAATGTGTAGAAGTTGCATTTGTATCAAATGTCGTGCAGAGAGAAGTTTGATTAATGTCACGTTCAGCTCAGTCAGTTGCACCGCAGTTACCACAGTTCAGACGTAAACTACAACTTTATTTTTTACTTTTCAATACTGTTAGAAAACTATACTTTTTAAACGAAAATAAATCTATGTGTCAAGTAAAGTATTTTGCATTAAAAAATTGAAGTTTAATATTACTTTTAAGCTAAGACAAATGTATGTATTAAATAATGCTCCAGAATAAAATATTTTAAAATATTATGAATCTAACACCTCCCCATCTCAATAAAATAATTATAAAGCTTCATAATGTTTCGTAGTTATTCTTTAGGTTTGCAAGAAATAAAAAAATCGAATCAACATCAACAGTAGAAGAACGTAAGAAAGTTTAGTTGAAGTATTAAATGAAGGAATAAAGATAATTATTTTTAATAGTCGAACTTATACTATAAATGTAATATCTCTTGAACTTCTTTTTGAAAGTATAAATTATGTTTGTATCTGGTAAAGGATTCTATGAATAGCCAAAAGAAGACTGAGTTTGGCATTAAATTAAATAAGCAGCACTGTAATTTATAATAGACCATTTATGTATATTAATAATTTAAAGTATTAATTGTTAAATCTGAGATTTTTAAGTTCAAATACGTGTTGAAAAATCGCATAAAATTTATTTTTCCATAGATTGCACCTTAAATTTAATGAAATGTTTGTTAAGATGCCATGTCTAATTTGAAGCTAAAGGTAATAAATGTTAATCAATCAAACGAAAAACATGAGAGTCAATATTAAATAAAGTTTAAAATTTCCAGTAAATTAGGATTCCACCACATTTAACTCCCTTCTTCATTCTTTCCATTATTTGAGTATATGGCAATAATACAGAAATATACATTTTAATTTTCCTTGGCAGACATAAATAATTTGACTCCGATTGATAGACTTAACTTTAACACAGACAAATCCCAATGTTGCACTTAACTCATCCCAGTGTATGTTGGAATTACGTTCCACACAACATTTAAAGTCTAAAGGTTAATCTTTATGTTTTTGATATAATTTACAACATGATATATTCACGATTTTTTTCATGGCAGTGAGTTAAGACGTCAAGTCATATTGTATTGTATTGAGTAGTTTGGCTAATTGTGTTATCACATCACATGTTTAAGTCTCATACGATTCCACTCAGTTTGTGTATAATTTATTTATATTTAAATGATCTCTTTGGTACCACGATTACCCAAAAGAGCAATATAAAGATGTTCTCAAATATCTTATGTGGAAGATGAATTGGAGCTGAACTCAAGATTCACATTGTTTGTTCCATTTAAAATTATTGACATTTATTTAAAATAAAATCATGTGCCATACAAATACGTAGTGTTGTCACAATAAATGCAACAAAGAACACTTAAACTCTATGTAAAAGATAAAATCTCAAGACAAGGGTTATTTGAACTTCATGAACATTGACAGTCCTCAAAGGACTGAGAGTTGCTAAAGTTAGCAGAAGATGTTTCATTTCTAAAGAAAACTTGCAGATTAAAACTTTATTTTAAATTTTTACATCTTTTATAAATTTCAGACTCTCTGGACGTTTACTAAGAATTTGAAGCATATCTTTGCCATTCATATAGATTTGTAAGTATTTCTTAATACTTATACAACGTTAAATATATTTTTTGGATTGGAGAAAAAAACATTTATTTAAAACATGATATAAAACTTTAAACAAAAACGATAATTGTAACTAATAACGATTTATTAGTTATTAGTCGCCAACTTAATACCATTATCACTATAGCTTTACTTCGAAAATATATAACATCTACGTTGTATATATATATATATATATATATATATATATATATATATATATATATATATACAAAACATTACTACTCGCACTTAAATCAGCATAGATGTGATTAATGAAATACATTTTAGAGAAAAATTAAAAAGTTTATATAGGCTAAAGGTAAAATATAGGTATCTAAAATTCCTATCATAACTCAAGGCATGGTTTTGTGAGAGATTCTGATTTAACATCACAAAATAATCTTGATCATTAGAAATTGTTCACACCTGGTTTTAGTTTGTCAAATTAAATTACAAAAGACAAAGCCATGACTCAATCATTTACTCATCACTTATTCTCAAACTTTCCTATATTCCTCAAATATAGAATTTGGCACACGGGTGCTTCATGATTTGAATAAAATAACTAAAGGATTTTTGAAATATCTGCAAGGCTTGGAATAGGGTTGCAATCCAACCTGCAAATGTACTAAAGATATGACATTTGTCACACACTGGATTATGAATGACATATAAAAACAAAATAAATTGAATAAAAATGAAACATGCATAGAATTTGAAATGGAGTTGCAACCTCTTCAAAAACATTGTTTTTCAAATCCCGGATTTCATTAAACGATGGAAGGTTTGGTACACGTGTCTTAACAAATACAAGGTGCTCTTAATATATAATTAGGTAATAGATGTTCTTAACTAACAAAAACAGATTTTCCAAGAATATAAATTTCCCATAGGAGTTAAAATGGAAAAAGAAATTTATTTAAATTTACAATTTTCTCAATGCTTTAGAAGGATGTAATTTTAAACACACGTTGCTCATCACCTTGATAGAAAAACTAACTATTCATGAAGATCAACGACCCATACGGGTTGAAGTGGGTCTTCAACCCAAGAAGACCTATATTTGTGTTCCTAGAACTCCCAATGTACTAGGAAGATGAAATTCTATAAGCATGCTCTTGCTCATCTACATACATAAATAAAAAAATTGCATGAAAATCAAACACTCAAAGATAAATGCTGTAGAAATCTGTAGAATCACAATTGTTTTGTTCTTAAACATCCAGCTGTCCCATAAAGATGATATTTAAAGCACTTGTGTATTATGCCCTCGATAGTCTACCAGTGCCGAAATACCTTTAAAAGGGAGTAGATTTTAATGACTGGCAGTAGCTGTTTTGTGATAAAATTAGGTGTTTTGGCCAAACTTATATATATTTATATATAGGCAAAACACAACTTTGGTACCGGAAATTATTCTAATGACCGAAAGTGGTAACTTTTGTATGTAGTAGTATTTTTAGACTGACATACCTTACAGTAAACGTTACTATACCAACGGAAATAGCTTTACCGTAGGATTATTATGTAATATGTAGTATTAAGTATTAATTTTTGACCTAACAAGAACATTTATAACTATGTTTATATTTTCTTGATAGGGACCACAATGCTCACGCAATTATAACACCTTACGTCAAACACCTTGACTGAAAGTAAATTAGAATGCCCACTTAGTCTTATAACACAATCTTCTTATATATTATTTTCTAAAACGGAGCAGCCAATGCAAACGCTAATTCGGCTCCGAAAACACCTTAGACTGAAAGTAGACACAACGGCTGGAAATTACCTTGTATATATATACATATATATATATATATATATATATATATATATATATATATATATATATATATATATATAAGTAGATATGAATGTGAGGGTTCTAGCTCACTTTTGGGACAGTCAGAAAATCAACGTAAAATACTGTTTAAAGGACAATAAACTAATCTGTAACTCACGAATGAAAAATTAACCGAATCTATAGCTGTTTTACTGTTCATTGTAGGCTTCTAATTTCTAAGCTGTTTTAATGAAAAAATCCAGAAATCTTCGAAATCTTTATTCCACGAAGTTAATTGTAACACAGTCTTTATCTTTAATAGTCTTCTTTCCAGTAACAACCAAGTGTAATTTTTCATTTTTGTTCAATTCTTTAATCTTTTTTTCATCCAAAACAGTCAAAAATCTGTTTGGCAAGTGTACTTTACAATCTTCCAACTCGGCAATTATTGTAAACCCGAATTTATCTTTCATTTTCTCCAAATTCACAATTTTGTATTTCTTATTTTCTTCTAATTCTATTAATTTCTTGTATTCTTTGAATGTTAAATCACCAACCTTATTCAACTCTTGTAACAGTGCCATTTACATAGAAAAAAATTAATACTTCTACACTTTTAAGGTGAAAAATCAACACTGTACTTCCAAAATACACAAAAAAACCGGGGTTTTGACCCTAAAAACGTGTTTTTAGGGTCAAAACCACAGCTCTTAAGGTGCATACTAGAGTTTTTTTGAAAAATCCTGAAAATCTACTGAATTTCTCTAATTATTGCGAATTTTTAGCTTTAAAGTTGATAATGTGAACGATATTTCTCGAAAAATCACTACAAAATTGAAATTTAAAAAATCTCTAAATAAAATTTTTTCTATATAAATAGAAGAATCAAAGGCTGTTTAACCATAAATTGTGCTGATTTTTATCAAATTTTGATAAAAATCCTTAGAAATCTACTGAATTATTGCTTTTTTTCAGCTTAATAAAAAGATATTTTACTAAAAAGTAAAACTTGGCAGATTCAAATTTTCCCTATTTAAATGGAGAGGAAAAAGATATCCTGCCCGTACTGCAAAAAAGATGTTTTCGAACATCATTTTACCCGACATTATAAGTCGAAAAATCATTTGAAGAACAAAGAAATTTATAATAAAGAACTAAATTATTTGAGGACTTGGGCTAAAGAGAATCAAATCGATGGTCACGAGAAGATGTACAATATAGAAAAATTGCGTGAACTAAAGAAAAATTTTAAGGAAAGTAAAAAAGATCTCAATCTATTTAAAGATGAAAAAATTCAATCAATCGCTGAAAAATTGTCCATTGAAACAAACGATAAAACTAAGTCTGAAATGATCGAAGAAATTGACAAAACTCTTAATGAGAAACCTGAAAATATCATTGATGTAGAAGTTTTATCCTCAATACATGGTCTATTTAAGCAATACATTTTAACAAATTTGAACGACAATTTCATGTCAATTTACAAATATCTTTCTATTTTGCGCCCAGAAATTAAAAGTTTAATCGAAAAATTTCAAGAAACTGTGAAAAATAGTAAAGGATATCTCTCTTTAGAATGCGAATACGAACGAACTTTAGTGAACGGTGAAACACAAACTTGTCCAATGTACTTTACTATAAAAGCAGACGAGATCTTTGATGTAAACGACTTTATTACTAAGCAATTTAATAAATTAACACATCGAGAACAGACAAATCATCCAAATAAGGGTTCTGGATGGACATTTAAAAGCTGCAAACAACTAGTTTTGAGCCTTAATAAACACGAAATAATGAACGCAGGATCATATATCGATTTGCCAAAGAAAATCAAAGATAAGAAAGCTTGTGTAAATATCAAAAATAAAGATGATTTCTGTTTTGTTTATTCTATCCGATGCGCTATTGAAAAACCTGAAAAGAATGCTGACAGAGCAAAGCAATACGAGAAATTTGTAAATGACGAGATATTTTCAGGTTTCGAGTATCCAATGTCCTTAAAAGATATACAATTATTTGAAAAACGAAGCAGTAATGCAAAGTATAATTATCCGAAAATGTCTGTAAATGTCTATAGTTTTGATGAAAAACTCAATATTGTTCCGTTACAAATTTCAGAAATTTATGATGCCGAGTTAGAAATCGATTTATTGTATGTTAAACAAGATGACAAATCTCATTATGTTTTGATAACAGATTTAAATAAGCTCGTTTTCTCTCAGTTATCTAAGTGTAAAAATAAAAAATTTCTATGCAGAAGATGTTTAAGCCATTTCTACAAATCTGGAGATTTAACAGACCATTTAGAAATTTGTAAAAATCACGAAGTTTGTAAGCCAATTATGCCGTTTCCAGGTCAAACAACAACATTTATTAATTATCAAAAGAAATTTTCTCATCCTTACGTTATTTATATGGATTTTGAAAGCATATTAGAGAAGATTCTCACATGCAAAAACAATCCGCAAAAGTCGACTACAACCAAGATTCAGAAGCACATTCCTTATGGTTTTACTCTATATTTAGTGTCAAATGTGACAAATCGCATGTACAAACCTATATGTTATAGAGCAAAAAATGAAGAAGATTTGCCAAATGTTCCTGCAAAATTGTTTGAAGAGCTCAATAAAATATCAAAATACATAGCTAAAAAGTATAATTCTAAGAACAACAAACCTATGAAATTGACCGAAGAAGAAGAATTAGCGTACCAAAATTCTAGTCTTTGTCATATTTGTGAATGTGAGGGTTTTGATAATCAAACAAGAAAAAAAGTACGAGATCATTGTCATTTAACAGGTAAATTTAGAGGTTCAGCTCATTTATCTTGTAACTTGAATCTCAAGTTTCCTCAAAATATTCCAGTTTTCTGCCACAATATGTCAAATTACGATACTCATTTGTACATAAAAGAATTGGCTAAACAATATGGAAATGTTGATTTGATTGCAAACACCGATGAAAAATATATAAATTATTCTGTAAATTCTGGATATGGCTATGAATTCGAAGATGATAAGCCAAGAAAATTCATCAAGTTTTCGTTTGTAGACACGTTCAGATTCATGGCATCGTCTATAGAAAAGTTAGCTAAAAACCTCAAAAAAGATGATTTCAAACATACAAATCATTTTATACAAGATGGTCTGAACGCAATTCTAGATAGACAACCAAATGACGAAGAAGAAATCTTTAAAATTCTATCTGGAAAAGGAATATTTCCCTATGAATTTATCGACAGTATTGAAAAACTTGATTACACAGAAGAATTGAGAATTCAAGATTTCTATTCACTTTTGACAGATGAGAGCATATCTGAGAAAGATTTTCAACACTACTTAAATGTTTGGAACAAATTAAAAGAGAAAAATCTAGGAAATTACTCTGATCTCTATAACATTCAAGATGTTCTATTGCTCGCTGATATCTTTGAAAATTTTAGGAATATTTGTTTGAATTGCTATAAGCTTGATCCAGCACACTATCTAACAGCTCCCAGTCTCGCATGGGACGCAATGTTAAAATTAACGAAGATAGAATTACAATTAATTAGTGATTATAATATGTATTTGATGATCGAAAAAGGTATTCGCGGAGGCATTTCTCAGTGTATTAAACGATATGTGAAAGCAAATAACAAATATTTAAAAGATTTTGATAAGACAAAGCCCGAAAACTATTTACTCTATCTCGATGCAAACAACCTTTATGGGTATGGTCTTATGCAAAAACTGCCGTTTAGTGATATCAAGTGGATGGATCCTAAAACGTATACAAAAGAAGAGTGGCAAGAAACAATTTTAGAACTCACTGGCGACGAAGATTATGGCTATATTCTCGAAGTTGATCTTGGATATCCAACGAATTTACACGAACATCACAAGGATTTACCTCTTGCTCCAGAACATTTTAAAAACAAACTTTGCACAACTCTACTGGATAAAACTGAATACGTTGTTCATTCGAGAAATTTTAAGTTCTATTTGGAACAAGGTATGATTTTGAAACATGTGAATAGAGTTATTGCATTCGATCAGAAGCCTTTTATGAAAGAATACATTGATTTTAACACAAACATGAGAACCAAAGCTACAAGCGACTTTGAAAAGGACTTTTATAAGCTGATGAACAACTCAGTTTTTGGAAAATCTATGGAAAATGTGAGAAACAGATGTGATATTAAGCTTGGAAATGAAGAATTTTCAATGAAACAAGCTAAGAAAACAAATTTCAAATGCTTTAACATCTTTGACGACAACTGTATAGCAAGTCACATGTACAAACAAAAGGTTAAATTTAACAAACCGATTTACATAGGATTTTCAGTTCTCGACCTCTCAAAATTGCTAATGTACGAGTTTTATTACAACAAATTAAAGAAGTTTGATCCAGATTTGAATCTTTGTTACATGGATACAGACAGTTATTTTCTAGAATTGAAACGAGATCCTTTTAAAATTATTAAAGAAAATATAGAGGACTTTGATACGAGCGATTATCCAAAAGATCACGAATGTTTCACTACTAAAAATAAGAAGGTAATAGGGAAATTCAAAGATGAGTTAAATAGCGAAGTTTTAGAAGAATTTTGTGGATTAAGATCGAAAATGTACTCGTACAAATATCTAGACAAAAATCCAGTAAGATGCAAAGGGATTAAGAGAAGCGTTGTAAATAAAACAATAAGTATCGAAAACTTGAAGAGATGTTTGTTCGAAGATAAAGAAGAATTTAGGGAGATGACAGTCATCAAAAGTTATAAACATGAGTTGTACACTGTTACCATAAACAAGCTGGCACTGAACGCTAAAGATGATAAGAGAATTGTCCTAGAAAATAAGATCGATACAGTACCGTATGGCTATAAAAATGAAGCAAAATCTGATATATTAGACGAATTAAATAAACTTGGAAACTTTGATATGTAAATGGAAGATGATTTAATTCACTGTCACAAGTGTAAAAAGAAAACGAAAAATATAGATTCAAAAATCGTTCAAACTCAAAATGGATTGTATAGAATTGCTGCAAAATGTTCAAAATGTAAGACAAACAAGAGTAAGTTTATAAAGAATCCAAATCCAAAACCTGTTAAGCAAGAATTGAAGACTAAAGATGAGATAGAGATTGAAGCTCGAGAAATTCATGCACCAGTACGAAAAAAGTTTAAAAAGAGAAAAATTATAACATTAGGAATTGACGATTTATGGGCAGCAGATTTAGTTATAATGTCTAACTATTCAGATCAAAATGATGGATTTAAGTATATGTTAAATGTTATTGATACTTTCTCAAAATATGCTTGGTCAAGAGCTATCAAAAGAAAAAACGGTAAAGATGTTTCAAAAGCCTTCGAAGATATAGTAAAAGACGCGATAAAGATCAATCACAAACCACCAAATCTACTTCATACAGATAAGGGTTTAGAGTTTAAAAATAAAGAATTTAACGATGTTTTGAGGAAATACAACATTAAGATTTATCATACTGAAAACGAAGAGAAATCAAGTATTGTAGAGAGATATAACAGAACTCAAAACGAAAGGATGAAAGTAATTTTTGAGATTAATAAAAACTTTAAATGGATCGATATTCTTCAAAAAATCGTAAACAATTATAACGATACAGTTCACAGCACAATCAAAATGAAGCCCAAAGTCGTAGATAAGGATGCCGAAAAGGAGTTATTAGAGACAGTTTTCGAGTATGTTCCACCTGAAATTCACACGAAAACTAAATTTAAAGTCGATGATCATGTAAGAATTGTTAGTAAAAAACAAACATTTTCGAACAAATATAAGAACAATTGGTCAAGAGAAATCTTTGTGATTTATCAAATTAATAACACAGATCCTGTAACTTATAGTATAAAAGATTTAAATAATGAAGAAATAACCGGAAAGTTTTATGAATATGAATTGAGAAAGTCAAAGATTTTTTTCTATATAAATGGAGGCTCAAAAGAAATGTTCAAGGTGCAAAGAATTTAAAGATTTTGAAGCTTTTCATAAAAATAAGAATACCAAAGATGGATTATACTATTATTGTAAGGATTGTCATAAAAAATATGCAAGAGAATTATACGATAAATTAGAAAAATTAACGTTAGAAGAGAAAAAATGTTGCGTTTGTAAAGAAATTAAGGATATTTCCAAATTTTACGATTGGCATTATAGTAAAGATAACAAGAAGGCTTTTTGTAGAGATTGTGCTAGAAGAATTAAACGAGAAAGTCAAAAGAAACCGACTCTTTGCGAGTGTGGACGAATCATTCAATGGTTACCTTATCTTCAAAAACATTTACAAACAAAATATCATAATTCGAGAGTTTAATAAAATTTATTAACATTTTCATCGTGTAATTTAGATATTCTATAAATCAGTCGAGATTCTGTCATATTTGTGGTAAAATGATTTCCGTTGTATAAGATATTCAAAGATTCTTTCATTTGGTTATACAGATTGATAGAATTTGGTTCGTCATCAATGAACAAAATCTCTAATTCAGGATAATTTATTTTTAGATGTTTTAATCGGTTTGGTATTTCTCGTTTCTGAGCTCTGATAACATAATAACGCCATTCCCACATGTGATTCTTCTTAATTAATACAAAAACATGGTGCTTTTTCTTATCAAAATTTTTACATATCATATCTCTCTTCATTAATTCCATTCGCAATTCTTGATTCTCTATTTTCAAGGATTTCATTTGACCTGAAATTTGTAACTGTTTTATTTCATCTTTTAACTGCTTATTTTCGTTTTTGAGTTTGTACTCACCATATTTTCTAATGGAAGGTAATACTTCTTTCGTAACCCAATTTTTAAACAATTTCGCTTCTGGTTTATGCGATCTCAAAATTAAAGAATAAAGTCCAGATTCATTAACGAAAACAGTGTTATTTTGGAAGTTTGAAGGTAAGCTATTTATAGCCCCCCTTATATTTAGATTAAAATAGAAGTTTTTATCATCTTCGTCAACGTTTATTCTGATCGTTTGCATAGTATTTTCATATTCTAGAATTTTTGCTACGTCTTTAGCCTTAAACCAGATCACATTGTTTTCGTCAACAATCGTAAAGATATGTTTGTTATTGAATTTTAGTTGATTATTGAGTAGGTCTACAAACTGACTCCATTTAGATAGAAATAAAATTTAACTAGTAATTTTTATTTCAGTATAAAGTCCAGATTCATTGATAAAAAACAGGGTCAGGATGAAGATTGTTAAGGGGTCTATGGCATAGACTCTTGTAATTTATACATTCAAAAGTTGTTTTCTTGAAAATTTGAAGGTAAGAACGATTCGTTCCCCCCTTGATTCATCATTCTTTCGACAATCTTAAATATATTGTTGTTTTACTCTCATTATTTAATAAATTTCCCTCAGAGTCTTGTATAGTTAGAACGATTTTTTGAATTCTTTTAATATTTTTTCTAATTGGAATATAATCGATTTCATTCGGTTTTTCACTGATTTTTGATCCATAAGCAACATTTGGGAAAAAAGTGTACAAAATTTCAGATTCTTTGTGTAAATGTTCGGTATGATTTTCAAAACTAGGTTCAACGAGATTGCAGTGCACTTCAATTACATCGAACGGTCTAAATTTTGGCGTTTTATTTCCTAAATATACCTGATTTGGCTCAATAGTTTCTTGAACAAACCCTAACAAATCTACAATAATTGCTGAAAACATTATTCTTACTGGTGATTTTATTTGAATTTTATTAGAGAGATAATTTTTTTGCATTTCAAACTTGTTTTCGTCAAAGTTTAAAGATTTATCTGATTGTTTGAATGTTTTCAGATAATTTTTAAGGGAATTTTTAATTTGATCGAAAGTATAATATCCTTTGTTTAAACCATAGTATTTTGTTATGTTCTTCTCACTAAATCCTATGCAATAAGGAGAACTTTCACTAATATTTATTACAAAATTGTCAGAATAAAAACCGCTTAAACCGATAAAATAATTTGATTCTTCCTCTAAGTGTATAGGATGTTCCAAGTTTAAAACTAATTTAGAGCTTTCTGAAGTCAACTTGAACAGCTTCATTTTCGCAAGCGTTGCTTCAAGATGAAAATCTTCTATTTAAATGGAGAAATTTTTAAAGCAAAAAGATCAGATAAAACTTCAAACGTTTGAAGAAAATAAGAAAGATCAACCAATCAGATTGTTAATTGTTGGTTCAAGTGGATGTGGAAAAACAACTTTATTATTGAATTTTATCTACAATAGGTTGATTCCTTATTCCCATTTGTATGTTTTTAGTAAATCTTTAGAACAGGACGCCTATAAAAAATTACAAGAAAGATTTGAAAACATTGAGAAGAACTTAAGTAAGAAAATATCACATTTTTATAATGCTTCTGAGGACATAGTTCCGTTAAGCGAATGTAAACCCAATTCGTTAATCGTTTTTGATGATTGTATTTTGGAAAATCAGGACGTTATTAAGGAATATTTCGTAATGTCTCGTCACAAAAACATATCTTGTATCTATCTTTCCCAATGCTTTTCAAAGGTTGATAAACAAGTTATAAGAAATAACCTGAATATGTTGTGTATTTTTAAGCAAGATGATCTCTATTCGAGAAAAATTTACAACAATTATGTGGGATCTGATATGAGTTTTAACCACTTTATTGAGTTATGTGATAAAATTTGGAAGGAAGACTACGGATTTTTAACTATTAATCTAACTTTGAAGCCTAAAAATGGTAAATATCTGAATAAATTTTCCAATATAAACGTGTGATAATATAGTTGTTTTCATGTTTTTACGTTCACGTTCCACGTTCACGTTTTACGTTTCACGTTCCACGTTTCCAAGTTTCGTGTTCACGTTTCACGTTTCGTGTTCATGTTTCACGTTCGTGTTTACGTTTCACGTTCATGTTTTACGTTCGTGTTTACGTTTCACGTTCGTGTTTCACGTTCGTGTTTCACGTTCCACGTTCACGTTTTACGTTCCACGTTCACGTTTTTACGTTCCACGTTCACGTTTTACGTTCCACGTTCGTGTTTCACGTTCGTGTTTCACGTTCGTGTTTCACGTTCCACGTTCACGTTTTACGTTCCACGTTCACGTTTTTACGTTCCACGTTTCAAAATTTTCCTAAATAAATGGCGAACGTAACTTCAGAAGAAGCAAAAAAACTTGATCAAATCGAAAAGAAATTAATCAAAGAATTTAAAGAACAGATTCGAATGGATGAAGAAGAACAAGAACTTATTCAAAAAATTAATCAACCTGTAACTTCTGCAATAAAAAATTTTGAGGGCAAAATTGAAAATGTTTTAAGCGATAATCAAAATTTGATGAATTTGGTTCCAGTTGTACGACAATTTGCTGATATTTCGATACCAGAATCTGAGTTTGAATTGCCAAAATTACCATCTTCAAACACCATTTAGACCTCGAATCATTGAAGACTCTACCATAGTTGAACCAATAAGTCCTGGAAACAACGGATATAATAATTGGTGAAATTGGTAAAAAATTTCTTCCTAGAGCAAAGGATGATAAATTTGGTTTGTATTGGGACAGAAAAAAGAAAAGTTTTATGATTGGAAATTTGCCCGTGAATTTTGAGCATAATGATATCATTATTAATGAAAAAAACATATGAAGGAACTCAGGGTTTATGGAGATTATTAACAGGCACTGATGTTCCAAAAGACGGTTTATATTCTGAAGAAGACTTGAAAAAGTATACTGAAATTTTATGGAAATCTGATTCAATTTACAAAAATAATGATCCATCAACTAAGAAACCAAAGTCAAGTAAAGGTAAAAAATATCTCAATTTGATTAAACCAATTTGGGAAAAAAGAATCGAAGGATCTGGTATAAGAAAATACAGTGATAATAAGATTGAGTACAGATATATCGACGATTTGACAAAACTCGATGGAATTATTAATTATATTTATGCTCAAGAAAAGGCTGGAAACAACAATTTTTTGAACGAAAAGAAAGCGATTAAAGATTTTATTTCGAACAAACTTGATGAAATGATTGAAAAACCTGATGGAATTAAATATTTAAAACGAGTTTTGCCGGCAATAAGTTCATCTATGATTGAGGGTAGTGGACTTTTGAATGATTTTATCAACAATTTACCTTTTGAATTACACGTACCAACTTATCAGTATCTGGGGCCTGGCACAAAACTCGAAAAAAGACTAAAAAGAGGAGATCCTGGTATAAATAAATTAGATCAAGCTGCTATGGAACACGATATTTTTTATGCAAAACATAGAGACACAAATTCCAGACATATCGCAGATAAAGTTTTGCAAGATAAGGCAATGGATAGATTTTTATCAAAAGATGCTAGTTTAGGTGAAAGATTTGTTGCGCTTCCAACAGCTGGAGCAATGTTTTTGAAGAGAAAACTAGGAATGGGAATCGAAGAGAACTTGAAATTTTAACTATATAAATGGAGGTGAACGTAAATTTCAGCAAAAATCAGAAAGAAAAAATAAAATCCGCTTTTAAGAAAAAAATACCCGTTAGTATTCAATTTAAAATAGATCAACTAAAAAATGGCGAAGATAAGATATTTTTAACAAATAGACAATACAATAAACTCGAAAAACATAAGAAAAACAATAAAGGAACCAGAATAGAATTTTCTTATAATCAGTTGAAAGAACTTAAAAATGGTGGACTTTTGAAAGATTTATTAGATTTTGGAGAAAATATTCCAGTTGTTAAAAATGTTGTTCCTTATGTTCGTAAAGCTGCTCCAATCGTTAAAAAGGATGTGATTCCTATTGTTCGAAACATTTTAAATTGGTTAGATAAAGAGTTGGAAGATGTTACAGGATCTGGATTAGATGAGAAAACTTTGAATTACGTGAAATCAAACATTGAAAAAAAATTTAAACCTTTAACATTCGGGGAATTGGAAGAAATCTGTAAAAACATTAAACATTTTAGAGGAATCTTCATGAGAGATACATTACCTGAAAAAGTTAAGAAATTTGAATGTGGAATTGTGAATTTAGACTCGATTATGGGAAGTGGAACGCATTGGATTTGTTATTATAAAAATGATAAGAATGCATGTTATTTTGATTCGTATGGAAGAATTGAGGACAAACCACCTATAGAATTGATTAAATATTTGAAAAAATCAAGCGTCTACTACAATGATTCTCAGATTCAAGACTATAAAGATCCCCCAATTTGTGGTCATTTATGTGTTTTTGTTTTGAATGAACTGAGTAATGGTAAAGATTTTAAAGAAGTTGTTAACAAATTATTGCTTAATAAATATGGATTCACAAAATATTTTTGACGTATTTGGTACACAAATTATTCAAAATGTAGATAATAGTTTGAGTTTTATCTTTTCTTATCCACTTATACATGACTAAAATTTTCGTAAAAGAATTTTGAAATTTTCTCTTATTAAATGGTGGACTACAAAAAGTATTCAGGCGATATTGAAAGGGCGGAGTTTAAAAATTTCTATCCAATTAGTAAACAACATTTGAATGAACCGAATAAAAGAACTGAGTTTAATATTGATTTTGGAGATAACTTTTGCTCGTCTAACTTCCAGTTTTATATTTCTGGAACTTTAACAAAACAAGATGGTCAAGCATATCTTGGAACTGATAATGTTAGATTAATCGATAATTTTATACCGTTTTTATTTTCTAAGATTGAAGTAAGAAAACACAATAAATTGATAGAAGAAGTCGAAAACTGTGGCCAATTAAGCACAATTAAAGGAACTATTTGTTATTCCAAAAGTGATGTATTTTCAAACAGTTTTGAATCAACTTTTAAATTTGGACAATTTGAAGCGGTCGGTGATTTAGCACATTTCGGCTTAGGATTCTTTGAAAATGTAAATTTTCCAATCTATAAAGGTGGATTTTACATTAGTTTCATAAGAGCTGAAGACGATGATGTGATTCTGAAGACTGCAACTGGAAATGTTATGCCTGTTGATGGCAAAATTACAATTAACGAGTTTTTCATTAGAGTTCCGATGATTGATTACAAAACCACGAGTAAAATTCAGTTGATTGATGAAATTATAAAATCTCAAAACATCACGTTTAATTTTCTAGATTGGCAATGTATTGAGCAAAAAGGTATTTCCGGAACAACTTATTCGTTCGATATCACAAATATTTATAGAAATATCTTCAATCCCAAGTTCGTTATCATTGGTTTTCAAACAGATAGACAGAATAATCAAGAAAAAAATCCTTCAAAGTTCGATAGTTTGAATGTGAAAAATATCAGAGTAAAATTGAATGGTTCTTATTATCCAGATGAATTACAAAATTTAAACATTTCCGGTGGTCTTTTCAGAATCATGTATCAGATGTATCAAGATTTTAAGAAAGTTTACTACAAAAATATGGAAATGTATTACAACCCCAAAGAATTTATAGCAAATAGACCCATTTATGTCATTGATACAACAAAGAGTTTGACAAATATTTCTAGTTCAAAGAACGATATAATTATCAATATGGATTTTCAAAATGCTGTTACAAACGCGATTTGTTATGTTGTTGTGGTTTCTGAGAAATTTTTAGCCTATGATGTGATTAAGAACGATATTAAAGAAATTCAGTAAAAATCGTCTTATTTTCTGTTGAGCGAATGTTAGCAAATTTCATTATTTCCGTTTATAGATTTTTCATTGAGATTTCTGGATTTTTTCATTAAAACAGCTTAGAAATTAGAAGCCTACAATGAACAGTAAAACAGCTATAGATTCGGTTAATTTTTCATTCGTGAGTTACAGATTAGTTTATTGTCCTTTAAACAGTATTTTACGTTGATTTTCTGACTGTCCCAAAAGTGAGCTAGAACCCTCACATTCATATCTACTTATATTAATATATATATAATACAAATATTTATATGTAAACTGTTTACTGGTCAAAAATGAAAACATTATTAGTGCACCGGGATTAACTTTAACCGGTTTAGACGTAAACACTTTTTGGTAGTGTATGTCATCTTTTTATCTTTTAAACTAGGAGATTTTTCTTAAGGAGTGTTGGAAATAAAATTTATCTGAGCCAGAAATATTTCTTCACACACTAAACCTAAGATAAGCCTGTGGATGTTTTTTCTTTTGAACATTGAAATAATGCGTACCATTAATATATGTATTCTGATTCAAAATTTTTAAAGTAATCCATCATATTACAACAAAATTAAATATTACATAACATTATTATTACAAAAATCCAATACTACACAAAAACCTAAATGTATCATTTGACAAGATATCCCAAGAATGCTAAACTTTAATGAATATGTTTAATTGGTCTTGGTAAAAAAACAAAATTTATTTCCGTGAGTACAAATGGCAAGCAGGCGGCAGGGATATGCAGATAATTTGAATTAGACGATATTTCACTGCGGAAGGTGAAACACATATCTCTCTGTAACAACATATCTTCAACCAAAATCATGAAATTATTATTTCTTTGGTAAAAAATGTAGACTTTGTTTGCTACATACGGTTACGTTTAACGTTAAGAACGTATGCGTTTTAAGTTTTCAAATTTATCTTTTAATCCTCAAAACCATAAATATGAACTTTTGGAAACTAAAAAGGGTATTAACATTATTGCTGACAAAATTAAAATGTTTAGAAATAATTGTATAGGGAATAACACTATATTTTTACTATTCGGTGATTTTAAGTAGACACTCTCATTAGATGATTTCAAAGTAAGAAAATCACAACCAAATATCAATTGTTTCGACGTAATCCTATTTGAACCAACCAAATTTAAAAGAGATGGTTCAGAAAATTCAATTTGCTAAATATTTTTACGTGATAATTTAGATGTGTCATTAGAAGCGCATTATAATAATAGCAATCTTCTCTCTGAATTATTATAATCTTTAAATAATTAATTATATTGTACCGTAGTCGTAATTATTTATGCTGAATCGCGGTAGGAAGTAGGCTCTTTGTTAACTAGACGCGGTGCGTGGACATTGTTTGTTGGTTCGAGACCGGTCAATCAGCTGATCGTGTTATCTACGGTGATACGTTCCGAACCTGTTGGGTGGAGAGAGGGAGCGCAGTATTGGAGTTTCCACGAGAAGTGCACACGTCCTGGTGAGAAGCGGCAGCTCTTCCTCTAACCTTATAGTTTGGGATTTAGAGTAATTCTTTGTCGGGTGTAAATTTAATTCAAGTATTTAATTTATCTTCAGTGCGTATTAAATTCCTATCAACCTCCGTAATCTTCAAAGTAGTAAGTCCCGTACCAGCGTTTAGTTAATATCTTTATTTTTATACTGTTGTAATGAAAATTTCTAAATTTTCCCATCTTACAGAGTCTGAGAATTAATTTAAATTTTTTGAAGTATTGTGAATTAAATTTTGGTCGTAAACTTAATATCAAGTTTTGTGTTATATTGATTTTTTGAATATTTTGAGAAGAGAACCTTTTATTTTATTTTGTTAATTTAAACCATTTTTGGAGAAGTATATATTTTTAGTTTCATTTTAATTTTAATTCTTTTTTGATCAGACTCTTAATTAGATTTGTTTGATTGTGTGAAGTTTTGAAGAAAATCGAATCTAAAGTTTGTAAACTTTGTCAAATTTTGAGTGAACTTTAATTTCGGAATAAATCAAGTATTTCCGAAAAGTTGTTTTGATTTACGAAGTATTAACTCCATATAAATTTAATATATGTACTATAATAACGGTACAATATTTTAGAAATGGAGTTATAAATAACTATTTAGATATTTAACACAATCTAGAATTTTATATTTTAGTGTTGCATGTTATTTATTAAACACATGTACACCTCAGGCTAGTTTAAAAAAGTACTTTGACAACGACTAATACACTATTTTGAGTTTAACACACTCACATATCAATTTTCAAATCGCCTTCAAACCTAAGCATCTAGATTTTTTTATTTTCTCCAAGTACAGACACTGTTAAAACAGAATCTGTTATTTTGAATGATATTAAATTTAAGAAATGGAATTTCCTTTGGCAGATGCTTTGTCAGAAAAGGCCAGGCTTTGAAGTGGATTGAACAAAAAGCTTCATGATATAACGTTTGTGGAGTTTTATTCAACCCAGTTTAGTCGACGTCTAACGTCCCAGCTACATGAATATTATGTATACAAAATAATATTCCTACACGAAGTACACCTGTTCATTTGGTAAATTTCAGGTCCGAATTTTACTTATAAATTTAATACTACAAACAATTATATTGTTTTAAAGTATGATCGACAACTAATATTCAATTTACAGCTCCTTAGTATGGTCTTACTTAAGATAACTAGCAGGAATAGGGAACAAAACCTTACTAGTACACATATACAATAGATCCCTTAATATCAGTTGTATGACTCTTGTATTTGTCACTTTATGGAAAATATACAAGTATGGGTCAATGTACCTATAAAAGAATGACTTATCTTATAATGGTCATATACAGGGTTGGGCAAAAGTGTGGAAACGGTTGTGTATCCCTGACACGGCATTCTCTAGAAACACCAAATTGCTTTAATGATCTCTTGGACGCCCCTTTTTTCCAAACGGGTAATGTGGGGGGAGGGGGTAACCGCAAAACTTCATATGGCACACTCCATAACCGATACCTCATTAGAAAAGTCTTGTTAAAAGAAGACAAATGGTGAAAACTAGAGTTGTCTATTTTCTCCGGTGACAAAAAGACGCTTATTTTAGTATTAAAAAAATCGAACCATATTTTTATCAGTACAAAACGAGGACAAAGTAATAAACCATACAGGGATTACCTGTTAATTAAAGTAGATGCTCAAACAGCTCTCCTTGGACTGTCTGGCAGTGTCATAGCCAGGCGTAGAAATGTGAAACAGCGAGTGCAATAGTTTCCTGGGACAACACTTTGGATCACTTGTAAAATTTTCTATCTAATTTTCTCGATATTCTGAGGTTTGGTTTTGTAGACATTTTCTTTAATGTGACCTGAAGCGAAAAAATCAAGAGGTTACAAGTTAGGGGATCCTGCGGGCTACTCGATTGGGAAACACTTTAACAATCCCTTCTAACAATCCATCGATTTTTAAATATTTAATTCAAATAAGCACGGAAATTTAATTCATAATGTGGAGGTGCTCCATCTTGCTAAAACCAAACTTGATCGAGATTGTAAAAACTTGGTGAATTTTTGTAATGGAATAACTGTAAGTGTGTCGTATTCCAATAAACATATTGAGATCATATTAATATATATAATTATATATATATTCAGTTATTTCAGTAGGCTAAGTAGGCGTTATATCTGTAAATATTACTATTTTTTATACTTTTGGGACTTTTAAAAATATATTTTGTGAGAAAAAATGGAAAAAACCTTAAACCTTAAAAAGAAAAGATAATGTATTGAACATTTGAAACATATTCTCTGTATACGTGACATTAGTAGGATTATAATTAACTCATTTGAAATTTAAAAAATAGTTATAATTGTCTCCCAGCATTATAAACTTAAGCTTAGACTTTTACTATGGACGGTTATTTTACGGTATGAAATATAACGGTATGTCGTTTGAAATTGGCAGTATAAAAGAAAACAGTGAAACCTTGAAATGTAGAGAAAGAGAACGTAGCTATGGAAGCTCTATCTACTACAATAAATCCACAGCTATGGAGCTTGTCTTTAAGAATAAGCCATTCATATTTAGTTACGTTACTGTTTTGCATAGTTAGACCAAAGGGATTTTATTAACCTAAAATAGGGTTTTCAGGGACTAAGGAAGATGAATTTTAATATTGCCTGGTATACGAATTGAGATATGACTTCAAATAATGACACATTTTTTCACGTTTTCTAACTTAATAACATGAAGAAAAGATATTTTCAACAAACTATAACATAATGGTAAGAAAATATTGTTTTACCAATATTACATTAGAAAATGACTTTTCCATCATTCATAAATCCCTTCACGTATAAGATGCATACATTTTTCAGAACTTACCTAATCAATATATGTATGTAAGCTATCACTTATAAACATATGCTTAATAGATTTTACCATCCCTATTATCATGTGGGATTTATATAATTAAAACAAAAAATTAATTTATATGAGTATAAATAACTTTTTTTTCGTTAACCGAATAAACCACATTTAGTACAATAACTTATAGCTTTTAAAATTATTGGAAATAACGCAATTAATATAGTTACACAAGAGGTCTCGAAATCTAAATGAGTTACATCGTAATAGGGTTAATGTACTGGGAATAACTAAGTTGAATGAAGCAAAAACTTCCTGATAGAATGGCACCAGGCCAAGACAGAATTCATCATGATGATCGTTCTCCAATAATGTGGTAGTGTATAAGGTCGTGTTGAGAATCGAAATGTGCAGAGTAGTTTCTACCTTAATGTTTAGTTTACTTAAGTAAATATATTTTAATTTGAATATTTCTCTTATATAAATCATTCATATGATGTGAGAATATTGATTGTTTGGTGTTTTATTCTTTTAGATTCCATGTTAATATCAACTGTATATTTATCCAACTTATATGAAGGTATCAAAAAGGCCAGGGATGTAGTCTTGCTTAAATAGTTAAACTTTTACTAATATATACTTTTACTTTAAGAGATATCCTAAGAATATCATTATATAATTGAATTTAAATTAAGTAATGAATAAATATTGACATTTTAATTATATTTAAACAAGTAAAAATCATTGTGTTGTGTCCTTTTATTAAAGTTATGTAGTGTGCTTATAATATGAGATATGTATACAGGGTGTCCAAAAAGTCCCGGGTCGGTTAAATATTTTTCCAAATATTTAAAATACAGCTACAAAACCTTACACAAAGTTACTGGACATAAAAATCTACTATATCACATATTCAGTGATCCGCTACTTCCTCAGGGGGGCGGCCCGCTAGGAGTCAGAAGAAAATCTTAAATGTAAGCATAGGTCGATATGCATATCAAATAAAAGGTCTTTATTAGTATAGTACAGAGCCGCAAACCCGACCTCAAACGGATAACCGAGTTAAAAATGACGGCCGTTCAAAGATGGCTAGAGTTTGGGTCCAAAAAGTCCCGGGTCGGTTAAATATTTTTCCAGATATTTAAAATAGAGCTCCAAAACCTTACACAAAGTTACTGGACATAAAAATCTATTTTTATCACATATTCAGTGATCCGCTACTTCCTCAGGGGGGCGGCCCGCTAGGAGTCAGAAGAAAATCTTAAATGTAAGCATAGGTCGATATGCATATCAAATACAAGTTATTTATTAGTAGAGTACAGAGCCGCAAACCCGACCTCAAACGGATAACCGAGTCAAAAATGACAGCCGTTCAAAGATGGCTAGAGTTTGGGTCCAAAAAGTCCCGGGTCGGTTAAATATTTTTCCAAATATTTAAAATAGAGCTACAAAAGCTTACACAAAGTTAATGGACATAAAAATCTATTTTTATCACATATTCAGTGATCCGCTACTTCCTCAGGGGGGCGGCCCGCTAGGAGTCAGAAGAAAATCCTAAATGTAAGCATAGGTTGATATGCATATCAAATAAAAGGTCTTTATTAGTAGAGTACAGAGCCGCAAACCCGAGCTCAAACGGATAACCGAGTCAAAAATGACAGCCGTTCAAAGATGCCTAGAGTTTGCAACTTAGTTTAGTATAAAAAATACACTGATTTGCTTTTTGATTTTAATTTTACTAACCCAAAACTGTTTACAATTGAATCAGTCATTTGAGAAACACCTCATGTCCATTTTTTACCAATAATGAGTTAGACTTGAAATTTGTAGCTGTTGGCAGCACTGTTCTTGCTAATATTATTCTAGCCTAGATCAGCTGTTAAATGTTTAATAATTAATTGTTGTTGTAGAATACTGTAATAAGTTTCATTATTTCTGAGGGGTATTCCCGCAGGCAGTAACCATTCTTGCTATAGTTAGACGTTGTTAGTGGCATTCTACTTGTTAGTAAAGACAGACCATAACAGTTTTTTACTCTTAATTTGTTTCAACTTAGTTTTATCTTGTCTTTGTTATGGCACTTAGTGAACGTGAGAGAGTTACCATATTAATGATGCGTGGTTGGGGGGAACACACGGTCTCACAGTGAAGTTCAACACCTATTCAATGACTCATTTCCAAACCGAAACCCAAAATCAACAGTTACGAGAACAATAGACCGTTTTGTAACTCATGGAACTGTCTCTGATCTTCCTAGAAGTGGTCGTCCACCAAGTGCAACCGATCAGGATTCGAGTGTGGAAGTTCTTCAGTCATTCATTGAGAATCCTCATGAAACGCTCAGATCGGCTGCAGGCAATCATGATATGTCCAAAAGCTGTATTCAAAACATTTTGCATAAAAATGGTTTCAAGCCATACAAATTGTCATTGCATCAAGAACTAAACGAAGACGATTTTGACAGGCGTTTTGAGTTTTGTGAAATTATGATGACCAAGTTAGATACAAATCGAATCCTTCTAAATGACATTGTATTTTCAGACGAGGCTACATTCATGTTAAATGGCAATGTAAACAAACACAACTGCCGTTACTGGACTGATAGTAATAAGCACTGGATGATAGAAGGTCACACGCAACACCCAAAAAAGTTGAATGTCTGGGCCGGCATATTACGTGGAACTATTGTGGGGCCGTTTTTTTATCAACGGAACTGTAGACGGAGTTTCCTACCTTGACATGCTCAGAAACCGTATAATACCAGCTCTTCGAAATATTGTTGGTGAAAACTTGGCTCAAATCTGGTTTCAACACGACGGAGCACCCGCGCGCTACAGGAATATTGTAATGGGATTACCTAAATGATATGTTCCCGCAAAGATGGATCGGAAGGAGAGGTGCCATTGAATGGCCCGCTCGTTCCCCCGACTTAACTCCTTTGAATTTCTTTTTCTGCGGTTATCTTAAAGACAGGGTGTATAAAAGAAAACCACGGGATTTGGAAGAATTGAGGAACAGGATCTTAGAAGAAAGTGGTTGTTTCGAACGTGAGGAAACAGGACTACAACACGCTGTGAAGGCCTTTTATCACCGATTAGCTCACTGTCAAACAACAGAAGGCGGCCACTTCGAGCATCTGTTGTGAAAAATCTCTCTGTAAGTAGTAATCTTCTAATGACTAAATCATTGCAAATAATGAAACTTATTATTCTACAACAACAATTATTAATAATTGTAAACAGGTTTGGGTTAGTAAAGTTAAAATCAAAAAGCTCATAAGTGTATTTTTTACATTAAACTAAGTTGGAAACTGTAGCCATCTTTGAACAGCTGTCATTTTTGACTCGGTTATCCGTTTGAGGTCGGGTTTGCGGCTCTGTACTCTACTAATAAATAACTTTTATTTGATATGCATATCGACCTATGCTTACATTTAAGATTTTCTTCTGACTCCTAGCGGGCCGCCCCCCTGAGGAAGTAGCGGATCACTGAATATGTGATAAAAATAGATTTTTATGTCCAGTAACTTAGTGTAAGGTTTTGTAGCTCTATTTTAAATATTTGGAAAAATATTTAACCGACCCGGGACTTTTTGGATACCCTGTATATTTAGTAGTATACAAACGCTTTATTTAGTATAATGCTATTTTTATGTAGCTATTTATCTACTCAAACTTTAAATATTTAGCAATTAATTTAATATTAATAGTTCACTATAGTTATAATAAATCAAAGAGATTTTCTACAAATAATAGGCTATACGTTATGTTTAATATGTCACAATTACTTTTGCAGTATTATTTTATTATTAACATGTAAAACCGTGATACATTCAAACTACATGAAAGTGAATTGTCAACACGATCACAAGCTATATACAGAGATTTGGTAGTTAGAAAAGTTTGGTATATGGTACAAGTTGGTAAACCATAGAAACTATAATAGTTTAACAAAATAGAACTTAAAGATGCAGAAAAACAGCTCCGTAACGAGTTATAAAATCTATCAAGTGATCGTATCTATGACCGTAATGTAAGCCCACAAGGTCAACCATAAATCAGGAGCAACGATGAGTTGTCTATAGTTAACCTGAAATATCTTTATTTTACCTTCACTTTGGCCAAAAATCATATGGAAGTAACAGTTATAACTATAATAAATCTGTTTAGAACATGTGAATAAAAGAATTATACCTTTTGAGAGACATACAAAGAGGGCCTATATACACTAAAAAGGTGTAACCGGTGTGATATATCGATATATTATTGTGAATAACTCTTATCTTCGGATTATTAAAAATATTTTGTTAGAAAGACATATGTACCATTACTACTATTGAGAATAGGATACACAAAGGGCCCGCAATAATATTCCAGATTATTAATAGTTCACTGAGAAGAACATGCAAAATGTAACAATTTGTCAATTATGAAAGCAATATTTTACTCTTTGCTTAAAATGTATTATTGAAATGTGATGATGATTTGACATGACAACGGGTTTAATAAATTACCATAACTGCAAATAGCCAACTTAGACCATAAGCCACATCCCACGTGAAAGTACGTAAACCAGCACAAATCTCAATTTTGAGTATATATAAATGAATTTTGATGCAAAATGTTTAATCTGGAGATGACATCTTTCTAGAGGAATATGTCGGGTATTTAAGCTAAATATTTTTTGGTGTCACATATTAAAATATCATATGACGTAGAGACAAATTAAGTTATTCTCCAATTTGTTCATTTCTATCATTGTTATAATTAATATAAATGTTAAAAATTTTTCCTTACGCTTAGCCAAATCTATAGAGTGATATTCACCATTATTGTAATCAATGTTTTCTATATAGAAATAACACTTTTTGCTAAATCTCAAGTCAATTGGTCAGTTCACTATGAAAATACCGTGTGAATACCCTGACATAATGAAATGTTTCCAGTTCCTCGAATGAAAGACTACCCTAATTTTCAAGACATAGAATATTTTGTAAATCTATCACACACATTCATAATATCTCGTTTTTATGCACTCGCACTAAATAATTTTCAATAAAAAGTCTATAGTTTTAAATATAAAATGGGAAATTTAATAATAACGTTAATACATTTGTCTGTGAAACTGAGTATTAAAAAGGAGAAGAATTATCTAAAATTATTTCATTTTCATTAAATGTATTTTCCAAACAAATATATTAATATGATTATTGGTTGACCTTTGCTTAGATCAAATAAAAACTATATTTAGAAGAAATATGTTAAAGAATTAAGGTGTCCAGGAAATATCGAGATGTTTATAAAAACCTACACTTTTTAAGACTGATAATTCTATGCATGATCTTGCAATTCTAAAATAATCATTTAAGGATTGACTTTAAACAATTAATACAATTTATGATAAAAACTACGTATACGAACTATAGCAGAAATCCACTTATGTAAACTAAGAATCATTTGTTTACAATATTATGATATTATTTATTACTTTAAATTACATGCTATATATAAAAATGTTAATTACAGTATACTTTCGATACTTAAGGTTTCATATGATTACTGCACTTTTTAGTAATAATTAATAGATAAATTTTGTTCAATTTTACTTAATCACCTCATTTAAAATAACACGCAACAATTGTAATTAAATTTTGTAAAGTAATCAATTCTATTTTTAACAATTACGTAAGATATTTCTCACGGTACATAAACAATCAAAGACAAACTCAAAGAGTGATTCGATAAAATAACCTATAACGCATCCCATACAAATTTAAATAACAATAATGAGCGATAAAGTTATTTTTGCTGTAAAAACAACAATATTTGAATATTAAATAACGTTAACCAACATCAATACCTCGTTTAGTGTGTTTTAAGTTTGATATGGTGCCCATTAAAGCCTTAACTACTTCGTTAATATTTGCCGCAGTGAAATAAAATTTTCCGTTCAAATGTTGATCAAAAAGTAATCCTATTTTCATATTCTCACAAATGTTTTATAAAATATCTCACTCATGTTTGAGTCATTACATTTTTAGAAATCGGATTCACGTTATTTTATAACCAAAGACGTTATTTTTTCAAGCAGTATCTGAGACCAAATATGTTCGTTTATTATTATCTGAAAAATTAAATGGGAAAATTTCATGGAGTGATTAATGAACACTCTGTAAATTGTTGCGATTGAGTATGGCATTAATCTCTTCGTTAATTATAATGAATGATAAAGGTAGTGCCTCAAATTGTATTGCATTGCGAAGCCTGCCATTTCTGTCTTTCCCCAAGAGCATTATATTGTGAAGTATTCAGTAAAGGCAACTCTCGCTTTCTAACATTATTCATGTATTCTAAATTTTTTATGAAAATAGAATTTGAAACATTGAATATACATCAATTCTGTTTAAAATTACCTGAAACACAAAACATTCTAAAAATGATGTTCATTTCTTGCTTCAACTCTTGGGCAATGACAATAAATTAAATAAATATGCTAAACCAGAGCAATAATTAAAATAAATTATTGTAATTTATTAAAAAATTTATTCACGATATGAGTTTCTATTAAACTGTCAAAGATTCAAGATTTAAGTATTCAAGAGGCAGTGTGAAAGTGGTGGTGGTGAAGAAAGTTGAAGGAGGGGTTGATATATTGGAGGGTTAAAGGCATTGTGGGTAATCTGTCTCCATGGCAAAGTGCTCAGCATACGTTCATCTCAGCCTTGTCATGTATAACTCTGCGAAACTTTATGCCATTAGTCTTATATAATTTCAAATTTCTCTAATACAACACCTTTTAATTCTCTTATAATTTCAAAAATAAATAAAATAATAATGTTTTCCACATTTTAAAACACAATTTAATAATTCATTATCTCATTTATATGCTGGAAATGACTTATTAGTAGTTAATTCTAACTGTAATGTCCCAATAGTACATGTATTTCATTGAGTACACTCGTATTGTGACCGGATAATCATCGATTCTGTGATGTTGACTTCATTGCTAGTGACTACAGACTTTGATAAAGAAGTCTTGATTGGGTTCAGCGTTTGACGAGTGTATTGATGACTAACGAGAGATCGTTCGAACAAGCGTTGTCATAACATTAGATTCTGTTTGTATAGCTACATACCTTCTTCTTATTACTTTATTCTTCATTAAATTTAGCATTCTGAGCAATTAACAAAAACTTTATAAAATATATTTAAAATAATTATATATAATATAATGATTATTTGAGCACCCTCTTAAATAATTACAATTTATACCAGAAAGATACTTTAATCCGTGAAAATTACCATCGTAGATTTTAATATCACCTACCTATTAAGCCATGAACAAAAGAGATGGCACAATAAATTAGCATTGTTCTTTGTTTATACAACTGCTTATACTTTGGTTATAAATTTTTTAACGTTTATCAGGGACAAACTTACGAAATCTTGTTTCATATTATTTCTATTAAGAATGGATCATAAAATTTATAACATATAAAGATGATAAAATACAGACACTATATTTCGATGTTGTGCTTTTACGAGATGAGAAAATTTTTTAGAAATTTATTATGTTAAAATCTGCTACCCACAATAGTTTAATAGAACTGTAGCATTTTGGGAAAACAATGTTCTGACTAAACAGTGTGCAATTTTAATATAAATTAAGACAACGTAGTGACTACGTATTTTCTTTACCAAACTCTCAATACTATTTTTACCTCACTTGATAAGATTTTAATAACATTATGATGGCATTACGAATGTAAACAGCAATCAAAAGCGTTGTTAAAGAAATATGAATTCTGAAATACGTACCCCACTTTGAGAAGCTTATATAAGTGATGAATAAAGTAAATCTTGGTAATGAAACACCAATAAGTTTATCAAGCTCTTGATTGAAATAAAAATAACCACATTTGATCCTGCAGCTGGTGAAATATATTTTATCCACTAAGTAGCAGCTTAGGTTATTTAATATCATTAAATATTAAAGAATAAAGAAATACACACATCATACTGAATGCAATTATTACCTAATTCATTTTGTTACATTTTACCCGCAAAATCATTCCATGCATGGCCAGTTTGTTAAATGAGTAATTTAATCATTTTCAACAAATTGAATGTTTTATACTGTGAGTAATTATTACCCGATAATTTAACAGAGTACGATAGGTTTCAGAATACGTGCAATAGTATTGCCGTGATACGAAAGCCTAATAATATTTTCGTTAGTATTAAAGATTCTTTTGTTAGATATTCAAGCTATTCCATTTAATAATGGTATTATCTTATTTTGAGGAAGAATAAACAAGTCCGTGTTAAGCTCTCACGGATGCTGCACGCTTTGGAGTATTTTATTTTTGTAAAGATTGGTAATAAACAGATATTCTATTTATTAAACTAGGTGTAAAGCTTGACCTTGAAGAAAACTCGTTTCAAGGACTTTCGAGCAATTACTTTACGTACTTTTTCTGATTTTTATAACGCAGTATAGTAAAGGAATGAAAGAGTTTATACCCTCTACTTGCTAAACTAATTTATCATACATTGGAAAACAATATTTTATTTACATTGAACTGTTAGTTATGAAATAGTATTATAAAGAATTTTATAGGGCCAATGTCTGGGACGGGATCCAATACGAATTGTTTAGTGTTTAGGTGATTTGGACCTCAGATTTATTGTCAGAGACCCAACTCAAGAGTTGGTTCTGCTTATATATCGCCTCATTCACATTTCCTGCATATCTGTCGACGTCTCTCCACCACGATTCTGGTTGCAAATATTTTAATAACATTAACCGGTTATGGACCACATTAGAGAGACACACATTTCTGCATTATAATATGCAATGGGTAATATCAAAGTCATTACTTATAAAGAGTAAAACAAGTTTGTTTAGATAGATTTGCAGTAACAAAACATTTATAGGACTGTCTCACGTATGGGAAGATGGTTAGTTACAAAATAAGCACTAATAGAGTTTGCTTTATAATTTTTACTCAAATATTAGTTAATACCAGTTGTGATTATTTTTATCACATGGGCTAAGCTAGTTTTAAAAGGAAAGCACCAGACTACTTAGGACCGTATTAAACCTTTAACTTTGACTGAGTTGAGTTTAATCTACAGCAAACTACGGGCTAACTAACTAACTAAACGTCAAAGACTAAAGGAACAAGTTACACTCTGGTTGGTTAAACTCACGCGCATCAGTCTCATCACTTAACTAAGGCCAAACCTTATTCATTTAAGTGTTAGTTATTCTACCCACCTCTTGAGAGCAAAGACCAGTCACAGTGTATAAAATATGAATCAAGCGTTGTAGACCTTTGCAGCATTTTAAAACCCTTGTCATTCCGATAGTAATCCTGCCATCACGTTTTGTAAAAACTTTATGGTCGAAGATTCAGAGATTGTGAACACGTAGTGAAAAGAAAAGTATCTTTACACATATTCAGACAGTAAATACAAGTACTAAAACTCGAAAATGACTTTTTTTTTAGAAAATTACATTTGCGATGACCTATAACCCTATACTGTAATAATGACTTCTCTGGGAATACCTAAATATCGATGCAAAGAAAAAATATTTAGCGAATTTATCTCAACATAATAGAACACATGTAAGTGTACGCTGTATTATCATTTCGTATTTTGAGATTTATACTTTTTAATTTTTATTTATACATAGATAATATTTAGTTTCCTAATATTTTGATGAGATAACCGTAATTCAAATGTAGACAAAGTTGTTCAACACGTATTGGCTGGAGGCTAACGAAGTCTATCACTTGAGGGGTTGGATAATTTAATTTTCTGTATGTTTAACTGTGTATCTCTTGGAACAATATGCCGATAACAAATTGACCTATATATTTAAGGTTTGTATGAATCCTCACTTCTATGTAGACTACGCTAAGTTCGATGATCTTGCTTGTCTATCCATGGGATTTTGCTGAGCTTAAACAAACATTTTTACACAAGTCAGGGACAAAAACAATAGATAAAGTTTAGGCAATTTAGTGTTGAAAGTCGGTGATAAGATTTTATTTCACCGAACTCTTGTTTTGTGGTAACCTGCGAAAGTCACGGCCACTTTTATTACTGGGACACTGCTGTGAAACCTACGTCAACGAATAAAATTGTTATGTATTATGTGGCAAGATATATCGGGAAAGATTTCATATGTAGACCATAGGCATGATAATAGTAAAATAAATATTTGCCCGAAATGGCAAAGTTATACATTTAAACGGAATATCATACGCTCATTTACAAAATGATACATTCATTCACAAGCATAAAATCTGACATAAAAATATTTTTCTTAAACATACACCACATTTGCTGAATATCTAGAAGTTAGTAAGTTTATGAAATCCATGTAAAATAGATCTTATAATACAGTTTTTTTAGTTATATAATACACATCGAAAAAACTAATTGATTCGAAAAATTTAATATCAATAACTTTTATAGAAAACGTACACATTTTTCCTAATGGTCTGCGAAATGTTAATTAAAAAGACAAATAAAATGTACCAAATTGTATAATTTAGGGATATTTAAAATTCAATTTTGGTGCGACAATCCTTCCTATAAAAACTTACATTTTTATTTAGATTTAATTGTAAACAACTTTATTTAGCTAACATGGCTGCCTTTACTGATACAATCCAGACAGAGAGTTGCAAAATGTATGTAACTCAGGCGATATTCAGCATTCTAAATATTTTTACCAAATTTAATATTCCTTTTCTCATCGACCCCTCTAACAATAAATGTGATCAAAGTGTTAGCAGTTTATTAATGTACAAAGCTTAACTCTTAGAGAACGTAACTAAAATCCTAGTCATTAATGTATGGTAACAGTAGTGTTAAGACTTAATTCATTTGATTTATTTAGAATCTTGAACGACAACTTTTAAAATTCCAATCCTTATTGTTTACGTGTTTATTCTCTCCAATAATTTCTGATCAGTCGCTTTGTCGAATAAAAGCCATAAACATTCTGCCCAATTTGAATCATTGATGAGTGCATTCAATAAAAACTTAATTTCAATGATAGAAATATTGATCAAGTGTTACATAATTCTCTCTGAAATGAAAGCTCTAGTTCGTTATCAATGACTACTTAAATAGTATTCATTGCTTTGATAGACGCGTAACATACAGTTGTCTTCTATTACTTTGAGCTATGACCGAAAATTCATTGCACACATTAACAAACACAAATATTAAAGTCAGTGCGTTGCTTGTTGTGTCAATTGTACTTGTTATCCACAGTTTTTACAATCAAGGGGCTTAAAGTACATCAATTTATTTATACCGGGTGTAATAAATTATGATATTGTTATAATAGTGTTTTTTGAGTAACCTCTAAAATTTTAGTATAATGAATAGTCAAATAAAAGCCTTTTTAAAATTTATTTTATTGCCATACACGTGTGGTATGGCAATAAAATAGTTTGAAAAAAACGTTTGATTTATTTAAGTATTCATTACACTTATGTAAATTATAACCCTGTAATGTGTAGTTATAACGTCTAAAATTTTATTTACAAAGAGAATGAGTAATTTATCGAATATCTACGGCATCATAAAATTACATGCAGAATAAAAATGGGTTTATGGATTACCATTTAATTCTATACTTAGTTAATTCCATAACAATAACTCTATCCTGAATCTCTATGCACCTTAAAGTGTGGTTTCAGCTGGCATAAGCGCATGTAGACGAGAAATCCATTTCTTAAATTTAAACTTTAAAATAACTGACTATGCTTTCGGTCATACAAATACATTAAACAGCCAAAGCCTTTCTTAGAAAATGAGTAAGAACTTTTTACAGTTTTAAAATTCTTAACAGTAAATTGTGCTTGTTGCTCTTACAAATAGACTAGGTAATAGTTTATTATTTTATAAAATAACGATAAGATTGAAATATCTTGCAGCTTTGATATTTTATTTTATTAATACAATAATGCAAGTATTCTGAAATTAGTATTTCAGTTAGTATTCTGAAAAACTTTTTTATTTTAAACTAATGAATTTAAGAATTATACATGTTATCAGTATGCAATATATACAGTATCAATTTAAATATTTAACAAGTCCAATTTCTCAGTAAAAACGTGTTAGGGGAAATGTAAATATTTGTAATGCAGACAAGCCTCATACATACGGATGTTCTTGCATTTATATTATTATGTACGTATTTATTCGATAATTAAGATATCTTTCAACTGTAAAAAGTAGCGAGCTATTACTGCGGATTTAATCTAATTCAAAACCATACAATTCGTTTCAAGAGTATGTTTCACTGTCATAAAATTAAGTTTGTGTGATTGCAATCACACGTTTGTAGTTACGTGAGTTTAATTTCTCATGTTTGTCAATTATTGCAAGGAAAATTGTAATCAATGCACACTATATGTAGTAAAAAATCAGTATGAGTACACTTTGATTATAAACAAACTAACTAACGTGAACATAGCATAAAAATCATGAAGGTAAGCACTTTAATTTAATATTGTAATATTTCCTGTCTTAAAAATGTATAAATCTCTCTTCTGAAAAGAAATGAGACTATTTATTTATTTGTAAGAAATCCCTTTTCTGGTAATTAATTCTCATACAAATTATAATATTTAATAATATGTAATAGTTTTTAAAAAACTAAAATTAAAACATTATCAATACACTATATATAGATCAATCGGTGATTTTACTACTATAGATTGTACAGAATTATTGTTTTAATAATGCATGCAAATCATGAGAGAATATATAAGTATGGTTTTCCTCATATTGCTCTAGAGGTTTGAAATAAATTTTAGCAACATCAAGTTAAACAATAAACTTTTATGGAAGTATAGCTGAATTAGAATCTACAATAAGCTATATGTTTCATTGATATTCTTAATTAGTTAATCAATGATTCTGTTTAGGAATCTACATTTATCGAGACCATACAATATTAATACACAATAATGCCCCACATTATCTCATACACTTAGAAGGAAGTGTTATTGCATTCCCTTCACACCTTAAAAACCCTTTGGAACAGAACAAACATGGTAACTTGAGTTTTACTAAGTATAAAAAACTTGATTTATATAATCCTTCACCAAAGATCAACCGGAGGATGCTTCACTCATAATCCGCATTTAAGAAGAAATACTATAGGAAGACCTTATTCTTAAGACCAAATGAGATTTACAAATTGAAATAATTTTTTTGCTTGTATTTGAGTTGTTGTATAAAGAATATTCATGGTTAAATTCCGAATTTAAAAGTTTAAAGATTGAGAGGTGGTTGATAAGAGTTCCGTTTAATTCCTCACACGATGTAGAATATTCAATGTACATGCATTTCATAATAATAATTAAAAACACTGCAGTACTCAGCAGAAATCCAGAATTATGATTATAAGGCTGTTTTAGTTATTTGTTGTTATACAAGATATGACACCTGTAATAGTTATCCTTAAGAATGTAAACTTACTACATATTATTGGTAGACAATAGATGTATTATTAAGAAAAATACATTGCTAATACAGATTAGATAGCAGCCTACTAAACGTTAAGAATTATAGTTTGGTAGAAATAATTATGCTTGTTACATAATGATGTATGTTTGTAACTACAGTTATACTCACAAGTATGAGTATTTATCAAAGGTCGGTATAATCCAGATTGGATGATTTCTGCATTACCTTGCTTGTACCAACAAGCTGCTGCTTTCGCTCAGAACCAAGAGAAATGGACTGTCGATTGCTCTGAGTGCCACTCAGTTTGAAAGGCTATGAGTGAAAAATGGATTTGGAGGAGAGATTTGTAACGCAATGTGTTTTTCAGTATATTTCTCTCCTCATGAAAAAAAAAATCACTAATATAGATAACCTGTTTGAACGCATGTCTCAACAAAGTTGTAATATTAAACTGTTTGAAATACTCATAAAACATCAAATATTTAACTAAGAGCACTTTTAAGCAATAATGAAGGTTAACTTTAAATGTTATAGCTGTATTAATAGGTAATTTGTTAGTTCTATATTCGGTACCTATACTTATTATCTTACTAAAACAAAAACCAGAATAACACTATAATCAGGCTAGTAAATCATTGCACTATAGGTCAACCAGATTATGTTCGTCTAAAAGTAAAAGGAATTTTATTCTATGGTTCGTCTAACTCTTTCTGCACATAGCATATTGGTTTACAGTAACTGTATTTGAACAATTCACTGCAATTTATTTTTAAATATTTAGAAAAAATAAACCTTTTTATTTTTTGGTTCTCTTACGAAAGTAAAAAGAAGCACACAACAGATATTTATTAAGATTGGACTTTTCAACTGATTTTTAACAATCGGCTGAAATATAGAATTCTAAATAACAACGAACACTTAAGAATCCAAAAATTATACCAATGAAAATAAAAACAACTTTTGTGCAACATAATTTTTCAATTTTATCTTAATATGGTAAAATATGCAATGTTAATTTGTAATTTAACCATTATTTTAGCACCCTCTTTTATAAATTTAAGTCCTAACCAAACGTTACATGCCTGACAAAAGTTAGTCCCTGCAAGTGTTGGTTACATATTCTTTAATTTAAACACCTATATATTAATACAAAATATCTAGATCATTTAGAGCTCGTCATTTTAGATGTCCCTTTGTAGACTTGACAAACAGCGTCAGGCAAATATTTCATATTGAACAAAATAATATACGTCTGCTTTGAAGGGCTCTTTTGATAAATATTTCAATAGCTATAGCAGAGATCTTTAGATCTCCCATTGGTTTCTAAGCAAATAATTATTGCGTTAATAACGAATAATCGAAAAACGATCCGCTTAGTTAAATGAGACTAGTAAGCCTTATTCTTCGTTGTCCATGAAGGGCGGCACTTTTTCTGGAATGCGATATGTCTCCAAAAGTCTTTGAGGTGGAGTAATCCACTTGAATTCCTAATGACTGAATGGAATAATATACAAAACATTATTAACCGTCGGTGGTCACTGAATGATGAGCGTCCCACTTTTTCACCCCAATGACCTGAATTCGAGTCACCGTTTGAGTATGGCCACGTTATTGAGTAAATCTGAAAATCAGTTCTTATCTAGGGCTTCAGTCTATTCACAAAAACAGTGTCGTGTCTATATAGCAGTCGACGCTTTGGAGACGATATCACAATGCTATATATTAATAAGTATTATGTTGTTTGAAATTATTAGTATAGAAGGACTAGTAGGATTTCAATCAGATTATTAGAAAAGTTTGTATAAAATATTTTTTGATGCATTTCAACTCCATAATATAAAATCCATTCCCAGATCTATAAAGATAATTATTTAATGTGCATCATAATCCCTGCAAGGGTTATTTAAATACTCTTATTTAAACATTCATATATTAATACAAAATTGTATAGATAATTTTGAGCACATTATTTTTAAGTAGAGAAAAATAAACTCGACCTTAAAAAAACTGTTTCAACCTAACGACATAACAATGTAATCTGCTCTTAACCTATGTTGTATACAAGTTTTCCGATTGTTTAATACATTTCTTAATGATAGGTAATGGGGGCGAGACTTAATTTCCAATACCTTCCTTTTGTCATCCATTTTTCACTCGTAGGCCTTTCACTTCAAACTGAGTGCCACTCAAAGTTATTGACAGTCCATTTATTTTGTTTAAAATTGAAATTAACAGCTTGTTGATACAAGACAGGTAAACAATATAACGTTCCATCTTATATTATAAATGTATTAGTTCGGTTTTTTACAACATAACAGAATTAGAGACAAAAGAGACGATATATAACGTTATATAAAAATTTAAGGATCAACATTATCGATAGCTATAAATGTTTTACTTATCAGTAGCTTTAAACATTATTTAATGATTCCAAAAACTCTGAATTCAAGGCCAAAAAAATGATTTAAAAGTTGTAAAAAAATAATAATGAAACAATATAGAGTAGCTGTGTAGTTGTGTTATAAATATTTTACGTATATATTTTGAATACTATTAAGAGTAAACTTTAGACATTTTATATTTAACCTTTAAAGTTTAAATAAACTCTTCCTTTATGCATAGTTATTTTAACAATTTAAAAGTGTTTTTCAACTAATGGAAACCGTATTTGATGCTGTTAGGAAAAGTAACAATAATTTGCTACGTAAATGTATGCTCTGATTCGATAACTTAGACCGGTAAACTAAAATAAAATGTGTCCATTGAATTTTTGAAGAAGAACCTGAAATGTGAAGAAGACAAGAGGCCATTGTTTTGGTTAGAAATACTTTCTATACATTTGTTTATAACCAAAAGCAGTCTCATAATAAACTAAGACAACAAGATGTATTATTTAACTCTTCGGCCACTGTAAATTACTTAAAACTAAATTACTCAATATGATGTTGTTTACATTATTTATACTATTTTTATACAGATTCTAAACTATATTAAGATTGTAAATGGAGAAAAGATTATCTGGATATGTTAAGAAATATTACAGTTATTGTACTTTATGTTATTGACCTATCTTATCTTATAAAAACGTATTATTACTTTAATTTCATTAGGATTAGTCCAATGAAATAAATGCTAACGAAAACGCACTGATATCTACACCAACTGCAGATACATTCTGCAACTGTTCTTTAATTACGATGGAGTCACGTTTAACAATGTAACAAATGGCAGTTATCAACTCAGTGAGGCCCAAGACTGAGTACTTAGCAGAGACTTGTGCAAGTTAGCAGTGGGTTTTGACAAGCTGATGTTATTAATGGATTCCGACGGGTTCGTGCTCCACATTTCTTGATCTTTTGTCGGTCAACCAGAACAGATATTTACTGTTTTTTGTTTTGTTTTTTTTTTTTTTTTGTTGAGGGAATTTTTTAGTATCTTTTTGTTAGTCAACCAGACTAGATTTGGTTTTGGTTAGCGCTATTTTTTTATCCTGTGGGGTGTTATTATTTCAACGTATTAATTTACACAAAGCGGTAATATAAGGCTGTGGTTATTTTGGTAGTAATTATTAAATATCATAAAAGTTGGAAAGAATTTATTGTAATTTTTCTCATTAAAAAAATAATAAAACAGAGTAATGAAGTACCTAAAAGAACTAAACTAAAGTCTTACAAACCAATCCAACAATTTGACAAATCTCATTACGTGTTTTACTATGTCACATGAAAGAGTGTCGTATAATATTATTAACTTTGCTTTCAATCTTATTAATTCTGTAATTTTCTTTCTATCACCACGTTTACCTATCTTTACCTTTCATTTAGATACTTAAAACAATAAAATAAATATAATGTGTGAGTTATTCAAAATTATTTGATTGTTGGAAATTTTCTATCTTACGTTATCCCACTGACAAGCAACAGCTAAATTTTAAGAAGGCCCTGTCAGTCTTTAATAATGAGGAAGGATTTGAGAATTTTAATCGTTACATATTATTTTTTGCATTGGATATTTCTTACCAGAACAGTATAATTTTCAGTTAAGGGTTTAGGACAGAAATTTAGAAAAGATAGACACAGTAAAATTTTAGTTATCTTTATCCTCACTGCTTCATCGTGTAGACAAGGTTAAATTTATTTTTTTAGGTGTCTATCATACATTTCAAAACAGCAGAAATACTCTCGGACGCAAGAAAATCATTGGATGTTTTGTCAGTTAGTATGGTTTTGTAGTCAAACGTGAACGCTGTTTACATCTGCTTCTGTATATAGCATGCACAAGGCTGCAACAGCTGTATTGGTTATTAAATATAGTGTTCCCCGTAAAACCTATTTAAAAATTAGCTACGACGAAGTCCAATTAGCTGAGCATTTAGTTGAGTTTCTTTCATCAGTCGATGAGGTCATATTCTTGTTCTTGTGTGTTTTTTTACCTTTCTAGTCAGGATGTTGACGCTGTGGGTAAGAAGCGAAGTCTTCTTAAGAATATTATAAATATTTACGAGGTTATACATCTATTTTCTGATAACAGATAGTTTTCTACAGTGCTTAATAAAGAATAATCATCAGCCAGTTGTACCTCTCAGGTGTACAAAAGATCCTGTAAACGTTATAGACTATTATAAGTAGAATAGTCACATTGAATCGTTTACTTGCAATTAAACCATATTTAATAATTCGTCTTATCCATGATATTATTGGGCTGCCTTTAAATGATAGCGCCATGCATTATTTTAGCAAACGATTAAACCGATTAACGATATATATATATATATATATATATATATATATATATATATATATCTCCTTAGTAGTAATATTAGAATTAAGAAATTAACACCTCTATAGCACAGTTCTATTTACTATTTATTGTAATATATAAATGCAGAGATGTGAGATATTCTATGCCACCAATTAAGATAATAAATGTCTAATAGTGCAATAACTAGTATAATTGTTGAATTAAGCAAAGCATTGTTTATATGATTGAAAAGTAAAAGCTTGTATTCATTTTTGAACTTAAGAATACATGTAGTTATTAATATAGCTCTATATAATATTCAACTAACATCAAGCTAATTAAATATTAGATAAATATTTTTTGTGTGAAAAAGGAAGAGGATGTTGCTGTACTTGGATACACCTATTTATATAACATAATAAAGCGAACTTTAGGTTATATTACTATTATTGTAACTAATTATAAATATAATAATATTTATAGTCTAAAAGTTTTAAGCCATTCGTTCTTAATGTATGCTAATTATGAGATAATTTCCTTATGATATGCATTTGAATAACTATAAGGATAAAAGAACTTCCAAAAATATGTGTGTAATTTGTACTAAAGTTTGATCGCCTTACCATTATTTTAGAAGAAGTTTACATTTTATTTACTCGTAGTATAAAAAAATTAAGCTAGGTAAAATAGTATAGCAGTTTTAAAGCTACATTGGTTTATTTGTTTTATTAAAAATTAAATTAAATTAAATTTTGGGAAAGGAATATTGGGATTTAATTTTAATAAGATTGTGAGAAGTTAGGATAAATACCAATTTATAATCCTTTGGCAAGTTAGTGCTGGTAACTTTAAAATATTAGGAAGGCAGTTCACTGCCTTGAATTGATCAGAACTTGTCTTGTGTACTGCAGTTACTTCAGATCTGAGAGGGCTATTTTTTCTCAAGTTGGATACGGCTGGGCCAATGAGAGAATCACGCGGATGTCCATCAGAAGGGGGTAGAAGGAGATCTATAAAAACTGCCAGCTTATAATTTTCGGCCTTCTTTTTGGTAATTATCGTGAATTGAGTTGATGACAGTGCGCGCCTTGTTTCTATATTTTTTTCCGCGAGGGATTTTGAGGTAAGCATCAAATTTATTGTACGTTATATTGAAATAGTCTTCCAGATCTGATATTAAACTAATTTATAGAAACCACAGAGCAATCTGCATAACTAATTCTTGATGAACAATAAAGAAAATAGAATCAAACAAGTTATATTTGGTTCAAACTAACTTGCAAGAAAAGTGAATTAAAATTGAACTTTGTTAATAACTTTTATTGAATTTTTGAAATTTAGTAATTTATTAATATTTAGTTCGAACAGTTTTATTGTGAATTATTAGTTAGAAATTAATTGATCTATAATAATGTTTTGAGAGAGTTGTAACTGAATTGCAAAGACTTGAAAGTTAAGGTACAACTAGTGGAAAGAGAAGTTTGATTTTTTTATTTTTGAATTTAGAGTGAACTTAGTTATAAGTGAAAATTTTTTTTTTAGTTATTTCCAAGTGGTATATGATTTTTATTTGAAAACTTTATTATTTTATTTCAAAAGAGAGCTCTGATTTTTTATTTTGATATATTTAACTGAAATTTTGTATTAATTGCCAAAGGACCTTTTTGTATTAATAACCGGTTTGTAAATTTTTTTCTGAAAACAGAGAGTGATGAAATTCTGGAACATTGTACTTTTTAATTTGCCAGTTTAAAATAAATCCATTATTTATATTTAGAACTGTGATTTTTATTTTAGAAAAATCTGGTAATATTTAATAGTTAAGAATTTAGTAATAAACTGTACTGAATATTCACTCGGAGCTTACTAATAAAAAAATATTTTATATCTTCTTGGATGTCTGATTGATAATTTAATTCCTAATATTGTGGAATATTAATATCTGTAATCCAAGTCGTTATAGATAGTAAATTACTGCAGTTTGTGTGTGTGTATTTTAAATGTAACAAATAGTATTTAGAAGAGAAAAAAGTGTTTACAGTACAAAAATTAGCGATTTAAAATGTAACTTGTTTTAAACATGTAATATACAGCTAAGACTTACAATGAATACAACAAAGAAAACTTGAACTAAAAGTAAAAGATAAGATCTCTAGACGAGTGTTATTTGAACTTCATGAACGCCAACAGTCTAGAAAGGACGGAGACACACCAAAGTTAGCGGAAGATGTTTCATTTCTTAGGGAAACTTGAAGATGAAAAGTTTATTTCAAAGTTTGACATCTTTCATAAATGTCCAGGCTCTCATAGTCTACAACTAAGAATTGGCAGTCAAACTTTGTTATTTATATAGAGTTCCAAATTAATTTTTGAACTCCTACAACAATAAAAGATTTAATATATTGAATAAAAAAGCAATAAGCCATGAGGTAAATAAACACATTTTCGAAATAATTATATAAACATTTAACTCAAACAATAGTTGAAATAAATAGTTTAATTAAGTTCACAAACTAATACCATTATTATTATAGATTTTGTTTGAAAGTATATACTTTATAAAAAACATTTCTTACTATTAAGTTAAAGCTACTTCCAAAGTATTAACATTAATATTAGAAATAATAAAACATTTAAAGAGGTAGATGCAACAGATTTGCCTTAAACGTATTTTAGGAACTGGAAAGCTAAATGTAGAAGTATAAATCTGAAACTTTAATACTCCACTCATCGCAAAAAGGAATTTATTTTTGCATTTTATGCAACATGATATCTTTAGTGTCAAAAAGTTGGACGGAAACATCATTTCGTTATCTTTACCTTCTGATAACGAAAGGATTTAAATGCTAGAAGTGAATTCACTTCTTTTTCCGTCTTATTTCAATTCCATAATTGATACCATTAAGGTTAAAAATGTTTTATCACTGCATCACTACCCTCGTGATCTGGTTTTGCAATGGCTTGAAAAAGTGCTCACTGGATTTCCACAAACAATAAATTCGATGCAAATCTTGTGCTTACAGTGTGCCTTTTGAAGAATTACAAACTAAATTTTGAACTTGTAATTTCGTGGCAGGATGAAAACTAATACAACCAATAACCAATCAACAATTCAAAGATTTTACATTTAAACAGCTGTTTCTTAATACAAGAAGCGTCGATATTCCTTACCCTCAACAGCTTACTTGCTTTTAGAACTCGCTTCTCTCGCAATCCTATGTAGAGATCATTAATTGCAATACCGTGGAATCAGCTGCTTCATTACAAGAATGTGTACTGAGATAGGAAGTCCACATTTGATAAGATACTCAGCCCTGAGCGTAAAGTAGCAGATGCTTCAGAAGGCATATGAGTTCAAGTGAGGATCATCATTATTGTATATAACGCATATTCCATTGTTGAGTTAACTCTGCCATATAATTAGTTTTGATTTTACTTATAAGAAGCGTCCTAATGCATTTTTGGCTAGAAAAATATTCTACAACCTTTGTGGTATTGGCATTTACTGAGAGGTGTCCCTGCATTGAATCGCTTCCACTCTAAGAAGGTGGTAAAAATTGGGGATAAAGTCAGTGTTGTTGGCTATATCCCAAGCGTTCCGTATTGACAAGAACAGCCATCGTATTTCACACCAGTTTATCCCGTGCTCCAGTTCCCTAAATGCACAAATCTCTCTATATAAAAGAATAACATAGATTTAAATAATATATTACTTCTAAACTTTTACCATGATTAACACGATCTATTGTTTAGTGACATTGCACCTCTAGTGGATCTAATGCTTAAAGCTAACCAACAGAATCGTGTTTAAGATTGTGCACTACTCCAGGAGGATTTAATTCTTTCAGTTGGATGTACACTGGATAAAGAAAAACCGATGTGTCACATCTGAGGAACTTCAGTCCAGTAGCGACACATCCTAAAGGCAAATGTCAAGTACCGGTTTTTAAGGTTCAATCCACAGATCTACAGCGGAGCATGACTGTTGGAGTTTGTGCATCAGCTGTAGCTAGTCTAGACTTAAGAGAATGCTGATTCCTGCCTACTTTTATAGGAGGGGATGAAACAGAGCTGGTTCCCTTCTTCCACGGTGACATGAAATATAGCCCGATAAGCATTCTAAAGGGTTCTTGACGGCAGGAAACCCCTACCCTTAACCTTAAACCTCAACATAACCCGTCACTCCGAAAGCAAGCAAAAAGGTCTTTTTAGATCTTAGTACAAGGAAAATATTTCTGAGCTTATCTAAATGAAAAAAGTTCACATATGTATATTAGATGATCAGTACCATTCTTGTTACTCAAATCCGTTGGAGGGATAGCAAGAGCAATAAGAATATCGTATTCAAATATTTAAAGAGATGTTGAACTATATTAATTTAAAATTTGTTTCAGGTATACCATTAGCTTGTAGATAATGTTAGGAAGGGGGGTGGTAATAAAACTCAAAGTACTAAAAGCAATTCGCAATCTTGGGATAATCTGTAACAGAGTTTGCAGGACAGTTTCAGAGGGAAAGCTAGTACAATCAATAATCTACTTAAAAAATAAAGAGGTTCTCTTTGATCAGGTACCATTAAATTAATTATTATAATAATTTTAGAATAATCGAAAATTATGTTTTAATTTCAAGAGAAATAGAGCATTGTTTTTATGTTCCTCCTTATAACTTCCCATGCGAAATTTTTTAAACCCGAACTAAAATTGTAAAATGTAAACATAAACCCATAATATTTTTCATTTTAAATTGAAATATCTGTTATCTGGACTAAAACTTGTAAATTTTTCCTTGTTATTTCATTTTTTTTTCCTTTTTCCTCATAATACAATTTTGAAATATCGTAGATATATATTGTGTTCTGCTTACCAAAGAGATGCTATATTTGTGATTTAGTATAATTATTTTTTAGTATTACCAGGCAATTTATGGTTCGGTTATTATAACCTGAAGATCTAAAATTTAATTTGACCAGAAATAATTTAAACTTATCAAAAAAAAGCTGTCAAACACTTTAAGGAGGTACACAAGGCAATTATTTACGGATTAAAACACAAATCCTCAAGTAACAGATTGATCAAAAGCAGTACTCTTCAACAGACGGATTTATTAAAATCTAGGTCGGATCACTCTTGTTATACCACTCAGAACCCTGTTTTTGTTTAATCTTCTTCGTGTCTTGTTAGATAAATGTTCCGTTTGTAAATAGTACAATAAAGTCTGATGCATAGTTTTAAGTGAAGCTTTATATATACAGGGTGGAGCGCGGTAATTTGCTGATTTGGAAATGAAATAAAAAAAATTATGAACCTTAGAAAAAATTATTTTTTATTTTAATTATATTGAACAGTAAGGGAATTTTTAAAATTACATGGTTTTAAATAATGTATCTGGCAAATGTCGACCTTCGGCATCTACACACTGCTGCATACGTTTTCTGAAGTTTTCATTAACTCTAACAAGCATGTCGACTGGTATTCTGCCAATTTCAGCCTCAATATTGTTCCTTAGGTCTTCCAAGGTGTTGGGACGGTTGGACCTTCGACTTCAGGTAACCCCAAAGGAAAAAATCGCATGGGGCTAAGTCTGGTGAGCGTGCCGGCCAGTTCACATCACCCCTCAAAGAGATAAGCCGTTCAGGCCAGTTCACATCACCCCTCAAAGAGATAAGCCGTTCACAGGAAACATTTGCCTCAAACAATTCATGGTAACCCTCGCTGTGTGTGCAGTGGCACCATCCTGTTGGAACCATGTATCCTCTAATTGCATTGCTTCAAGAGCCGGCTGAAAAAAATCTTGTATCATAGTCAAGTACCGTTCGGAGATCACAGTTATGGCACGACGGTTGTCCTGAAAAAAGTAAGGGCCTATGATGCCTACTCGTGATATGGTGCACCACATAGTGACGCGGTCCGAATGTAGAGGTCTCTGGTGGACTTCTCTGGGGTTTGTTTTCACTCCAGTAGCACATGTTTTGCTTGTTGACACACCCACTGAGGTGAAAATGTTCCTCATCAGAAAAGAACACAATTGCGTCACGCGGTATAGTTGCAAGCATGTCTTCACAAGAAGTACGCCGTGTCAAATAGTCCTGTGCTGACAATTGATGGACCACGCACATTTTTATACAGGTAAAATCTCTGTTCATCATGAAGAATCCGGTGGAGAGAACGTCTTGAAATGCCAAGAGCAAGTGATTGCTTCCGAGCAGAGCGTTTTGGAGATTGCAGTACTGCTGCTCTAACTCTATCGATGTTTTCTGGTGTTGTAATCCTTCTCTGAGGTCCCCTTCGTACACATGACACATTCCCTGCTGTTCTGAATGCAGTTACCCAATTTACAATTGATTGCCGACCAGGAACACGTCCGCGTGGGGGTAACAGCGAAATCGTAAACGAAAAGCACGCTGCACTGCAATGATCTAGTGGGCATTTGAAAAATACGCTTCAACACAAAAACAACCTTCTCCTCTCGTGTCCACTGCATGATGGCAACTGGAACGCGGAGGAATATAAAATCTCCCGTCAGCCACTACAAGCCACGCCCACTCTCCCTCTCTTCAACCAAGAGTGCCGCCACAGCCTGCAGTGCAAAAAAGCAAATTTCCGCGCTCCACCCTGTATATTCTGTATATATAATTATATATATATATATATATATATACATGATTTTATTATGTAAAAATGAAAATTAATTTTCACTTATACTTATGTATGGACTTGCTTTTTGTAGGGAATGTTTTATTGACGTCGAATTCATAAATAAAGAATTTACTTGCCACACTCATTCGTTATATTCCATGCACATTTAATAAATCGATTTGAAATACTCATATAACAAAGAAAATTGAAATACAAATATTATCACAACAATGTACGAAAAAAAAACAATATTGTGGAATATATTTATATATAGTTGAATCTTCCTTATCCAACTTTAAAAGAGATGAATCAATTAAGATCATTGTTTGTTTTATCTGTGATACAAGGCATATTAAACGTTTCTAATACAATAGAAGCCAATATTAGTTACTGTAATATTTTGATAAATTACACATAAATAAAAAACCTCAAAGTACTAAATTGACGTTTTTTCATCTTTAATTTTGAGTACGTTTCTATAAGTATTCCAGTGAAATTATGTATTTATCTTCATATATGAATTCACAGAGGGTGACTGGAGATATCAGATGTCGAGATTGCCAAAGGCCTGGAGATCATAGAAAACGAGAGCTCCATAAGCCTAGAGCTATTAGAAAGCGGCACCAGCAAGAGGCTAGGCTCTCAGCGTTGAGTCCGTAATATTTTAAATTTTTCCACGGGTCTGGTAGCTGCCATAAGACAGGACCTTCTAGAGACTGGGAACTGTGGAGCGTGAGAACTTTCAAAAATACAGAGGTGACAGAGGCCGGTAGCTCTCCGCAATCGTTACTGAATTGTTTTAATATACATTCTTGTGGTTTTCAAGGTCCTAGATAGTTCAGTGATGTAAGTACAAAATTACCAGTCCTCTGAACTCCAACAGGAAGTCTACATGAATCTTTTATCTGGCGAATTTTAATTAAAAAATACTGAAAACTATTTTTAAAATATGGAACAGTGTGTTAAACACGTTTTAATATTTATGCCACATATGATTACACATAACTCACAAGATATCGATAGTTCACTGTAGTCCTAAAGATAACTGTATTTTCCATTTAAAAGGTGTCACAGTGGTAAAAAAAATGTGTATAAGAGAAAATAATAGGGCCTTTGAGGTTAAATTAAGCAGATATGTATTTTTGATGCTTGCACATTGCCTGCATAACCTCTTAAGTCCCACAACCCAAAAATTTCAAACAACAGTTATATATCCGACAGATAGGATAATGTAGTTATTAACTGCCCATGAAGTAAGGAGCATAGCCGTCAATAATCGTCATTAGTTTCATACAGTTTATAACATGTGGAAGCGTAGTTCAATGTAAATATATACACGTAAACAAAAATTATAGCATTAAAATGATATATTTTGAACGAAATATTCATATTTTACCTTCATTTAGGCAGTTCTAGAGAGCATGGCTATGTGCCTTTCTATGTTATAGACAACATTAAAGAAGCAATTTGTGTAATAAGAAAGATAAATTCCATATAACATCCATAGCAAGGTATAAAAGAAAATAGCAATAGCAACATAAAATTTTTAAAGTGAAGTTAAACTAATTAAAGCAACTTCCTAAATATTTTGCTAAATTTATAGGTTCATTTAAAATTTTGAAAACTATGGTAACGTATAACGCTTTTGAAGTGCGGTTTTTGGCATACTACTTTGCTTGATTAACCGTTAAAAATTATGCGTTTAAATACTTTTTGTTGACTTCTCGTGAACCGTTCACATAGAAAAAACAGAAGGACACTGAATACATGTTAACGTAGATGTTTGTGTGCTTGAATTGCAATTTAGTTGTTAGTATTATAAAATTGGATTACATTCTTAATTCTGGAAATACAAAACCAAAAATAGTAATATCTATACAAATTTATTATAAAAAGCAATTAAAATTTGGATAAGTTATTTATATTTAATGTCATAAAATACAATTAAATTGTGTTATTATTAAGTATAATTATTTCACCATAGTTTAACGAAACGTAGTTGCGTCACTAAACTGTTAGCATCTTTTTTTATACAGTCTAAGGACAGTCAGTAAGCCCACGATATAAGGCATCAGATTTTGGGCCTAGAGTGACAACTTCAACGACGTCCAACCAAACTCAGTGGTTGGAGATGCGCTGTCATAAAATTCATTGTTGACTAAATCGAAATAGAATTTCATGCATAATTTAACGTCTACAGATGAAATATTTTGCAATTTTATACATTTGCAATTTTCTTTATTCAATTAGGTTTTATAGTAGCATTAAAATAATAAATGTGGTAAACCTTTTCTGTTTACACTCTGATACAAGAAATAGTTCGCAAAATATTATGTTTTACATCTAAAAGTAGTTATAAAACATGTGTAAATCTCATGCTAGTGTTCAGTTCTCTTAAACAATTTATTTATTATGCTACTTTGTTATTGCCATCATGCTTACCCATAAAACCGATGTAAACATATTCGCTAACTCTCAGCCAATTCCCTTAGAGTGACATCTGATTCACTATTCCTCTCAAAGATATGAGGTTTCAATTTCAAGTGTATGGGTTAGTTCGTTTTCGAAATATCGTGCGGGTTAAATAGATATCCGACACACAGAAAGTAAATTCTCCAGCCCCTCGTAGGATAGGCTTCAATAAAGCTTAACTAATTAAACTTATATCAAGTGCTTAACATAATTTGTGTATTTAGAAACGTGTAAAATTTTCATTTAATATCATATTATATCTGTTTCAATTATCATATTTTATAGGGTTAGTAACATTAAATATAATATTAGTTTGACAAGCTGGTACCGTATAAATGAATTTATAAAATATAAGTTACCTAAAAAGCAATTATAATTATGTCACTGGGATTCTGTTAAGTTTTATATAAAAACAAAACATATCAAACAAAAGTATGTTTTTAACTTTAAATAAACAACCAGGACAATAGCAGATGGTACGGTACAGCAATGGAAGCAGTATTGGATATTGGAAATGTAATGAAAATATTGGATTTGTGTCCAACGTAGCTTAGCCGTGATAGCTTGGCTCAACTGTGTCGCCCGTACTTTTTTCTCATATTGTGTATCAAAAAAGTTCTACCTTGATACATTACATTATACATTTAATTAAGGGGCTTTTATTTTATGTACTAGAAATCGTAACTATTGTTTTAAACTAAACCGACATAAAGTGCTAGGCTTTATTTGATTTTAAACAATAGATTTTTATATTATTTTGTCTGGTACTTTTGACATAAACACACACACACACACACACACAACACACACACACACACACACACACACACACACACACACTAGCTGTTACCCGTTATATATTGTAGGTATATACGTTTTATGTGTGTATATATATATATATAAAAATTTGTAGTCAATAATCGCAGCTATAGTGCAAATCAACCCATAGTATTTTTTATTTTAGACAGAGAAGACAAAAGTAAAACCAAATATTGTATTAATACATGTTTATTCTAATAAATATAATTGTAAATATGAGAAATGATATAAAGTTCGTTATAAGTGGAAAAAACCTAGCAATTTAGACTGGTTTTTGTGTTTTACATTCTTTGAAACAAAGGATAACATGATTTCAGACATTTGTCATAGGTGTCGTTATAGGTTATAAATGGTATAACACAGCAATTCAAGAATTGGAATCTATCTTCTTCGTCAGGTGGGGGACGTATTAATACATAAAATATAAGGGACAGAGGGAAAGAAATGGGTTCAAACATACCCAAAAGCTGCTTGGAGACTAGTCTAGGCGTTATCATACAATGCAAAGGCAGTAATATTCTGCACGGCTACTAACAATGCAATGTATCGGTATGTAGTGAATTTCTATTTTTGAAGGTGAAAACTTCTTTAGGCGCGTTGAGCGTTTTGGTAGAGGTAAAATCCTCGGTTCGCGTCACCGACATGCTAATGATACTAACCTGCATGAAAAAGTCAGTCTCGCTGTGTTTTTTAACCGTAGACTTGGCCGCGACTACTAACCTGCATGAAAAAGTCTCAGTCTCGCTGTGTTAAAAAACTGTCCGGCGGAGTATGAAAACAGACTGGCGAAAATCAGTGACCTTTACGGCTTCCTCTCGCGATTTAAAAGTGAAGCCAATGTCGTACAATTCTGTAAGATGCGTCAAATTAAAGCTCTTAATATTGGCAAACTATTGGTTACATTTTTAAATATTAAAAAAAATTTCGAAATAATTTTGATTATTGTTTACATTTTACATAGCGTCTACAATGACAAGAAAAAAGTAGTAAGCGAGGATTTTTTTTTATTTTTTGGTCATGACAAAAATTGTCAGCGAGAAAGTTGTGTGAAAATAGATGAATATTTTTTTTGTAATTTATCATTTTTTATTGGAAGTATAGTTTAGAGCCTTTAGTAGGCGTATGAAGTGATGATTGAGTGAACGTTTCTGCCGCCGGAACTGTAGTTGGCGCATTGGCTCACTGATACCGTATTAACTCAATAAATTAGTTTATTGTGCAATAAAAATACCTTTACGAAAGAACCAAGTTAATTTAACTAATTTATTAGTTTTAAAAATATTAAAACTTGGTTTAATTGTTATTGCAATTATATACTTTATCCGTAAGTTAAAGTTAAATTGACCACGTGGGAAGTTTCAAAAGTGAGTATGAAACATATTAATATTTTTTATGCAGATAAATGAAATAATGAAAACAACAAATATATTTTTAAACATTTTTTAATATTTGTACGAATATTGTATTTAAAATTTAGCATTATTCATTTTAATTATGTTTTTAATAATTTAACCTCTTCATCATGAAATGAGTATTATTACGGTATAAGATTTATCTTACTAGCGTGGTAAAATAAGGATTTCTAGTTATTTGATAATAATTTTTCGTGATTTTAAAATTGGAAATTAAAAACGCGTCACATTTACAATTACAGATGTACTGCTACTATAACGTATTGTTAATTACTCTCAACTTAATAGTTCCGTTTTTCACTTTCTATCGGCAGTCCCACGACTGCTACTGTTTTTTTTTTTATTTATTTTTTATGTGTTCACTATGATCATAGTGTAATTTTTGTTACTTAGTTTAATTATTTTTGAAAGAATTCGTTTTTACCAAGTGCAGCATATTATAGAAATGGGTCCCATTTTCAAAAGACAATATATAAATCAACTCAATTTTTAATCAATACTAACATATACAATGCTAATAATGTCTGTGTTTAAGTTAAGTATGTCTTTCACTCAATCACATAAAGGCTAATGGACCAATTGCAACACAATTTTACATGGACGTTCTTACAGTTGTAACATAATATATTAGCTTATTATAATTTTTTTTTAAAACCCCAGGGATACGACTGGTCTCTAAATTAGCGGAAAGAATGCCATTTTGGTCTCTAAAGTTTCGGTACAGAAAACAAATATCTATTAAAACTGCATGTTAAATGTAATCAACTGTTCTGTTTAAAATTGTTTTATAACAGTTAAACCTTTAAAATAATTTAACTGCTATTAGTAATTTATATTCTTGAAAGTATGGATTAATACTGATCTTAACAACACTTATATAATTATAAATATTGTTATAATTTTTGAATATAATTTTTACTATATATTTGAGGAAATATTAGGTATGCAGTGTTTAGCCAGTGCAGTAATGCAGGTATCCTAGACAGAACTACTATCTTAATAAATGTTCTATATTGGTACCATAAATGTACAGACTGTCATAAAGCTCATCTTAGTTGTATAAAAGTCGGCTCACGTAACCTATATATGTATAAATTAATAATACATTTATCAAGGAAACAAGGCAAAACCAACTACGGCACACACAAAAATATTGTATTAAATTTAAATGACAATACAAATACAAATTTTGTATTATTTTTTATTTGTAGCAACGAGGTAAACTTTAAATTGGCATCAGACAAATAATTTACTTGAACCAGAAGTGAAAATACATGTGAACATTCTCAGAAGCTGTATATGAAGCCGCGGGTATCTTCTGGTTTTTCATAAAGTTTTGGACAGCAAGAAAATCTTTGTGACTTTGATGAAACCAAACAATGTGCTACATTTTATTAGATAAAACTATTAAATAGCATATAGGGATCCAACCTAAATTATTATTACTTTGTATTGTAACGACTTATTCCCGTCTTAGTTTTCTTAAAACATCATACTAAGATGATCGTAAAAATTGTCGATCTTTATTGTATGCTGCTTATGCAAGGAGTATATGGTATTAAATGGGAAATACATCAACAAAATAAATACAATTTGACACAAGGTTCCAATATCAATAAATAAATCTGTAGGATAAGATTATTTTTGATCTCTACTATAAAGGACTTTTGTATGATTAGGCATCACGTTGTTACAGTATAATTACTAGGTCCATTAGTACCAAATATTTGCCGAAGGCCATTTAAATAGATTGCTGCGAAAGGAAATGAATGGACCAAAACACTTTGACGGAACACAAGTCAATTATTTAAGAATTAAAACGCAAATTCCCTCGTAACAAGGTGACGAATGGCAGCAGGATTTCAACATTGACTCTTTGACAGACGAGTTCGTTAAAATTTCTCTTTAGTCGGATCAAATTTGTTATACTGCATATTTACAACAGATCCTTGTCTGTGAAATACTTTCTTGTTTTTACTGCTAGATAATATAGTTTAAAGGTGGTTGTAATGATATAACAATGAAACTGTAATTTTTATATAATAATCTTTGAGATAGTCAATAGAGATTTTTGAGGTTATAGAAAGGCTATTTCATAATTAAAACAAACGTTGGAGCATTTACTGACGTATAAAGCTATATCCCACTCTGTTCGGTTATTTACATGTCACGTTATCAGCCAATTCCATGTAACGTGACAACTTCATTATAGTTATTACTGTAATTAATTGCTGACCCATTTACAATCATACAGATTTTATCTTGGGCAAGAAAATTACACTATTGTATGGATTTTGGACTTCACAAACATTTATATTATTTTAAAAGTACTATAAGAATAGTGTAATGTTTGGATGTTTATACCAGGTCAGCTAATAGGGAATAATCTAAGTATTACTCGTTAATTCTCTCTTCAGGGAGACATGAATGTTTGTAATTTTCAGAAAAGAGCAAAAAGGTATTAGAAACTTGTAAATTAAACTGTTACTTCTATGTAGTTGTTGATTAACATGTTTGTTCTTACCAACGGGTTATTAATACAGTTCAGGTTGACTAACCTGATCGTTATGAATAAAGTAAAGATTGTAAATTTGAAAGAATAGGTGCAACAGCTAGTACGCGAATAGACCGTTACGGAGACAAAGTATTTCGTAACAGATTAAAGCTTACCAGAGATATATGGGTAGTAAAATAATTTTATGTATAATAAACAGCTGCAGCATAACAAATTTTTTCTCAATTCACTACTTTTAATTGGTATTGGTAATAACAGGTTAAATCCCTTTAAGGAATCCAGAATATTATAAATGGACTGTTACTATATGTGAAGACCTATAAATCCATCAGAAGCTGGCGAACTTAAGCGTTGTGCAGATGAATTTGTTTTAGCAGGGTATATTATTCCTCGGATCGTTCTTTTCAGGCCGGTTTATACCTGCTTGGGCTACCAATACTGGGTACACTAACGTTGTTATCTATAATAACATGTACAGATTGTAGGTCCAAAAAAGTCAAGAGACCACCGGGTAATATATATTCATTGAGGTAAAGAGATAAGTTTAATCCATACGTCTATTGTACTTATGTGTATCATTTGTTTGTGTACGGGAGTAGCCCATACAAATAAATGGCTGCTTCAAGCTAAAATTTGGGGAGAACTTAGGCTGCCCAATTTGAATAGTGGAGACTAAAAAAAGAAGGAATCCCCATCTTATAAGATGTCATTTTGAAGATAATGTTAATGTTTATTTATCACTGTGGCTGTACAAAGAGCTCTGGGCACGTTGCAGCCCACATCCTAAACCCTGAGCCTTTCTGTATATATTTTTATTTGAAAAGATACCCTAATGACCTAAAAAGACTTACCTGCTTTGAATGTTTCCTCGTATTCATTTAAGTGTTAGAAAAACTACTTTGAGTTGACCAAGAAGGCATAATATAATCACTTATTATTAGGAAGTTATAATAAAACAAGTGCTTACAAGGTTAATTGTAATGTGTTTGCAGTTTTCTATGAATGGTTACTATGAATATATTGTAATAATCCTATATCATTAAGATATGAATAGAATAAAATGCAACAGCAGCTCATAATCGCGTTGATATGCAAATAAAGGCCACCAGTTCACTCTAAAGTTAAAGATAACTAACAATTTAATTTTTCATGTTTTGAATTAATTCATGTTATTTATATTTACAGATAGATTTTTATATACACTACAAATTTTAACTACTGCCAAAAAACTTAAAAATAACACAAATTAAAAAAAAATTACTCTAATATAATCATTTGAATGATAACAATTAAACGATTTATCGATTGCTAGATGTATGAGCATATTTCTGAAAAAAAGTTTTAGGAACTTCAAAAAGATTACGTTATACTTTTACTGATATCAATGTATTCTTTATTAGGGGAAAACATCATTATTATATTGCATTCTGGTAAATTTCTAGGAAATTCAAGATTTAATATAGTTTATTACTATTCCTCGTATTTGAGATTTTAAATAATGAATACATAATTTTTAATTTAATGTTCAAAACCTTCCGTGAATAAATTAAATATTAGCTAGTATTCGAGTTTCAGGTCATAAACTCGATATGATCATTCCAAACGATGATTTTACTTTACTTTAACGAAATATATTCTATATAAGAGACATGACGCCTAAAATGGAAAGGTTTAAGATGGCACAATAAATCAGGGTGACACGAATAAAGTAGGATAATTTGCATTTTATTGGCTGTCTTGTGTCTTACTTTTTATTTAAGCAGTCTGGCTTCAAATCCGGAGTTCAAACCGTAACTTAAAAGCTCGGAGGCAAGTTTATTACTGCCATTTCGTAATCAATATTGTAAGAATGATATAAAAACAGAGGTACTACTGCGCTATAGCTTGTCTTACAACAGCAGGAAATACGCACGTGCGCATAATGGATGGTTTACAGAAACGGGAAGTATGAAAGCGATAGATGTATATGATTGGTAGCACTCAAATTTTGCTATTTAGTTACAATGCTTACCTTAGTTGAGTGTTATTCAACTCGCATTTTTATTGAAACGATGGCAATGTGCAGATGGCAAGTAATAAATAAAAATTGCATTGTGTTCCTTTATAATTTTAATTAAGTTGATTTTGAAATGAAAAAGAATTCTCCAAAACATAAGCAAATCTATCGTACACCAGCCTGTACAGCCTGTTGTTCACTCTGCTTCTTTACAGTTGTATAGTTCAAGTTATCAGAGAGATTATTAGAGGATTTTAATAGCCATCTTTGTATAGAAACTGAAATCAAACTTCCAAATGGTATGAATTCAGTTCCGTAAACTAGTGCTTCAAACTAGTTCCTACAACATAAGGAGGTTATTGACAACTTGTGGATGCGAAACAAAGGCATTGCAATTTTCATGGATGGAGTTGATCAGAGCTTATCCGAAAGATCTTATAAAAAATAAGGTTCTGTATATATTCGTAATGTACAATGTAATTCGTACATTGTAATGAATTTAGAGATTTATTTACTGTGCTTTTGTACGAAATAAATTCAATAATTTCTAAAATATGTTCTATAAATATTTTATTTTTTCATTATTATACGTTTCTCTATCAAGCTTAAAGATTACGATGTATTAACAAGTTTTTAGTGTTCTTTTGAAAGGCTTAACACAATTTAATGGGCGATAGATTTTGTTTTGTGATTTATTTTGCTTTCATGTCTATGATACAAATAATTATTAGAGATTATAATTTTTCAATTCATTATAATCAACAAAAATCGTTTTGATAATATAATTAAAATAGACACAAATTAATAGTTTTTTACGTATTAAACTTACTAAAACATTACCTTAATCTTTCAAAATAAACAATATTTCCAGATAAACAGATCAGTAAGGGAGATTAGAGAATTGGGAAGAAGGAATATTTGTTTCAGCAAAACAGAATTTTGAAATTAGCAATTAATTTGCTATCTGCAGCAAATAACTACGGGATTGCTAATTATAAGATGCTGACGGTCTGAACACCATATCATTCTGGATTTGGTTGCTTAGAGGATTTTAAACGTGCAAACGCTTGTACCAAAGCTAATTGCTGAATCTTAATTGGTATTGAAGCTGACGGAGTGGAAATTAATTGGCTTAACATTAATGAATTTAGACTTTATATTCCTTAAATTGGTTCCAGTTACAGTTGCATTATACGGAACATTCTTCCACTCAAATACCGTTAACTGAAGTGTATAGGAACGTACTACCTTATTGGGCCACAAGAAATCTGTTGTCATTGAAACGTCATCTCACGTAAAAGCAGGCAGATGGACAGACAGACTGATGATCATTCATTTAAACTTTTAATTTTAAAATCAATAAAGTACTTCCTTTGACAAAGAAAACCAATACTACAGGGTTATAGTCTGTAGATCCTTTTTATTTAAGGATTGTAGAAAAAAAACGAACAGACAGAAGACACTGGACCTTTAACCTTTGCCCTCAACACCAATAGAGTTCTTCCTTGGACTCAGAGCAAGTACCAAGTTTAGTTCTCTATAGTATTTTTTACCACAATTTATCGTGCACTCAGTACGTACAGTATGTACGTTCAGGACAGATTCATGGACTAGCCATATACAGTTTGTCACCAGATTCTTTTTTGGTCATAGAGGATTCTATGTAACAATTCTACAGTCATTGGGCCTTTACCTATTATATCAATCTAGGACAATGAAAAAACAAACGCACACTAACAACAATTCTATAACACCATGTTGGGTCCATTGGAAGGATTAGCTTAAAGTTGTTTGGAACTAAATGGTTCATTGCAACCATATTAAAACAAAAGGGTATAAAACTACTTCGTAGTGGTTTTTTATTCTCTGCATAAGAAAGGAAAGATTTACACTATAAGTGTATTTCAGCCAATAAGAGTTAATCTGTAAGCGAAAAAATGAAGTTGAAGATGCAAGAATTTGTGCTGTTGTGAGTTTTTATTTAAACTCAAACACTGGAATTACAAAAGTAGAACACTTCGATAGGTGGAAGTCTTGTAAGTGGCAAAGACCGTTAACTGTTAAGCAGAACTAAACCCTACAACGACAGTTACTGCTGGGCGGATTACAACTTGGCCCTCTGGTTTGAGCCTCCTTCTTTGCCTTAGCGGCCTTTTCTTGACCGTACTTCACAATGAGTATTGTTTTAATTTTGTTATATATATATCTTTTTAATTAACCATTATTCGAACTGACATTTATATAAAATTATTTATATAAGTTACGTAATTTCTAAAATTAGAAATCATTTGTACAAAGAGTGTAAAATTTGATGCTCATTAAATGGCAGTTAACCTTAACAGTTCATTAATTCTGTATTTTGAGGAGCACTTGTAATAAAAAATATATAAATCAAATTAAAAAAAAAGGAAATCACAGATATAAGTTTATTTAAAATTTCCTATCAATAAATTTCTTTGAATACTAACACATTTTGAATAAACCACATTAGGATCATTTTAAAAATACAACCCGTAACAGGTCAAAAATGTGTATAAAAAGGAATAAACCTCAAAATTAACATTTGGATTATTCAGAAACTAAGGAAATTCTATTTCTTTATTGAAAGGAATTTTAACTGCTCTATCTTATAAAAATAAATTCAATTTTCAACTTTAATGAACAGTGTTTACATTGTTATAGGGTGATTTAAGAAGTGTCATATGATATAAAGAAAGACTATCTAACAATTGGTTAAAAATAATGATTTTAGTAGGTTGCACAACATAACCTAAGTATCTTTCAGACTACTTTTATTTTTGACTTATTGCTCATAGTGTGAATGTTCAGTTTAGTTGCAGTTCACCTTTCCCTATTTAGGCAACGTCTTAATTTTGAATCTGTCACAAACTCAACACCTGGAATCTGGAGTCATGTTCTTCTGAAAAGATTAAAAAAATGCCGATGAAGATCAAAATGAACTATTTATTATCGTTCGAGAGGCAATTAAAGACAAGTATACTACGAAATATAGCGTTAATATAGGTGAAGAGATATTGAACTTATCAGGCGCAAAAATGAGTACAATTAAAATCGAGACAAGTATACTATGGCGAAATATAGCGTAATGAATGTTGAGTTTAGATATTATTCTTCTTAGTTGACGTGTTCAGTACACACTTTTCAAAAATTAGTTCAAGGTAATCTACGATTTTTAGTAAAATTAATATGTAACCATGGTGAAGCAACCAAAAATTTTCTCATACAATGAATGAGTTTAACTCCAATGTTCACCTTCTTCTTAATACAGCTTCGGAACCTGTACGTGATTAGTCAAGACTTTTCAATAATTAGTTCAAGGTTAATCTACGAAATTTTTAGTAAATTAATAATAAATATATTTGATATTTATATAAGCCCACAGAACTCAAAATTATTGGCTCAGAGTTTATATTCATGTCAAAATATAGTTTGCGAAAATCCTAAATCATGTAATTTCTTAAAATATCTCAGATGTACGTCAAGATAATCTCCAGTGTATACATGTTTAACTATTAATAAGTACCATTTAAAATAGTCCCACAGTTACACTGTATACTGCCGATTTATAATAACCCTAGATCTAGTTTTCAGGCCTATTTTCAGATATTATAAAACATCAACTTAATTTGTTTCCCAGCTAAGTACCCAATTTTGTTTCAATGAGGGCTGTCAAAACTTAAAAAAATTATGTTCTTACTAACCGAAGAGTGTTTTAATTTTTTAGGTTCTTTGTTGCACATGCCCGAGGCCCATGTTCTGATACGTTAAATGCTTAAAAGAAGTATATAGTTTTTTTTTTTTAATTTAAAGTAATAAAATTTATTCACCAACAGGACAGGCCAGAATTTTCTAATCATAATTTGGACGACATCTTGTTCTTCAACCTAAGTTTAAAAGGTTTTAGAATTAATTGTGCTATTTTCACACTATAGTTTTTTGACTTATTAAAAATAAAGTAAAAAACAAAAATTTTTATTTTTACAACTTTGATTTAATGACTCACTCTTAAATTTTTTAAAACATTCAACTAATTTAATCAAATGTTCAAAGTAGTAGTCCTTTTTCACTTAGTTCGTATACAAAATATACACAAAATATGAACATTTTAATTTTTATAAATTAAATTAATTTTCCTTATGATAATTTCAATGCAAAACATTTTTATAGACTATGGATTTCACCTTAAAGTATGTAGAAAGACAATTTTTAGTAACATTAAAATTTCTAGGTTTAGCCTTGTTAAAAATACTATTCAGGAGGTAGAAAATCATACGTTTTTACCGTCTGTATGTATTTTTCTAGTTATGCTGAGTATTTTTCAGTATTATAAATCATCAAATTCGTTATCAAAAATATGTCCTCCAGACTACCATTATTGTAAATGAATAATCACTAATCTGACTCTAAGATTATTTAATACAAAAAAATTATATTTTGGTAAAAAAAAAAATCCAGGCATAAGCAACCGATATTTGCAATTATTAAAATCAATTGTGAGAAACGATTAACATTAGTTTTAGGGGTTTACACATACTTCAACGCGAAATATTTATCAAATGATTTGCCAACATATCACACTTACACATGTATTTGAATATTAGACATAGATGGGATCAAAAAGTGATATTAACAAAATAATGTACTTTTGTGAACATTGGTATATGTTTCAAAGAAGCTCTCATCTGCTTTCAAGTATGCCACTCCGTGTCTACCTGAAATAAATGGAATCCCGATCGCTTGAATGCACGGCCAGTTTTGAAACCCTTTGCATACTAGAGTGCTTTCAATTTTGTTTAAATTATAAACACAATAACATCAACATAAAGTATGATCTCATTAAGCTATCAGAAAAAGCATTTGATAATTTTAAATGTAGAAGAAGTATTATGATTTAGTTTACAAAGTTTTGAACGATAGAAACGTTAAAATAAAAAAAAAATCCAATCTGCAAACAGCTATTAATGTTGTTGAGTTTTGTAACGTTAAAGCTTAGGGCACTGTGACGGAATATGCGTATTAAGTATAAAATTGGTTTCAAAATAAGCAATTCCTGACGAATTTAAAAAAATTTTATAAGGGGGGGGGGGGGGGGGGGGGTGCGGGGGGGGGGGGGGGGGGTGGGGGGGGGGGGGGGGGGGGGGGGGGGGGGTGGGGGGTTATCTTCTTAAGGGGGGGGGGGGGGGGGGGGGGGGGGTAAAATTGATTCTAAGTATGGAAAAGTTATTCATATGTACGATTATTACTGGTTAGGAATGTGTCTTGGTTTGTATTGGTTTTTTTTAATTTTAATGTTCTCCTATACCCTAACAGAGTAACTTTCATCTTTCGATGAACTTAATTACATTGTATCATTTACAACATAAAATAAAATTAAATTTACATTGGTAAGTAAATATTTTAAAGGCTTTATTATTTTGAGTGAGTATAAACTTACGTTGTAAACCTAACTTTACCGAGAAAACTCTGTGGATTCCTTTATTGAAAACACAATTCGAGATTGATCACTTGTTTTAGCTAAACGGTTTCAGTTAAGGTTAAAGTTGGGCATGCATTATATTGGGTATGCGTATTATTGGGTATATGAATATATTGGGTAAAGTTTGGGTAGTTATATATGTATATATTGCTATAAAATATCTCTTAAATTGAAAACACCTAGAAGCTGCATTTGGTGTCAAAATGTCGAAAATTTGATTAATTTACGTTAAGCTCAGCCGGTTGCACAGCAGTCACCACAGTTTAGACGTCAGCTGCCACTTTTGTAATTCCTTTGTTTAAAATTGTTACATGACGGTCAACAGTTTCTCGTTATTATTTGAATCGTTCCAGTGAAATAAAATATTTTGGGTATTGATTACTAACTATCAATACAAGAAAATATATGTAGTTTTTATGTCAAGAAAGTACTGGTACGACGGAAATACAAATTTATATTTACTCTTTATTTATTTTCTAAAATTCCAGTCCTAATAGTAATACATTTTAATATTGCTCGTGTTATTTTTGCTGCATCACTTATGCATGCACCTAGGTACGAACCTTGTATAAAACGTTGTTAGATCATTTCTGTTGTTTTACATTATTTTACATGTTTAAATATTCAATTAGCAAGGTCGAGTAATCGTAGTTTCGTTTTTTGAGGTCTTATTAGAAATTTGTAATGAAATATGTAAGTAATGGATGAATAAAGGAAGCTGCAAATTCAGATTGTAGATTAAGATACTTTGAATTACCAACCAACCACCTACGGGAAAATTTTAGTATTGTTTCCTTGTTGTATTAAAAAAGAAAAATTTACTTTGAGATCAAAAAAAACTTTATCAGAAAGTCTTTAGAAAAAGACGTCGATTGTATTATACATCTGTTTGGTGCTTTTTTGTCTACTAAAAAAACTTAATATGTTTTTAGTTCGTTGAAATTGCATGAATTCGGTTAAAATTTATTATGTAAACATCCAAAAACTAAGCATGAGTACAGATTTTTTTTGTAAATATAACAAAACATAAAAAGTGTTCCTGTTGGTATGAATTATAGCTTAGACTAAAAAAATTAAAGGATGAAACTCCAATCATCGTATAAGATCTCTAAAAAAGGGTTTCTTATAACCTTATCGACCGACAGTCTGAAAATAAAACAGAGGCGGGCTAACGCTAGCGGATGTTTCAATTTATTTATAAAAACTGGTATTGAAAATTGTTATTCCTATGTTTCACATATTTCATGAATTCCCAGGCTCTCTCTTAGTCTAATTGAGCCAAACTTTTGACATACATGTACATTTCTGACGTAATATTCAATACTTCAATAATTAATATTCTTCTTATTATTACTTGTACTATATATTTTCTGGATCGGAGGAAAATCTTTGATTGATCTCTTAAGTGAAGTAGTTTTGCAAACCAGTCTATAAACGATATTAATTTGTAGGTTTAATTACAGTGCATTTTTCATTAGGTTTTTATACAAATAATCGATTTATAGTCACAGTATATAAACAAAAAGAAATTTTATAAGAATCATAACACATTCACGAGCTATTAATAGAGTTCATACTTAAACGGTTCTAGAACTGGAAGACGACGTGTTTGTAGTAAAACATTAACTGATCAATACTATTTATGCAAGTGATAAATATTAAGAGTAGGAATTTAGGTTTTTCTTGGATACATTAACAGCCAATAAATTATATTATGCTATATCATCAGAATACCGGATAATCCTACTGAAATTCTTCAGACAATATAAAAAAATTATGTGGGCTATCTTAATTGTTGAATACTAGTATTCCAGGATTGTTATAGGATACAATTTACTTAAGTTGTACTTGGAGGCCTAAAGCACTTCCCCCATTTTCGGGTGATCAAGAATGCCGCTTGGATAACAGTTTCGGACAGAACGTTATTAAATTGAGTAGACGTTACTGCAAACTGGAAATGTCGTCCTTTAAAGCGGTTACTGTAACGTAAATTATGGGTATCAAAAGATTTGTATTTCTTAAAATTACGATTATTTTAGAATTTACATATGCATTTGTTATTATCTTCATCCTTACCACTTCCATTCTGATGGTATAGTTATCTTTTTAATGCAATGTGTGTAGAGTTAATTAGCATCAAAATTACTGTTTATTTCTATTTACTGTTTTGCATAATTCTTTAGAACAAATATACACGTTGAAACGGGTTACATGCTATCGAGTATATGTGTAGTAAGGAATATGAATATTTTAAAACATGTACTGTTATACACAAAAGAAAAATTAACGACTAATAATTGAGCGGTATGATTTCCGTAAAACAAGCTATACGAATCATTATATGTTTCAAGGCTAGTAATAATTTATTAATTTACCAGGATTGTAAAGGTTTAGATTATTAAATAGCATATTTTGAAACGTTTAATCCAAACCTTTAAAATTCTCTCAAAGGGAAGTACAGCTGACAAAACTCTTTGAGGAGGGACACAAACCAATTATTTTACAGATTAAAAAACACAAATAACTATGTAAAACAGTGTGACGAATAGATAGCAGGGATCAACAATACTTTTTTGTATACGTGTTTGTTAAAATTTCTCGTTAGTGTGATCAAAAATTTGTTACATCACTGGAGTTATACAACAGTCATTTCTGTTTGCAAAATCACGAGTATAGAACTTTGTCGGATAAGAAAATGAAAGCAATTTATTAATATGTAACCCTGAAACTTAATTTTCATGAATAACTAATCACGTATGGTTGTATTCACTAGCGATACTAAAAACTAAACTTGAAAATTGTATAAACCATGAAAAATTATTTCGAAATATTGAAAAAACACACAGTCCTTATTACACTTCCTCGGGTTTTTAAAATTTAATATAATGACTACATAACTCGATATAAACGCGGAGTATTACTCAATCGTTTCTTTATTTCTTATTAATTAATATAATGGAAATTTATGATATTTAATTGTTAGTTTTTACATACTTTCTTATGGGTTAAAATTTATTGAGAGACCATTTTGCTGCAAAGATTGAGAAGCGATGTACGTATATAAGTTATCCAATATAATAATGGGATACCTTGGGATTCAATACCATTTGTTATTTCTAGATATAATGTAATTAAGCTCCTAAAGTCTTCATGGTGGGCACGTAGGTTTGAAAACAAACAGAAAAATTCATCCAATGTTTTATTTATTTAGCTTCCTTAGCTAAAATTAAGTTGATCATCAGAACACAATCCACCTGAATTAAACCTATCCCTCAGATTGCTGCAATTGAATAATCTCTGAATCCCTTCAAATAAATTTAAATATTTATTTTTCAATATCAGGTAAATCCACATGACCTGTAGGGATCTGAAACATTAAGTTTCCAAGGGGAATTTCAAGGAAATATAATGATTGATACAATTAATTGCAAGAAGTCCTCTGGTTTTCAGACCACTTTATTTATAACGGATTCCGTTACTGAATTCTGAGTAGCGTTTAGAAATTTCTTCCTTCCAGCCCCCATAGTCATCGCTTTTCATATTAATACAAGCGCTCCTCGATGTCAAGTTTTGATTCTTTTGCCGTGATTCAGGATTATGACCTTTGGTATCATAAGGTGGATTCAGTGACTTACTAATCTCTTAGAGCTATTTGGTGCACATTCTAAGGCATTGGAAAATCAATATAATAATTTTATAAAACATTAATGACCTTTACAAATGGGCAGTATAAGTTTGAAAGGAGAAATAAACATTTTTAAAAAGAACATCCTGATACCATTAGAGTCATATCAGAGGTATTTCCTTCCCCCTGTGAAACCCAGTACGGCTTAAGTTCTAACAAGAATAAAAAGTTTTCCCAGCATAACAGACGATTTCGCCTGTGAAAGGAAAGACACCTAAATCTCACCAGTTTACTAATCCAGGTCCTTGTTGGAATCCAGGTCCAGCAATGGTACATAAATGTTAAAGAGGTTTTACATATAAAGATGTAAGACACATATCCCCAATGAAAAGTTAAATAGCTAATGAATCGAAAATGATATGCACGTTTATTTTTTCAGTCGCGGGAATAAATGATTTTAGTATAATTCCCATACCAAATGTCTACAATTATTGTGTAATACCTACGTATTTTGAGGTTAACTTCTTTTATATTATTTGTTTGAATAGTATATAAAGAAACTGTAGTTACTTGTAGGTTATGTTCTTTTATTTCCTATTGAAGTTTTTCCTATGTCTAAATCTAAAATGTGACTTTCATTTATAATTTGCTATCTTTAAATTCCAGAGAGCAATATGATAGTAAAGCGCATATGAACTATAGAACCATTAATAGTTTTTTGGCTAGTTTATACCTCGTAAAAATAAGCATCCGTGAATTTCTTCTATTATTTTATAATGTTAATCAAAAAAGGGGCAGTATAACCATGCAAACTTTTGTGAAAAAAGCCGTTTATCCTTTTATCATGGATTTTTCTATTGAAATGTAAATAACTTTTAAGACGTGATTATCATTAAATATTATGTTTTATATAAGTGAAAGTGTCATATTTTAAGGGAATTCATATAATGCTCTCCTTCTATAATAAATTTGAAAAACGCACCGACAATTTACCCGCAGTTTCCAACTATTAATAAGTTCATAGAGAAACATGACACCCTTTTAAGTTTGCAATATGCCCAAAACGGCAATAGGCAATAAACTGCTAAAGGAAAATCAGAACCGAAGAGGAGAAATTCATTACAACCACTCTCAACTACCGGGGGGTCTCGTCCATTGGTAATTTAATGTGTTCATATTTGCACACTATTTTATACAGTTTAATAAGAGATATTTGAAATATATAAAATTTATGCGTATGGTTGTTTAAGATATTTGTTTTTTATTTTATAAGTCGGCCTAGGAGCTGTAATGAACAAAACATGATTGAAATGGTTATTCATCCATTTTATACACCGCTGAGACTGTTTAAAATAAAAGTATTATTATCTATTTAGAAAATTCTTCAAAGAGATTAAGTAGAGTGGTTAGTAATATAATGCGTCGAGGCAAATTGTCAAGGCACTGGAACAACTAACGGCAGGAACACAAATAATATTTGTAACTACGTTGTGGTGTAAAAAATATACGCTGTTGTGACGACAAATAAACAAAACTGGATTTGGACAAATAAAGTAAAGTTTACAGCAGCTTCATCGTTCACACGCGTTGAAGCAATGTTTATCCCGAAACTTGGAAACAACTTCCTTTATTAATGTAGGAAAAGTGTTACAAATACAAATTGTTCATGTATGTATTTTCATGGTACATAGTTTTAAAATATCCAAACGCAATAGTAAGTTAAATTCTCAATAAAGTTTTTAATATTTTGTTAGAAATTAAATTGCTCTGAATACTTAGTTATTGAACCCGAAATTTTAATTATTTAAAAAGGACATAGTCTTGTAACACACACTAAAGGACGGCTGGTGAAAATTGAGAAATCATCTCATAATGACAGGTTCCACTATGAAGATGGGTATGGTTACATTAATGGGTTTGTATTGATTAATGTACCTGTTTTCAAAAGACAAAAAAACAACAAAAAAAGGAGGAAAACGGATATTAAAATCTACTTGTATTTTTTCGGTACTAACTGGTAAAGACTCCAATATATTTATTTTATTGGGAATTGATAATGCTCATGAGAGTGATCAATATTTTTTATATGCTAAACTTGAAATATTGTTTGTGGCTGACGTGATAAGGGGGGATTAAGATGCTGCTCCCAGCCGACCATTTTATATTTTTGGTGTCTAGCTGATTCTTATGCATGCAGAATTTTCCTTTCTGTAAAAAAACATTCTCTTCATTTGGTCCTTGAAATTTATTCTAAGCTCCAATTGTAGAAATCGTATCATGTTACATAATGTTTCAGATAACATTTTCCAATAGTTTAATGAAAGCAGTTTCTTCCACTATCATTGCTCCTCACATTTTGCTTCCTATAAGACCAATAGATAATAAAATATATTTTGTATACTATTTGAAAACGGTGTAAAAAATTCCAGCATTTTACATGTTCAGTCAAGTTAACCAAAAATCTTTTTAATCAGTAATAAGGGCAACACAATTTTCAAACTGTATTGAAAACGATAACCTAGTATCATTTATTTTTTGTATTCCTTTATAGCATTGGAAACTATTAATTTAAACGATTTGTTAGCTGAATTGTAGAGAGCATGTGATACTATACCACTGAACCTGACCGAGTCAATGATGCAAGTCCGTGTTACTGAATATGAGTGGCTATGTTAACAATTGGGTCTAAGTTTAACCAAAATTTTTGCACATCCGCTGACAATGGCTGACCTCGCTAATAGGAAAATACAAAGGGTGTGTTTTACGCTGGCCGAAAACAGGTTGGCAACAGCGGGCATAACGTAACTCAGTTAGTAAAGAACCGTGACTCTATTTATATTTACCATACTCTGCATGGTATCATTTAGAGAATACTGGCCACGATATTCCCCACGACATATAACTGAAACCTTTATAATCTCGTGCCAAGTTTTATTGAGAAGCAAGCAACTCGCATCTAAAAAGAAACTGTAACACTTAAATCCAAGATTCAAAGAAAAACATGTTTTCATATATTTTATAAGTAATATTTAGACGCTTTCTAAGTAACCGGGGACCAGTTCTAAGAAAACTGAATGGTTGAATGGTTCTACCTTCTAATATTATTAAAGAAATTAGAAAAGGAACGTTATATAAGCATGGAAATTTGAAAATGTATCCGTATCAATACTTGTAAGAAAGAAGTGAAAATATTTGTAAAATATGTTAGTTTCAAATAAATATTATTCAATATTTAAATCAAATATTCAAAAATAGGGAATAATTTAGCTTCTAGATTCTCATGGACTCTGGAAAAATATCCGGCATCTGCGCGATTCTGGATTTTGAAAAGCTGCTTCAGAAGTATCTAAATGTTATGAGAAAGGGTTTTCTAAAAAACTACTGTTATCTATTGGAAACACTGAATGACTTGCACCCGGCCGTATCTAGAAGGTGACCAGTAGCAGGCTAGGCTTTTCTTTAAAGGCCACCAAAAACTTAGAGGTCTGTAAAATCCCCCCGCCACGATTTTTGCCTTAGAGGGCTCTCTTTGCATTCTTCTGCAGTTTTTCAATTACCACGTACTCCCGACGGGGGTACCAACGTATTAAAAACTTTTAAACTCCAACCAAAACGTTTCCAACAATGGCGAGGCGTAGATAGTATACACATAAGAGTTTTTATTGCCACTCGCTTTTAATAGGAAAACGTGAAACTAGCGTTATAATCACTCGTTTTGTTTGTGCTTTAAACATAATAACAGGCTTTCAAAGTCCAAGTAAATAAATGAAGTTATAAGCTATGCCGTTATTGTTGATGTGATGAACTACTAGCTTTGCATGAGAAAAACCGTTGCCTCCTTTGGATACAAAGGGGTGTAAGGAGAAAAAACCAAATATCAAATCAAATTATTATATCCTCCCAATACGGTCAAGATTTTGTATTCACAGCCTAAGTGTATCAAAACAGTACCAAGTCCACAGATCCAAAAATTATTAAATTAGAATAGTTTTTTTCAGTTCTAGTTGATTAATGTTTACTAAACTGCTGTCAATATATTATATGGGAATATTATATTTATCTATTATATTATCGCGAAAACTAAGCAGATGTTTTTGTCTCGAAACCTATTACAATATAGAAGTTTTGATTATGCCTTTGAGAGAACTACATGTGTTGATACCTTGGAGACCCCAATAACCATTTATTTCGATTAGATCGCATATAAGCAAAACCTTGGAATATTTATCTTGTTATCGTAATATACCAGATGCCCAATAGCAGATCTCCGAGCTGAAGGAATCTCTTCTGGATTCTAGTGGTAACATGTGATACAGATTTACCGTATGACTGCCAAAGTATTAACACCAGAAAAAATACTGAAATACGTTGACCTCTAGTACACCTAAACACATTTGCTAAAATGTAATTGTATGTTATTTCTATTGTCACATAGCCTGAGTATAACGATTTTGGATGAAATAAAATTAGATCCATATGATTTTTGACAGACCAATGTGATCTTAAATAAACGATTTTTTAAAATACGCAATCTCTGTCAGGGTTTATAAAGATTTATGTAAAGAGTGATTCGTAAAATAGGTTAAACATGCAAAAACATATGTTCGACACTCTCAAAAGGTTAATTCGTGTAAAATACAGGCAACAACGGGGGACCACCAAACCCGGATCCAATGGATTTATGTGTTCGTTGCGTCATTTGCATGCTTAAATTTAACTTCCCGATTATTGGTTGAACAAGAATCAATGTCCTTCATTGTCCGCTTTTACTTCATTAATCATTTATAAGGAATACTGTTCTGTGAATTATAACTCCACGTGGTATACATTACGGATCTAATCATTACATTTTTAGAGGTGGTTTTATTTTCTTACTGATACTCAAAGGGAGATAATACATGTGATTTTCCCAAATCTTATCTATTTTCCTTCCATGATAACATAGAGTCTATTTAATCTATTTTTCTATATAATATTAAAACTGGAAAATGCTATACGCAATATTTACAGTTTCCACGTAATTCTTTAAATTATATTTTTTACACAAAGCAAGGCTTTTCAATAAACATGAAACGAATTCTGTTCAAATCACCTGTTGTATCAATCAGTATTATATTTTCCCACACCCTTCAAGACTTTAGCTAGATTTCATTAGAAGTGAAGAGACCCTCGGGGGTTGAAGTTGTGGAATTTACGGGTTTTACCGCGTGATGTCCTTTTCATTATTCATGTTTCTCTATCTGGTCAAATTTTTCAAAACCAAAAAAATCATAAAAGTAGCACAGTCTCATCTGCTTTCAAACTATTTTTTGCCAGTTTGAAGGAATAATAAAGTTTTAAACTTTGGCAAAACATTTAGAAATTACTAGTTACAAATTCAAACGTGTGTCATATTACTAGATTAAAAAATAGTTTAATCTGTGTGCATACATCTTGTTACGTGTGAGACCCAATAACCCAAATTTCCCGGATATTTTTCTTTGTTGTACTTCAAATAACATTAATTACTCTTAAACTATTACCAGAAACTTACTCGTGACTTCGCACAACAATTTCTGCGGAAATATAGGGGAATCCGATATAGTCATTTTCTTTTTACATGCCGTAAAAAACCACTCCAGTGAAATATAATTAAACTGATCAGTTATCCACTGATCTACACCAGACAATAGTTGGACAAGCAGTTTGAAAAGAAAACTAAAAAAACTGTATTTTGGAGTCGTGCCATCTGGCAACAAATATATATTTTAACGAATAAGTTTTAGTACGTAATTGATTTCTATGAAAACTTTTCATATAGTTGAACCCTACATTCAAAGTCTACACAAAATATCTTTATTGCATCTTTTAAGATGTAATACCATGGAGATAATGATGTTTTAGAAAAGGAAACGCTAGGCATGTATCATGTTTACATTTGGGTTATCCTTATTTAGTACAAAAAAATTAGTAATGTTGTTCTCAATGGTGTCTTGATAATTGAAACACCCTTTTTTGGACAGTCACATGTTGTTTGATATATGACATTATATGGGTTTGTGATGATTTTGTACTCCATAGCCAAATTTTGGTCTGAGCGTTACTAAAATACTTTTTACATTGAGTCTTATGTGTTAACTGTGATGAAAAGTGAAAGTAGCGGGAATAAAACACATATCTTAAAAAACTAAGTACAATCATCTTATATTGACATGTTAGATTTTTATTTTAAATTTAGACTAATTTAAAGCAATAACAGAGTGGAAATGTGTTCTTATATAAACTGGTGAAATGATCGTAGTTAATGAGAATAATTATTGCAAAATTCATTAGTAAACTACACAAAACATTGTTCTTTGTTGTTAAAAATTGTTGTGTGTTCTTTCAAATACGTTAGTACAAATCAGTAGGAGGTTAGTGATGTTTCATTTGTTCATCTAAAATTTCAAACAGTATGATATGATTGTATAATAAACATTTATCAATTAATATCGAGCGCAATTATTACATGCAAAATCGTGTTAATACTTTGTTCTAAAATTGAAAAGAAATTTATAAAGTTGTAAATAATATTTTAAAAGCAAAGATTATTATTTATAAATACGGGAATTGCTAATTTATAATAGTTTCTTTCTGTTCTTGCATAATGTGTTTAGATATATGAGGTAATAACGCATACTGTAATATAAAAGTAATGAGTTTTATTCATATGTTATAGCAGTGTGTTATATAATAAATTAGTATTATAGATCAGGCTGTTATACGTGGTGTTTACGCATTAAATATTAAAGCTCCAGAGTTTTTAATCTAAATTCATTGTTGACAATAGGCTAATCATAGTACTATATTAATATTAATGCTATTTCATGGTTAATGTGTATACTTATATTAGCATTCTAACATTTTAGCATACGTATTTTTTTTTAAAACTTCGTGCAATAGAATGTGTAAGTTGCTACGGCACGTTTCAATTCAGTTAAAATAAATTTGTAGAATTAGCTTGATGATATATCCGCATGATATATTTTATTTGTAAGACAAAATATATCATAATCGTGCTGGGAAAGGCAAGCCTGATAGTATAACGGATAAAAGAGAATGGTTTTTTTGGGGTTATACGTGAATCAAGTAAAAACGATTTATTTTACCCTTTGCTGACATAGACAGGTTCTATAAAAATATAGAGGAGCAAAGAGCGTTGTAATCGGAAAGTAAAAGTTGGGAACTTATTATTCAGCTCACTTAATAAACCATTTTATTTTTTAAGTTAGCCAGAAACTATTATATTTATTATTATTATTATGAATATGTTCTTTTAGTTCCTTCTTTGAGCTTTTTTTTTTAAGAGTTTTTAATCATAAAAAGAGATAAAATTAATTAATATTCTTGCGTTACCATGTAAAACATCACTTAATGATCTTCAAACAACATTAATATGTAACAGTAGTACGAGACTGGTATGTTTTAAAGGCACGTAGGGAATACAAAGCAACGATACAAATTACAAAACATCAAACAGGATAGCGCAAAATAATAGGGTTTCAAACTTGGGTTACCTATTAAAACAGCATATTATTGTGTGCATTGCACGTCGAGAAGTTGGGTTATTGTTACTGTATAAATACAGTAATAATGTATATGAACATTTGAGTTCACACCCTTTATCAAGATTATTGTATAGTGTTTTATGCTTTCTGAATATCTGATGTGTCAGCTTAACAATCCTTGGCTCCAAGTCTTTGTTTCTTGGCTCTTTATACGCTAAACGGTTTACCTTTGACTTGATGTTGTGAAACAAATACCAGTTTTCAACTTTTAATCAAGTGCTATAGTTGTTTTACAGCTCGTTTACAGTGTGTTCAATTTGAGATGAAACAGATATTTCCAACTAAAACGCACGAGTAAACCTAGAGTTTAACATAGAAAACAACAGTTAAGATAAAGTTTGTTCTAATCCCAAACATTTGGAAAGTTGTGAAGTCTTGCTAGAATTCTTCTTAGACTAGGAGGTTCAAATTCAGGTGCAATTGTACTCTTTTAAATAAAATCATATACTGGTTACACGCAAAACAACCACATTCGATTCTTAAGTGTATGATAATTTACAAAAATTCATTGCAGCACATAATCACACCATTCTCCTTAGTTAACATTTGGTAAAGTTGAATAACTTAAAATACAAGTTTAATTAAAAGCTAAACTACTAATATTAACAAGGTATATTGTCTAGAAAACTGTTTTTAACAACATAGAAAACATTAAAAATATTTGTTAACGAATAAATCAATTTTAAATTATAGTTGAATGTCAGTGATCAAAAATAGTCAGGATTCCCCCAAAGGGTTGAGTAACTTTACATATAACAACGCGTAAATTATTACGAGTGATGGTTCTATGCTTAATTAATGCTCTTCCAGTTGTTAATTTAACACAAATCAAACTCTCCTCTGTCACAGGCGCTCATCAGTAATTCACTAAGGAGTATGGTTGTGTGACCTAATAAATTTAACTATATTATTCTTACTGAAATTTCTCCTGCAAAATCCATGAATCTTAGTTTAAGAATCTCCCACTTTTACATTTCACAATAAACTACTTAAAAAAGACCTTTGATTAAGGCACACTCAGAAGACAGAATTTGAACTTTCTTAGTGAAAAAACCATGATAAAATAGCTGGACTCCTATGATTATTTTTGCACGTAATTAGAATCTGTATCTGGTGGACATTTTTTATTTTTTAATGGATTAAAAAAGAAAGTAAATGGCATCAGAGTAATTCTTATTATAAAAAGGGTTTTGCGTCTCGGAGGAGTTAGTATTGGCCTGAATTATTAACTTTCATTTTCCCAAAAATCTTGCGTTTGCTCTTAGTCATACGCTACCCAAAATACATGTCTTATTATAACTACAGATATCTTATTTGAACTTATTTTTAATTAAATAAATATATATTTATTAATTTATATATATAAATATGACTTATATATATCTATATATATAGAATATATATCAAATCACAATACTAACCACTTTATAAAATAACCTACCTTATTGGTATTTATCATTCCTATAATACTCTGGCAAAGACAAAAAATACATTAGATAAAATGAGGAACATAGATAATAGGTGGGACAGATTTTAAAAATTTGCTAGTGTACGCCTGTTTTTCTAATCTATTTAAAAATTTAGTGTTAGTTTCTCTAATAATATTTGAAAACTATTTTACAGGGGTATACATATCTTCATGCTTATCCTTAGTCGTCAAACGTACGTCAATGATGTTAAATCGTTTTTGTAGAGGTTTAAAGGGCTTAAATTGAGTTAACGCATGGAAATCCGCCGGGAAGCTTCACCACACTTATTTTATCTCCCTGCTATATCATTAACAATTATTATGAGAGTTCCTTACATGGGAAAAGTTTATGCCTAGGTTGAGGGGGGCCAATCGTCTAGCTGCATTGTTTGTAGACAAATTGAATACATAAAAAAAAAAACGAGTCGATGTAAATTTGAATACAAGTGCAGTATATGATATTGATTCTGAATCCATGTTCCGCTATACTAATTTTATTCAAAGCGTTGAGTCAAGAAATTTATATCAGGGTTTTTAGGACATTATAGTCATAGAATCGTATTCTCCTTAGTCTGGGAAAAGTGAACGGCATGGACCTTGCATTGACTTTTCAGTCATTTAAACTCAATCTGCATTGATTGTTCTCGTGTATTAAAAATGTGATTTTAACCAATACTGGATGAATTACAATTGCTTTCATTTCGCAACTGCTATGTATTAAAGTTAAATACTATCCTTGTAACAATTAGTATTTAACATGTTATTACTAATGTATATATTGTATATAATATATATATATATATATACTATATAGTATACTATATATATATATAATTGTATAAATATATTTTCATGTAACAGTTATATGTGAGGTGGAATTTTCAGAAGTGTAAATATGCCTGTATTTGATCCCAACATATAATGTTATGTAAACATGGAAAACGTTTTAACCCAAAATTTGTCCTGTGTGGATGTTGTATGAAACATCCATAAATCCCGGCCATCCCAAAAACCCACAGGTTCTTCAGAAACTTTCGCGCATTTATTGTAATAATTATATATTTTTACTTTGTTTTTTATTTATATATAGAAAATTTAAAAAAAGTTTTATATTATAATGGGTCACTTTTTGCAGGCCGTGTAGGGGCATGGCAGTTTTGGTGGTGCTTTTGGTCACTCCAATGAAGATTTATATATTTTCAACTTGATTTAATTAAAACATTGTATTAAGTTAATCTCAAAATATATTTAACCCTTTTATTGTATTTTTTTTATAAAATGATTATTTCAGTATATCTAACAGTTAGAATTAAAATGAGCCCTTTACTATTCTTTTGTATAAATTGTAATTATGATCTATAATTTTGTAAGGGTATGTTTGTAGTATTGTTTTTTATTTTTTTCATACTATCTTGGGGTTCAGTGGAAGGAAAGCCTTAAACAAGCCTCAAAATTCTGCCATAAAATTACATTTTCCATTTCATAGGTCCATCTCAGTAATAGTATTAAATTATGTTGTTTTCATTAATCCTTATTATTTTTTAAAATGGGCATATTGCCCCTTTGTTCATTATTTATAAAAAGGAGTTTGAAAATTTTTTATTTCATTTAATTTATTAGATGTGAAATTTTGAATTTTCCATTTAAATTAATTAGGATATATTCATAATAATTCACTGTAAATTAATTCTAATAGGGGAAATAGCCTCTGAGAAACAAGGGGAAATCTGAATAATTTTCTTTAAGTTTTGCAGTTTGTTTAATATTTAAAGTTATTATCTATGGTGAGCGCTTGGGGTTATTTTTACCGTATCATTGTTTGATTCAAATTATTTTGTTTATCTTTACAACTTTGAATAGCCCAATAGAAAAGGATCTTTAGGGAAAAATTTAAATTCGGGGACAGAGGATGTGGAAATAAAAATTGGGTATCACTATTGGTTCTCTGGCCTGTTTTAGTCGCAAGTTCTCTTTGCCAATTTTATAGTTGTTTAGTTTAAATTGACTTAGTGGCAGAATATTTGTATTTATCTTTTGAAAATGTCGTAAATTGTACGCTTTAAAACAGACTGTGTCTTATGTTTGTAATGATTATGACAAATCTGCCCCTTATGCGTTGGGTAGAAAACATCGTTTTCTTAGTTGCGTTGGAATGATATAGGATAGTTCCCTCATTTGCTTCATAACATCCTTAAAATCTTTAGTATTTTAAAAGTATTTATTAGTTCATAAACTATATTATTTTATTTGATAAAATCAAGAACCTATCTTATTATCGTCCATATATACATTGGATTTTACATTAAGACGTTGTTAAAACTGCTATTGCCATACCCCGAATGCGTCGGTAAAATTAAATTGTTATGGACGCGATTTCCTTCTTTCTCAAGTGGTTTGTTGTGAATAGGGAGATTATCATTATTAGTACTTATCACGCTTTGAATTTATGTGCCCAATTTTAAAACGTCTATTATCATTCATTAAAACCCAACTACTTCATAAAAAAAAATTAAAGTGGAAGTTACATATTTTCATACAGTGAATACATTGTGTTTCCTACGTTAAATTACGTTACAAAATGTGCTACATTTTATTCGAAAATGGGAATTTTTTAAATTTAAATTTATGTATGATGTATTTGAAAAATAACGGATGTGTACTGAATAATTGATCCTTGTAGTTACTTTTTAAAAAATACTTTTTTATTTTTAAATCAATCAATAATTTTATTATTATGTTTTTTCATGCCTAGTTAGGATAAAAACTTATGCTTCTAGTACAATCTACTTCAATGTAAATATTTAAAAGATTCAAAATTTCCAAATTATGATGGCTCTGTTTAAAGGCAATTTTTAGGGGCACGTTTAAAAGACAGATCTCTGACGTAAAACTTTTTTTGATTTTCTTTAATGAACTTGTACATTTAATACACAATATTAACAGTTTACAACGTTTAACTTAACAGATGGCTATTGCTTTACACTTATGTGAGCATTTGGGTGCAAGGTTCCCAGTTCTAACTAATTTTTATCAAGAAAATGAGTTATTTAAAACCTGCTGATATATTTACATGTATGTATGTACTATAAGTAAAATTAACTATTATTGCCAAAAAATTTCCCGATAAAAACAGCTGATTTAATAATTTAGGACAAGAGTACTAAACTGAAGGCTAAAATGTAGTTCCGTTTAGCTTTGATAAGGTTGTAAACTGTGCTAGTTGTATTGTTACTACAGCGATTGAATAGACCAGTGAGTGTTTGTTGTTGCCCTAGTTTGTTGGTTTTGACGGGGTTCTCAGCTAGAAGCTGCTACAGTAAACAGTTGTTCTATTGAGGTTATCTTCTTTAGATAGAGGCACTTTGGATTATTACAGGTTAGTATGTATGAACACGTATATTAATATTTGATTTGGAGCTAGAAGTTATGCGCAACCCAAGTTTGACTACTTTAATTTAAATGGTAATTTAAAAATATCTTATGGATTCAGTACTCCAGTTAGTATAAATTTAATATTAAACAACTCTGTCTAGGCCTTTTTAGCGAGTTCTGCAATGTTACAGTACGTTTTAAAAACTCGGCTGCCCAAGATTAATCGAGGTTATTGAAAGTTCGCGTAAGACTTATGACCTCTGTATTAGTTAAAAAAAAAAATGGTTGTCTGGAATCAATGTATCTCAAAGTTCCAAAGTTCGACATCAACTACGGCCCTTCACATGATTAACTGATGTTGACCCAAAGTTTCTTATAAGGTGCATAAGTAAGAAGGTCCAATTACATTTTAAAATTTGGGTTTCCAGAGTAAAAAATCAAAATATAATGAAGTTAGTGTAGTATTTTAAGCAGCATAAATGTAAAAAAGAAGTCACTAAAAACCGGGTTCAGAGCAAATGATACTTGAAAGGACTTGGATATGAAAAGAAGAAACTGAGTAAATCGTGAATTGATAAATTCTCTTAGTATAAAAGAGATATTGAAACAACTACTCAAAATTCTGAAGAAATTATTAGGACACTAAGAAATCAGAGCTAATAACACTAAATTAAAGCGTATTAAAAATTTTGGGACAATTTTAGTGTAGAATTTCCTGGCTCTCAATTGATAAAAATATGTAAGTTTTACTGTTAGTGTTATTCAGCTTATAAAGGTACTCTTATATTTAAGAAGAATAAATTTTTTAATTTACGCCATTTTCAAAGTTACATCAAAAGAGCTGATGTAGCCATTGCTTATGTTTTAGAAATTACGTGTCAGTACAATAAGCAATGGTAGGAGATCTATGTCAGAATGCTCTTTGCTCTTTGGGCTAAATTCTGTGGTAAACTGATGGGTTTCCACCAATACTGATTCCTGGAATATACCAGCTACATGTGATTATTCAGAAAACATTTTTCAAGTGCAGTACTCCGTCCGTTGCGTAATTTAACAGGACATTTATTGTTTAGTTGATGGATCTCTGCTCATTCAGTCTTTTACATCCGAGATGTGGACATACTTGATTAAGTTGTACTCAAAACAAGAGTATGTCTACATCCTGAGTAAAGTTAGATTAATAATCTTATATTATATTAAAAGATACTAAGTATTTAGATTTAATTTAATAGCAATGTGCATGGGAATTGCTTCCTTGACATCCCTTTATTTGGAAATTTCGTAAGTGAAACCAAGAATTTAGTTTTCTCAATTATTAGGAGCACGGACATGTTCGAGTATTTGCTTCTGTAGTATCTAAAAAAAGTGTTTAAAAAATGTTTTTAAAAAATAGGTTTTTGTCTATCTTTAGAAAGAGATCAAACCAAAACCCAGTCCAAAGTTTTCTGCTAATCGGTGAATTACTTTCCCTTAGAGTCACTTTGTAATTCAAAGGGAATATTACCAAAATTTCAATAAAATCCATGGAATGAAGGGTATGGCAATTTAATGTTACGTGTTATAATTCCAATATTACTGTATAACTAAAATGCCGATTTTAATTAAAGCCAAGTGGGAAAGGGCCAATAAAATACATTGCGATGTATTAGAAAATTTTTTTTAATACGTAGATTTTCATTTAAGATTTTAAGCCTACGGATGTTAAGTGATGAAACTGTACCCAAATTAAACCTCATATATGTTTCGTAAAAAATCATACTCAGAGGACCTAAGCAAAATTTTCTATATTCAGTTTCCTCTGAGTTTAGTTACAGAACGTTTAGAGGGCACGTAGTTATTTAAATCACATATCTGTTACGTTTGACTGAAGTTTTGCTCTTTGATGGCGTAAACCGTGAACATCGTTATTACATCAAGATGGCTTATAAGTATTACCTTGAGATTGTTTATACTTTTCCGTTCACAAGGTACAATTTGTTTTTGTATTTCTGACATTATCAACTTACCCATTGTGATGACATAAGTGCCCTTTATTGTAATACAGTGCAATAAGAGGAATATTCTGCCCAAAGGCTAATAACAACGCATGCTAAGAAACAGAAGGAGTAAAATTTGGGATGGGTCTAAAAACAGGTGGTCGTTTTTTTACTTGGCGAAATTTTCGGAATATCCTGATTTATTTTTATTTTGTGTGGAGTTTTGTTTATTATTATTTTCCGTATTTAACTATCAAGAGGAAACCCAATTCTTTTTTAAGCAACATGAACCATTTTAAGAGTATTTTGGATGTTAGCCCAAATCTGATAAACCCACTAATTTTTAAATTAAAACAATTGCATAGCATAATTTTAAAAGTCTCGTTAACACAAACAAAAATTTGTTTTTAATCGTTTTTCATAACATCCAATTAAATTAAAAAACACCACACCAATATCTGGGGGGTTTTACGTTTAAATTTTCCAAGGTAATTTTCGTGCTACTTTGGTTATTAAATTTCTGACCCAAAATGCGAAAAACTGAAGGGGACTTTGCATACGATTATCAAATTGTGTTTTATACCAAAAATAAAAAAATTTAAACCATTACATTTTTTTTAAACCATACTATTTTAATTTTTTCACCTCAGACATTTTTAAAAATTCTATTCTGTTATTGAATATTCCATAAACGCTTTTTTGCTGTAGGCGGGAGGTTAGTTCGAGGGAAAGGATTGTTTATACACTTAGGGGTTTGGGTGTCAAATAATACAGTGTTGGCCTCCCGCATCATATTAACACAATTTTAACGTTTAATAAGTTTTTTTGTTTCAAACATCGCACTAAACACCAGTTGAAGGTAATGAAATGAAACAAAACTCTTTGACGACCCAAGTCAATTTATTCGAATTAAGCCGGAAATTTCCGTGTAGCAAGGTAGCGAATTTGCAGCGGATTTCAACGGTTGAGCCTCTTTGACAGATGCATTTGTTAAAATCTCTCGTTATTGGATCAAAATTGTTTACAACACGGGGTTTTTTAAAACGAAACTTTTGTCTTGTGAAACCCTCTCTGTTGTTTATTATGAAATAAAATAGATAGAAATAAATTTACATGCAGTAAGGGAAATGATTTACAAAGAAAACTAATTCGTTTATTTAATAAACCGTTGAGGTATTTTTACAATTTTTGATAGCAGAAGTAAATTTTCATAACTTAAAAAACAAACATATTAAGCATTATTTTATGGGAATCATAGAAGACTGTCAAATTTTTATTTTATAGACCTCAATCCCCCCCAGTGTGGCTTGAACTACTGTAGTTATTACTGTAAGTTTTAGCTAACCCAAATTTACAATACATCATTTGGATAATAAAACGCACAACAGTGTTTATTTTCTAGGAACAATTTTAAAATAGGCCAAGAATTAAAATTGGGAAGAGTATTGCAAAATTATTTTATAAACACGTTAGTTCCCTTACCAAGGGAGTTATTAATAAATTTACTCAAAATTATACTAAAACCATTGCCTAACTGGCGGTTCAATTCCCAATCCGAGATGTACAGTTAAGTGGAGAGCCACAATGTAACAGCTGCTACCCGACTTCACTCATATGAAGATAAAGTTTTATGTTAACAGATTTAAAAGTTTTAATATGACGATGACTATAATAACTTACTGTTACGTTATAGATTTTACAGCTTTTTTAATTGGGGAAAAATTCACTGTTTAAAGTATGTGTAAGTTAATACCAGCTTAACTCTTCCAACGGTGACCCTGGGAACATAACCAATGATTTTTAATACAGATGTAGATCTTACAATAAGATCAGCAGCTGGCCCATTTTTAATATTTATGCAGATGAAACTTTTATCTCGTAGGTTTTATCATTAGCGTTTGAGCGTTTATTATATTACCAATAATAACATATATCATACGTCAACCTATGTTCGTGTATGGATAGTAGGTTCTAGACAATTTATTAAATTCTTAACTGCAAATGCCCTTACCCCTCTGTAAAGAATTTATTCGAAATGGTACGATAATGACCTTAAGATTTTACCAAAGTAGAAATATTTCCTAAATTTAAAATAAATATTTAGTATTTAGTTGGTTTAATAAGAAAGCCCAATTAATTACAACATCAATATATCTTTACTATGAATGAAAGGAGTTAAACGCAATAAGAGCTCACGAAAGTTAAACCGTAATACCTGTTTGGTTATCTATAGTGAATTAGGTTTACTACTGGACTATATTGTTTTATCCTATGGTATGTACTATGAATAGCTAGCTCGACAGCAGCTCGCCATCGGATTTATAATGATAAGCAAATGTAGGTGTCCTGTTTTTATCATTCCAAAATTTAAAACACATTTACAATCTTTACACATTTTAAGTTTATTACTTTCAGTTTTAACACAATTATTTTTAAATTTACCAGATTATTATTATACTCTACAGCATTTTATTTACCAGTGAACACAAAATGCCAAAAGTCTTAACATGACAAGTCCATACCAACCTTTAAGTGTTAGGCAAAACAGCGGTACTATAACTTCTTTTAATAGTTTGATATCAAAATCAGCTGTAGTACACAGTTCTTTTACCATTATAATTATTAGTGAAGGGAACATAAATTATCCGCTAAAGGTGGGTCATCACCACCCTACTCCCTGATTCCTTTGAATTATCTATATTTGTTCTCGTATGGAAACTCTATTCTAATTTCTTTGACCACTTTTAGCAGGGTTTGCAGGTCTTTAGTGTCCCATTACGAAAGGTTTACCCCGGGCGCAACAGACAAATAGTGTGAACCGCCTAAATACTTCTACATATAAAAATCAATTCCTACAATATTAAACATAAATCAACCGCTTAATCATTTCCCGAACACGATCCCCCATTCCCATCACCTTAATCCCTAAAGAATCACAAAAATCAACCCACATATTCCCATACACTCACTCTTCTCATACATCTCCCTCTCAACCCCTCGAATATCTACCACTGTGTCCACGCTCTCCAACAACACCCCATCCCCACACCACCACTCCGCCATACCACCACTCCCGTCATCCCCCAACAACCTCCCACCCCGACTCACGCACTTCTCCTATATAGCCCCCTCCCTAGAGTCAAGCTCGTAACCTCAACTATGCATGCTCAAGACTATTCCTTAAGTAATGTGTGTGTACTCTTAGAACTCTCCCTGCCCTATCCACCTGCGCAATATTACAAGTACATAAGAGAGTCCATCAGCTAGAAAGGAAAGTGACACCGTGCACATCCGTCCCTGCGCCTACAACACCCATTTAACCAGATCAGATATCTCATTGTTCTACCCTCAGAGACGTGACTCACCTTTATACACTGACAGGCTCCCATAGTGTCTCCAGTCATGACAATCTCTACACATCTCTGACCCTAAAGATTTTGGCTGTCAATATCCTACTCAATCGTTTGTATTCTCATACTCCGACTCTACCCCCATATATACACGCGCACCCTAATGATCACACAACCATCTCTAAGCAGAATATATACACTCAAGATCTCTACAGCACATACCCAGAGACACAATCTACGACATACCTTATCAAAAAACATATATCTTATCATAATATAATAACTAACAGAAAAACTCTGTAATATATGAATTATATAGACAAATGATGAAATGTTTGGTAACAAACCCCACGCCCCCCCACCACCAACCCACCACCATCAGTCTCTATCAAACATACCTTTCCTCACTACACACCAATACTCTCCTTCACTCCCCCACCACACTCCAAAAAATTACAATGACACTCTCGCCCCTCACGATATCACACCTCTCGGCCACTCCATCGTCCCAACTCCCATATCTCACTACATTGCACCCCATCACCTTGTCAATCAAACAAAAAGTGACACTCAAACCCCCCAAATCCACCAGTACAAATCACATGTCACCTATACAATAACCTCATAAATTTTACACACCCAACATTGACCATCGACTCCCTGCCCCGATCGACCCTACCTCTCAACTGTAGTGTATAGTAATCTCCTCACCCTCCCCTCTACACAACGCTCAAACTCACCCCACACGTCACCACCTAACCTATGTCACATCGCATAATACACACCTCACCAATACTCACTCTAGTACCAAACCCCTCACAATATCATACTACCCTACACAAACACACTCCCTACAAGCAAACACCTCTCAAACACACACCCCACCTCCTTTTCTAACCAACACCACTTCCCCCTATAAATCCCTCTCACCTCTACACCCTAAAACACTGTACCCCATATCAATACTACCCACCCCCCCACCACCCCCCCCCCCCCCTCCACCACTCCCCCCATGAGTCATGACCCAATCACCCACTTAACACCTCACACCCCCCCCTCCACCACTCACGTCACTACAGTCACTCCTCTGTGTGTGTCCATCCCCCACATCTGAAATTCGTCCCCCATATCTCCACCTTGTACCCAAACTCCCTAAATGTTAACCCCACAATCTCACTATTATTTCCCCTCTAGAGTCCTCAGAAGACCACAGCTAAAACTAGATCTACACTAATACATAACCGAGAAATTATCACCACTCACCACTCTACTACCCTCACACTCGGTGCCCCATCATCCTCCACTCACGTAAAACACTTCATCACTCTAACACGCGATCCCTAATGAACACAAATCTCTCACCTCCCCAATCTTACCACCAAACAACCCTTAATATACCATAAAATAACCCACACCACCTCCCTCTCTCTCTCTTGCACTCAGCACTCCCAAAACCTCCCACATCAAAACCCCACTATCTCTCTCCACTCTACCACATAAATTAAAACAACCAACACTCCTTTAAAATAAACACACCTTCCCCATCTATAAACCCCCCATACATTCCCTAATAAACACACACTCCGAACCTCGCCCCACCCCCCCTCAACCCACCTCCCATAACCCATTTAAAAACCCCACAAGTTCTCAACCTACATTGATTTGTACTAAACTTCCCCAACTTTAACACCCCACCACCCCCCCCACCCCCACCCCACACAATGCAAACCACAAACCTCACAATGCCTCTCGCACATACACACATACCAACACCTCCACTCCACACATGCAGAACCCATGACACCACATCCACTCCCCCTACACTAGAATTACCTAAAACCCTATACACTACTAGCCTCTCCGTATGCTACACTGTCATATCATTGTCCATCCATCTCCTCACCTATTATTCCCCCCCCCAATTTTTAATTAAAACACATAATTAATAACCCCCCCATCCCATCCATTAACCCCAAATTATCATACCCCAAACCCCCACACCCCAACCACACATCCTCCAACCCCCAACCCCTAAAATTACACCCTTTTCCCCCCCACACCAACCACATGTCACTACAGAGTACACTCTCTCTCAAAACTTCATTCCACCCTGACATACCTCCCAAATAAATAGTCGTCCTAAATCTACAACTGTACATAGTCCTGTACACGATCAACTAAACCAGATCTACCCTATCACCTAACGTCTACCTCAAACTCTACCCTTCATATATAAATCCACATCACCCCCCAACAACCTCAAACCCACAGTATCAGATTTTCACTATACAAACCCCTCTAATCTTACCTATGTACCCCGCCAGACTAATCTCATCTCTCCTCCATAGAAACTCCTAACGTGACTATGTCTACTACCTAGAGGTCAACACATCCGACAACACCCACAATCACAACCCCCCCACTAATCCCCTAATCCCCCCCCTCCTCAGTCATTTTAACCTGCCCTCATCCCTTCAACTTATAGTGTGCTGTCTACCCCCAAAAAATATTCTACATCCCCTATCACTATCACCACAGACTGTCCTCCTTCTTGTCCCATGTTCTAATCACCCATCGTAGTGAAATCTCACTAATATAGATCTCAAATATCCAAATTTTTTTAAAACATACCCCATACCAACTATACCTCCCGCCCCCTCCACGCCCCCCCCATCCCACCTCCACAACCGTCTCTCCTCCAACGTATGCTCCTCCATACTCGCCATACAAATCCATATCCAGAATACTGTAAATCATAGTATATTCTCTCTCAATACCACCACAACACTCCCCTACTCACTCTTATTACACCCTAACCTCCACCCCCCCAAATTGCTCATATCCCACATTGATCACACACTCCAGCTCCGCTCCCTATACACATCGCCCACCCCTCCCAACCTACCTGTCACACCAGAATAAGTAGAATACAACACACCATCTCGCCAACCATCCGATTCTTTAATACTCCACTAACACTACAACTCTCCTTCACCCACTACACTGTCACCCCATCACCCCACCAATTCCCTCCCCTTTTAACTCGCCCCCAATCTATTCCCACATAATCATCTTCTGTATACCCCTACCCACCAACCCTACTCATGTGTATCTAGAATTTCCACCCATCCCACAACCGAACATTTTCCTCCAGACCTAACGTCACACCACCCCACTATCCCCCCTCTAATCACCTGCTTACTCCCTCCCAACTCCTAATCTCCACCGAAAAGACATACATATTTGAACCCCAAAAAATAAACCCCCCTCAGCTGTTCTCCACCATCCTCCTCCTCCAACCAGATGTATTCCAGTACAATACACACTTAGACCTCGCCCCCCCGATCTATTTTGCACTCCATCTACCCTGTCCATTGATAGATTATTTCAACCATCCTCACCATACCCCCTTCCTCTCCAAACCCACTATCATAGATATAATATAATAGATAAGAATTCATAAGTACCCCCCACAAGTTAGGTCCTCCTTCCCCCTCATGTCTCTACCCTTCCCCCCCACCATGATATCCCAAGTCCAATATCTCACCAAACCCCCATCATCTTCCCCTTCCCCCTATTCCAATATCATCTCTGTCACATACCCCACCTTTAAAATCCCAAAAGAGTCCTACATTAGCTCCCCAACACAAATCATCCCTGCAACCTCCACCCCCCCAACACCACCTACTCATCATAAAAATACAGTCTCATCCCATTACAATTTAATATACTAACACCCCCACACCTGTATGCTCACCCTTTTCCCCCATTACAAAACACTTGACTACCCTACTCTACAAACCAGCCCCACAGAACACAACACCTCCATACGAGATAACAACCCCTCCTCTCCATCAGACATCACTGACCTAAACTCACCATCACCCTACTTCAAATACTCCACCACCATCCCCCACAACACACACTCACAGTCATGAGTATGTCCACCATATCAATCCTCAAAATACGTACCATGATATACCTCGTCAATATGAACCACTCCTAGTCACACCCCCCCTTATAAAAAACCACCTCCCACTCCCCACCAACCCCTAACCACTCTCTCTCTGTCATCTAATACTCAGACCAGAAATCCTCATCCGTTTGGGCCACCCCAAAATATGACAACCATACATCCACTCCCAGAAATATACGCTTTACCTCACCACCGTGTCGTCACTCCATATACCCCCAACTAGAAATTGCTCAGACCATACGACACTAATGTCAGTCTACTCCATAAAGTCACCCCTCACTACGACTCCTACACAGCCCCTCCTACACACCCACATCACCCTCCGGGGGGAAAGGTATATGATCACACCTCACCTTCTAAAAATACACTCATACCGTCTACCTGCCGACTAATCTCGTAAAACGTCTTGGAAGACTCCCAAACACTTCGTCAGTATGGATAAGTCACTCTAAGTATTAATCCCCCACACAGAAGCTCACCACCCAAACACACCCCACACTCACACAAACACTCTCCCACACCCTCTGACACCCACTACCCAACCACCTACCCCCACCGCCACTACCACTCAACATGTGTCATCCTCCACTCACACACGATGAATATGAAGCTACCCCCACACTACCCTCCCCCAGTCTCTAAGTCCATCACCGTACATCACACCACGACTCTCCAACACCTAAAATGATTCACACTTTCCCAATAGCTGACTGCAAATTTAAAATGCCTATCCACCCTCTCACCTGTAGCCCATACCAAACCCCTTCCCTCTAATAAAATTGTTGACAAACATCCACCTCATGATAGTCTACAACGATACAGACCACCCTATATTGTCACATACCTATAAAATACTCCAGCAGATCACAATCTCCTCATCGCGATAGAGACCATGCCCCAACTTAACATCAAAATGCTTTAACCAAGTGAACGTACATCCATGCCCCACACACACTCAGACCCTAACCCCCTTGTCTAGACTAACCAGACAGTGATATGCATATCTCCCATATATATCTATTGTAGATCACCCCTCCAGCACACAAACTATCATTGTTACTCACCGCTAAGATATCGCCATATAATCTCTGAGAGTACCCCAATACATCACATCCAGAGCTGCCTCCAATCCCAGTTGTCCAAATGAACTAATCCAACAGTGCTCATCTGGCGCCTAGAACTATCGCCTCCTCTTTAATATCCACTAACACAATCCCCCTGTGCCCCCCCTTATATATACCCTACATCCTCCCCCCAAAATAAGATAGACCACATCCCTCATGTCTGTCCTACGCAACACACAACCATGTACACCAGAAGTATCACCACTACATCATCTAAGACGTCAAGTCCACACAGACCAAGCGAGGTCCTAAAACCCCAGCCCACTACAATTACCACTCTTTTTGGTGGTATTTGTTAACCTCTACGTTTGGATGTAAGTAGTGGGAATACCTGACATGCCTCACCCCCACTATAATATACTAATCGATCACCACAACCTCGTAGTACACAGCTCGCGCTCTCGCTCAGTGACTCCCACCACCCAGCGTCTTGTATATTCGTTTTACCCTTGATTAAGATGCCAGCATGTAATCTCACAATATCCACCCGCCCGACCGCCGCTAAGCACTGCCATAAAAAGGGGGAAATGATATCCCTCCCAGAACTGTACAATCATCCCCTCCCCCCCCCCCCCCGGCGCACCCACCAAGTTGTGATTTAATATCCACACCCCTGCCCCTCCCCCACTCCCCCACTCCACTCAGCACCCCCCCAACGCCCTCCCCCCCACACATTACCCGAAACAATCACAATCATACAGTCATCACACGCTCTGACTACTCGACATCATAGCATATATATCCAACTCCCCCTGATAACTGCCGTCTCTCTAGATCTACGCTCCGTCGCAAAACTCCGCCATACTCAAGAATGACAATATCACCACACCTTTGATGTGCACACTTGTAATATAACGTGTCTCTAATACTAACCTCACTCTGTATCTCGATATGTCTAAAGTAGCAAAGCGCGAAAAACCCTGCCCTAGACCTAACTGATCAGGACATAAGTCACTGAGCGCCCTAAACTCAGCATCTCTTCCTCCTGTTTTGAGAACTTCGATCTAGGGCCATATCGTACTACGATGTATCTACTCCAAACATCTAGTTTCCCCCCTCCCCCAACCCCCCCCAATCGCCCAAATCCTACCCCCCCTCCTCACATCATGCCCCCATCCCCCCCCGTCCCCCCCCGACCCCCCGCACCCCCCACTCCCCCGCCGCCATGCCTCCCTCCCCCTCCTGTCGATATATGTGTGCCACCCCCGGCGAGACTCTATCGCTCCGCCGATCACACGTAACGTCATACTATGCGCTATACTCTAACTCGTACTATCCTCCCGACTCGTAACAGATCCTCACTTTCACGTCCACACACCCCTACGATAATTCATCCCCAAAGACACCATTCATCCGCTGACTCCCCACTACCTGACGCGTGCAGCAGCTCCGTCAATAGTGACACTCAGCTCAACTCAAAATCCGAATGACTGATCGCGCTATCGACCCAATCCCGCACCACCAATTCCATCCCTCTCATCCTCGAGCCCCACCCCCCACCAGACGATACCATCTCTACAGCCCCGGGAATCTCTACCACGTCGCAGTGTCACTAGTCTACGCGCATTTCGCTTGACCCCCACGCGGTGGTACTCTTGATGCCTGCACATACCATCCTAGGACACTCTCTCACCCATGTCGACGCTGGCGATACGTAGACTCCGCGACCTACTAGAACGCCTCGTCTCTCGCGATTCCGAGATCGTGCCGGTGGTTGGGAGATTGTCGTGCCTGACCTGATACTACTGGTAGAACTCCGAGCGCTCTAAAATACCTATACAAAAGACCTATCTCGACTATGGTCAGCGGGATGCACGCGCCGCTCATCGGCGCGCAACATCATCAAGACTATGGATCATACCTGCTACTCACACCTTCCCTTCAGAGTCTGAAAATTCGAATGCAATGAAGGCCGAAGAAGCTCAGAGATTAACAAAGTAAAAGTTGTAAAAAAGTTGTTCAGAAGCCAGAGTTTTCAATGATTTAAGTTAGCTCCGTAGCTGATCCCAACTACACCACTCTTCTAATTCCACCTCCCTATACCAAATCCCAACCCCCCACACCACCCCACAACAAACCACCACCCCGCCCCCCCCCCCTCCCCCCCCCCACCCCCCCCCCCAACCAAATTATTTTGTATGTGTCAGATTAATTAATAATCTCCCTGAGACCATAAGAAATGTCAACAACCCAACCCCGTATATAAAGCTCGATTAAAGGACTTGTTAGTGTCTGAAGCGTTTTAAACTCTGTAGATGAAGTTCATGTTACGCCGCTGGGACCACTAGAATTTTTCGTAACTTAGTACCGATACTGAAGCCGTGTATGAATGAGAGAGTGGAATGTAATGTAATTTAATGTATGTTAGCGAGCAGTGAATGAATCGTAGAGTAGCAAAACTGCAGGAGTTTTAGCTTATTTATTGACGTTTTCCAAATAAAATCTAAAATTGTTTTGATAGCAATAAAAATATGATTGATTGATTGATTGACTACTGGAATCTTAGGAATCTTGTGAATGTTCACCATGAAGGAGACCGCGGATTTGATCACTACGATTCAAAATAAAGTGGATTCAAGTTCTTCGATTTGAACGACTCATTGTAATTTACCACTTACTAACCAAATGTTCAAGAATCTAAAATAGTACTTAGACAAACTTACATTTACAGCAGGTAAAGATACCGGAAAATACTGAATTATTGTAAAACAGAAATAAATAACAAACACAAGAAACACACTCAAACAGAAACCACAGGTATTTCAAACATATCTGTTTGAAATTTTGTTATTCGTCCTCGTATCGATACACACTGAGGCCTGGCACGTTTCTCATTATCATTCAATACAGGGAGAATGTCACGCTGAGACTGAACAAAGAAAAGCATGCATGCGGTGGAGGGGGAGGGAGGATAGTAATAGAGCTTGATAGTATTAAGCATGATGTATCTACCGAGATTTCTACACATAACAGAGGCATGTTGGGAACATTTTATTCAATGTGAATGATGAGTTTAGTTTCCATTTTACTTTCCCCTTAGTGCAGGGTCTGGAATATAACTATGTCACAGACTTTTTCAATAAATATTTCCAGGTAAACTATGCCATTTTTAATTGAATTATTATAAAATCAACATTTTAAATAAAACCCGCAGAACTAAAAAGTACTGACTCAGATTTTACAAAACGTTAGAATTATTTGTAGAAATATTAGTGTGTCATTCATCTAAAAGTTTAGAAATAAAATATGGAATGTAGTTAAGAGTTTCTTTTTACGTAGTTTAAAATTTTATCATCAAACTTTTACTATAGAGGCTAAGCTGGGAAGCTGAAACTGTGGAGTTACCTTTTATTTTCTTAAAGTAATACTTTTTGTTACCAAAATGTATTTTTTATTATATTAAATTCATATTCTCAGTGGTTTTTATGTTTATAAGAGATTTTAAATCGCGTATATAAATTTTGGATTTTTACTATTAAGAAATTATAATTAAGATATAAAAATAGATATAAATTTTGTATCTAAAAAAAAAGGCAGCAATGAAAGGCTCATTTACTAAAGTTAATCAGTAAAATTTAAGTTTCATGATTTAAAAAATCCTTAATCTTAGCATATCGCAGTTGTACGGTGGATATGAGTATTATGTGTACTGTAATACTATAAAATTCAAACGTGAGGTTTTTTCTGTTACGATTTCACACATAAAATTACTTTATGGATCGTATGATTAATTGTATTGAAATTTGACATGAAAATTCAAAGTTAACTTGGTTAAATTATGGGCTTATTCTTATTTAAAAACTCCTTTTGGGATACTACCGACTAATCTCTACATTTGCCAAAAAATTCCATCTTCATTTATAAAGTTGCATTAGAGCAACAAAATACTTTTAAATTAAATATACTGTTTAAATGTTAAACTGTTCTGTGTAAAATTGTTTTATGACACCTTAAAATACGAGGGTTGTTCAATAAAGACTGAGACTGTGTCTCATAAAACATTTATTATTTAATTGTGATCTTCATCAAATGAAATTTATCACCTTCAAAGTATTGTATCAGTATCACCTTCAAAGGATTCCCCATTAAGTGAAATGCACTTGTCCCAGCGCCTTTGCCATGCCTGGAATACGTTAGAGAAAGCCATCCTTTGACATGATCTTCAGGATCACCTCCAAAGCCTTTACTGCATCCTTTTTCCGAATCAAAACGACGTCCCTTTAATTCCTTTTTTGCAGTAGGAAACAAAAAAAAGTCACAGGGCGCAAGGTCAGGACTATAAGGTGGGTGGGGCACGACCTTAATGTTTCGTTTGGCCAAATATTCTGTCACACAACGTGTGCAATGTGAGGCCGCGCATTGTCGTGATGAAGTTTCCAGTTTCCCTCGAAGTTCTGGACGCTTTCTAGAAATGTGATCATTCATTAATGTAGCCAAAACTTGTTTGTAATAGTCTCCATTGATTGTCCGTCCACGTGGAACTGAATGAATGAGTGTACACCATTCCTTTATAGTCAAAAAAAAGTAATGACCATTGCTTTGTTTGCAGATTTGGTTGCCCTAGCTTTCTTCGGGCGACCTTCATTTTTTTCTACCCACTCAGTTGCTTTGGATTTTCATTGCAGGGTCATACTGATAAACCCAGGACTCATCAGCAGTGATTACACTCTTCCACCAATCCCTATCTTCTTCAACGAACCGCTTCCACTCAAGGCAAACATCGACACGGTTTTTTGTTTTTTGTTTCAGCCGTGTGAGTAAACGAGGAATCCAACGAGCACACACTCTAGACATGTTAAGATTGTCTTTTAAAATTGTGTGAGCACTACCTACCGATATTTCAAGGAGTTCAGCAATCTGTCTGACGGTCAGCGTCGGTCGGTTTTTTGAATCATTTGCCGCAGCTGTATTTATGATTTTACTCAGTGAGGGGGGGGAGCAGTAACTTGTGGCACCCATCTCCTCCCTGCAAACTCTGGGTCCTCTCTTCCCCTCCCTTAAAATCTTTGATACCAGCGAAAACAGGAAACACGGAGACATTGCGTCATCCCAAAAGCTTGCTTTATGTCTTCATAAGTGTTTAGTCGCATTTTCGTTGTTCAAAACTTAATCGCATATCGTTGTTCACGCAAACTGGACATGATAAAACGTTGGGAGGCGGCACTTACTAAGCTGATGTTCAAATGAGCACTAATGGCTTTGTGATAGAGATAAAGCAATTCAATATCTGTTGGTAAACAATAGGGTCCAAAGATATTGGAAAAACCTGGCATCATGTCTTATCAGAGCAGTATGGGGAAAATCTCGGGCCCAGTCTCAGTCTTTATTGAACAACCCTCGTATATTTATTTAAATCAACAATAAAACTATATAACTGATTTTTAATATATATTCATTTATAGTTTGAAAGAATAGAGTAACCCTTATAGTAACAAACACTTCACGTTTTACCTTATATTTAGGTAAATACAAGACCTTTAAAACTACATTGCCTATAAACAAAGATTAAGATTAGTTTTATCTTGTTAATTATTGACCAAAACGAGATATTTGTCAAATAGTTCGCGAACATACCACAATTTTTGAATGCAGGTATACCTTTACAGGTACCAATGGTGCTCTATAAATTTCCCATCGCTTTTCATACTCATCTAGTTTTGAAAGCATTTGCTTGGCAGTGTGCTCACAGTTTAATTATTTAAGAGGGACACAATAACATGGTCATCTATCTCAATGTTTATAGAAATCGTATTGAATAATTTAAATATTATAGGAGTAGTATTTTCATTTAACACAGATTTTATGCATAAATGATTGCATTTCGAATTGAAATATAACATTTTTAATACACACACTAATGATGATTTGAAAAAACTAAACAATTAATATTAAATATTAATAACAACAAAAATAGCCAGCTCATCTCAAAGTATTTCATTATTTAATAAAATATTTCTGGAGGATTTGATAAAAATTAACATTTTTAAAAGGATTCGTAGGTATATGAACATACGATCTGAATTTTAATGTGTGTTAATTTTATGTTTCGTATACACTGCGGGACACGTTTATCGTTTAAACAATGTAAAATGCATTTGATAGTTCACCGATGTTTAATATGATGTTAGTTTAAAAGTGTGAACCATAGTACGTTACTCACGTGTCTAAAAGACTAATAAATAAATTGAATTTAAAATTAAAACTATTAGTATTCTATTATTGGGAACGATTCAATAATTAAAAATTTGAGATGCATGATTCAGTTAACATACACACTGTGTATTTTCTACAAACCCCGGATACTAAAATATACTAATTGACGTGCTTAATATCGAAAAATCTAATTTTGTAATTTATATATGGCTATAAAAAAGCTCCCCTCAACTCCATGTTAGTGGGGGTATTAATCGTCCATTACAATATTTTAAAAAATTATAAAAAACTATTCCCTCCTTTTATAAACGTAGGATGTAATAGAACTCCATAAGAATAGATTGAGGATATTTTATGGAAGGATTTGAATAATAATCAATCGCGACTATTTAGAAATGATCGATCTGCGGACAAACATACATATATACAGTATAGAAAATTTTAATCCCTAGCAGAATAGTGAGAAGAAAAATAAACGGTTCAGTTCATATTCTATTATCATCAGAGTTGAAATTGTACTTGTCTATTGTTTTCTATTCTACGAATTTACACACACACACACACACACATACACACATATACCAAATAAGCGTCTTAGAAGTATTTATGTATATTCTTGTATTTAAAAAAAATGCACATATACAAGTACTAATTCATTTATAATTTCATCATCAAATAAAAATTTATTTTATTATCAGAAACTCACAGATAATTTGTAACGTCTAGAAGTTGCATTGATGTTAAATGTCGTGCAGAGAGAAGTTTGATGAATGTCACGTTTAAGCTCAATCGGTTGCACCGCAGTTCAGACGTCATCTGCGAATGAAGTCATTCCTTTTTCGATATCCACATTTCCAGCTATAATGAATTGTTCTGTCAAGTAAAATATTTTAACATTAAATAAATATCAGCATTATAATTCTTTTAAATAAGGAATGCTTCTGTCTATAGAAAGACAAAACATTCCTTTAATAACTTAAAATAAGATTCTGAAATCCCCAATTCTAATAACAAATATTGGAATTTCCTTCATGGTTTCTTCGTTGATCCTTATGCATGTATGATGATGAACCTTCTAGACGATACACGTTTACATTGTTTACATCTTCAACTGACATAGACGATTAATCGCTAGGTCATTGCTTGGTGTAAAACTGCTGGTATGGACCTTCCATTAATACTTTGAAGAGATTTATATTAATTTTTTTAATTTCATGAAATGACTGAGTAAATTTAAATGCATGTTTAAATTTTTAGATCAAAGTCTTTTTGTATGACAAGCCACCTCATTAGTTCCAAATGGTAAAATTGAAGGATTCTTGTCTTATGATATGCAGAAAATTGAATCTGATGTAAAAGATCTAAAATAAAATATTTTCTTTTAAAATGTTTAAAGATCTTTTAAAAGTTCATAAATAGTATTATATGCGCCCTTGTTGTTAGTTAGTCTGTTAATACGTACTAAGTTGTGGTTCATCGTAATTTAATTAATTCATTTGGAAGTCATTAAACGAAATAAAAAAAAGACATTTGTTATAAATATTCTCAATATAAAATTATATGCCTATTTGATTTCAAATGTTTTATTGCGGCTTCGCATGCAATTTCCTCTTGAAAAACAGTACACTATATTTACGTATTATTTTTCTATCACATTCTAAAAATTCCTGATATAATTGATAGTCGTTCCTTCATGAGCCTCAAGGTCGTATTGTATAGGTATGTACCATATTGCGTTCCTCTATCTTTCGTGATTTTTGCTAGGTGTTAATAACTTATTCAGTACAATTAATTTATATGGATGAATATCGATAGAATAAGTAGGTTATAAAGAATACAATTCAGATTGTTTAAATTAATTTTATGTCTAAGATATTTCGAGTAATATTGTGGAGCTTGTCTTGTGCTCCGAACAAGAAAATGTATCAACGAAAACCAATTTCGATTATAAAAGCGTCTTCTTCCGACTCTTTTCATTTACCTTCAAACTAACCAAATTCGATTGCCTTATGTGCAAACATTCAAGGCTTTGTATAGTAAGATGATTTTTATAAAAGCGTTTAATAGTATTTTAATTTCATTAGATTGTTTATTAACCATTAGAGCTATCAGGATTTAAAATTAGGCAATAACTCCTTCTAAGAAATCAGCATTAAACTACTGAGGAAGCATTTTACAATAATAATTGTCTACATTTTGAATGTAAACAAATGTTTCTGCCTCTTTGGCCAAATTTAGCTGAAAGTATTAACAGCTGAAAGTATCAGTTGACTTTGTATTACTTGTCGTAGTGCAGAGTGCAGTATGCCGGATCGAAGGTAAAAACTTTCTAAAATCAAACAAGAATGTATAAATAAATAAAATCTAAACCATTCTTGAATCCACTTCAATACACACAAAACATTTCGTCAAAATCGGCCTAGTGGTTAAACAGTTCACACAACACACACACACACACACACACACACACACACACACACACACACACACACACACACACACACACACACACACACACACACACACACACACACACACACACACACACACACACACACACACACACACACACACACACACACACACAGACACACACACACAGTTTTTCACTTTTTGCAATATATAGGCAATGTAAATTCAATTTTAATCAGTTTAAAATGACTTTGAGGTTATTTTAAGTAAATCCTGTAATCCTACTATTATAATAGGTGATATTAATATTTGCTTGTTGAAGGATAAGGCTCCGGGAGGGATTATATTAAACTTAATCTCGTCTTATGGCTTTGAAAGTTTAATAAGCAAACCTACTAGAATATTTAATAACTGTATATCCTGTATAGATCATATACTTGTGAGAAACTCAAAAGAAATTGAATTTGACAGTTGTGTCTTGGAGCTGAATATAACAGATCATTACGCTTTAGATTTAAGGTTGTTGGGAATTGACAAGCAAAGATCAAAAATAATATTTTGTTCTGTTTTTGGATAAGAAAATGCTCAAAAGACCAATTTGCATTTGGCTGACAGGAGTTCAATTTTTGGTAATAATGATGTAAATTTGAACTGTCTCGAACTTTTATAAAGTCTATGGCGATTGTGTCAATGCATCGAGCACTCTGAAAAAAATAAATAGCAATAATAGGAAAAGAAAAGAATGGATTACAGATTACGTTATTAAACTTAGTACATGAAAAGAACCGATTATTTGAAATTTTTAAAAAAAGACAGGGACAATTTAGAGAACAGAAATTCATATAAAAGGTATTCAAGACATGTAGCAAGGCACATAAGAAGAGCCAAGCTTACTTATTTTTCAAAATTGATTAACAACTGTAACGGTGACTCAAAAAAGTACTGGGATGTAATAAAAAAAGTTGTAAAGGGGAAAAAAAGTCTTTAAATAATATCCAAGTGGGAGATGTGGTGTTGAATGTTAATGGTAACGAAAAAATTGTAGCTAATGAGTTTAACTCATATTTTACAAGTATTATTCCGAGTCTGAGATCTGAAGCTTTTGGTTGTGATTTATTTAATGATAATATTTCAGAATGTAATGTGCACCTTGAAGGCCTTGATTGTAGCCTTGATGAAGTGGTACATGCCATTAAATCACTAAAAAATAAAGTTAGTAGTAGTGGGGTTGATGGTATAAGTAGCAGAACAGTTAAGGAAAATATGGATATTTTTTGCCCCTTTGTTGTTACATATTTTTAGAGAATCGTTAAGTTTATGAATTTTTCCTGATACTTTTAAGGTGGCTATTGTAGTACCAATTTATAAGACAGTGTTGTCTCTAGTGTTTCATCATACCGTCCGATCTCTGTAATAAACACAATAGCTAAGGTATTTGAACTAGTAATAAAAACCAAAGTTACTAGATTACTTTTTTGAGAGGTCCTTGTTCTCCAGAAATCAGTTTGGCTTTCTGAAGGAGAAAGGTACAGATATAGCCATAGAAAAACATATAAGTTGCATTACTAACTCTATAAATAAAAATAAAGTACACACTTGCAATTTACTTGGATATTCAGAAGGCATTTGATGCTTTGGATATTAATATATTAATAAATAAATTAAGATTGTATGGTATAGGAGGTAACGCACTAAAGTGGTTTGGATCCTTTTGCTATCATAGAAGACAGGTTGTCAGGGTGAACAAGGTTTTGAGTGATGCAATGTATTTTGCGCTACGGGCACACCACAAGGGGGGGTTTTGGGGCCTATAATGTTTTTAGTATACATAAACGATATGTTAAGTCTGAATTTTAATTCATCAATCTTTGCTTATGCCGATGACACAGCTTTGGTGTGCTCAGCTTACAACAGAGATTCATTAAAATACAAAATTCATAGTGATTTTGGAACAAATCTCTGCTTGGCTAATTCAAAATAAGTTACTCATTAACTCATCAAAATCTAAGTGCATAATGTTTTTTGACTGTGATATTTTCTAAGGAAACTCTATAGAAAATACCTTTGATTGGTTTGCCATAAACACCAATGTTTGTATTCTTGGTACATGTGAAAATATTGAAATAGTCGCATCTGTTAAGTATCTAGGGGCTTCATGTTGACCAATACTTAAAATGGGATCAGCACGCTAATTACCTGTCAAAAAAACTTAATAAGATTAACTACGGGCTGTACCATATGAAAAATTTTGTTGGGTGGTGACCATTTAAGAACTCTCTACTTGGCGTGGTTTGAGAGTACCCTGAGGTATGAGTTTAATTCATTATGGAGGAACCTACCCAACCATAATCAGGAACATTATAATGTGTCAGAGACATGCATTGCGCACGGTTTTTATGGGGTTAAGGCGGATGGAGAGCATGAGTTATTTGTTTTCTGAACATAAATTTATTTGAAATTTTGAACAGTTATATGTTTATAGCGCTGTAATGCATGTTTATAAATTTTTACAACAATATAAGTTTAGAGAAATTAATAGAGTTACTCGCAGTACACAATACATGTTTCTTGAAACACCATTTTTTTTGTAAAAGAAGTTTGTAGAAAACAACTATGTTATCAGGGACCTACAATGTTTAATTCAATAGTGCAGTATTATGGAAACAGCATAATATTTGAAGCTAAGCCTAAGGTGAAGATGAAGGTAATATCTTTTGTAGTAAACACAATTTAATGATATGAATATGCGTATTTTGAGGGGCAAATTTTGAGGGCAAATTTGTTTTTGTTTTTAAACTTATGTGACTTATTCTCTTTGCATGTTCGTGGTTCTAGTCAAAGTTGTTGCATTGTTCCAGGTTGTTCACTTTGGCCTTGTTATTTGTTTATGCTGTTATTTATTATAGAATATATTTATGGAGTATATAATATTAATTTTTGTGTAGGATACTTGAGGAAGTTTATTGTTGTGTTGTTATTTGTTGCACTGTTGATAAAATATATATTTGTTGTTAAACCTTATTGTTATTTGTTATCATTTATGAAGTTTATAATTGCTGTTACCATGTTATATATTTTATATCATATAATCATTATTTGTATATCTTGCTATAGCTGTTATAAAATCACGTAATGACTGTCGTAAGGACATTGTATAAATTATTAGATTATATAGTACATGTATAATAATTACTTCAATCCCACGCGCAACCTAAGAGTTGCATGGGAACAATAGAAAAAAAATGTATTGCATGTTATTCCTGAATAAAGATGATTTGAACTTGAACTTGAACTTGAACACACACACACACACACACACACACACACACACACACACACACACACACACACACACACACACACACACACACACACACACACGCACGCACGCACGCACGCACGCACGCGCGCACACACACACACACACACACACACACACACACACACACACCACACACACACACATACTAGCAGACCCGACAGGACGTTGTTCTGTACACACGTTCTCTTTAATTCGAAAATTTTAAACTTTGATTAATCTCTAACAATCTGGGCTGTTTTGATAAAAATGTCTATTAAAAAGTTATTACTATATCTAACTTCATTACATGTACATTTAATCACACTTCGACCAACCGATAGTGTGTGAGTATAACATGAGTGATGTGAAATGTAGAGGATGTTTTAAATGAAAACTTACTTAATCTGAAGGTAAAAAAGTTGAAAAAAAACTATTTTATAACAGGTCTATTTTTTCAATTTACAACTTAATTTATCGTAATGCCATTGAATGTACAAAATTTTTTGTTAATCCTTCAGGAGTATACACAAACAAATTAGATGATTTTCCAATAGAGCTGAAGTATAATAAGTGGCCTCCATCACAATCGAATTATTGATATTTCTGAATAGCCTATCTAAACTACTATCCGAATTAGATTATAGTTATGTAAAGGCTGAAGTATAATAAGCTGCCACCATCACAATCAAATTATTGATATTTCTGATTAGTCTATGTAAACTACCGAATTTTAGTATAGTTATTTAAAATTACAGTATAGTATCGGAACTGGCCAACAGAATTTAATTTATCTAAAATACTAAATAAGTATTCCGTATAGGGGATGAAGTATAATAAGTGGCCACCATCACAATCGAATTATAGATATTTCTGAATAGCCTATCTAAACTACTAAAATGACGAACCGAATTAGATTATAGTTATTTAAAGGCTGAATTTTAATAAGCGGCCAACATCGCAATCAAATTATCGATATTTCTAATTAGCCTATCTAAACTACCGAATTTCATTTTCTTTATATTTATATTTCTTGTGTGCGTGTGTATGGAGCTGAACTCCTCCTAAACGGGTGGACAATCTTGGAATGTTTTTACATTGGACCCAGCAGAATGCGCTACGATCACAGTTTTAAATGTTTTCTATTTTAATTCTAGGTTTAACTGACAGTATGTGCTGATATCAAATATGTCTGTTGTTTCGTAACATCGTGTAATTATTGTGTGAGTGCTAATTGTAATATTACATTAATAGAGATTGAAAATGTTTGAAGTACATAAAAAAATATAGTTATTTATTGAAGTTATTGAACTAATTTTGAAAATTTATTAAACGAAGTGAGTATATTGGTCACATAACCTAGTACAAATCAAAAGTTTGTGTTTCTATGTGTGAATAAGTATTGTTAACAGTTTGGTCACATAAGTTCAAATTAAGTAGCATACAAATCACATGATTAAATAACTATTGCTAATAGTGTTGGAATTGGTTTTAAATTAAATTCTGTTGGCTAATCAGAAATATCAATAATTTCATGGTGGCCGCTTATTATATTTCAGCCTTTAAATAACTATAATCTAATTCGGATTGTCATTTTAGTAGTTTAGATAAGCTATTCAGAAATATCTATAATTCGATTTTGATGGTGGCTACTTATTATACTTCAGCCCTATAGGGAATACTTATTTAGTATTTTTAGATAAATGAAATTCTGTTAGCCAGTTCCGACACTATACTGTAATTTTAAATAAGTAATTCGGTAGTTTAGAAAGACTAATCAGAAATATCAATAATGCAATTGTAATGGTGGCCGCTTATTATAATTCAGCCTTAAAATAACTATAATCTAATTCGGATCCAGTTCCGATACTATACTGTAATTTTAAATAACTATAATGAAATTCTGTAGTTTAGATAGGCTAATCAAAAATATCAATAATTCGACTGTGATGGTGGCCGCTTATTATACTTCAGCCCTATCAGAAAAACCATCTAATTTGTTTGTGTATACTCCTGAAGGATTAACAAAAAATATTGTACATTCAATGGCATTATGATAAATTAAGTTGTAAATTGAAAAAAATATACGTTATGAAATTAGTTTATTTAAAATTACAGTATAGCCTAGTATTAAAACCAATTCCTACACTATTAACAATAGTTATTCACACATGATTTGTATGCTACTTAATTTGAAACTTATGTGACCAATTTTGACTGCAGATTAAAAATTTAAATTACAACAAGTTATTTTAAATCCAATTAGTTTAAAAACTTGATTATCTAAACTTTTAACAATAGTTATTCACACATAGAAACACAACCTTTTGATTTGTATGCTACTTAGGTTATTTGAGGTTATGCGACCAATATACTCACTTCAATAAATTTGCAAAATGAGTTCAATAACTTCAATAAATAACTATAGTTTTTTATGCACTTCAAACATCGTCAATCTCTATTAAAGTATTATTACAATTAGCACTTAGCACAATAATTACACGATGTTACAAAACAACACACAAATTTGATAGCAGCACAAACTGTCGGGACAACCTGGAATTAAAATAGAAAAACATTATGGCTGTGTTGTAATATTATAACATTTACATAGAACAATTGGTGAAACTTCATCTTCGCAATTTGCATTACACTACTGATCAAGCACTTTTTACAATAACATTTTTCTAAATTTTAAATGTAAACAAATTAATTTTTCTGCCTCTTTGATGAACTTCAGCTGAAAGTATTAACAGCTGTTAAGTAACAGTTCACTTTGTATTACGTGTCGTAGCGCAGTCTGGCGGATCGAATGTAAAACACTCCAACATCAACAATTTATTATTAAAAAATTAATTAAATAAACTATTTAAATTGCACCGAATTGTGAATCTAAATCATTCTCGGATCCACCTGAAGACACACAAAAAGTTTCATTAAAATTGTTCCACCCGTTTAGGAGGAGCTCAGCACCCATACACACGCACACGATAAATATATATAAATCTACCTAAGAATTTGTTTGTTAGTCTAAAATAATCTGGTAGAGGCCTTTCTCAGTCCCTTCTCTAGAGACTGCGATAGAGCGAGGACGTACTGAAGAAATGCGGTTGACAGAGAACCTATACTTCCTCAAAGCTGGCTGCCCCGCTCTCGAAAAGTCATGCCGCGATGCAGTGATTTTCAGTATAGTTTCACTACCTTCAGAAAAGGTCCATGTACCTCTTAGTTTATTATTCAGGAATAAGTACTTTTACAAATTCAGTGAAAACCGAACGTTAAAAAGTCACAATCTAATGATGGAAAGAATGCCTGGAATGTAACAAAAGACTAGTTTTTATTGTAATTTAATACAATCTAACAAAAAAATGCGCAAACTTAAAGTCAAAGATAATATCTCTATAAAAATTTTATTTTAACTTCATTAACGCCGAAGGACCTAAAAAGGCAGAGACATGCTAAAGCTAGAGTAAGTTTTTTTATTTGTTTAAAAACTTGCTGGTGAAAACTTCGAACGAAAGTTTGACATGTTTCGTAAATCTCTCAGTTTATCTTACAAAGATTTGGTAGCAAAACTTTGTCATTAATTTTTATTTCTGTCTTAAGATTTAGTACCCAGATAATATTGTTGCTAGATCAAGGGAAAATGTTAATTTATTTTCAAAGTAGTTTTGAAAACCAGTGCAGAGAATTGTAAAGACTTGCAGTTTCAATAATTACAAAGCGTTCTTATAAGTATTTATGCAGTTATAAATATTACAGCCACGTTATGTAAAAAACATGGTAATTTCAAATTATGCATGGTAAAATATAATAACATATGTAATAGCCGATAGAAATGTATAGATAATATTGAAACAGTTATAAAATTAGACGAGTTATGCTTGATCCTACTTATATACGAAACTGTATAAAACAGCAACTACTTGAAAAAGTGATATTATTACGAGAATTAGTTGATCTTCCTTATTGAAATATACTACAGCAATTCTCCACTATTTCGGATATGTTAATCTTGGTAAACAGTAGCATAATATTCGTAACCATGACGTATTAAAGAAATCCCGAATAACGAAAACTCAGATAATAATGAGAAATACGAAAATTTTTGTCATCCAGCGGATGTTATTTAATCAGTGGTGTATAGTAACATTTCAACAAAAAATAAATAAATAAAAATAGATAACTGACTGAAATACTTTGGGAACTTGAACTAGAACTTTAACCAGAAATAGGTAAATGTCTTTGACTTATTTCTATTAAATAATTTAAATAGCTCATGATATGTAAGATATGCATTATCTGTTACGGTAAAATATTATTAAAACTGTATTATATCATAACATATTAGTGATGACCAAACATTGACATAATATTTTATATGTCTAAATGTAGCAATCAACATTGCAATGTTTCATAAAAAAGGTTGAAGGACATTTTTCTAAATAGTCTCAAAGATCTCCTTATTGTCAGAGACAAGCATGCAAACCATAAAAGGATAAGTTATTGAAGACGCATTTATAAAATAAAAACAGTACAACCCGAATTCTGCCTCCCCTCTCTTATTTATCGTTACCTAATCCAATCGATGTCTTGTGGTTAAAATCTAAGCTATAAAGGCGATGTAAGTAGAAAACACACGTAGTACTAACTCTGGTAAAATAAATTGCTGGCTACTACACAGAATAAATGACATTCTGTATTAAAAGGAACACGCCATAGAGACATTTGATTAATAATCTCTTTATGTTTTCAAGTAATAGAAGTATTATTCGATTTAGAGCTCTTAATATAGCAACACATTGCAGCAGTTAGTTATATCTCCACTACCTTGTCTGTGTCATTTAAAGTTCTTTTTTGAATAATATTTCACATAATAATAGTTTCATATAGGCCTATATGTCTAAAAAATAAAAGGCATAAATATATTTGCAATAAAGCTTCTTTAGGATATAAATTGCTTCAATAATTTCTACCTCAGATCTTATAATGAATCATAGGAACCTGTTTCATTTAAGTACCACAATAACATATCTGTTCTCTTAACAATTTAGTGAAAAGTTTTCTTGTTTATTACAATATATTATTAAATTATACTCATACCAAGGTTTAGGTAACAATATTCTACCGTCTTATGGAGCTGGTACAGGCATAAAATTTGCAGTCTTGAAACACAAAACTATCACAGAATTTCATCCTAAACTACTATAATCCGGTTAGTGCACTGAGAATGACGATCATACTAGTAATTCCATAGACAGTAAGACCAAGAATTAAGCATGATCAAGAATCTTGCATTGGATGCATATTAACAGGTTTTTCAAAAACATACTTAGAATCTGTACATAACTTCTTATTTATTTAGTAAACACATAGCCTATCAGCAAAAAGTTTTTTTTACACCAACAATGGATAAGCCTTCCGCAAATCTTCAGATAATGTACTTTGAATTCACTAGTTGTAGCAAATATACTAGTATCCTGGTTTGTTAAGAGACAGATTAATTAAGTTATAAATGTTAAGTTATGGAGGTCTAAAGCAATTTTGAATCTTCCGGTAATAGAGGATATAGTTTGTTGAACAGTCTCAGAGGGAACGTTATTATAATCACAAGTAGTTACTGTAGACTGGAACTGGCGCCCTTTGGTAGCGTACCGTGAAGTAATTATTGTATGAATGGTCGGGTATCCTAAAACTTATGTTTTAGGTTCAAAACACGCGTTTATTTATCCTCCTCCGTATCACATTATGTGATTGTTTGAATTAAATGTGCGTAGAGTATACACAATATCAACATCATTTTTCTCTTTAAATTCCTATCACATAGTTTAGAGTTCTTGCCACATCTAATCTTTAGAACAAATATACATTTCTGAATGGATTTGCAGTTAAATAGATAAATATTTTGAGAAACGTTTAAAATATGTACTAGACACAACCAAACCCACCCACACACACACACACACACACACACACACACACACACACACACACACACACACACACACACACACACACACACACACACACACACACACACACACACACACACACACACACACACACACACACACACACACACACACACACACACACACACACACACACAAAACACACAAACACACACACACACACATATATACACACACACACACAGACCGGTTTGTTAATTGAATAATATCTATTGCAAAAAAAAAAGAAAAAACAAGCTACAGGAGTAATAATATGTTTGATAGTATACAAATATTTACGCATTTACCAGGCATATCGTGGCCAGGTTATTAAATCGCATAATATCAAAGATTAATTCAAACCTTTCAAATGCTGTCAAAGGAAGCACAGCTGACAAACCTCTTTGAGGAAAGACCCGGACCAATTATTTACGAATTAAAACACAAATACCCATGTAACAGTGTGCCGAATAACAGCAGGAATCAGCCTTGCTCTTTGTGAGAGTGTTTGTTAAAATTTCTAGTTAATCGGATCAAATTTTTAACAGCGGTGAGTTTATGTAACATAACTTTTTCGTTTTAATCTCTTCTGAGATTGTTTTGGATAAGTGATTGGAAATAATTTAAAAGCTATTAAAATTATTTAAACACATTTTCCATAATTGATTCTCGTTTTCTATTCACTAGTGTTATATATCTTTATAATACTGATAACAATAATATACATATAAGTATTGAAGGTAAGTAATAAATGGCAAATTTAGGCCTAAATAAGCTGTAAAATCTAAAAGGGCACAATGTAAGGCAATAGACTTTTAATATTGAATCAAAATATTAATTTATAAATCTTGTATCGTGCAGAGAAATTTGTCTCATTACAGTTACTTTTGGGCTACACCGAATTTTTAGCACACTATAATTGCCAAATACATATTTACTTTGAAAAAATGGACGTTGTTAAGTCTAAAAGAATAAATAAATTTTTAAAGAATCTCTGATATTCTTAACTCTGTATATCTTCCCTTTTTAAGACACTACGATTCATTTAGTAACTTGGATACAACTATTACATGTATAATCGGTCATTCTATGTGTGAAAAGAAAGAGTTGTAGACACAAAGCTGATTTTAACAACTTTGGGCTGTAAACAAATACGTTGTTGCAGACAAATAAACGCAACTCGATGTGGATAAATAAATATTGCAGCTCAACATTCGCACGCGTTGAAGCAAATGTTTATCTCAAAAGTTTCAAAACAACTTTATTGTTATTGTAGGTAACTTAAAAATAAAAATATTTTACGTTTTATTTCCATAAAAAAAATTTTAAATATAATAATGTTAACATTCTCATTCATGTGTTTTTCTAATAGCTCGCATTCATTTTAGAAATAGAAATAATCAGCATGCGTAAAATATTTAACCCTATACTTTTATTTCTCTAACAGACTTTGCAATGTAACCAACACGAAGGAAGACCGATGAACTGTTAGGCGGTGTTACCTTATTGATCCTGATCACCAGAGTGAAAGTTTTCACTATGACATTGTAGTGGCCAAATGCTCTCTGTTTGATTTAAATGTTTTCTGAAAAACTGATGAATTATACAAAAATAACTTTTATTTGTTTACGGTAAAACTGCTAAGTATTATTTATTGGAAACGATATAGGGACCAATAAATATTTTGCAATAAAAACTGCAAACATTGTCCGTTGTTAGGTAAATATGGGGATTTCAGACGCACCATCCACCATCAGACTATTTGGTGCTGGCTGATATACTACATGTTATCGTCTTTCTCTGATGTATATTGTCTAACGTAATCCCATCTCTACAAACTCTTCTAGCTCCAGAATAACGGTATCTTAATAACATATTTAGGGAATATTCGAAAATCCTAAAAGTGTAATTTTTAAATAGTTAATGAAGGGAGGTTCTCCGTATTTGAGGGCCCTCTACACTTTTTCTGCATTACTAAAGTGTCTTCTAAAATTCATTTTATTCCTAGATAAATTAAACTCGTAATTTGAACATAAGTGAAGCAACAAACGTTCAATAATGCCTTAATAACATTGGTAATCAAATCAGTAAAGTAAGCTATTTTTTGCTAATTGTAGATGAGACTCCATACTTTAAGGTGAACCATACTTTAAGTCAATAACAATGATACGTGTTCTTTTATGCAGATGAGAGGAGACGGCTTGTCTATGTTACAATTCGTTCAAGTTCAATCAGTGCTGCACGTCTGCTGACCTCGTACTGTATATATACAAGGGTGTGCTCATAAGCTGACGAAAACAAGACAGCTGCTTTCGTGACGTAACCCAGCTCTCAGTCCTTATTCGTGCAATGTTTAGCACTTTTTCGTTCATATAGTGTAATACTTTTTTTGAATCTGTTTTTAGTATGCTAGTTTTTAAAATATTTGTTTACATAGTTTTAATAAACTAATGTATAATGAATTTATTTAGTAACATAGCAAAGAATTATTAAATAACGTTCTTTTTATGTACTTAATAGCATAATATGTAATATCTTATGCATTTATAAAGCATTCCACTTAGTCTTATTTTGTACAAACGCAGGTATTGACTGTTAAATGGATAGTAAATTGTAGGGTCGCTTTTATAATTGTTACGTCTTCGAAAGAATATTACACGTACTTTCTAGAAACACATAAAATTTAGCAACAAAAAAGCGTTTATAAACTATACTACAGTTACAAAAGACAGAAGCAATTGTTTCACTGATTCATTATATCGTAGTAATCATAAAGAATCCCTAGATTTCTTTTTTAAAGCCTGAAAATACCGCTGCAGAACTAAAATGCTTAGTAGATATTTTTATGAAACTAGTTTAATGTTCCCCTGTATATGAGATTATTCCAATGATAAAACTATTTTTCTTTAAAATGAATTAATAGTTTATAAACTTGAGTAATTTTATTCATTGGAGGTAAAGGGATAATAAGCACTCTTTACACTCTTCACTCTTATTACGTAAACCCTTATTTAAACCTATATTCAAATAACGAACTTTACGTCCTGAAGAGACAAAAACACGTATTGAGTTATAGTGCAGGACGATATCGTATTGACCTTTTCGTTTTTCTTCCAACCAGTGTGATGACATTGGATGCGACAGCCATTTATTCATTGCAAAGTTATATCTCATGATCGGCAGTCTTTGACAAATACTTGCACAACGAATACTTTGAATGTCCAGAACTATTACATTGGAAGTTGTTATTATCTCTAATGTTCCGTTCAAAGTTTCAAAACGCCTTATTATTATAGTTAGTCTATAATCGTTTATGACAAGAGTAATGAGAATTTATCGAAACAAGTAGGTGTTTTATTTAAATAAATAAGTCAATTTTTTATGCTTTAAAAAAGTTATTTAGCCCCTGATATTGAAATTCCTATATTTGACTGGTCATATAAACAAAGCTTAAATTTTACGTTACTTGCACCAAATCAATGGCAGTTTTTCGATGGATCTCTCCTGAATTGCAGCAGTTAACATGACGATACAGATGTTTCAAAACGGCTTATTATTATAGTTAGTCTATAATCGTTTATGACAAGAATAATGAGAATTTATCGAAACAAGTAGGTGTTTTATTTAAATAAGTCAATTTTTTATGCTTAAAAAAAGTTATTTAGTCCCTGATATTGAAATTCCTATATTTGACTGGTCACATGAACAAGCATTTGACGTTAGGGGCTACTTGTACCAAATCCATTGCAGTTTTTCGATGGATCTCTTCTGAATTGCAGCACTTAACATGACGATACAGATGTATGTAGATAACATTTGTTTACACGGGCAATCTTCAATGGTTTAAAAATTTAGCAAAATGCATAATTCTGAAATGTTTAACAGGCTAAGACTATATTCGAGAATTTAACGTTAATTAATGTAAAATACGCCAACAGCGGGGACTTCAACGAATCCATTATTTACGAACGTTGCATCATTTGTTGATTAATTACACTTCCCGTTATGGGTGAACACAAACCATAGCATTCGTTGTCACTGATACTTTATCAGTTAGTTATAAAGAAATATTCCGAGAATTTACCGCTGTAGTATATATTGCGGACTATATAAATTGTTAGCTGTTTTTTCTCATCTCATACAAGCAGATAAACATTTTATTTCAAGTAAATTATTTCCTTCCATGGGTGCTGAATAAAGTAAACTTCACGAGTTTCGACGTGCAGAATCACTTGACTCATGCTCTAGTCATCTAAAAGAGAAGATTCATTCAAGTACAATAATAAGATTTCTATTATTTTAACATTTTAGATAAAAGTTTTTCTCGTTTATTACAATAGGTTATTAAATTATTCTCATACCAAGGTTAAGGTTAACAATATTCTAACGTCTTATGGAGCTGGTATAGGCATAAAATTGCAGTCTTGAGACACAAAAAAGCATCCTAATCGACTATAATCCGGTTAGTGTATTGGGAGTAACGATCATACTAGTAGTTCATGGAGAGTAAGAATAAGAAATAAACAAAACCAAGAATCTTGCATTCAAAATGTTAATAGGGTTTTCAAAAACGCACTTAGAATCTGTACATTACTTTTTATTTATTTAGTAAACACATATAATATAAAAAAACAGTGATATACCAACAATAGATAATCGTTCTTTAAATCTTCAGAAAGTATACTTTAAGTTTACTAGTTATAGCAAATAAACTAGTATCCTAGTTTGTTAGGAGATATATTAATTAAGTTATACTTGGAAGTCTAAAGCCTTTCGTTTGTGCTACTTTATAGATGGTCGTAGCAGCACATCACTCACTACATATGGCGAGACACTGGTAGCAGCTGGTAGAGCTCCCTTGAAGGTCTAAACATGACTGAGCACTTTCCCCCTATCCGCTTTGTATGAAAGTGGCTGGAACAGAGCTAGCTTCCCCTCCTTGGGGTCGACAGGAGGTGCCTCCTTGCACCAACCCTAATTGCTTTAAAGTAAGATGGTAAGTAAGTAAGGTTAAGTGAAAGGACACAGGATTTTTTTCAAATTAATTCTATTAGGTTAGCCTGTGAGTGCAGGCCTATTGTGACCTGTAGTCTGTAGTTCAGGTTTAATAAGCAGTGTTTAGTTTTTAATAAGTGCATGTTTTACAGTTTGTGTGCATGGATATTCACACAACATAGCTGTTGTTGTTCATGACTTATACGTGTCACAATGATCTGGTATTTTTTGTTTACTTTGACCTAGATTTTAGTCATGCTTTAGTTTACTCATTTACCTGAAAAAAGAGATAATGTTACAGATCTCGAAATGTTGTGTTACTGATTTTATTGTATCACTGAAGGAAGTCCGAAAAAATCCTGTTTCTTCACAATCCTTCCATTTTCAAAAACAATCTTCAACAAAGAGTTAGTTATAATCCAGTTTAATTCTATCAAATTATTGTTCAATTTCGTAAAAAAGGCATATAATCTTGCACAACTTCTTAAAAATGACATAATTCGATAGAAAGACGAGACAGTTTAACATTGGAGAAGTGTTCTCTTGCCTAAAATGATATGCCATTCTTTTCAAAAGGGATGATAGTCTGAAAAAAAAAACCGCTTCACGCATGCATCAGGAAGAATGAGTCCTTGTGCTATAGGAAACCTCAACTGAAATAGCCTTATTGAATCCGGGCTAACCCATATGCACCGGTAATGCCTGGAAGGATTCCTTCCCTAAGGGTTTAAAATTAGGTCTAAATTCCAAAATATAATTTTTATTCTATGTATTGACCCTTCCTGCGCTTTGGCTTTACCTTAACTGAAAGAGTTGTTGTCTTAGTAATAGATCAACTAAAACACCCTTTTCATAACAATAATATGTATACATTTATGTTGTATAAAATCATTATTTTTATTCACTGCAAACCTCTCTTATGTATATACCTTAAAACATTGTTTTTAATTCGCATTATAAAAATTGTGTAAAATATAATCAATTTAAATATCCCTATGTACTGTTTAGAAAATTTTGAAATATGGTAGAAAATGTAAAACATATTGAATTAAAAAACCATTTAACATTTTTATTTCAATGATAAACAGTTACGGAACACTAAGGAGTAGAGTAATTATATATTCAAACACGTGTATTATTTACGAGCGGTACTTCATTTGCTTGATTACTGCTCTTTCAGTTATTGGTAAACACCACTCCCACACTACTGTCACTGACGTCATCAGTTATTCATAAGGAGTGTTTGTCTGGGATTGTGTATGACCTAATGAATATTATTAATTACTAGTACTTACTCGTGGCTTTGCCTGCAATTTCCATTCAGCATTCCATGTATATGATTGAATAGCTCCCTCGCTTTCAGTTCCATTTGTCGTATTTTAGAAAATGTTTAAGGAACTCCTAAGTAAATGTTTAAAGCGGTTTTTGTAACTCATGTTTTAATACTATAGAGTCCTATAACATTACTAAAACAGAATTAGTGTCATGTTTTCAGGTGTAAATGTTTAGTGTTTATGGTTAACTGAGAATTTATCTTATTGGGATATATATATATATATATATATATATATATATATATATATATATATATATATAATTTAAAGGTGAGTTAGGATTATCTACAGTAGAATTATATGGTTATAGATGTAAAACTATAGTACCAACCTTAATAATAACACATGTCAATACCTAAATTGTGACGTTTATCATCCCATAGTACGATGGCAACCTATGATTTATTTGAAATAAAATATTTACGTGTTTGTGGTTTACAGGTAAAAATATTATTTTCGTCAAATACTAACGGATAACATAATAAGCAACAACTTTGTCAACAGCTCTATGGAATATTTTTAAGTTCCGACAAATAGATAGAGTATAAAATGGAGGAATGCAAGATAATTAGTGGCCTAGACTTCAAAATTAGCTGATAAACTACTTCAATATAAATATTTAAAATTTTTTCCAATAATATTTAAAACATTTATAGTTATAAACATAGTTCACACTTTGTACTGAAAGCCCACTGTAGCCTACTTAAAAAGTGTCTAATTCTGCGTTTGTATCATCCCTCGGTTAGTGAGAAATCCTAACTTCTTGCGATATCGCTGCGTTGCGACATTTACAGTAATAAATTTATTAGCTTAATAGCTTTTTACTTATTCCGTAATTTACATTAGAAGGTAAACAAATTATCCTAACTTTACCATGCACTTGCTTCTTTAACTTTTAGTCATATTCGTTAGAGGGTTAGAGATCTTAATAAGAATGCTTTTATTTTAAGCTACAACTGTGTCCATACACTGATGACGAAATATTGATCCATTACTATTAGCACATGTAACTGTTGAAACCATTTCACAATGCAGCGGCCTCGCTGCGTTGCAACATTTACAGTAAATAATTTATTAGTTAATGGCTCTTTACCTATTCCATAATTTACATTATAAGGTAAACAAATTATCCTAACTTTACCATGCACTTGCTTCTTTAACTTTTAGTCATATTCGTAAGTAAAACCAAGATATTTAGTTGTTTAATTAATAAAGCCACACGCATGTGTAAGCAATGTGTTTTTATATATCTAAGGAGTGCACTAAATTGAAATATTTTTTATCTTCCAAATAAAATCAAACCTAACCTAGTTGTTTGATATTTTGTGACTAAATTCCTGATGCATTCCTTATCATTTAAATAATTTCCAAGAATATCACCAATATTTAACACTAAGTCAAAAGAAGGACACTACAATAATGCACGCGATATAAGTGATTGTTATTTTATACCCAAACATAACGAATCTTGCATATAGGCCATGTTAGGCCACTAATATGTTGGAGTTATTAAAACATATTTTTTGTTAATTATCAACAAAATTACCTCATCGCCATCGGCTATTAATAGTCGATTCAAATATACTATTATATCTTGGGTGTTAGTATAATCATACTCAGAGGAATAAAGCAACTTTCCAACTTCCGGTAATCCAGTATATAGTTTGCAGAACAGTCTCAGAGGTAAACTTGTTATAATCACAAGCCGTTACTCTGAACTGGTAGTGGCGCCCTTTGATGGCGTACCATTAAAACAAGTATTATATGAATGGTTTTTGGATAACTTGTGATTATTTAACTCAAAGGTCATATGTACACTTATTGTTATCGTATTCATTATCCCTGCTATTTTGATTAAACAGGTGTCTTTATTTTAATGCAGTGTAGGTAAAGAAGTCTTCTGAAAAGCTACTTAAAATGCAATGACCTGAGTGTGTATACATTTCTTTTTATTATTTTGATTTACTTATTGTCAGAGCGCAGTTTTGTTATTTTGTTGAACTATTGTAAGAATTCATATTTTTAATTTACTTCCCCAAACCTTTACTTTTTGCCCAATGTAGCACACTATAGGTAAGGTCCTGTCAAAGTAATTTACAAAACATTTACTTATACTAGTATATACAAAGCTAAATTATTTCTGTCTCCATGTTATTTATTTGTATGATTATTACACAATTACGTAGAAACTAGTGCACCAATTGTATTATAATTTTACATGGACATCCTTAAGGTTCCTAATTAATATATATATATATATATAGGTATATTATTATGTAAAAGATTATTCCGGGATACACTTAAATGGTCTCCAAAACAAACCCAAAAAGTTTTATTAATTAAAATAGCTTCTTAAATTTTATAAAATTTTCTGAGTAAGCATGATTTATGACAAACATATTTTTAAAGGAATGTAAAATCCATGCCTAATTTGCTTTGATGCTGATAGTATCAAAATTCTAATTTCACCCTTTTCAGCACCTAAGGTTGTGTTGGTGTATGGAAATATCCAAATAAAAAAATAAAATGATTAGTAAAAATATACTGTTGACTGCTAACAGTATGGTTTTTGTTATCTAAAAATTAAACAGAGTGATTTAAGCCTAATATGAACTAAATATAATGATAAAAGAAAGAATACTGATTTTACGAGGTGTAAAGAATAAGATAATGTTTAATACTCTTAACAATGTCCGTACAATGCGTTCTTAGCAGATTGCAGCCCAAATGAAAAAACCTGCTATAAAGGTTCATTAAAAACGGTTCGCTAATGGCCTTAAAGGTTTAAGCAAAATAGAATATATCCTAAAAATTATTTCTTACTGAATAAAAGTATTAATATTACTACCAAGAAAGCTATAATACAGTATAATCGCTTTTCTTTATTATGATTAAAGATTTAAATGCATCCAGATTTCACGACGTTAACCTTAACGTGTTATTAGTTTTTTATGGTAAATGAAATTTTACTATGATCAAATTGTTATGATCCTACGCTGTTAATAAACGAATAACCAAAATAGAACAGTAACTCGGAATCGCATTGATATGCAAATGAAAGGGATATTAGTTCATTCTAAATTAAAAAAAAAACTTTAACAATATAAGCATTATATGTTAATATTTTTGTTTTTTAAAACAACACAGTTTTTCATACTGTACAAGTACAAATAGTTTATTACACAGTAAATTAACTTTTCAACATAGTAAAAAATATTAGCTAATACTAATGTGTGTGAACATAAATTTCAACATGGTTATTCTGATATATCATTTAACTTTATATGTTACAAAAGGTGGAACACAACGTTTGAAGTATTGGAATCAAAAGGTTGTGTTACCAATGGCAAACGTCCGAAATCCTGCTATCCTATCAAACCCTCCATCGCCAATAACAAAACTTTTGAAACATTACTAAAGGTTCAAGATGACGCAAAAATCAGCGTGAAACGAATAAGAATGATAATTTTCATTTTATTTGGTGTCTTATGTCTTGGTTATATTAAAGCATGGCTTCTAATCTAGTGACCCAATGTAATTGAAACGTTCTGAGACAAGTTATTGCTGATATTTTTGTACTTAAGTAATTTAGAAATTTTGTAGTAACCTTTTACTTAACAAAGCAGGAAAAAGTAACGCATATACATGAGTTTTAAATGATGATTGAAAGAAACCGGAAACTTTTTAAATGTTTTGGGTAGATGCAGATAATTGTTAGGATTGATTAATGTAAGCCAATTAACGACATCTTGCCATATAGTTATCATGGTTGCTTGGAGTGGTGGGCAGCGAGCGTATTAAAGACCGTAAAAACAATGGCAATGTGCAGACGACAAGCAACGAATTGGGTATTTTTAGTTTGGGGCGACATGGTCATATTCTATTAGCATGAACACATGCTGTTAAAATGCATAGTTAATTAATGTAAAGGAAATTGATTTGGCGATGGAAAATATAACTTCCGGTCTTATACGAACCTAATGTAAACCAACCAATATCCAAGTTATTATAGACGCTGTCTTAAGAACACCTCATCTTTTATCTCCTTTATATTTGCATAGGTCAAAGGTTTTAAAGAAATGAGTACCAGCCTCAATCACCATCATTAATAGCTATATATTTTCACAAAATCTTCCATAATATCTTGTTATGAAACTTAATTTGCATTCATATTTATTATACAAATAAACTTTTGTGATTCCCTTTATATTAATAAATAGAGTTCCATGATATTATTTAAGTAAATAAAGTGTTATATATTTTTATTTATTGAAACTTTGAAATATACTAGCTTAATCTTTTTGCAATGAACAAACGTTAAATAGATACAGCTCAATAAGGTAGATTAGAGTACCGGGATAAAGGCAAATTGGGTTTAGAAAACAGAATGAAAGAAATTAACAATTAATTTGTCTTCCGCAATTACCGGGGTTTTGCTGATTACAAGATTCCGACGGCTGAGCACCATATCACTCTGGATTTGGTTGCTAAGAGGGTTTTAACGTGCAAACGCTTGTTCTAAAGCTTATTGATGAATTTTAATTGGTACTGAAGCTGACAAAGTAGTATTTAATTGGTTTTGCATTATTGCAATTACTGTACGTTCACTAATTGGTTCTAGTTACAATTCCATTATAAGAAACCCTAATCCGAATACTTTTTTCAGATTACTACGACTAAATATGAGTAAATAAACATCGAATGAGACAATTTAATGTATAAAAATAACATAAAATTAACAAATTTAACGGGGTATCAAATAATCCGACATAACCTATGAATAACTTTACCCCCAAGGCCAGGAAAACGAGCGGACCGTAGTAGATTTCTTTTACAACGAATGGTCTATGTACTGTATAGTGTTTGAATTATTTAAAACCTTGTTGTGAAGAGTTATCGCATAGCCAGACCGGCAGATGAATATACAGAAAGATTTCAATATTACCTTTTAAGTCCAAAATCAATACGGTTCTTTTAAAAGAAATTATAAATAGAGAAAGTCTACACATATACTACTCGTTATAAAGAGAGAAAAAAGGACTTCCCTTTGAAATGTATCCCAAACATTAAATAGGTATTTCTTAGTTTCAGTTCCAAATCGTATCAATTTAGTCTCAGTCTGAAATTTGCCTCCTGGAATGCAAAGAAGTTGGTGACGTAAAATATGAAAATGGTCTCTTTACATCGTTTCGTCATTAAACATATATTCTCAGGATTTGTTATGTTAATGAACGCGTATATGTAATTATTTTAAAAGTATGTGCTATAATTTATATCTAACATAAAACGGTTATATAAGGCGCATTTACTAAAGTTAATCTTAAAAATTTTAGTTTCACGATTTAAGAATCATAAATTTTAGAATATATCTATGTTGTACGGCAGGGTTGTATGTTGTATCTATTATGCATTCTATAATACTATAAATGATGAAGTGAGATTTTTGTTTGTTACGCTTTCACGCATAACTTTTTCTAAGGATTGTATGAATATATTGAATTTTACATGGATTCATTGGGTCACTTATTAAAATATGGGCTTATTAATATTTAAAAACTCCCTCTGGAATATTCCCCACTGGTATCTAAAGTTACGGATAATCGCTTCTTAGTCTCTAAAGTTGCATCAGATCAGATACATATTATATATTAAGGAGCCTGTTAAATTTAATCAAATATTTGTGTAAACATTGTTGTATGAGAGTAAAACCCAGGGACCAAAGAAGAACATGTTCTTAACCATATCTTTAATCAAATAACCAACTAAACAAATATAACTAAATTTCTATTTGTATAAATTTATAGTCAAATTTAAAATCTAGTAAAAACATAGAGAAAGTTCGTAGTAACAACACATCACGTTTTGACCGTAATAAGATACATAATCAATAGTGTTGCTGTTAAATATTATACAAAACGAAATATTTATCAAATGTTTTTCTATTATACTGCAATCAGGACATGAATTTGAATTTTAGATATACGTAGCTTCATAAAGTGATATTAACATATTATGTGTTTTTGTGAACGCAGTTATCTACGGTGCTCATCGGCTTGTAAGTATACGACTTCGTAAATGAATTCCTAATCGAGTTTTAGACTAGTCTAGTTTTAAAAGCCTTTGCTTGAAATAGTGCATACAGTTCCATTATTATATAGAACACAATTACGTGCTTACACTTTAGCTAGAAGTTTAGAAATCGTATTGATTAATTGAAATATTAGTATTTTTGTTTAGCGAAGTTTATAAACCTAGAATGATTGAAGGTTGTATTGAAATTGAGAAATTCTTAACATGAACATTTGATGATGTGTTGAAATGTCTGAAAAATTAAATTTATGCAATGTAATTTCATATGCACATTTTCAAGGAGTTATTATAATAAAAGCAGAAATAGCCAGTTCATTACAAAATAGCAAATACTTAAATATTTATTAAACAAATCTGGACTGCTGGTTATTAATTATAAATTCGGAAAATGTATATACCACATGCATATACATTTTTCGTAATGAAATATATTTCAAATTCCTTTAGTTCAAATCCTTTTTGTCTTTATTTTTGTGCTATGTAACTTTTATTGTAACCACATCTGTCATGACACTGCTTATATAACTCACTGATGTCTTTATGTCAATGAAATTATGTCACTGTAATGGTAAGAACGGCAGTACATCACTTAGGTTTCTAAGTGACAAATAAGTGAACTTACATTTTATTGCGAAACAGTAGTATTCCAATATTAGGAAACAAATCAATAATTAAACATTTATATGCATGATTCACTTAAGGTGCAAATTGTGTAATCTGTATAAACTTACGAATACTAAATTGTAATAATTTACGTGCTGTATAACGAAACATCAATCGTCGTGTTTATATAGTTCAGAACAATTCCTCCTCTCAACCCCAAGTTAGTGGTGTGCAGTATTATTCTTTAATTACAATATTTGAAAATAACATTAAAAATAAGTTTGATAGCTACTTTTATAAGGTAGGAGGTAGTAGACTTCCTTAAGAATAGAATGATGGACATTTTATGGGGGATTTGCATTATAATCAAACTCGACCTTGCCTATATAAAAAATGTTCATACAAATCTTTAGACTTCAGCTTAATTCATTCTCGAGTATCCTGTGGCCGATACATACAGGCATACAGTAGAGAACATTTGACTCCCTAGCACAATAGCGCGGAGAAAATAAAATGTTCCTTTCATATTCTTTTACTATCATTAGAGTTAAAATTAACATTGCTATTGGTTAAAAAAATGTATATTCATAGCACTCATAGAACAGATTAAGATATAATATTGTATTATAATATGCAAATTTACAAGTATTTATTTATTTATTATTTCATCAATTATTAAACTGAAAATTGTACTATCAGGAACCCGTAGATAAATTGAAAAGTTTAGAAGTTGCAATGGTGTCAAATGTCGTGCAGAGAGAAGTTTGATCTATGTCACTTTAAGCTCAACCGATTGCACCGCAGTCGCCGCAGTTCAGAAGTCAGTTGTGACTTTAGTTATTCCTTTATAATACAGTTACATGACGTCAACAGTTTCTAGATATAACGTATCATCCTGTAAAAATATATTTTAAGTTACATGAATATCAGTATAATAGTTATTAACAATTACTAATGTTTTTTTCTGTGTAAGTGAACTAAAAAACATTATTATATTAACTGTTAATAAGGATCTAAATAACCCCATTTCTAAAAATTAAAATTTCAAAACTCCATCATGGCTTCTTTCCTAACCTTTATGCATGTGTCTGGAGACGAAACCTTTTAATAATACACGTTTATACTTTCTACATTTTCAACTGACGAGTTTATTGTTTGGTGTCAAATTGTTGGAATGGACTATTGATTATGAGTAAGGTCCCTTGTAGATAGTTAAGTTAGGGTTAGAAAGAAAAATCCACCTAATTTGTGTCAAACTTTAAAATGAAAGATTATTTCCATGTGGTATGCAGAAAATTGAATTAGAGGTAAAAGAATTGAAATAAAATTTCTCAGAAAATTATAAAAACTATATAAATTGTATTGTATGCTTCGTTGGTGTTACTCGGTCTATTAACGCTTACTAATTTGCAGATCATCAAAATCTCATGAACTATTTAGGATGTGAAAATTAAAAAACTAACATTAATTATAAATTAACTTTAAATTATAGGCCTCACATATATATTACAAACACACACACACACACACACACACACACACACACACACACACACACACACACACACACACACACACACACACACACACACACACACACACACACACACACACACACACACATATAGGGATGTCTTGTGGCAAGTGACACTTTTATTTAGTTGGCCGCTAACTGCGGCAAACCTTTTTCTATTCCTGTCGAACAGCTGTTCTTTTTGTCTGCTTATGCTAAATGCCTTGCCTCGTTTTTTGGATCTTTCTTTAGATTCTACCTGTATGCTCTTGTTCTTTACCTATTCACGGTATGATGTTGTGATTTTCAATATCGGTTCCTTGCCTTCCATAACATTCAACGTACCTCTTGGTTTATTAGTTAGGGACTAGCACTTTTGCCCATTCAGTGACAAACTTTAAAAAATCGCAGTCTAATAAGGGAAAATATGTCGGGAATGGTACAAAAGACTAATTTAAATGTTAATTATCACTTAACATAAACATGACACCGGCCACTCTTAACTAGGCTTTGTGCTGTAAGATGTCTGCCACGATCAACGAGTCTAACTACAAAAATACGTAAATACAAAGTAAAAGGTAAGATCTCTAGAGACGTGTTATTTGAACTTCATGAACGCGGACATGCATTCAGAGACAGAGACGTGCTGAAGGCAGAGGAATTTGTTTTATTTCTTTAAAAACTTGCTTATTAAAACTTCCAAAATGTGACAGGTTTCATAAATGCCCCGACAATCTCAGCCTACTTCACTGACTCAATATTTTTGCTTTGATTAAAGGAACATGTTTTTTTTTATTTGCATAGTTGTTTTAAAAACCAGTCTAGAGTCTCTTTGTGACTTGCAATTTTAACTACTATATATTAGAACTGATACATCCGAACTTGAAGAACTATCACAAGAAGCATTCAGGATCCTTAAGGTTTAAGCTTATGGAAGATTGTTGTCTGCAGACGTCTCCGGAGTCCAATGAGTGTATATGCTAGGAAGGTATTTTATTTAATATGACGTACTCTGTATAACCACGCAGAACTTTAATTCCAACAATAATTTATGATGGGTAGACGTGTGAGGAAGAAGTACACACGTGTTATTAACATCGAATAAATCGAAAAGATACCGATATATCAACCGTGTTTGGATAAAATAACTAACCCTATATTTGCCAAATTAATATTCATTCATATTATGTACCAAATCTTTGTGTTTGACCACTATTTTGGCATTAGCTTTGTGCAACTTTTCATCAATGCGTTAGGCTAAACCAAACTAGATCAAATTTTATTCTATATAATATCTCAGAGGAAATTCTATCTGTAGCTAATGATGCTAAGAATATATAGAAGTGTTTACTGGAAGTTGTTATTAGCTTTAATGTTCCGTTCAAAGTTTAAAAATGACTTACGAACTATCGACAGTCAATAATATTTCATGGCTAGATTCATTAATATTTATCGATATAAGTAGGTGTTTTATCCAGGTAAGTCCATTGTGTAGATGTTTAGAAAAGTAGACTTAGTCTATAAAAATAGTCTATTTTAAAATATTTAGCCCTCAATTCATGGCTGTCTTTATAAAAATATACAACATTTTTTGGCGTGATGTTATACATTTTATATGTCCCCTGCCTTTGGAAGGTTAAATTTTTAAAAGTTACCCTATTTAAAAGTCACAACCTAGTAGACTACTTAGTGTTTAGAAATGTACGTGTCAGCAGATACTATAGCCAGGGTTAGAGATCTTAATAAGAATGCTTTTATTTTAAGCTACAACTGTGTCCGTAAACTGATGACGAAATATTGATCCATTTACTATTAGCACATGTAACTGTTGAAACCATTTCACAATGCAGCGGCCTCGCTGCGTTGCAACATTTACAGTAAATAATTTATTAGTTAATGGCTCTTTACTTATTCCATAATTTACATTAGAAGGTAAACAAATTATCCTAACTTTACCATGCACTTGCTTCTTTAACTTTTAGTCATATTCGTAAGTAAAACCAAGATATTTAGTTGTTTAATTAATAAAGCCACACGCATGTGTAAGCAATGTGTTTTTAAATATCTAAGGAGTGCACTAAATTGAAATATCTTTTATCTTCCAAATAAAATCAAACCTAACCTAGTTGTTTAATATTCTGTGACTAAATTCCTGATGCATTCCTTATCATTTAAATAATTTCCAAGAATATCACCAATATTAACACTAAGTCAAAAGAAGGACACTACAATAATGCATGCGATATAAGTGATTGTTATTTTATACCCAAACATAACGAATCTTGCATATAGGCCATGTTAGGTCACTAATATGTTGGAGTTATTAAAACATATTTTTGTTAATTATCAAGATTTACATAAGAATCTCATCGCCATTGATTTAATAGTCGATTCAAATATACTATTATATCTTGGGTGTTAGTATAATCATACTCAGAGGAATAAAGCAACTTTCCAACTTCCGGTAATCCAGAATATAGTTTGCAGAATAGTCTCAGAGGTAAACTTAATTATCTTAGAGTAACTTAATAATCACAGCCGTTACTCTGAACTGGTAGTGGCGCCCTTTCATGGCGTACCATTAAAACAAGTATTATATGAATTGTTTTGGACAACTTGTGATTATTTTACTTAAAGGTCATATGTACACTTATTGTTGTCGTATTCATTATCCCTGCTATTTTGATTAAACATGTGTCTTTATTTTAATGTAGTGTAGGTAAAGAACTCTTCTGAAAAGCTACTTAAAATGCAATGACGTGAGTTTGTATACATTTTGTATTATTTTGATTTACTTATTGTCAGAGCGCAGTTTTGTTATTTTGTTGAATTATTGTAAGAATTTCAAATTTTTAATTTACTACCCCAAACCTTTACATTTTTCCCAATGTAGCACACTATAGGTAAGGTCTTGTCCAAGTAATTTACTAAACATTTACTTATACTAGTATATACAAACCTAATGATTTATGTCTCTATGTTATTTATGTGTATGCTCCTGGGGAATAATAGGGACGACATTTGCATATCCTTTCAAATTCCTGACAAAACACACCAGCATTAGGTAGCTGAGACTGGAAAACTATTCCAATCCCCCTGATCCATACTAAAATACTGGGAAAGTTAGTGATACGAAGACTATAACAATTGAAAATATTAAATTACTTACCTGATAACATGCTTCACTTTTGTAGGTCTCCATGAAAATATTAATTATTTAAGACATACTATTATTTATGTCCATTATTCGAATGTGTTAAGAGCTAATTCATAAACCATAAAGATATAAAGTGTTCTATCCTAGCTGTTAATATAGCACTGCATGATATGCAAATAACATTTTAAGTGAAGGATGTCAAAAGTAAATAAGAATAAAAGCAACGATGAAAATACAAAACAACAAACAGACATGGTATCGTAGACTAGCTTTGTTTTCCAATTTGCTGAAAACCGCGTTCTAGGTTGTGAATTGCACGTCGAGGGTTTGTGTTATTAAACCTGCTATTTAACTGTCACGTGTATATTGTCACTCGTATAATAACTAATTTTGGATAGTGGGTAGTGAAAGACAAAGTATTTACATAATAATGACGTAAAATATTATTACCACTTTATCATGAGTAACTTTTAGTTGCGTTCTTTTATACATATCTAATGTTACAACTTATTATGCCTTGTTCCTGGTTTATTTTGTCTTGCTATTTATAAAAATAGATTTATCTATGGTCGGTTTATCTATAGTTTTAAACATGACCGCATATTATAACAAATTTAAAATCGTTTTTGAGTTGCTATTGTAACATATTACCTAATAAAATTGAAACAAGAATATAAATTTGGGTTGCCATGCAGCAAAAGCTGATATAGTTTGATACCAAGATAATGAATGTTGGTATAGAGACTTCGTATCTTTTGTTATTCCACAGGGAGGCTTTACTTTTAGCTGGCTATTACATTCCAGATAGATTCTATACTAGGTACAGCAATAACTAAATAGTTACTTAAATCTGTGCTTCATTTTGATGTTCAGAGCCACATCACTAAACGAAAATTGCAAGACAAATTGGATAATAGGTCTAGACCACTGTAAAATATGATTGTTGCATTGAGGAGAGCTCCTTGGTTGTTAAACTTCTGTAAACGTGAAAGAGCACATTCTCCCACCCGATTTGACTGTACGCACCTGGAATATAGCTTGAACTTTCCACTCTTTTCAAGATGGCATAGCAGAGATACAAAGCCCATTACCTCTCCTGAATGCGCGACTGGAGGCGCTTTCTACGTCCACAATTACCCATCCTGATTCCTATCAGTCAGGAAACAAGCAAACCGTTCCCTCTATGAGGGGTTTCCTCACCTTCTTGTTCTCCTTCTTTGTTTGAAGGTTATTTTTGACGATGGAAGGATTGTGAAGGAAACAGGATTTTTCCGGACTTCTTGTTCTCGTTAAAGAAACATTCATTTTCGACAGTGAAATTCACATATGTTAATGCAATTATGTGTAATCAAGTTGAATTAGATCAACTCTCTTAATATCGCATGGGAAGGACCTTACATAAAGCCTTTGAAAACATACAATTTTCAATCGAAATACCAGATAGTCTGTCCACCATATTCACTGTTTAAATATTTAAAGTGGCTTACATTGGAGTTGTACTTAGAAATGAGACATTACTTGAGAATATGGACGGTTGTTTGAAATAACTCATAACACACGTATCATAGAGATTCTATCAAGCCTCACATGTTCTGTAGGAACACCCACCTGTAATAGCATTTATAAACACCAGGTTACCCTGCACCGTGCTAGCCTTGATTGTAGGAAGGGTTACGAATTCCTGTGTGTTTAGAGTCAAGGCTAGACTTTTGCGCAAAGGATGATTCTTTCTCTGCGATTTAGACACATATACTACAAGAGTTGTCTTAGTAATAGTTCAACTAATACATTCTTTTAATTCAAAATGCAATTTCTAAAAATTTTATACAAATTATAAATTTTATAAATTTAATTAAACATCCATCTATACAACTAGGTTTTGTAGGAAATAATTTCTTTAATTTATTCCGAATGTAACTATAGGATATTCAATAACAAAAATTTTTCATCTCTTTCTTACTAAAATTTTTTTAAATATAGCAATAGCTTATTATATTTGAAATACAAGTTCAAATATCGCAGTTAAGGAAGCATATTGTAAATAACAACGCGTATGATGTTTGTTGATGTAATTGATGTAAAGTAACGCAGCGCCAAGGAATACGCTTCTATTATTTACGCGTGGTGATTAATTTGCTTGATTAACTGCTCTTAAATTATTGGTTAACACAAATCATACCCTCCACTATCCTGGACGCTCGTCAGTAATTCATAAGGACTATGGATGTGCATTCCCTGCGAGTTAATGAATATTAAATATTACTCGAACCAACATCTCTGCGACATTCCATTAATTTAATTAAATAGATCCTGCAAATTTACTTGCATTTTATCTAATTTAGACCAATTTAGAGGACCCCCATAATGCTTTATTAGTGAAGGCACGTATTGTGTAATAAAATGAAGTTGTATGATATTTCTAAATGGAATTATCATATATCATTGTATGAGGTACGCATTTTTACTGTGTTCATGTTTAAGAAGAAACCATATTGATAGAGGGGTGAAGAATTCTTACTTCAGGATTTTGCACTTGTTTTAGCTAATTGGCAAAAATTACTTACAAGTTCGATGCCAAATCTGGGTTTACTGTTTTACCCCAATAACATTATATACAGTGTGATTGAAAAGGAACATTTACCCTCCATTAACTTATTTGTTATTTTATATGTGTGAAATCTATTTTCGCCACTATTACTAGCTACAAAGGGCTACACTCTTTGTTTGATTGCAATCTTTTGTAATGTTTTGTTGTGTTTCAAAGTTTTATTGAAAATATGTAGTTACCCATTGATATTCTGGTTTGTCGAAGTCTTGGTTCAGGAACGACGATACGTAGTGTGTACACTTCTAGTAATGGAGTTTCTCGTGTAATTAAGTCATGTTTTTTTCAATAGAAGAACGTATAGGTCTTGTCCTACTATATGGTCAACTAGGAACTTACAACGATGCTAAAGAAGCTTTTAATGACAGACACTCTGGCAATACTATTAGGAGGACATCAGTCACTTTATTAATTCATAAGTTTCAGCAAACTGATGATAAGTGTCACAGATGAGTCTAGAACCGGTCGACTCAATACAGCTGAACAGTTGAGTCACAACAACCAGCTAGAAGTGTTGCGTGAAAACTTAACTTAACACTTTGGTCAGTGAAAAAAGCATGGAAGGTTTATAAGTTTCACACATGTAAAATCAATTTATTGTAAAAACTGAATAAAGGTGATTTTGATAGAAGGCTAGAATTTAGTGAGATTATGACGCATAAGCTTGAATTGAGGGCAGTATCTTCTTTTTAATAACGAAGCATCATTTGAACTTAATGGAAAGGTTAACCGAAATAACTGAAGGGATTGGGAACAAGAGAACCCTCACTGGTACCAGGAAGGCCATACCTAACACCCACAGAAATTAAATATATGGGCCGGTTAGAAAACTTAATTTGAGTAATGGAAGTGATGACTTTTAATATTTTTTTTTTTATTTTAATAAGTTTTTAATGAAAGAGGCATAACAAAATAAATAAATTGAAAAAGTGGCTTCCCCAATTAGGTTCCCTCTGTGGTTACAAATTATTGTTCATGACTTGCAGCCTTTCCCTTCATATCCTAAAAATATACGCAATTGATTAAAATAATTTTTCAACATTGTAAGTTTGGGGCTGCAATTTAATGTAGAGTGACCGATTTCAATTGCTTACTTGTATTTTGTATTGAGTAACCAAGACCTTTAAAATGATATATAAAATTGTTAGTCATCCTCACCTCCTTTTACCCTTAGAGTCATAAATTAAAAAACTATAATTAATGCTGTAAAATTTTGTAGCTAGTAAAAGTGCCACAAACAGGTTTCACATATTTAAAATAATAAACAAGTTAAGTGGGAGGTGCAATTTTTCAATATTACACGTTTGGGGCTACCACTTCTTGTCCAGTGCTACGATTTAAAATTTTAAGTGTATTATTTATTATTGACCAACCTTTAAAATGATTTATTATAAGACTATTAATGTCAAATGGAGATTTTGAAGTGCCCCCACTCCCCTTCCCTAAGGGTCAACACTTTTAAAATCATCATTATTAGTGTAGACCTTTGTAGCTTAACACAAACATATGTTACATATATAAAATTAAAAAGGTTAAGGGGGTGCAACTTACTTTGTAATCACGATGTATAAATATGTAAATTTAAATGAGTTAGGATTCAAAATAGTACAATTTTTAACATTTTATAGGTAAGGATATAATATCAGCAATAATAATACTAACACATTCTAATACTTACTTCATAATATCTTAAAATACGATGGTGATCTAACATATTTTTGAAATCAAATGTTAGTGTGTTCATGCTTAAAAGTTAACAACAATAATTATGAACTAACGGATATCATTAAAAATTCATTTGATATTAAAAGTTATGAAGCGTGTTTTTCTTATCAATAAAGGCTTTCTGTTGTTAAATTAGGAAGGCAAAGACTGTCTGTTTGCATAGATTTTAAAATTATAAAAAACAATTTTTAAATGGTATTAATCTGTATTGTAACGACATATTCCGCTGCTAAAGTTTCTTTAAAATTTAATAAAAGTAGAACCTTAATGGGGTCGATTCCTACTGTGTACTGTGTACTCAATGCATGCAAGTTTTTGAGTAGATATTACACGAACAACATACGAACTAGTTTGGCACGTGATTCCGATTCTAAGAAATAAAATTATAGGCAACGAAGAGTTTTGTTCTCCAGTATAATATACTTATTAATAGTTGATTATCAGGCGATTAAGTTGAAGTTACTAGATCCATTAGTATCAAATGTTTGCCGTCAACCATTCAAATAGACTACTGTTTAAAGGAATGAATCAAACGAAACTCATAGACGTGCAAGTTAATTAAAGCGCACATTTCCGAATAACAAGGTGAGGAATAACATCAGGATTCCAACTTTCACTCTTTTACAAGCGGGTTTTTTTCAATATTTATTGTTATTCGGATACAATTCCTCATATCAATGCATTTTAAAAATGGACATTTCTTTTTGAAAATACTGTCAGTTGTAATGATACATAAAATAGAGAAGATCAGGTGGTAGAAATGATTTAAAAATAAAACTGTAGTCTGTATTTAATAAACTATTAAGCTAGAATAGAGACTGACCACAGCTCAATATCACGATTAAAAACAAACATTGGAGAATTTATTGATTCATAGAAGCTATATCCCACTCCGTCCGTATATTTACATGTCAAGTTATTATTGCTATTGTTATGATCTGCTCTATTTGCAATAAATCTTGGTGTCGTAACAAGAAACGTACAAAATTTCATAGTTTTAAAACTCCATTACAAACATTTATAACAAGTAAGATTAGTTTGGAAAAAGTGTAATTATTTAAAAACATGTCAGTTCTAACCAAGGAGTTATTAATACATTTACTCCTCATTGCTATTTTATGAGTGACCGTACCGTTATAATTACAACCAAATAGTATAAAATGAGCGAAGAGCTGCAACGTAGTAGCTGGTAAACGAACTTAACTCATATGAAGATAAAATATTTTGAAAAGATTAAATCTGTAGTTTTTTTTGGAATCAATACCTTTTAAAATGGAAATTCATAGTTTAAAGTTGGTGTTGGTAATAATAGGTAAAAAGAAGATGATAAATTACTCCAAGAAGACCTAAGTATATCCAATAACGTTTGGCTAATATATGTAGATTGCGTAAATATGTATATCTAGTAGGTTATATCACAGCTAGGAGGGATAACTTCTGGCCTGTATCAACAATACGGGTTACATCAACGTTGTCACCTATGAATAAATAATAGGTTCAGAAGAATCATATTACCACCTACAAAAGTGTAGATATTGAGGTAAAGAGATCAGATAATGAATATTTGAAGTGTACTTTTAAGAGGCGTATCGTTTGTTTATAACCTGAGACTGCCAATAAAGATAAATTGCTTTTTAAAGCTAAAAATAAGGAGAACCTCTTCCGCCCAACATGAATTGTAGATATTTATAAAAAGAAAGCATCGCGATCTTACGAGCTTTCTCGTAAAAGGTAGTATTTATTACTCATCACAGTGCCTTTCCATGGGGTTCTCGGCAGATTGCAGCCCAAACCATAAATCCTTACCCCTCCTGTAAAGGTTCATTCGAAAAGGTACGCAAACGATAACGACCTTAGTCATTAAAAATACTTTGGTTTTACCGAGAAAGCGTTAGTATAATAATTTTTATTATTATGAGTGGAGAGTTGAAATGCAGCAAGAGCTAACGAAGTTAACCGAAATCCACTTTCAGTTTTCTGTAGAAAATTAAAGCATACTATAATTGATTTGTTATAATCCAGTGTTCTTGCATATATTAACTTAATTACATTAAGACATAAAAGCAATATTTAACACTTTAATTTTTTGTGAGGCCTTTCGATAGCATGTGTCTGATGAGGACTGCCTTGAAATAAAAGTGTTACATTTATGCTTTAATGTAATTAAGTTAACAGTAACCAATATAAGCTCCATCTACAACATGTTCTTGTATATGATTAGCTAAAATGCAACAGCTGCTGGCAATCACACTGATATGTAAATGAAAGTCATTCTAAATGTATAGTTCCCAAAATATTTTATATTTAAATTCATTTTCGATAAAAAATTAAACAACTTTAAACAATAAACCTACTTACTAGATTATTTATAGAATATTGATTTTTTGAACTAAGGTGACAAAAAGCAGTATTGTAATGCATACTTCTACTACACTAACTTGAAACTCTAGAATAAATATCGTGTTTTATTAGTATAATTATTTATGATATTAAATTAATGAAGATAAATATATATTAAATTTTAATGTTAGTTATTAAGTAAATAAAATATCAGCTAATATTCAAGTTTTAGGTCTTATCTCTATGAATTTTATGATACATAATTTAACTTTAATTCAACGAACTATTTTCTAACAGAAAAACATTTTATCAGTTCAAGAACCTTGCGATACATTACGAAAGGTTAGAGATCACGCAATAAATTATGCTGGAAATAATAAGTATTGTAATTTGCATTTATTGGTTGTCTGGTGTCTTGATTTTATTCAAGCATTCTGGCTTGTAGTCTAGAGACCCACTGTGACTGAAACTCAGGTTCTCAGACAAGTTATAGCTGCTATTTTGTACTAAATACTGTAGGAATGTCGTAACAACCTATCGATTCACAGGAAGAATTACACCATGTACATGCATGTAATGGATGATTGATAGGAACCAGAAAGTTTTGAAAATTTTTATGTAGATTTATATGATTGGTAGGACTGATTAATGTAAGCCGGTCAAAGAAACAATGGAACAATGGAAATGTGCAGGCGGTAAGTAGAGAATTGGGTTGTTACAGTTTAGGAAGACACGATCGTGTTACATTAGCATAATCACTTGCATGCGAGGATATGTTATGTAGTCAAGTTAAGTTGGCAATATAAAATAAACCTGCAGGTCGTATACAAACATTATGTGCACTAATCAATATCCAATGTGTTCGAGTAGGTGTCATAAGAACAACCCATCGTTTACTCTGCTTCTTTAGTACCTTTAATACTCATCATTGCTAGTTATAAATTTCCCCAGATCATGTGAAGTGAAATTAATTAAAGTTTTTAATTTTGTTTACTTTTTGAAACCTAATGGAAAACAACTTTATAGCATGATATTTTGGCAGCGAAAAAAACGTTTACGATATACAGCTAAACGAGGGATATCAGACTATTGATATAGAGGCAAATTCGGTTAAGCAAAACAGAATTTGTCAATTAACAATTAATTTGTTTTCCCCAATTACAGCGGTTTTTGCTGATTACTAGATTCTGACAACTGAGCTCCATATCACTCTGGGTTTGGTTGATAAGAGATTTTTACAGTGCAAACGCTTACAACAAAGCTAATTGCTGATTCTTAATTGGAGTTGAAACTGACAGAGAGGAATTTAATTGGGATTTAATTAATGCATTTAGACTTTATGCTCACTAATTTGTTCTAGTTACAGTTCCTTTATAAGAAAACGTTAATACGATTATTTTCTCCAAACTAATACTTCTACTTTACCTCCTAACTCAAAAATCAATAACGGTCTTTCATTGAAAAAGAAAACCCTATACTGCAAGCAAAAGTCTGTAGAAACTTTTTTAAAGTTGGAGAAAAATCAATAGATTATTGGATGTCCCTTTGACATATATCCCCATAATCAATAATCCCCATAATCACCTTCTACTTCCTTCAGCGTCAGACTGAAATTTGAAGGTGTCACGGATTCCTGGAAATCTGGAGTCATTCTTGCTCACCTGAAGAGATGAAAACATTGTTTGCGATTAGAAGACCAAAAGGAACTCTATATAGTTTTAACATCAGATTCACCTTGACTACAAATTATTGTGTAATATATATGTTCTCATTGTCGCATCAGGTGCACAATTGGGTGTACTAATGATTTTTTTTAATACGAATCTAAGCATGGTGTATCTTCCGAGGCTTCTACATAATAGAGCTATGGTGGGAAGCTTTTATTCTATGTTAACTCTGGGTCTGGAATCTAACTATGTCAAGTACTTTTCAATAAATATTTCCAGGCAAACTAGTTAATTAAAGGCAATATTTTTACACGAGCTCACATTACTAAAATGTATTACCCTTAGATTTTATAAAATGTTCAAAATTTTTTTTGGAAATATTACTGTTTTTTCCTCCCTAAATAAAAAAAAATTTAAAACAAGATATTGTTGGTAGGTCAAGAGTTTTCTTTTACTTTGGAATATGACACAAATTTATGAGATTAATTCAAGGCATTTAAGATATGGTAAAACTGTATTATAAGCTGGGAAGTTTGAACTATGGACAAACCTTTTATCTTAATTAAGTAACATTTCTTGTCAAGAACATGTAGCTTGCAATATATTGAATATATATGCTCAATCTTTTTAATGTTTTTAAAATTTTAAAATGCTCATATAAGTTGTTCATGTACTTATTATAAAAGTACGTGATATAAATTTATTTATAAAATAAGGCATCAATGAAAGGAACATTTTAGGTAATCAGTAAAAGATATGGTTTCACGATTTTCAAATCCCAAATCTTAGCATACCACATTTTTACGTTAGAGTATTCACATTATGCATCCTCTAATACTATAAATGCAAAAGTGTGTTTTGTTTGTTAAGCTTTTATGCATTAGTTATTCTACAGATTAAAATAGTTTTAAGTTGTATCTTAAAGCGAAATTTGTACCAAATAATTTACTATCGTACTACAAATGAATTTAAATGTTAGATATAACTGGCTTCATAAATCAATATTAACAAATAATGTGCTTTTGTGAACGCAAGTATAGGTATCAAAGATGCTCTTATCTTGATTTGCTATCCTTGCCTATGTAGAAATGAAGTTTCAAACATAATCTTTAGTTTGGAGATAATTAATTCATGGGATATCTTCTGGAAGAACATACAGACATACACCATACAAAATTTGACTAACTATAGCAATAGTGAGGAGAAAATAATGTTTAATTTATTTCTTCTTTTATATTTAGTTTTGTCAGATTGATTATATATAATTTGTAGTGTCTTGAGAGTTGAAATTAAAAGTTCCTATTGTTTTTTTTTTTTCAGAATATATATATATATATATATATATATATATATATATATATATATATACATATATATAAAACACACACACACACACACACACACACACACACACAAACAAACAAACACACAAACACACAAACACACTCTCAGAGGATTCTAAATATGTTTCTCTGAAGTATTTAGGTAAATTGTTATATTGAAATGCGCACATTTAGCAGTGGTTATTTAGATTTCATCAATTCTATAATTAAAAATGTTTCTATCAGAAAGCCACAGATAAATTTAAAAAGGTCTAGAAGTTGCATTGGTGTCAAATTTCGTCCAGATAGAAGTTTGATTAATGTCACGTTAAGTTCAGTCGGTTCCACCGCAGTTACCGCAGTTCAGACGTCAGCTGCGACCTTAGTTATTCATTTATAACACAGTTAAATGACGTCTACAGTTACCAGCAATAACGTTCAATCTTGATAAGTATAATATTTTACGTAAAATAGATGTTAGTATTATATTTCTTTTTATTCCAGCATGTTTTATTTGGTCACCGGGACGACGACAAATGGTTTTATTAATTTTTAATAAGGTTCTGAAAACCCCAATTCTATTAACAAATGTTTGAAACCTCCATCATAGCTACTTCGCTGAATTGTATGCATGTAAATTGGGACGAACCCTTTAGACAGTACACGTTTAAACGTTATCCATCTTTGACTGACAGGACCGAGTAATCGCAGTGATTTTGTGTGTGTGTCAACTTAGTGTTATGGACTTTCCAGTAATCCTTTGTAAACTTTTGAAAATATTTGTAAACTTTTTTTAAATTTAATGAAGTAGCTGAGTACAGTCAGATGCAAATTTTGAATGTCGATGTAAAATTGAAATATTTTTCCTCTTGAAATGCAAGAAAACTGAACTGTAGGTAAAAAGAATTAAAATAAACATTTCTGAGAAAATAATTTAAAAGTTTAAATGTGTATTATATGCCTCTTTGATGTTATTTGGTATATTAACACATAATAGGCTTTACTTTACAGAATTTTAATGAATTCAGTTGAAAGTAATTATGTAAACATTCAAAAAGAAACTTTAGTAATAGGATGTTCGCAATATAAATTAGAAAGTTTTGTTATTTTAAATTATATATAATATATATGTTGATATTATAAATATATATATATATATATATATATAATATATATATATATATATATATATTTATATACTAGTAGTCGTTGTCCTGTACACACGTCTTTAATTCGAAAATTTTAAACTTTGATTAATCTGTAACAATCTGGGCTGTTTTGATAAAAATGTCTATTAAAAACTTATTACAATATCTAACTTCATTACATGTACATTTTAATCACACTTCGACCAACCGATAGTGTTTATGAGTATAACATGAGTGATGTGAAATGTAGAGGATGTTGTAATTGAAAACTTAAACTTACTTACTCTGAAGCTCAAAAGTTTAAACAAACGATTTTATATTTTTTCAATTTACATCCTAATTTATCGTAATGCCATTGAATGTACAATATTTTTTGTTAATCCTTCAGGAGTATACACAAACAAATTAGATGGCCAACAGAATTTGATTAGCCTATCTAAACTACCGAATTTCATTATAGTTATTTAAAATTACAGTATAGTATCGGAACTGGATCCGAATTAGATTATAGTCATTTAAAGGCTGAAGTATAATAAGCGGTCACCATCACAATTGAATTATTGATATTTCTGATTAGTCTATCTAAACTACTAAAATGAAGAACCGAATTAGATTATACTTATTTAAAGTGCTGAAGTGTAATAAGCGGCGGACCACACCATCACAATCAAATTATTGATAATTTCTAATTAGCCTAGTGTGAACCTACCGAATTTCATTATCTTTAATATTTATACTTTCTTGTTATGCGTGTGTGATGGAGCTGAAACTCCTGAATCGTGGTGGACCATCTTATGGAATAATGTTTTACATTGGATCCATCAAAATGCGCTAACGATCACAGTGTCAAATGTTTTTTCTCCAATTTTAATTAAAGATTTTACCGACAGTTTTTGTGCTTGCTATCAAATATGTGTGTTGTTTTTGGTAACATGCCGTTGTAATTATTGTGTTTTTGAGTGCTAATTGTAATATTACATTGATAGAGGTATTGAAGATGTTTGAAAAGTAACATAAAAAAACTATATGTTTTTTATTTATTGAAGTTATTAGAACTAATTTTGAAAGATTTATTGAACGAAGTGAGTATATTGGTCGCATAACCTAAGTAGCATACAAATCAAAAGGTTGTGTTTCTATGTGTGAAAAAAACTAATGTTAAACAGTTTGGACACATAATTCAAATTAAGTAGCATACAAATCGCATGACTGATTTAACTAATTGTTAAGAGTGGTAGGAATTTGGTATTTTAAATTAAATTCTGTTAGCTAATTTAGAAATTATCCAATAATTTGAATTTGTGATGGGCCGCTGTCATTATAACTTCAAGCCTTTAAATAACTACATGATCTAAGTTTTCGGATTGTCATTTTAGTAGTTTAAATAGGCTATTCAGTAAATATCTATGAATTCAGATTGGTGAGTGGTGGCCACTTATAAATAAAAATATCTTCACAGGCCCTATAGGGAAATACTACTTTAGTATTTTAGATAAATTAAAAATTCTGTTAAGCCAGTTCCGAACACTAATACTGTAATTTTAAATAACAGTTATAATGTAATTTCGGTAGTTTAGGTAAGACTAATCAGAAATATCAATAATATCAATTGGTGATGGTGACCGCCTTATTATTACTTCAGTCTTTAAATGACTATAATCTAATTCGGATCCAGTTCCGATACTATATTGTAATTTTTAAATAACTATAATGAAATTCGGTATGTTTTAGATAGGCCTAAAATCAAAAATATCAATAATTCGACTGTGATGGTGGGGCCGCTTATTTAAACTTCAGCCAGCCTTTAACATAACTATAATCTAATTTCGGATAGTAGTTTAGATAGGCTATTCAGAAATATCAATAATTTGGTGGGGGGGGGGGGGGGTGGGGGGGGGGGGGGGTGGGGGGGGGGGGGGGTGGGGGGGGGGGGGGGTGGGGGGGGGGGGGGGTGGGGGGGGGGGGGGGTGTAAGGATCGTTTCACTTCTTCCCTAGATTTATAGTTAACATTATATTGGCATGGTAAACGTGATGAAACCATACTTCATAATAATATTTTTAAAACGTACTGCTGCATGTAAGACGAGACTATTATTAGTAAGAAGAGGCGGGAGCGTAAATCGTTATCTTATCTTTCCCATACGGTTGGTTTACACGCTCACCACTTATCGTAATGATTACGATTACATTGATTTATCGTAAGAAAAAACGGGGTGAGCTAGGCTACAGGAATATACTACATACTTGTTTTATCCCTTATCAGCTAAATCTCAGTTTTACAAATTATAATTTACAAAAATTTTATATCAACTAACTATAACAGTGCTGCAGACGACTTTAATTGTTAGAAAGTTTCAAAAATTGACACTTGAAGTTTAAAGAGATACTATTGTATGTATTCCTAAAAGACATTTTTGAAACTTTTTATTTTGGAAACGAGCTTATAATATAAACATATCACATGTAGAATACTTATCGTTTTTCATCTTTAAAATTTGGATAATTTTTTAAAAACATTAAATGTATAAAATAAATTGAGTCTAATTTTAATTATAATGGACCAGTTACCATCATGTTTTATGCTGTATTCTAGAATGAATTTGTAAATTGTATAATGTTACGTGAAGCCTTGTTTTTTCATTATCTGTGTTATAAAACAACCATAGGTACAATAAATATACGTAGTAATGAAACTTACTTGAATTTTCTTATGTGGCAATATATTCATATAATTACATCGATCCGGCAGCTTTTGATATCAGCCCATTGTAGTGTAAATAGCAGTTTGCTGTAATGATGCTTAATATATACTAACATATTCTTACCGTTACTATGGTTACAGTCGTATTATTCTATCGGAAATTTTTGACTAAAAACGATATAGTGCAATAAAGAATGACTTGTACGTTACCTGGTTTACACCAAATTCTGCTCTCGCTACGAACCAAGAGAAATGGACTGTCGATTGCTCTGAGTGCCACTCAGTTTGAAAGGCTATGAGTGAAAAATGGATTTAGCCAGGAGAGATTTGTAGCGTAACATGTTTCTCAGCCCATTCATTGCATATTTTCATAAAGTTTCAACGCATGCTTGAAACCGTTATTTAGTTGTATTTTATATAATACATATTTCGCAAACCTGTTACTTGTTACTAGTTATTGTAAGTCACATCCGATGTTTCTTGGAATTCAGCCCATTTCACTGGATATTTTTATAAAGTTTCAACGCTTGTTTGAAAATTATAGATATTTCCACTTTTAAGATGATTATCTCATAATAGTTGACATGTAATTTTTTATTAAAATCGAGCGACTTGAATACAACTACAAACTTTTTATGAGAAATTGTATTATGATATAAACCCTCATCATATATTATCCTAAAGAAAAATATATACCAAGTCCATTTTTAGGCCAGCAGAAATAGTTAAAAAGTAAATAAAAGATTCGTTTAAATTATCTGGATTATAAAGTTTATAGTATTGGAATTATTCAATGTTTTCTCGGAAGATACGGTTTGTAAATGCTACATATCTATATTGACTATATCTTACCTGAAGAGAATGTAGAAACTGATAAACTTTATTCTTCTGTTTCAATGCATACTACACCACATTCTGTATAGTATTTTAATTATTTGTTTGAATTTTTTATAGCAATCTTCTATTTTTGATTCTGTGGTCTCCAAGTTCCGTAAATAAAATATTCAGGTAATGTTTATTTTAAATTAATTAAAAACTTTTATTATTAAATATGAAATTGTAAATTATTATTTAGTTTACATGATAATCTATAAAATGGAGCACCATAATCTAAATGTAGCTATCCAGTTTACATCAATATACTGATGCAGTCTTATATTCAACTAAGAAAGAGCACCATTAAACACCTTTTAACTTGTTAAACTATTAACTTTAAATTTTTATAATTGTGTTCATAGGTAATTATGGAGATGTGAATGCGGCACCTATCATAGGTATTTAGTTTTTAAATTCATCCAAACAATAATCAGGCTCTAATAAACGAATTAAAAATATGTAGAGTTAAGTTGGTCAACTTTATACTCGTTCCTATTCCTTATTGTTTTATATCCGTTATAGATAGGAGTATTGGTTAAATGCAAATTCATGTTGGTCTTAACTGTAAATTAATGTAACGCAAGTCACTGAATAATTTAAAGAAAACACTTTTTTATTTTTATGTTTTCGTATACTATAAGCTAAAAAGAACGACACACCAAAGATTTTAACAGAACATCTTTTTAATTCATTTATTTATTTTGTTTAGATATTTAATTTATAAACTAAAATTTCAGATTCCAAAATTCAATTATTTTTTGATTAATTTTTCTACAAATATTGATTCAAAATAGGTTTTAACATTACACCTTGAAAATTAATAATTAATTGTTTATAACGTTACTTAACTTCCATAAAAGCTAAATCTTATTTTCCCTCGGAATATTGATGGTATATGAAAGAAACTTTTTATATCAACAAATGGTTCCTGAGGCAAATAATGTTTGTGTCCGTTAAGGATAGCTGAAATATAATCCCGTTTCACTGCGTGAGACCCAGAAGATATTTTTCCGTTCTCCAAGAGGATCGTCATCGGAACTTACTTCAAGGGCGAAATATTATTAAATACCTTTGAGGTTAGTGATAGCAAAGACAAGGAACAATTTATTTATTTCTGACACTAAACATTGCATATCTACAACTATGCTGTCGTTAATGTCTGAGTGATTTTATACGTAAATTGTGTCTCTGGCAACTAAATAATGAGCGTATCAGCTTGTCACGCCAAGGACCTGTGTTCGAGTCGCGGTTTTTGTACAGCCAAATTAACAAATAATAATATATGTTTGACCTCAATAAATATAAAAAAGCCTATCTAGGGCTTTACCTCATATACAAAAACTTCGCAGCTTCAATGTCAACCGTCGCTTTAGAGACGACATCACGATGTTTGTATATAAGTAAATAACCGAAGTAAATAATCACAGGTAGGATCCCAATAATAAAGGTAACTTAAAAACATTGTATAAAATATTTTTCAAACTACTTAAAATTTAATACCATATCATAAAGTCTTGTTCCCAAGACTCACAATAATGAGTATCTGATACTATAACTGATAACAATTGTAGTAGAATATAACTTTTAATTAGAAAAGTCCTATAACATTAACATATTTTGGACATACGCGCAATAAGAAAAAAACATTCTAATGGGGACGTAGAAAAAAAATGAAGTTGTGAAAAAAACTTTTTAAATGTATTAATAAAAACAATGCAACATATTAATTTTTGGTCCGTTTTCTAACGTTTCTTGTAATACAATTCTTAACTTCAATAAATGGGTGCGAGAAATAATTAATTTACACTACAAAGCATCCTGTTGACCATTTTTCACTTGTAGGCCTTCACTTCAAACTGAGTGGCACTCGATGCTATCGACAGTCTATTTGTCTTGCTTCATAGTGAAAGTAACAGCTTGTTGATACAAGACAGGTAACAACATATTGTTCCATCTGATACATTAAATGTATTAGTTATACAACATATTACTACGTACCGAATATAAAAGAAATAACATCTAACGTTACGTAAAGAATAGTATATAAAAAATAGTCCTGATCGTAAGCGAAAATGTCTGTAATCGACATTATAAATCTGTCATGGTAGACTGACAAAAAGATCTGGTAATGTGGAGCATAAACACATGGGAATCCATCCATTAATAACATCAACTTGTCAAAACCCACTGCTAACTTGCACAAGTCTCTGCTAAGTACTCAGTCTTGGGCCTTACTGAGTTGATAACTGCCATTTGTTACATTGTTAAATGTGACTCCATCTTAGTCAATGGCGAGATGTTGAATTAATCTACTGTTTTTACACAAACCAGTGCGTTTCAGGCTATATTTCTAATAAATCATTTTCAGTTTAATTGGAATGCATTGTAATTCATTAGTATTAAAAGTATTCCACTTTAGTGTAAGATTAATGTAAAAATAAAACATTTTTGTATATATGACAATGGTATACTCAGGTAACTATTCGACCGATCATTAAGAAAATATTTATGTATTTTTTCACGGAGAATTCTTATGTGATGTGACCTTAATGTATCTCGCCACCAGTCCCCACTGTAAAAGATAACAATTTTGAAAGCGTCTGCATATTATACATTGTAATTACGAGACAGTTGTTCTATATGTTAATTAGTCAAACATTATTTGAAGGCGCTAAGTTATGATTTATATTGGTCTTAAAATGAATTTTTAGTTGAACTTAAAGCTTGAGTGCTAAAACCATTTTTAATAAAGTACATGCACTTGTAACATGCGTTTTTTATAATTTTGTCGTGGTTTGCAAGACACCTGAGCCTACAAAAATATTTTTAATCGGATGTAATTAAATTTATAAATATAAGCAGTAATGACCATCATGAAGTAATTTTAATAACACCAAATTAGGAGTACTCTACACCTCGTGACTATATCTCATTTAAATCTCAAAGATTTCCTGCGATACATATATACATTTGCAAACAAAATAGAAATTGTTACAATCTACTGACACATGCTTCAATAACGCTCAGCTAAACTCCATAGTTGAAAATGCACGATCATAGAACATATTCTTGTCTAAGTAGATAGGAAGGTTTAAACGAAATGAAAACATCTACACTTTAAAGATTTATCAACATATTATGCCAGACTTTATTATCCAAAAATATTTTTAGCTGCAGTGTTTTAAATAATAATAAACGATCCGGTGTGTTAGGGATGGTAGTACTTCTTAATAGAGTGGTAAAACCAAATCTTAAAGAGAGAAGTAATCGTGGGAAAATTCCTTTTAGTTGACACTCTAAATACTCATGAGTAAGGTGGAAAACCAGTGAAAATATTCAAATATTCTGATACAGTTTAGATTTAAGTTTTAAAGAGGTTTTTTGGGGACTTTAATTCGAAGAGTGAACGTTTTATAAGTGCAAATTTCATGGCAAAAGAATTCAGGAGCAATTAAATAATTTTAGGCCTGCGTGGATTAATTCAAAAGTCGAACTTAGCTTTTCCATTAACACCTTTTTGATGTAACGATTAATATGTGGTTGTATGTCATTTTGAAATGGATATGCACGAATTTATTTTGTTTCACCATATTATATAAACTTTGTTTTTTATACTACTGCACAGTAACTGCCTAGCTATAATACTTGTAGCTATAACACCTTCACTACAGCTTTATACTGAGTTGTCCTTACTAGTACACGAGACTACTGCGCCCTGAGGCGTCCACGCAGAGGTGTTAATACATGTATTTGTTTTTTCCAACTTTAGATATAAAATAATATTTTATATACTTTCTTAGTACCAATCGACATTAGACTTGCCATTGGTAGATGTGAAACCCAACTGATTACAGGGGTCAGAGATACGGGATTCCAAATTACAAATACATATTTTGAAGTTATTCTAGTTTGGTTCAGCAGAACTCCAAATCACGTATCGCGTAACAGGTTTAGCTTTAGATGTATGTAAAATGTCTAAAGATAACTCAGTTCAAAAGGTACCCTGCGGACAGATACAGACTGACAATCAATCATACGAGTACAGAAGATAAATTAATTAACACAAAAATACGCCCAGTCATATTCCATAGTAAGACATGTACAATCATAGATCATGTTCTTGTCTATGGAGTAGGCTTCATGGAACATTTAAAGTTTTCTCGATATGATTAAATTTTTTCGAGGTATCTTGCAGAATGTACATTATAATTTTGGTTCATTAAATAAACATATATTTATAATGTTTACGTTCCTATCAATATTAAAAAAATATATCTGAAATAAAATTTTGTCAACGATTATAAGCATCGATTTCCACTCCTTGTTTTCGTTTTACTCTATGAATAAAATAACACATGTAAAATTTAAAATATATTTGTAAGCAGTTTCTTCAAGCCTATAATATTTATGCTACCGTGTCATTGATATGTAAATGAAGCTTTATTCAAAATATCGTCTGTAGATAACTTTGTCTGTAGATCATTTTCGTCTGCAAGATATGGTGCGGTCAGACAGAGACATGAATATCTTACAGCATCTCGAGTTCTCTTCGCTAAATTTCAGGCAACTCAAATAAAATATTGTTTATGTTTAAATGTTATTCAGTTTCTATAGATACTAATTTATTGATTCATTATTGCTACACACAAACTTTAGCATATTAATATCTTGTATTTACACTATACATTTTCCCAAGACAACTCAGTGATGTTGTTATAACGTAATGGTGCGAACGGTAGTATTTCACTTAGGTGTCTAAGTAACAAGTAAGTGAACTCAAAGTTGATTGAGAAACATTAGTATTCCATTAGTGTAGGACACAAGTCGGTGATCACATAGTGGTAGAACGTTTCACTTAAGTGTAAGTTTAGTATTCTGTATAAACTTCCGTACACAATACTTTAATAATTGAGGTGTTTTATACCGACACGACACGTTTTTGTAATCGGTCTACTACCGTTGAGAAACGGCAATAAAGGACAATTTCCACAATCCGAGGAAACGTTTTCATTAATAAGAATAGTATTTAAAAATATTTACAAAAATACATGAATTACCTAACTTACTAAATGAGTATTTACATTTTCGATTGACAATTTTAGATCTTGTAATTAATTACTTTACATAAAGTAACAATTTAAGTTGTTACTACTCAAGGACAATAATGACACTTCTACATTTAAAATAAACAGTTAAGACATGAAAACAAAAAATGGTTCTACTATTATGGATCCTCTTTTAATGGATGTCACCTATCATTAAAAGTGGATAATTGGCAATTATATGTATAGAGATATTACGTTAAATTTAACAATAAATTCGCAGCGTATCTCGTCTTTATCTCTAGACATTTGATTATTTTTCGTTAAAGAGAAGAAGAAGATATTTTGACTACCTACGTTCTAAAGGTGTCGCTGTAACATATAGAATCAACAGCATCAAAGTAGTAGTATCTTTAAAGGCTTTCATATAGTATTTATTCGTATACGAGTGACTTTTATGAACGAAAAGAGCGAAAAAAAACACATCTTATGTATTTTATGTCGTGTATAGCACGTTAAATACGTTTATGTTAGAGTTAAAAGAAATAATTTAAAACTTTTACTTTATCTGACAAAATAGACCTAAAGAATCCCTAAGATACTAATTTCTTGCATTGTATTTCCATCATACGTACTAATGTTTATGTACGAAGTAGTTCCATAATTACGTCCCAATATATTAATTGGAACACTGTTATTGATTATTGGAAAATGTTACTGTTATCAGTAACCCACAGATAAATTAAAATGTGTAGAAGTTGCATTTGTATCAAATGTCGTGCAGAGAGAAGTTTGATTAATGTCACGTTCAGCTCAGTCAGTTGCACCGCAGTCACCACAGTTCAGACGTAAACTACAACTTTAGTTTTTACTTTACAATACTGTTAGAAAACTATACTTTTTAAAACGAAAATGAATCTATGTGTCAAGTAAAGTATTTTGCATTAAAAAATAGAAGTTTAATATTACTTTTAAGCTAAGACAAATGTATGTATTAAATAATGCTCCAGAATAAAATATTTAAAAATATTATGAATCTAACACCTCCCCATCTCAATAAAATAATTATAAAGCTTCATAATGTTTCGTAGTTATTCTTTAGGTTTGCAAGAAATAAACAAAATCGAATCAACATCAACAGTAGAAGAACGTAAGAAAGTTTAGTTGAAGTATTAAATGAAGGAATAAAGATAATTATTTTTAATAGTCGAACTTATACTATAAATGTAATATCTCTTGAACTTCTTTTTGAAAGTATAAATTATGTTTGTATCTGGTAAAGGATTCTATGAATAGCCAAAATAAGACTGAGTTTGGCATTAAATTAAATAAGCAGCACTGTAATTTATAATAGACCATTTATGTATATTAATAATTTAAAGTATAAATTGTTAAATCTGAGATTTTTAAGTTCAAATACGTGTTGAAAAATCGCATAAAATTTATTTTTTCCGTAGATTGCACCTTAAATTTAATGAAATGTTTGTTAAGATGCCATGTCTAATTTGAAGCTAAAGGTAATAAATGTTAATCAATCAAACGAAAAACATGAGAGTCAATATTAAATAAAGTTTAAAATTTCCAGTAAATTAGGATTCCACCACATTTAACGCCCTTCTTCATTCTTTCCATTATTTGAGTATATGGCAATAATACAGAAATATACATTTTAATTTTCCTTGGCAGACATAAATAATTTGACTCCGATTGATAGACTTAAATTTAACACAGACAAATCCCAATGTTGCACTTAACTCATCCCTGTGTATGTTGGAATTACGTTCCACACAACATTTAAAGTCTAAAGGTTAATCTTTATGTTTTTGATATAATTTACAACATGATATATTCACGATTTTTTTCATGGCAGTGAGTTAAGACGCCAAGTCACATTGTATTGTATTGAGTAGTTTGGCTAATTGTGTTATCACATCACATGTTGTAGTCTCATACGATTCCACTCAGTTTGTGTATAAATTTATTTATATTTAAATGATCTCTTTGGTACCACGATTACCCAAAAGAGCAATATAAAGATGTTCTCAAATATCTTATGTGGAAGATGAATTGGAGCTGAACTCAAGATTCACATTGTCTGTTCCATTTAAAATTATTGAAATTTATTTAAAATAAAATCATGTGCCATACAAATACGTAGTGTTGTCACAATAAATGCAACAAAGAACACTTAAACTCTAAGTAAAAGATAAAATCTCAAGACAAGGGTTATTTGAACTTCATGAACATTGACAGTCCTGAAAGGACTGAGAGTTGCTAAAGTTAGCAGAAGATGTTTCATTTGTAAAGAAAACTTGCAGATGAAAACTTTATTTTAAATTTTTACATCTTTTATAAATTTCAGACTCTCTGGACGTTTACTAAGAATTTGAAGCATATCTTTGCCATTCATATAGATTTGTAAGTATTTCTTAATACTTATACAACGTTAAATATATTTTTTGGATTGGAGAAAAAAACATTTATTTAAAACATGATATAAAACTTTAAACAAAAACGATAATTGTAACTAATAACGATTTATTAGTTATTAGTCCCCAACTTAATACCATTATCACTATAGCTTTACTTCGAAAATATATAACATCTACGTTGTATATATATATATATATATATATATATATATATATATATATATATATATATACACACAAAACATTACTACTCGCACTTAAATCAGCATAGATGTGATTAATGAAATACATTTTAGAGAAAAAATTAAAAAGCTTATATAGGCTAAAGGTAAAATATAGGTATCTAAAATTCCTATCATAACTCAAGGCATGGTTTTGTGAGAGATTCTGATTTAACATCACAAAATAATCTTGATCATTAGAAATTGTTCACACCTGGTTTTAGTTTGTCAAATTAAATTACAAAAGACAAAGCCATGACTCAATCATTTACTCATCACTTATTCTCAAACTTTCCTATATTCCTCAAATATAGAATTTGGCACACGGGTGCTTCATGATTTGAATAAAATAACTAAAGGATTTTTGAAATATCTGCAAGGCTTGGAATAGGGTTGCAATCCAACCTGCAAATGTACTAAAGATATGACATTTGTCACACACTGGATTATGAATGACATATAAAAACAAAATAAATTGAATAAAAATGAAACATGCATAGAATTTGAAATGGAGTTGCAACCTCTTCAAAAACATTGTTTTTCAAATCCCGGTTTTCCTTATATGATGGAAGGTTTGGTACACGTGTCTTAACAAATACAAGGTGCTCTTAATATATAATTAGGTAATAGATGTTCTTAACTAACAAAAACAGATTTTCCAAGAATATCAATTTCCCATAGGGGTTAAAATGGAAAAAGAAATTTATTTAAATTTACAATTTTCTCAATGCTTTAGAAGGATGTAATAAATTTTAAACACACGTTGCTCATCACCCTTGATAGAAAAACTAACTATTCATGAAGATCAACGACCCATACGGGTTGAAGTGGGTCTTCAACCCAAGAAGACCTATATTTGTGTTCCTAGAACTCCCAATGTACTAGGAAGATGAAATTCTATAAGCATGCTCTTGCTCATCTACATACATAAATAAAAAAAAAATTGCATGAAAATCAAACACTCAAAGATAAATGCTGTAGAAATCTGTAGAAACACAATTGTTTTGTTCTTAAACATCCAGCTGTCCCATAAAGATGATATTTAAAGCACTTGTGTATTAGGCCCTCGATAGTCTACCAGTACCGAAATACCTTTAACAAGGAGTAGATTTTAATGACTGGCAGTAGCTGTTTTGTGATCAAAGTAGGTGTTTTAGGCTAAACTTATATATATTTATATATAGGCAAAACACAACTTTGGTACCGGAAATTATTCTACTGACCGAAAGTGGTAACTTTTGTCTGTAGTAGCATTTTTAGACTGACATACCTTACAGTAAACGTTACTATACCAACGGAAATAGCTTTACCGTAGGATTATTATGTAATATGTAGTATTAAGTATTAATTTTTGACCTAACAAGAACATTTATAACTATGTTTATATTTTCTTGATAGGGACCACAATGCTCACGCAATTATAACACCTTACGTCAAACACCTTGACTGAAAGTAAATTAGAATGCCCACTTAGTCTTATAACACAATCTTCTTATATATTATTTTCTAAAACGGAGCAGCCAATGCAAACGCTAATTCGGCTCCGAAAACACCTTAGACTGAAAGTAGACACAACGGCTGGAAGTTACCTTGTATATATATACAAGGTATATATATATTTATTAATAATAATAAATTTATTAATAATAATATATTTATTATAAATATATTAATAAATTAATATAATATATATTTTATATTAATAAATATATATATTAATATAATAATATATGTTATATATTTATATATATATATATATATATATATTTTCCGATTCAATTATTTGTATTTGGCCGTATCTGTCACATATGCGTTTAAATAAGCAAACTAACATATGATCGGAAGACCAAATAACTGTCAAATGACTTTTATTTACGTTAAACATTATAAATGGCAATAGCCTTATTTAATTTCAATAAACAATGGTAGCACATTCACCCGGCAAGTGAGAGATCCGGGTTCGACTCCCGGCGGAGCAAGTACTTTTTGCGATTCAATGTTTATTGAAATTAAATAAGGCTATTGCCATTTATAATGTTTAACGTATATATATATATATAAAACAAATATTTATATGTAAACTGTTTACGGGTCAAAAATGAAAACATTATTAGTGCACCGGGATTAACTTGAACCGGTTTAGACGTAAACACTTTTTGGTAGTGTATGTAATCTTTTTATCTTTTAAAACTAGGAGATTTTTCTTAAGGAGTGTTGGAAATAAAATTTATCTGAGCCAGAAATATTTCTTCACACACTAAACCTAAGATAAGCCTGTGGATGTTTTTTCTTTTGAACATTGAAATAATGCGTACCATTAATATATGTATTCTGATTCAAAATTTTTAAAGTAATCCATCATATTACAACAATATTAAATATTACATAAAATTATTATTACAAAAATCCAATACTACACAAAAACCTAAATGTATCATTTGACAAGATATCCCAAGAATGCTAAACTTTAATGAATATCTTTAATTGGTCTTATAGGGAACTAAGAGCTTAACGAGAAACACAAAATAAATACATTTGTAAATATATAGAATATACTATAGCATTTTCTCGGGATATCTAGTCAATAGATACATTTGAAATTAAGTTCTCATGAACTAGGATTGGTACTAGAACTCTACAGGTTCTAAAGTGTATGAATCATTATAAATTTCATACAGTTTATAATAAGTTAGAGTGGGTAAACGTAAATATGTATACGTTAATGAAATTAATTCATTAAAGTATAATTTTCGAGAGCACTTCGACTTCAATTTTATATAAGTAGCTCTAGAGAGCACGGCTTTTGTGGATATCTATAATATAGTAAAAACCAAAACAGCGAATGTACCAAGCAACGAGTATTAATCCATTAGAACATTCTACAACCTAAAGATAGGTAGTATTGTATAAGAGACTAAGGGAGTGATTGTTAATGGGTTGACAGGGTAATTGTAAATTGCGACAGCACTAACAAAAGACAAAAAGATGATTGTTATAACGTTAGTGTACAAACATATAGAATGTTGTTGAGATGAATAAACCCCAGCTGATGTGTAAGGATAAATATTGCAGGCTAATCTTCTTTGACACAAGTTACAAAAATGATTATCTCGAATGTTTGAAAACTATTCGTCCATTTTTTTAAGTTTATAAATATAACTATTTAGTCGACCTTTTTTACAAAAATGTGAGCAATGCACATTGCATTCAAAGATTAATAGGCTTCAATGCAAGCGAATTGTCATGTAAATATTTACACGCATTTTACAGGATGGACATTTTCATATTTCTGTGTAGAGGTAGTTAAGTACTACAACTCCCTTCATCTTTGAGTATACGCTAATGACTTTAGAATAATATTATAACATTTTAATATATACAAATAATTAACATGTATCATGTATTCAATCCACACATTTTAATCTAATGAGTTATTGGTTCTTAGTGTAACATGTTTTGCTTTAAAACCCTTACTTAACATTTCTTAACAGTCAGCTGTTAATATTGAAGTCATTAATTTTTTGAAATATAAATAGACGCTGATTTACCACCTATTAAGCATTGTAGAATAAACCTGTATAGGACATTAGAATTCTCAGGTCATTTAAAATACCTGTTCTTCCTACAATAATGTTAATACCCTTTTTAGTTTCCAACAGTTCATATTCATGGTTTTGAGGATTAAAAGATAAATTTGAAAACTTAAAACGCATACGTTCTTAACGTTAAACGTAACCGTATGTAGCAAACCAAGTCTAGATTTTTTACCAAAGAAATAATAATTTCATCATTTTGGTTGAAGATATGTTGTTACAGAGAGATATGTGTTTCACCTTCCGCAGTGAAATATCGTCTAATTCAAATTCTCTGCATATCCCTGCCGCCTGCTTGCCATTTGTACTCACGGAAATAAATTTAGTTTTTTACCATAAAATACTATATAACAAGTTAAGTTAAAAGCTACATAATGTTCTCATCCACGACCTTTTTTTACTTTAAGCTTCGGGATTAGAAAGGATTATATTCACCAAACAATATAATTTCTCTCAGAAACATTTTTATTATTTTATAAATTATGTCACTGCCTTAAATTTTTGTTTTACAAATACGGGTATTTCCAAATCAACTATAAATGTTTAACATACGCAACATTTTATAGAACTATAACTTATTTAAAAACCTAAACATGTACACCTTTTTCATCTAGGCTGGCTACTAAAGCACCTGAAAGTACTTGCTGACAAAATTAAAATGTTTAGAAATAATTGTATAGGGAATAACACTATATTTTTACTATTCGGTGATTTTAAGTAGACACTCTCATTAGATGATTTCAAAGTAAGAACATCACAACCAAATATCGATTGTTTCGACGTAATCCTATTTGAACCAACCAAATTTAAAAGAGCTGGTTCAGAAAATTCAATTTGCTAAATATTTTTACGTGATAATTTAGATGTGTCATTAGAAGCGCATTATAATAATAGCAATCTTCTCTCTGAATTATTATAATCTTTAAATAATTATATTGTACCGTAGTCGTAATTATTTATGCTGAATCGCGGTAGGAAGTAGGCTCTTTGTTAACTAGACGCGGTGCGTGGACATTGTTTATTGGTTCGAGACCGGTCAATCAGCTGATCGTGTTATCTACGGTGATACGTTCCGAACCTGTTGGGTGGAGAGAGGGAGCGCAGTCTTGGAGTTTCCACGAGAAGGTGCACACGTCCTGGTGAGAAGCGGCAGCTCTTCCTCTAACCTTATAGTTTGGGATTTAGAGTAATTCTTTTGTCGGGTGTAAATTTAATTCAAGTATTTAATTTTTTTTCAGTGCGTATTAAATTCCTATCAACCTCCGTAATCTTCAAAGTAGTAAGTCCCGTACCAGCGTTTAGTTAATATCTTTATTTTTATACTGTTGTAATTAAAATTTCTAAAGTTTCCCATCTTACAGAGTCTGAGAATTAATTTAAATTTTTTGAAGTATTGTGAATTAAATTTTGGTCGTAAACTTAATATCAAGTTTTGTGTTATATTGATTTTTTGAATATTTTGAGAAGAGAACCTTTTATTTTATTTTGTTAATTTAAACCATTTTTGGAGAAGTATACATTTTTAGTTTCATTTTAATTTTAATTCTTTTTTGATCAGACTCATAATTAGATTTGTTTGATTGTGTGAAGTTTTGAAGAAAATCGAATCTAAAGTTTGTAAACTTTGTCAAATTTTGAGTGAACTTTAATTTCGGAATAAATCAAGTATTTCCGAAAAGTTGTTTTTATTTACGAAGTATTAGCTCCATATAAATTTAATATATGTACTATATTAACGGTACAATATTTTAGAAATGGAGTTATAAATAACTATTTAGATATTTAACACAATCTAGAATTTTATATTTTAGTGTTGCATGTTATTTATTAAACACATGTACACCTCAGGCTAGTTTAAAAAAGTACTTTGACAACGGCTAATACACTATTTTGAGTTTAACACACTCACATATCAATTTTCAAATCACCTTCAAACCTAAGCATCTAGAATTTTTTATTTTCTCCAAGTACAGACACTGTTAAAACAGAATCTGTTATTTTAAATGATATTAAATTTAAGAAATGGAATTTCCTTTGGCAGATGCTTTGTCAGAAAAGGCCAGGCTTTGAAGTGGATTGAACAAAAAGCTTCATGATATAAAGTTTGTGGAGTTTTATTCAACTCAGTTTAGTCGACGTCTAACGTCCCAGCTACATGAATATTATGTATACAAAATAATATTCCTACACGAAGTACACCTGTTCATTTGGTAAATTTAAGGTCCGAATTTTACTTATAAATTTAATACTACAAACAATTATATTGTTTTAAAGTATGATCGACAACTAATATTCAATTTACAGCTCCTTAGTATGGTCTTACTTTAGATAACTAGCAGGAATAGGGAACAAAACCTTACTAGTACACATATACAATAGATCCCTTAATATCAGTTGTATGACTCTTGTATTTGTCACTTTATGGAAAATATACAAGTATGGGTCAATGTACCTATAAAAGAATGACTTATCTTATATTGGTCATATACAGGGTTGGGCAAAAGTGTGGAAACGGCTGTATATCCCTGACACGGCATTCTCTAGAAACACCAAATTTAGCTCAAAATGAAAAAAAAAACAAAACAAAATTGCTTTAATGATCTTTTGGACGCCCCTTTTTTCCAAACGGGTGATGTGGGGGGAGGGGGTAACCGCAAAACTTCATATGGCACACTCCATCACCGATACCTCATTAGAAAAGTCTTGTTAAAAGAAGACAAATGGTGAAAACTAGAGTTGTCTATTTTCTCCTATGACAAAAAGACGCTTATTTTAGTATTACAAAATCGAACCATATTTTTATCAGTACAAAACGAGGACAAAGTAATAAACCATACAGGGATTACCTGATAATTAAAGTGGATGCTCAAACAGCTCTCCTTGGACTGTCCTGGCAGTGTCCTAGCCAGGCGTAGAAATGTGAAACAGCGAGTGCAATAGTTTCCTGGGAAACACTTTGGATCACTTGTAAAATGTTCTATCTAATTTTCTCGATATTCTGAGGTTTGGTTTTGTAGACATTTTCTTTAATGTGACCTGAAGCGAAAAAATCAAGAGGTTACAAGTTAGGGGATCCTGCGGGCTACTCGATTGGGAAACACTTTAACAATCCCTTCTAACAACCCTTCTAACAATCCATCGATTTTTAAATATTTAATTCAAATAATCACGGAAATTTAATTCATAATGTGGAGGTGCTCCATCTTGCTAAAACCAAACTTGATCGAGATTGTAAAAACTTGGTGAATTTTTGTAATGGAATAACTGTAAGTGTGTCCTATTCCAATAACCATATTGAGATCATATTAATATATATATATATATATAATTATATATATTCAGTTATTTAAGTAGGCTAAGTAGGCGTTATATCTGTAAATATTACTATTTTTTATACTTTTGGGACTTTTAAAAATATATTTTGTGAGAAAAAATGGAAAAACCTTAAACCTTAGAAAGAAAAGATAATGTATTGAACATTTTAAACATATTCTCTGTATACGTGACATTAGTAGGATTATAATTAACTCATTTGAAATTTAAAAAATAGTTATAATTGTCTCCCAGCATTATGAACTTAAGCATAGACTTTTACTATGGACGGTTAATTTACGGTATGAAATATAACGGTATGTCGTTTGAAATTGGCAGTATAAAAGAAAACAGTGAAACCTTGAAATGTAGAGAAAGAGAACGTAGCTATGGAAGCTCTATCTACTACAATAAATCCACAGCTATGGAGCTTGTCTTTAAGAATAAGCCATTCATATTTAGTTACGTTACTGTTTTGCATAGTTAAAACACCAAAGGGATTTTATTAACCTGAAATAGGGTTTTCAGGGACTAAGGAAGATGAATTTTAATATTGCCTGGTATACGAATTGAGATATGACTTCAAATAATGACACATTTTTCACGTTTTCTAACTTAATAACATGAAGAAAAGATATTTTTAACAAACTATAACATAATGGTAGGAAAATATTGTTTTAACCAATATTACATTAGAAAATGACTTTTCCATCATTCATAATTCCCTTCACGTATAAGATGCATACATTTTTCAGAACTTACCTAATCAATATATGTATGTAAGCTATCACTTATAAACATATGCTTAATAGATTTAACCATCCCTATTATCATGTGGGATTTATATAATGAAAACAAAAAATTAATTTATATGAGTAAAAATAACATTTTTCCAACTTTTTTTGGTTAACCGAATAAACCACATTTAGTACAATAACTTATAGCTTTTAAAATTATTGGAAATAACGCAATTAATATAGTTACACAAGAGGTCTCGAAATCTAAATGAGTTACATCGTAATAGGGTTAATGTACTGGGAATAACTAAGTTGAATGAAGCAAAAACTTCCTGATAGAATGGCACCAGGCCAAGACAGAATGCATCATGATGATCGTTCTCCAATAATGTGGTAGTGTATAAGGTCGTGTTGAGAATCGAAATGTGCAGAGTAGTTTCTACCTTAATGTTTAGTTTACTTAAGTAAATACATTTTAATTTGAATATTTCTCTTATATAAATCATTCATATGATGTGACAATATTGATTGTTTGGTGTTTTATTCTTTTAGATTCCATGTTAATATCAATTTTATTTTTATCCAACTTATATGAAGGTATCAAAAAGGCCAGGGATATAGTCTTGCTTAAATAGTTAAACTTTTACTAATATATACTTTTACTTTAAGAGATATCCTAAGAATATCATTATATAATTGAATATAAATTAAGTTAATGAATAAATATTGACATTTTAATTATATTTAAACAAGTAAAAATCATTGTGTTGTGTCCTTTTATTAAAGTTATGTAGTGTGCTTATAATATGAGATATGTATATATTTAGTAGTATACAAACGCTTTATTTAGTATAATGCTATTTTTATGTAGCTATTTATCTACTCAAACTTTAAATATTTAGCAATTAATTTAATATTAAGAGTTCACTATAGTTATAATAAATCAAAGAGATTTTCTACAAATAATATACGTTATGTTTAATATGTCACAATTACTTTTGCAGTATTATTTTATTATTAACATGTAAAACCCTGATACATTCAAACTACATGAAAGTGTATTGTCAACACGATCACAAGCTATATACAGAGATTTGGTAGTTAGAAAAGTTTGGTATATGGTACAAGTTGGTAAACCATAGAAACTATAATAGTTAAACAAAATAGAACTTAAAGATGCAGAAAAACAGCTCCGTAACGAGTTATAAAATCTATCAAGTGATCGTATCTATGACCGTGATGTAAGCCCACAAGGTCAACCATAAATCAGGAGCAACGATGAGTTGTCTATAGTTAACCTGAAATATCTTTATTTTACCTTCACTTTGGCAAAAAATCATATGGAAGTAACAATATTGTAAAGTAACAGTTATAACTATAATAAAACTGTTTAGAACATGTGAATAAAAGAATTATACCTTTTGAGAGACATACACAGAGGGCCTATATACACTAAAAAGGTGTAACCGGTGTGATATATCGATATATTATTGTGAATAACTCTTATCTTCGGCTTATTAAAAATATTTTGTTAGAAAGACATATGTACCATTACTACTATTGAGAATAGGATACACAAAGGGCCCGCAATAATATTCCAGATTATTAATAGTTCACTGAGAAGAACATGCAAAATGTAACAATTTGTCAATTATGAAAGCAATATTTTACTCTTTGCTTAAAATGTATTATTGAAATGTGATGATGATTTGACATGACAACGGGTTTAATAAATTACCATAACTGCAGATAGCCAACTTAGACCATAAGCCACATCCCACGTGAAAGTACGTAAACCAGCACAAATCTCAATCTTGAGTATATATAAATGAATTTTGATGCAAAATGTTTAATCTGGAGATGACATCTTTCTAGAGGAATATGTCGGGTAGTTAAGCTAAATATTTTTTGGTGTCACATATTAAAATATCATATGACGTAGAGACAAATTAAGTTATTCTCCAATTTGTTCATTTCTATCATTGTTATAATTAATATAAATGTTAAAAATTTTTCCTTACGCTTAGCCAAATCTATAGAGTGATATTCACCATTATTGTAATCAATGTTTTCTATATAGAAATAACACTTTTTGCTAAATCTCAAGTCAATTGGTCAGTTCACTCTGAAAATACCGTGTGAATACCCAGACAGAATGAAATTTTTCCAGTTCCTCGAATGAAAGACTACCCTAATGTTCAAGACATAGAATAGTATTTTGTAAATCTATCACACACATTCATAATATCTCGTTTTTATGCACTCGCACTAAATAATTTTCAATAAAAAGTCTATAGTTTTAAATAAAAATGGGAAATTTAATAATAACGTTAATACATTTATCTGTGAAACTGAGTTTTAAAAAGGAGAAAAATTATCTAAAATTATTTCATTTTCATTAAATGTATTTTCCAAACAAATATATTAATATGATTATTGGTTGACCTTTGCGTAGATCAAATAAAAACTATATTTAGAAGAAATATGTTAAAGAATTAAGGTGTCCAGGAAATATCGAGATGTTTATAAAAACCTACACTTTTAAGACTGATAATTCTATGCATGATCTTGCAATTCTAAAATAATCATTTAAGGATTGACTTTAAACAATTAATACAATTAATGATAAAAACTACGTATACGAACTATAGCAGAAATCCACTTATTTGAACTAAGAATCATTTGTTTACAATATTATGATATTATTTCTTACTTTAAATGACATGCTATATATAAAAATGTTAATTACAGTATACTTTCGATACTTAAGGTTTCATATGATTACTGCACTTTTTAGTAATAATTAATAGATAAATTGTGTTCAATTTTACTTAATCACCTCATTTAAAATAACACGCAACAATTGTAATTAAATTTTGTAAAGTAATCAATTCTATTTTTAACAATTACGTAAGATATTTCTCACGGTACATAAACAACCAAAGACAAACTCAAAGAGTGATTCGATAAAATAACCTATAACGCATCCCATACAAATTTAAATAACAATAATGAGCGATAAAGTTATTTTTGCTGTAAAAACAACAATATTTGAATATTAAATTAATAACGTTAACCAACATCAATACCTCGTTTAGTGTGTTTTAAGTTTGATATGGTGCCCATTAAAGCCTTAACTACTTCGTTAATATTTGTCGCAGTGAAATAAAATTTCCGTTCAAATGTTGATCAAAAAGTAATCCTATTTCAATATTCTCACAAATGTTTTATAAAATATCTCACTCATGTTTGAGTCATTACATTTTTAGAAATCGGATTCACGTTATTTTACAACCAAAGACGTTATTTTTTCCAAGCAGTATCTGAGACCAAATATGTTCGTTTATTATTATCTGAAAAATTAAATGGGAAAATTTCATGGAGTGATTAATGAACACTCTGTAAATTGTTGCGATTGAGTATGGCATTAATCTCTTCGTTAATTATAATGAATGATAAAGGTAGTGCCTCAAATTGTATTGCATTGCGAAGCCTGCCATTTCTGTCTTTCCCCAAGAGCATTATATTGTGAAGTATTCAGTAAAGGCAACTCTCGCTTTCTAAAATTATTCATGTATTCTAAATTTTTTATGAAAATAGAATTTGAAACATTGAATATACATCAATTCTGTTTACAATTACCTGAAACACAAAACATTCTAAAAATGATGTTCATTTCTTGCTTCAACTCTTGGGCAATGACAATAAATTAAATAAATATGCTAAACCAGAGCAATAACTAAAATAAATTATTGTAATTTATTAAAAAATTTATTCACGATATGAGTTTCTATTAAATTGTCAAAGATTCAAGATTTAAGTATTCAAGAGGCAGTGTGAAAGTGGTGGTGGTGAAGAAAGTTGAAGGAGGGGTTGATATATTGGAGGGTTTAAAGGCATTGTGGGTAATCTGTCTCCATGGCAAAGTGCTCAGCATACGTTCATCTCAGCCTTGTCATGTATAACTCTGCGAAACTTTATGCCATTAGTCTTATATAATTTCAAATTTCTCTAATACAACACCTTTTAATTCTCTTATAATTTCAAAAATAAATAAAATAATAATGTTTTTCACATTTTAAAACACAATTTAATAATTCATTATCTCATTTATATGCTGGAAATGACTTAATAGTAGTTAATTCTAACTGTAATGTCCCAATAGTACATGTATTTCATTGAGTACACTCGTATTGTGACCGGATAATCATCGATTCTGTGATGTTGACTTCATTGCTAGTGACTACAGACTTTGATAAAGAAGTCTTGATTGGGTTCAGCGTTTGACGAGTGTATTGATGACTAACGAGAGATCGTTCGAACAAGCGTTGTCATAACATTAGATTCTGTTTGTATAGCTACATACCTTCATCTTATTACTTTATTCTTCATTAAATTTAGCATTCTGAGCAATTAACAAAAACTTTATAAAATATATTTAAAATAATTACATATAATATAATGATTATTTGAGCACCCTCTTAAATAATTACAATTTATACCAGAAAGATACTTTAATCCGTGAAAATTACCATCGTAGATTTTAATATCACCTACCTATTAAGCCATGAACAAAAGAGATGGCCACAACAAATTAGCACCTTTATGAATACGTTTAATAGCATAATAAATTAATAGTGAATTATATTTGAATAGCAAAATTAATACTGATATAAAGGGAACTTTTTCTCGTATCCTTATATTGTAGCAGTATAGCAAGTTAAAAGTATAATATATTTGTAAAATTGGTTAAATTCTATTTATTTTAGTAGGATATAAAAATCCTTATGACATAAGCTGCTAGGATCTTAAATTGTTTAATGTAAAACTCAATTAATAGTAAATGGTAATTGCCTTTTCAAAGAGAACTAAGATCAGCATATACACTTAAAAAAACGGTTAAATATACTGGTAACGGGTAAGTGATTGAAGTGGTATGGCTTAAAAGATTTCATTAAAGTTCATAACACGAATTGAGAGAGGTAGCCGATCAGGTTTTACAAGTTTTACTGAGAAAATAAATGGTTTAAAACTAATTAACGTGATACGAATGCAACAATAAAATAATATATTAAAAGCAACTTATTATGTTGGTTATTAGACAGTGACCCTAAGAAGGCTTTCTTTTGGCTAGTTAGTATATACGAATTGAACGTACACTAGTTAAACCAAAATCGATGTCACGATAAATTAATAACAGGAAATGTCGAAATATTAGGGTGCAAGGGTAGATTGAAAATATCAGTCTACTGCGAGGGATGACGTTTGGTGTTGGTGGGGTCCCTAAATGTTAAAGCGTTGCTGCTAATCAGGACAAAAGGAAGTGCTACCCCTAAAAAATTTGACTGTAGAGGCTGATAGAGAATTGGCCTCTTTCTCGAAGTTGACATGACTGAGATATAGTGCCTGTTTCCCTGCTCATTGCTCTCGACAGGAGGTCGCCCCTATCCCCATACTAAATATCCTGTCATTTAAGAAGCTAGCTCAAAGTTCTTTTTATGACAAAGTGTAAATTGAGTTTTCTCAGCTTCTTGATCTAATAGACAAAAAACATTTCATGGTAATAAAAATGTTCGTTATTTACAAAAAAATCCAAAGTTTTCAATTTGAATTTTACAAACCCTGTAAGTAATGAACTTAAGTGTAATTTTACAAATCTCCTGTGTGATTCCATGATGGGGGCTTTAATTTGTAATATTTTTAGTGATCTTTACAGTTAAAACAGACTATTTAAGCATCTGAGTTATACCATGATCTATATTCGGTAAAATGAAAGAATACAAGGATAGTTTAACAGCTAATTTAGTTTTGTTTATTACTCTAGTTATAATGTTGTAATTAACAGCTAACTGTTCTTTGTTTATACAACTGCTTATACTTTGGTTATAAATTTTTTAACGTTTATCAGGGACAAACTTACGAAATCTTGTTTAATATTATTTCTATGAAGAATGGATCATAAAATTTATAACATATAAAGATGATAAAATATAGACACTATATTTCGATGTTGTGCTTTTACGAGATGAGAAAATTTTTTAGAAATTTATTATGTTAAAATCTGCTACCCACAATAGTTTAATAGAACTGTAGCATTTTGGGAAAAAAATTTCTATGACTAAACAGTGTGCAATTTTAATATAAATTAAGACAACGTAGCGACTACGTATTTTCTTTCCCAAACTCTCAATACTATTTTTACCTCACTTGATAAGATTTGAATTACAAATGCATTACGAATGTAAACAGCAATCAACAGCGTTGTTCAAGAAATATGAATTCTGAAATACGTGCCCCACTTTGAGAAGCTTATATAAGTGATGAATAAAGTAAATCTTGGTAATGAAGCGCCAATAAGTTTATCAAGCTCGTGATTGAAATACAAATCGGCACATTGGACCCTGCAGCAGGTGAAATATATTTTTATCCACTCAGTAGTAGCTTAGGTTATAACAGAATTTAATATCATTAAATATTAAAGAATAAACAAATACACACATCATACTGAATGCAATTTTTACCTAATTCATTTTGTTACATTTTACCGCAAAATCATTCCATATATGGCCAGTTTGTTAAATGAGTAATTTAATCATTTTCAACAAATTGAATGTTTTATACTGTGAGTAATTAATTACCCGATCATTTAACAGAGTACGATTGGTTTCAGAGTACGTGCAATATTGTTGTCGTGATATGAAAACCTAATAAATTTTTCGTTAGTGGTAAAGATTCTTTTGTTAGATATTCTAGTTATTACATTTAATAATGGTATTAACTTATTTTGAGGAAGAATAAACAAGTCCGTGTTAAGCTTTTATGGATGATGCACGCTTTAAAATATTTTATTTTTGTAAAGATTGGTAATAAACAGGTATTCTATTTATTTAAATAAAGTAGGTGCAAAGATTTACCTTGTAGAAAAATCGTTTCAAGGACTTTCGAGGAATTAATTTACGTACTTTTTCTCATTTTTATAACGCAGTATAGTAAAGGAATGAAAGAGTTTATATCCTCTACTTGCTAAACTAATTTATCATACATTGGAAAAACAATATTTTATTTACATTGAACTGTTAGTTATGAAATAGTATTATAAAGAATTTTATAGGGCCAATGTCTGGGACGGGATCCAATACGAATTGTTTAGTGTTTAGGTGATTTGGACCTGAGATTTATTGTCAGAGACCCAACTCAAGAGTTGGTTCTGCTTATATATCACCTCATTCACATTTCCTGCATATCTGTCGACGTCTCTCCGTCATGTTTCTGGTTGTAAAATGTTTTGATAACATTAACCGGTTATGGACCACATTGGAGAGACACACATTTCTGTATTATAATATGCAATGGGTAATATCAAAGTCATTACTTATAAAGAGTAAAACAAGTTTGTTTAGATAGATTTCCAGTAACAAAAAAATTATAGGACTGTCTCACGTATGGGAAGATGGTTAGTTACAAAATAAGCACTAATAGAGTTTGCTTTATAATTTTTACTCAAATATTAGTTAATACCAGTTGTGATTATTTTTATCACATGGGCTAAGCTAGTTTTAAAAGGAAAGCACCAGACTACTTAGGACCGTATTAAACCTTTAACTTTGACTGAGTTGAGTTTAATCTACAGCAAACTACGGGCTAACTAACTAACTAACTAAACGTCAAAGACTAAAGGAACAAGTTACACTCTGGTTGGTTAAACTCACGCGCATCAGTCTCATCACTTAACTGAGGCCAAACCTTATTCATTTAAGTGTTAGTTATTCTACCCACCTCTTGAGAGCAAAGACCAGTCACAGTGTATAAAATATGAATCAAGCGTTGTAGACCTTTGCAGCATTTTAAAACCCTTGTCATTCCGATAGTAATCCTGCCATCACGTTTGTAAAAACTTTATGGTCGAAGATTCAGAGATTGTGAACACGTAGTGAAAAGAAAAGTATCTTTACACATATTCAGACAGTAAATACAAGTACTAAAACTCGAAAATGACTTTTTTTAGAAAATTACATTTGCGATGACCTATAACCCTATACTGTAATAATGACTTCTCTGGGAATACCTAAATATCGATGCAAAGAAATAATATTTAGCGAATTTATCTCAACATAATAGAACACATGTAAGTGTACGCTGTATTATCATTTCGTATTTTTAGATTTAAACTTTTTAATTTTTATTTATACATAGATAATATTTAGTTTCCTAATATTTTGATGAGATAACCGTAATTCAAATGTAGACAAAGTTGTTCAACACGTATTGGCTGGAGGCTAACGAAGTCTATCACTTGAGGGGTTGGATAATTTAATTTTCTGTATGTCTAACTGTATATCTCTTGGAACAATATGCCGATAACAAATTGACCTATATATTTAAGGTTTGTATGAATCCTCACTTCTATGTAGACTACGCTAAGTTCGATGATCTTGCTTGTCTATCCATGGGATTTTGCTGAGCTTAAACAAACATTTTTACACAAGTCAGGGACAAAAACAATAGATAAAGTTAGGCAATTTAGTGTTGAAAGTCGGTGATAAGATTTTATTTCACCGAACTCTTGTTTTGTGGTAACCTGCGAAAGTCACGGCCACTTTTATTACTGGGACACTGCTATGAAACCTACGTCAACGAATAAAATTGTTATGTATTATGTGGCAAGATATATCGGGAAAGATTTCATATGTAGACTATAGGCATGATAATAGTAAAATAAATATTTGCCCGAAATGGCAACGTTATACATTTAAACGGAATATCATACGCTCATTTACAAAATGATACATTCATTCACAAGCATAAAATCTGACATCAAAATATTTTTCTTAAACATACACCACATCTGCTGAATATCTAGAAGTTAGTAAGTTTATGAAATCCATGTAAAATAGATCTTATAATACCGTTTTATGAGTTATATAATACACATCGAAAAAACTAATTGATTCGAAAATTTAATATCAATAACTTTTATAGAAAACGTACACATTTTTCCTAATGGTCTGCGAAATGTTAATTAAAAAGACAAATAAAATGTACCAAATTGTATAATTTAGGGATATTTAAAATTCAATTTTGGTGCGACAATCCTTCCTATAAAAACTTACATTTTTATTTAGATTTAATTGTAAACAACTTTATTTAGCTAACATAAGTGCCTTTACTGATACAATCCAGACAGAGAGTTGCAAAATGTATGTAACTCAGGCGATATTCAGCATTCTAAATATTTTTACCAAATTTAATATTCCTTTTCTCATCGACCCCTCTAACAATAAATGTGATCAAAGTGTTAGCAGTTTATTAATGTACAAAGCTTAAATCTTAGAGAACGTAACTAAAATCCTAGTCATTAATGTATGGTAATAGTAGTGTTAAGACTTAATTCATTTGATTTATTCAGACTCTTGAACGACAACTTTTAAAATTCCAATCCTCATCGTTTACGTGTTTATTCTCTCCAATAATTTCTGATCAGTCGCTTTGTCGAATAAAAGCCAAAAACATTCTGCCCAATTTGAATCATTGATGAGTGCATTCAATAAAAACTTAATTTCAATGATAGAAATATTGATCAAGTGTTACATAATTCTCTCTGAAATGAGAGCTCTAGTTCGTTATCAATGAATATTAAATAGTATTCATTGCTTTGATAGACGCGTAACATACAGTTGTCTTCTATTACTTTGAGCTATGACCGAAAATTCATTGCACACAATAACAAACACAAATATTAAAGTCAGTGCGTTGCTTGTTGTGTCAATTGTACTTGTTATCCACAGTTTTTACAATCCAGGGGCTTAAAGTATATCAATTTATTTATACCGGGTGTACTAAATTATGATATTGTTATAATAGTGTTCTTTGAGTAACCTCTAAAATTTTAGTATAATGAATAGTCAAATAAAAGTCTTTTTATAATTTATTTTATTGCCATACACGTGTGGTATGGCAATAAAATAGTTTGAAAAAAAACGTTTGATTTATTTAAGTATTCATTACACTTATGTAAATATAACCCTGTAATGTGTAGTTATAACGTCTAAAAATTTTATTTACAAAACGAATGAGTAATTTATCGAATATCTACGGCATCATAAAATTACATGCAGAATAAAAATGGGTTTATGGATTACCATTTAATTCTATACTTAGTTAATTCCATAACAATAACTCTATCCTGAATCTCTATGCACCTTAAAGTGTGGTTTCAGCTGACATAAGCGCATGTAGACGAGAAATCCATTTCTTAAATTTAAACTTTAAAATAACTTACTATGCTTTCGGTCATACAAATACATTAAACAGCCAAAGCCTTTCTTAGAAAATGAGTAAGAACTTTTTACAGTTTTAAAATTCTTAACAGTAAATTGTGCTTGTTGCGCTTACAAATAGACTAGGTAATAGTTTATTATTTTATAAAATAACGATAAGATTGAAATATCTTGCAGCTTTGATATTTTATTTTATTAATACAATAATGCAAGTATTCTGAAATTAGTATTTCAGTTAGTATTCTGAAAAAACTTTTTATTTTAAACTAATGAATTTAAGAATTATACATGTTATCAGTATGCAATATATACAGTATCAATTTAAATATTTAACAAGTCCAATTTCTCAGTAAAAACGTGTTAGGGAAATGTAAATATGTGTAACGCAGACAAGCCTCATACATACGGATGTTCTTGCATTTATATTATTATGTACGTATTTATTCGATAATTAAGATATCTTTCAACTGTAAAAAGTAGCGAGCTATTACTGCGGATTTAATCTAATTCAAAACCATACAATTCGTTTCAAGAGTATGTTTCACTGTCATAAAATTAAGTTTGTGTGATTGCAATCACACGTTTGTAGTGACGTGAGTTTAATTTCTCATGTTTGTCAATTATTGCAAGGAAAATTGTAATCAATACACACTATATTATGTAGTAAAAAATCAGTATGAGTACACTTTGTTTATAAATAAACTAACTAACGTGAACATAGCATAAAAATCATGAAGGTAAGCACTTTCATTTAATATTGTATTATTTCCTGTCTTAAAAATGTATAAATCTCTCTTCTGAAAAGAAATGAGACTATTTATTTATTTGTTACAAATCCCTTTTCTGGTAATTAATTCTCATACAAATTATAATATTTAATAATATGTAATAGTTTTTAAAAAACTAAAATTAAAACATTATCAATACACTATATATAGATCAATCGGCGATTTTACTATTATAGATTGTACAGAATTATTGTTTTAATAATGCATGCAAATCATGAGAGAATATATAAGTATGGTTTCCTCATATTGCTCTAGAGGTTTGAAATAAATTTTAGCAACATCAAGTTAAACAATAAACTTTTATGGAAGTATAGCTGAATTAGAATCCACGATAAGCTATATGTTTCATTGATATTATTAATTAGTTAATCAATGATTCTGTTTAGGAATCTACATTTATCGAGACCATACAATATTAATACACAATAATGCCCCACATTATCTCATACACTTAGAAGGAAGTGTTGTTGCATTCCCTTCACACCTTAAAAACCCTTTGGAACAGAACAAACATGGTAACTGAAGTTTTACTAAGTATAAAAAACTTGATTTATATAATCCTTCACCAAAGATCAACCGGAGGATGCTTCACTCATAATCCGCATTTAAGCAGAAATACTATAGGAAGACCTAATTCTTAAGACCAAATGAGATTTATAAATTGAAATAAATTTTTTTGCTTGTATTTTAGTTGTTGTATAAAGAATATTCATAGTTAAATTCCGAATTTAAATTTTAAAGATTGAGAGATGGTTGATAAGAGTTTCGTTTAATTCCTCACACGATGTAGAATATTAAATGTACATGCATTTCATAATAATAATTAAAAACACCGTAGTACTCAGCAGAAATCCAGAATTATGATTTTAAGGCCTTTTTAGTTATTTGTTGTTATACAAGATATGACAACTGTAATAGTTATCCTTAAGGATGTAAACTTACTACATATTATTGGTAGACAATAGATGTATTATTAAAAAAAAATACATTGCTAATACAGATTAGATAGCAGCCTACTAAACGTTAAGAATTATAGTTTGGTAGAAATAATTATGCTTGTTACATGATGATGTATGTTTGTAACTACAGTTATACTCACAAGTATGAGTATTTATCAAAGGTAGGTATAATTCCAGATTGGATGATTTCTGCGTTACCTTGCTTGTACCAACAAGCTGCTGCTTTCGCTCAGAACCAAGAGAAATGGACTGTCGATTGCTCTGAGTGCTACTCAGTTTGAAAGGCTACGAGTGAAAAATGGATTTGGAAGAGAGATTTGTAACGCAATGTGTTTATCAGTATATTTATCTCCATATTAAAATAAAATTCACTAGTATAGATAACCCGTTTGAATGCATGTCTCAGCAAAGTTGTAATATTAAACTGTTTGAAATAATCATAAAACATCAAATATTTAACGAAGAGCACTTTTAAGCAATAATTAAGGTTAACTTTAAATTTTATAAATGTGTTAATAGGTAATTTGTTAGTTCTATATTCGGTACCTATATACTAAAACAAAAACCAGAATAACTATAATCAGGCTAGTAAATCATTGCACTATAGGTCAACCAGCTTATGTTCGTCTAAAAGAAAATGTATTTTATTCTATGGTTCGTCTAACTCTTTCTGCACATAGCATATTGGTTTACAGTAACTGTATTTGAACAATTCACTGCAATTTATTTTTAAATAATTAGAAAAAATAAACCTTTTTATTTTTTGGTTCTCCTACGAAAGTAAAAAGAAACACACAACAGATATTTATTAAGATTGGACTTTTCAACTGCTTTTTAAAAATCGGCTGAAATATAGAATTCTCAATAACAACGAACACTTAAGAATCCAAAAATTATACCAATGAAAATAAAAACAACTTTTGTGCAACATAATTTTTCAATTTTATCTTAATATGGTAAAATATGCAATGCTAATTTGTAATTTAACCATTATTTTAGCACCCTCTTTTATAAATTTAAGTCCTAACCAAACGTTACATGCTTGCCTGACAAAAGTTAGTCCCTGCAAGTGTTGGTTAAATATTCTTTAATTTAAACACCTATATATTAATATAAAATATCTAGATCATTTAGAGCTCGTCATTTTAGATGTCCCTTTGTAGACTTGACAAACAGCGTCAGGCAAATATTTGATATTGAACAAAATAGTATACGTCTGCTTTGAAGGGCTCTTTTGATAAATATTTCAATGGCTATAGCAGAGATCTTTAGATCTCCCATTGGTTTCTAAGCAAATAATTATTGCGTTAATAACGAATAATCGAAATACGATCCGCTTAGTTAAATGAGACTAGAAGCCTTATTCTTCGTTGCCCATGAAGGGCGGCACTTTTTCTGGAATGCGATATGTCTCCAAAAATCTTTGAGGTGGAGTAATCCACTTGAATTTATAATAGCTGAATGGAATAATATACAAAACATTATTAACCGTCGGTGGTCACTGAATGATGAGCGTCCCACTTTTTCACCCCAATGACCTGAATTCGAGTCACCTGAGTTTGAGTATGGCCACGTTATTGAGTAATCTGAAAATCAGTTCTTATCTAGGGTTTCAGTCTATTCACAAAAACAGCGTCGTGTCTATATAGCAGTCGACGCTTTAGAGACGATATCACAATGCTATATATTAATAAGTATTATGTTGTTTGAAATTAGTAGTATAGAAGGACTAGTAGGATTTCAATCAGATTATTAGAAAAGTTTGTATAAAATATTTTTGGATGCATTTCAACTCCATAACATAAAATCTATTCCCCAGATCTATAAAGATAATTATTTAATGTGCATCATAATCCCTGCAAGGGTTAGTTAAATACTCTTATTTAAACATTCATATATTAATACAAAATTATCTAGATAATTTTGAGCACATTATTTTTAAGTAGAGAAAAATAAAACTCGACCTTAAAAACTGTTTCAACTTAACGACATAACAATTTGATCTGCTCTTAACCTATGTTGCATAAATGTTTTTCGATTGTTTAATACATTTCAATGATAAGTAATGGGGGCGAGAAATAATTTCCAATACAAAGCTTCCTTTTGTCATCCAGTTTTCACTCGTAGGCCTTCACTTCAAACTGAGTGCCACTCAAAATTATCGACAGTCCATTTATCTTGTTTAAAATTGAAATTAACAGCTTGTTGATACAAGACAGGTTACAATATAACGTTCCATCTTATATTATAAATGTATTAGATTCGGTTTTACAACATAATAGAATTAGAGACAAAAGAGACGATATATAACGTTATATAAAAATTTAAGGATCAACATTATCGATAGCTATAAATTTTTTACTTATCAGTAGCTTTAAACATGATTTAATGATTACAAAAACTCTGAATTCAAGGCCGAAAATAATAAAAAAGTTGTGAAAAAACAATAATGAAACAATATAGAGTAGCTGTGTAGTTGTTATCAATATTTTACGTATATATTTTGAATACTATTAAGAGTAAACTTTAGACATTTTATATTTAACCTTTAAAGTTTAAATAAACTCTCCCTTTATGCATAGTTATTTGAACAATTTAAAAGTGTTTTTCAACTAATGGAAACCGTATTTGATGCTGTTAGGAAGTAACAATAATTTGCTACGTAAAAGTATGCTCTGATTCGATAACTTAGACCGGTAAACTAAAATAAAATGTGTCCATTGAATTTTTGAAGAAGAACCTGAAATATGAAGAAAACAAGAGGCCATTGTTTTGGCTAGAAATACTTTCTATACATTTGTTTATAACCAAAAGCAGTCGCATAATAAACTAAGACAACAAGATGTATTATTTAACTCTTCGGCCACTGTAAATTACTTAAACTAAATTACTCAATATGATGTTGTTTACATTATTTATACTATTTTTATACAGATTCTAAACTATATTAAGATTGTAAATGGAGAAAAGATTATCTGGTTATGTTAAGAAATATTACAGTTATTGTACTTTATGTTATTGACCTATCTTATCTTATAAAAAACGTATTATTACTTTAATTTCATTAGGATTAGTCCAATGAAATAAATGCTAACGAAACGCACTGATATCTACACCAACTGCAGATACATTCTGCAACTGTTCTTTAACTACGATGGAGTCACGTTTAACAATGTAACAAATGGCAGTTATCAACTCAGTGAGGCCCAAGACTGAGTACTTAGCAGAGACTTGTGCAAGTTAGCAGTGGGTTTTGACAAGCTGATGTTATTAATGGATTCCGACGGGTTCGTGCTCCACATTTCTTGATCTCTGTCAACCAGAACAGATTTTTACTGTTTTTTTTTTTTGTTTTGTTGAGAGAAATTTTTAGTATCTTTTTGTTAGTCAACCAGACTAGATTTGATTTTGGTTAGCGCTATTTTTTTATCCTATGGGGTGTTATTATTTCAACGTATTAATTTACACTAAGCGGTAATATAAGGCTGTGGTTATTTTGGTAGTAATTATTAAATATCATAAAAATTGGAAAGGGTTTATTGTAATTTTTCTCATTAAAAAAATAATAAAACAGAATAACGAAGTACCTAAAAGAACTAAACTAAAGTCTTACAAACCAATCCAACAATTTGACAAATCTCATTACGTGTTTTACTATGTCACATGAAAGAGTGTCGTATAATATTATTAACTTTGCTTTAAATCTTATTAATTCTGTAATTCTGTAGAGATATACACAGTACAATTTTAGTTATCTCTATCCTCACTGCTTCATCGTGTAGACAAGGTTAAATTTAATTTTCTTTAGGTGTCTATCAAACATTTCAAACAGCAGAAATACTCTCGGACGCAAGAAAATCATTGGATGTTTGTTAGTTAGTATGGTTTTGTAGTCAAATGTGAACGCTGTTTACATCGGCTTCTGTATATAGCATGCACAAGGCTGCAACAGCTGTATTGGTTATTAAATATAGTGTTCCCCGTAAAACATATTTAAAAATTAGCTACGACGAAGTTCAATTAGCTGAGCATTTAGTTGAGTTTCATTCATCAGTCGATGAGGTCATATTCTTTTTCTTGTGTGTTTTTTTACCTTTCTAGTCAGGATGTTGACGCTGTGGGTAAGAAGCGAAGTCTTCTTAAGAATATTATAAATATTTACGAGGTTATACATCTATTTTCTGAAAACAGATAGTTTTCTACAGTGCTTAATAAAGAATAATCATCAGCCAGTTGTACCTCTCAGGTGTACAAAAGATCCTGTAAACGTTATAGACTATTATAACTAGAATAGTCACATTGAATCGTTTACCTGCAATTAAACCATATTTAATAATTCGTTTTATCCATGATATTATTGGGCTGCCTTTAAATGATAGCGCCATGGATTACAGTACAATCACGATTATCCGAAGCCCGATTAACCGAGCCTCTGGATTAACCGAGGTAGTAAAGTATTTGAACAGAAAAAAAATAATTTAGTAAGCATGAAGAGCGCGATGAAGTGAAAGAGGTGGTACGAGAATAGATGAGTCACCAGTGAGTGTCATTGTTCTAGGCGGGATGTCTCTCTCTACTGGCTGCTGTTAGATCGAGCCGGCCCCGGCCGGCCGGCGTTCGTCTCCATGTCACACGTCCGTCAGTTCAGTTCAGTTTGAGTCATCACTGCAACCTGTTCGTTTCGTCCCTCTTCTCGTTTCGTTATTGTGCCGTTGCTTAGTGTTGTTTTTACGATAAGTGCATCATGAGTTTAAAACGTAAACGGGTAGTGGTTAGTTTAGAAACAAAGTTAAGTGCAATAAAACGTTTAGATAAGGGTGAGTCGTTAAAGAAGGTTGCCGCTGACCTAGGTGTTGCAGAAGTGACTGTTGGAGATTGGAGACGTAAGCGGAAAGATATTGAACAGTGGGTTAATAAAAGTGTAAGTGATGGAAGCGATTTGTTGCGGAAAACTATGAAGAAATGGGAGTACGAACAGACTTCTGAAGAGTTGTTTTTGTGGTTTTCTAATCTTCGAGGGTTGGGAAGTCCAATAAGTGGTCCCATGCTTCAAGCTAAAGCTGTTGAGTTTAACAAACGGTTTAAGGACGGTGAGGCTAATTTTAGTGCATGTGATGGTTGGCTTGACAGGTGGAAGAAGAGGTATGGCATCCGACAATTTTCTGGTGAAAAACTTTCTGCTGATTCGTCTGAAATTGAGTCGTTTAGCTTAAGAATGAAAGAACTTATTTTAGATCATGGGCTCACATCAGATCAAATATTTAATTGCGACGAAACCGGTCTCAATTTTAGAATGCTTCCTAACAAAACATTGGCAGCCCAAAGTGAAAAAACTGCGTCTGGGTACAAAAAGAGCAAATAACGAGTAACTATTTTGATGTGTAGCAACTCTTCTGGATCCTTAAAATTGAGACCTCTCCTTATTGGAAAATCAAAGAACCCAAGGGCTTTTAAAAATATCCAAGTTAACTGCCTACCCACCATGTACAGCCATCAACGAAGTGCATGGATGGATGGCCAAACTTTTAAAGAGTGGTTTTTTCACGAGTTCGTTCGTGTTGTTGAGGCCTACTTGAAAAAGAAGAACCTACTAAGAAAAGCTATTCTTCTTATGGACAACGCGCCATCTCATCCAGATGCAAGTGAATTGGTTAGTGGTGACATAAAAGCTGCTTTCTTGCCACCAAATGTCACATCTCTTATTCAACCTCTGGACCAAGGCGTTTTAGAGGCTATGAAACGGCACTATCGACGAAGGCTTCTCCAAGTGTTATTGACATGGTTGGACGAGAGAATTACGGTAACTGCAGCACTTAAAAAGATCACCGTTAAGGACGTCTCATACTGGATAGCTTCAGCGTGGGATGATGTGAGAGTGTCAACTTTGCAAAAGTCATGGCGAAAACTTTTCCCAAATTCAAACAAGAAGCAATGAAAATGATAACAACAACTGTGTCACTAAAATAGTAAACCTCGCCAATCAGTTACCAACGGAACTGCTGATAAATGATGAAGACGTCAACGAGTGGTTCATGCAAGACCAGCAAATGGAACTTACTGATGATGCGATTGCCGATATGGTCACCAACCCTCACAACGTCGCAGATTATGACACCGACGAGATAGTGGAAAAAATATCTCATTCCGATGGATTGAAGGCGCTCGAAGCTGCTCTCGCCTACATTGAGCAACAGGAGGAGTCAACCCCTGCCGATGTCCTTCATCTTCAGCGTTGGTGCAACAGCGCAGCGTCAAAACGACAACAGAAGTTGACGCAGAAATCAATAAGAGACTTTTTCAAAAAATGAAAATCATTCAGTATGTACATATTTTTTTATTTAAACTATGCTGCATATATGTTTACTAACTTTGTACATAATAAATAATTTACGTCATACTTTACGATTTTTCCGTTCATTTTAGGTTAATACCCGATCTCCGCGTTATACGAGTTTTGCGGTATCCGAGGTATGCGCGGTCCCAATTAGCTCGGATAATCGCGAGTCTACTGTATTTTAGCAAACGATTAAACCGATTAACGATATATATATATATATATATATATTTATATATATCTCTGCATTTATATATTACAATAAATAGTAAATAGAACTGTGCTATAGAGGTGTTAATTTCTTAATTCTAATATTATTACTAAGGATTTTTTGTATATATATATATATATATATATATTATATATATATATATATATATATAGCTCCTTAGTAATAATATTACATGAAATTAACCTCTATAACACAGTTCTATTTACTATTTTTGTAATATATAAATGCAAAGATGTGAGATATTCTATGCCACCAATTAAGATAATAAATGTCTGATAGTGCAATAACTAGTATAATTGTTGAATTAAGTAAAGCATTGTTTATATGATTGAAAAGTAAAAGCTTGTATTCATTTTTGAACTTAAGAATACATGTAGTTATTAATATAGCTCTATATAATATTCAACTAACATCAAGCTCATTAAATATTAGATAAATATTTTTTGTATGAAAAAGAAAGAGGATGTTGCTGTACTTGGATACACCTATTTATATAACATATTAAAGCGAACTTTAGGTTATATTACTATTATTGTAACTAATTATAAATATAATAATATTTATAGTCTAAAAGTTTTAAGCCATTCGTTCTTAATGTATGCTAATTATGAGATAATTTCCTTATGATATGCATTTGAATAACTATAAGGATAAAAGGACTTCCAAAAATATGTGTGTAATTTGTACTAAAGTTTCATCGCCTTACCATTATTTTAGAAGAAGTTTACATTTTATTTACTCGTAGTAAAAAAAATTAAGCTAGGTAAAATAGTATAGCGGTTTTAAAGCTACATTGGTTTATTTGTTTTATTAAAAATTAAATTAAATTACATTTTTGGGAAAGGAATATTGGGATATAATTTTAATTAGATTGTGAGAAGTTAGGATAAATACGAATATATAATCCTTTGGCAAGTTAGTGCTGGTAACTTTAAATTATTAGGAAGGCAGTTCACTGCCTTCAATTGATCAGAACTTGTCTTGTGTACTGCAGTTACTTCAGATCTGAGAGGGCTATTGTTCTCAAGTTAGATAAGGCTGGGCCAATGAAAGAATCACGTGGATGTCCATCAGAAGGGAGTGGAAGGAGAACTATAAAAACTGCCAGCTCATAATTTTAGGCCTTCTTTTTGGTAATTATCGTGAATTAAGTTGATGACAGTGCGCGCCGTGTTTCTAACTTTTTTTCCGCGAGGGATTTTGAGGTAAGCACCAAATTTATTGTACGTTATATTGAAATAGTCTTTCAGATCTGATATTAAACTAATTTATAGAAACCACAGAGCAATCTGTATAACAAATTCTTGATGAACAATAAAGCAAATAGAATCAAACAAGTTACATTTGGTTCAAACTTGCAAGAAAAGTGAATTAAAATTGAACTTTGTTAATAACTTTTATTAAATTTAGTAATTTAAAAATATTTAGTTCGAACTGTTTTATTGTGAATTATTAGTTAGAAATTAATTGATCTCTAACAATTGTTTGAGAGAGTTGTATCTGAATTGCAAAGACTTGAAAGTTAAGGTACAACTAGTGGAAAGAGAAGTTTGATTTTTTTATTTTTGAATTTTGAGTGAACTTAGTTTGAAGTGAAAATTTATTTTTTTAGTTATTTCCAAGTGGAATTTGATTTTTATTTGAAAACATTATTATTTTATTTCAAAAAGAGCTCTGATTTTTTATTTTGATATATTTAACTGAAATTTTGTATTAATTTCCAAAGGACCTTTTTGTATTATTAACCGGTTTGTAAATTTTTTGCTGAAAATAGAGAGTGATGAAATTCTGGAACATTGTACTTTTTAATTTGCCAGTTTAAAATTAATCCATTATTGATATTTAGAACTGTGATTTTTATTTTAGAAAAATCTGGTAATATTTAATAGTTAAAAATGTAGTAATAAACTGTACTGAATATTCACTCGCAGCTTACTAATCAAAAAATATTTTATATCGTCTTGGATGTCTGATTGATAATTTAATTCCTAATATTGTGTAATATTAATATCTGTAATCCAAGTCGTTATAGATAGTAAATTACTGCAGTTTGTGTGTGTGTTTTAAATGTAACAAATAGTATTTAGAACAGAAAAAAGTGTTTACAGTACAATAATTAGCGATTTAAAATGTAACTTGTTTTAAACATGTAATATACAGCTAAGACTTACAATGAATACAACAAAGAAAAGTTTAACTAAAAGTAAAAGATAAGATCTCTAGACGAGTGTTATTTGAACTTCATGAACGCCAACAGTCTAGAAAGGACGGAGACACACCAAAGTTAGCGGAAGATGTTTCATTTCTTAGGGAAACTTGAAGATGAAAAGTTTATTTCAAAGTTTGACGTCTTTCATAAATGTCCAGACTCTCATAGTCTACAACTAAGAATTGGCAGTCAAACTTTGTCATTTATATAGAGTTCTAAATTAATTTTTGAACTCCTAAAACAATAAAAGATTTAATATATTGAATAAAATGCAATAAGCCATGAGGTAAATAAAGACATTTTCGAAATAATTATATAAACATTTAACTCAAACAATAATTGAAATAAATAGTTTAATTAAGTTCACAAACTAATACCATTATTATTATAGATTTTGTTTCAAAGTATATACTTTATGAAAATATTTATTACTATTAAGTTAAAGCTACTTCAAAAGTATTAACATTAATATTAGAATTATTAAAACATTTAAAGAGGTAGATGCAACAGATTTGCCTTAAACGTATTTTAGGAACTGGAAAGCTAAATATAGAAGTATAAATCTGAAACTTTAATACTCCACTCATCGCAAAAAGGAATTTATTTTTGCATTTTATGCAACATGATATATTTATTGTCAAAAAGTTGGACGGAAACATCATTTCGTTATCTTTACCTTCTGATAACGAAAGGATTTAAATGCTAGAAGTGAATTCACTTCTTTTTCCGTCTTATTTCAATTCCATAATTGATAAAATTAAGGTTAAAAATGTTTTATTACTGCATCACTACCCTCGTGATCTGGTTTTGCGATGTCTTGAAAAAGTGCTCACTGGATTTCCACGAACAATAAATTTGATGCAAAACTTGTGCTTACAGTGTGCCTTTTGAAGAATTACAAACTAAATTTTGAACTTGTAATTTCGTGGCAGGATGAAAACTATACAACCAATAACCAATCAACAATTCAAAGATTTTACATTTAAACGGCCGTTTCTTAATACAAGAAGCGTCGATATTCCTTACCCTCAACAGCTTACTTGCTTTTAGAACTCACTTCTCTCGCAATCCTATGTAGAGATCATTAATTGCAATACCGTGGAATCAGCTGCTCCATTACAAGAATATGTACTGAGATAGGAAGTCCACATTTGATAAGATACTCAGCCCTGAGCATAAAGTAGCAGATGCTTCAGAAGGCATATGAGTTCAAGTGAGGATCATCATTATTGTATATAACGCATATCCCAATGTTGAGTTAACTCTGCCATATAATTAGTTTTGATTGTACTTATAAGATTTTTAATCCATTTTTGGCTAGAACAATATTCTACAACCTTTGTGGTATTGGCATTTACTGAGTGGTGTCCCTGCATTGAATCGCTTCCACTCTATGAAGGTGGTAAAAATTGGGGATAAAGTCAGTGTTGTTGGCTATATCCCAAACGTTCCGTATTGACAAGAACAGCCATCGTATTTCACACCAGTTTATCCCGTGCTCCAGTTCCCTAAATGCACAAATCTCTCTATATAAAAGAATTACATTGATTTAAATAATATAATACTTCTACACTTTTACCATGATTAACACGATCGATTGTTTAGTGACATTGCACCTCTAGTGGATCTAATGCTTAAAGCTAACCAACAGAATCGTTTTTAAGATTGTGCACTACTCCAGGAGGACTTAATTCTTTCAGTTGGATGTACACTGGATACAGAAAAATCGATGTGTCACATCTGAGTAACTTCAAACCAGTAGCGACACATCCTAAAGGCAAATGTCAAGTACCGGTTTTAAAGGTTCAATTCACAGATCTACAGCGGAGCATGACTGTTGGAGTTGGTGCATCAGCTGTAGCTAGTCTAGACTTAAGAGAATGCTGATTCCTGCCTACTTTTATAGGAGGGGATGAAACAGAGCTGGTTCCCTTCTTCCACGGTGACATGAAATATAGCCCGATAAGCATTCTAAAGGGTTCTTGACGGCAGGAAACCCCTACCCTTAACCTTAAACCTCGACATAACCCGTCACTCCGAAAGCAAGCACAAAGGTCTTTTTAGATCTTAGTACAAGGAAATGTTTCTGAGCTTATCTAAATGAAAAAAGTTCACATATGTATATAAGATGATCAGTACCATTCGTGTTACTCAATTCCGTTGGAGGGATAGCAAGAGCAATAAGAATATCGTATTCAAATATTTAAAGAGATGTTAAACTATATTAATTTAAAATTTGTTTCAGGTATACCATTAGCTTGTAGATAATGTTAGGAAGGGGGTGGTAATAATACTCAAAGTACTAAAAGCAATTCGCAATGTTGGGATAATCTGTAACAGAGTTTGCAGGACAGTTTCAGAGGGAAAGCTAGTACAATAAATAATTTACATAAAAAATAAAGAGGTTCTCTTTGATCAGGTACCATTAAATTAATTATTATAATAATTTTAGAATAATCGAAAATTATGTTTTAATTTCAAGACAAATAGAGCATTGCTTTTATGTTCATCCTTATAACTTCCCATGCGAAATTTTTTAAATCCGAACTCAAATTGTAAAATTTAAACTTAAACCCATAATATTTTTCATTTTAAATTCAAATATCTGTTATCTGGACTAAAACTTGTAAATTTTTCCTTGTTATTTAACTTTATTTTACTTTTTCCTCATAATAATTTTGAAATATCGTAGATATATATTGTGTTCTGCTTACCAAAGAGATGCTATATTTTTGATTTAGTATAATTATTTTTGAGTATTACCAGGCAATTTATGGTTCGGTTATTACAACCTGAAGATCTAAAATTTGACCAGAAATAATTTAAACTTGTCAAAAAAACTGTCAAACACTTTAAGGGGGTACACAAGGCAATTATTTACGGATTAAAACACAAATCCTCAAGTAACAGACTGATCAAAAGCAGTACTCTTCAACAGACGGATTTATTAAAATCTAGGTCGGATCACTCTTGTTATACCACTCAGAACCCTGTTTTTGTTTAATCTTCTTCGTGTCTTGTTATATAAATGTTCCGTTTGTAAATAGTACAAGTCTGATGCATAGTTTTAAGTGAAGCTTTATATGTATATATATATATATATATATATATATATATATATATATATATATATACATGATTTTATTATGTAGAAATGAAAATTAATTTTCACTTACACTTATGTATGGACTTGCTTTTTGTAGGTATTGTTTTATTGACGTCGAATTCATAAATAAAGAATTTACTTGCCACACTCATCAAGAGGCTAGGCTCTCAGCGTTGAGTCCGTAATATTTCAAATTTTTCCAGGGGTCTGGTAGCTGGCATAAGTCAGGACCTTCTAGAGACTGGGAACTATGGAGCGTGAGAACTTTCAAAAATACAGAGGTGACAGAGGCCGGTAGCTCTCCGCAATCGTTACTGAATTGTTTTAATGCACATTCTTGTGGTTTTCAAGGTCCTAGATAGTTCAGTGATGTAAGTTCAAAATTACCAATCCTCTGAACTCCAACAGGGTCTACATGAATCTTTTATCTGGCGAATTTTAATTCAAATTTACTGAAAACTATTTTTTAAATATGGAACAGTGTGTTAAACACGTTTTAATATTTATGCCACATATGATTACACATCACTCAGAATATATCGATAGTTGACTGTAGTCCTAAAGATAACTTTATCTTCCATTTAAAAGGAGTCACAGTGGTAAAAAAAATGTGTATAAGAGAAAAGAATAGGGCCTTTGAGGTTAAATTAAGCAGATATGTATATTTGATGCTTGCATATTGCCTGCATAACCTTTTAAGTCCCACAACCCATAAAATATCAAACAGTTATATATCCGACAGATAGGATAATGTAGTTATTAACTGCCCATGAAGTAAGGAGCATAGCCGTCAATAATCGTCATTAGTTTCATACAGTTTACAACATGTGGAAGCGTAGTTCAGTGTAAATATATACACGTAAGCAAAAATTATAACATTAAAATTATATATTTTGAACGAAATATTCATATTTTACCTTCATTTAGGCAGCTCTAGAGAGCATGGCTATGTGCCTTTCTATATTATAGACAACATTAAAAAAGCAACAGATGTAATAAGAAAGATAAATTCCATGTAACATCCATTGCAACGTATAAGAAAATAGCAATAGCAACATAAAATTTTTAAAGTGAAGTTAAACTAATTAAAGCAACTTCCTAAATGTTTTGCTAAATTTACTGGTACATTAAAAATTTTGAAAACTATGGTAACGTATAACGCTTTTGAAGTGCGGTTTTTGGCATACTACTTTGCTTGATTAACCGTTAAAAATTATGCGTTTAAATACTTTTTGTTGACTTCTCGTGAACCGTTCACATAGAAACACAGCAGGACACTGAATACATGTTAACGTGGGCGTTTGTGTGCTTGAAAATTTAGTTGTTAGTATTATAAAATTGGATAACATTCGTAATTCTGGAAATACAACACCAAAAATAGTAATAACTATACAAATTTATTATAAAAAAACAGTTAAAATTGAGATAAGTTATTTCCATTTATATTTAATGTCATAAAATACAATTTAATTGTGTTATTATTAAGTGTAATTATCATACCAGATTTTAGCGAAGCGTAGTTGCTTCACTAAACTATTAGCATCTTTTTTATACAGTCTAAGGACAGTCAGTAAGCTCACTAATTGGGGCATCAGATTTTGGGCCAGAAAAATTTGTTCTGGGAAATATTATCATTTCATATTCTTAACCTTTTTGATACCCTTCGATTACGACCTTTACTAAAACTAGAGCAGCAGATGATATATTATATGACTATTATATGATAGAAAAAGTTTAAAACATATAACAAAAACAATTGTACGAAAACTATTTCTTTTAAATAATTCAGTATCTTACGCTAAATTATTTTGTAGGGATGAATGTTTTTGTGAAATAATATTACAATAACATTAGTTTTAATGACAGTTAACCAAATAAAACTCTCCTCGCGTAGTATGATACAAGTTAAAAACCTAGCCATACCACGTGTCGCATAAAAGGCTTCGGTGAAGTTCAATGCAAAAATTCAAGTCTATAGGTTTTTTTCATTCTCGAGATGTCTGCTAACAAATAAACATGAAGGTAATTATACAGAAACGACACTTAGACATTCCTCTGGTAGGCAAAAGTAAATTTTGTCAGCCTACTGAGTGATAACGTCAACGACGTCCAACCAAACTCAGTGGTTGGAGATGCGCTGTCAGAAAATTCATTGTTGTCCATATTGAAATAAAGTTTCATGCATAATTTAACGTCTACAGATGAAATATTTTGCAATTGTATACATTTACAATTTTCTTTATTCAATTAGGTTTAATAGTAGCATTAAAATAATAAATGTGGTAAACCTTTTCTGTTTACACTCTGATACAAGAAATAGTTCGCAAAATATTATGTTTTACATCTAGAAGTATTTATAAAACATGAGTAAATCTCATGCTAGTGTTCAGTTCTCTTAAACATTTATTTATTATGCTACTTTGTTATTGCCATCATGCTTACCTATAAAACCGATGTAAACATATTCGCTAACGCTCAGCCAATTCCCTTAGAGTGACATCTGATTTACTATTCCTCTCAAAGATATGAGGTTTCAATTTCAAGTGTATGGGTTAGTTCGTTTTCGAAATATCGTGCGGGTAAATAGATATCCTACACACAGAAAGTAAATTCTCCAGCCCCCCGTAGGATAGGCTTCAATAAAGCTTAACTAATTAAATTTATATCAAGCTTAACCTAATTTGTGTATTTAGAAACGTATAAAAATTTTCATTTCATATCATATTATATCTGTTTCAATTATCATATTTTATAGGGTTAGTAACATTAAATAATATTAGTTTGAAAAGCTAGTACCGTATCAATGAATTTATAAAATATAAGTTAACCTAAATACATAAGCAATTATAATTATGTCACTGGGATTCTGTTAAGTTTTATATAAAACAAAACATATCAAACAAAAGTATGTTTTTAACTTTAAAAAAACAACCAGACAATAGCAGATGGTACGGTACAGCAATGGAAGCAGTATTGGATATTGGAAATGTAATGAAAATATTGGATTTGTGTCCAACGTAGCTTAGCCGTGATAGCTTGGCTCAACTGTGTCGCCCGTACTTTTTTCTCATATTGTGTATCAAAAAAAGTTCTACCTTTATACATTACATTATACATTTAATTAAGGGGCTTTTATTTTATGTACTAGAAATCGTAACTATTGTTTTAACTAAACCGAAATAAAGTGCTGGGCTTTATTTGTTTTTAAACAATAGATTTTATATTATTTTGTCTGGTACTTTTGACATAAAAACACACACACACACACACACACACTAGCATTTACCCGCTATATATTATATGTATATATGTTTTTATGTTGGTATATATATATATATATATATATATATATATATATATATATATATATCTTATATATATATAAAAATCTTGAGTCACGATGTATGTTGCCAATAAACTCCAAAACGACTGAACCAATTTCAATCAAATTTCACATGTATCCGTAATTTAGTCTAACTTAGAAGATAGGATAGTTATTATCTGAATTATTCGCTTATGTCGTGAATATAAACGAATAAAATGAAGAAAAGTTTTCAAAGCGCCTGCACATTATAACCTGCAATTACGAGATAGATACGTATATTAAACAGTGAAACACTATTTGAAGGCGCTAAGTTATGATGTATAATTGTCTAAACTAAATTTTTGGTTGAACTTAAAGGTTGAGTGGTAGACCACTTTGTAATAAAATACATTATGCGTGTACAATACATTTTTGACATATTTTCTTGATCGTGACATCAAGGTAAAATCTACATCGGGGTTGGAAATATAATTTACTTCAACCAGAAATGCTCATACGCGGGCAAAACTTACGAAAAGCGTGCGAAGCCGTATATATATATATATATATATATATATATATAAATGCGAATGTTTGTTTGTATGTTCCGTTATAACTCTGGAACCAATGCACGAAACATCGTGAAATTTTGTACAGTGATTCTACACGTTCCTAGAAGTAACATAGGCATACTTTTAGAGAGGTGGCTGTTTAAATAGTTTATTTAATTAATTTTTTAATTATAAATCGTTGTTGATGTTAAAGTGTTTTATATTGGATCCGACAGACTGCGCTACGACACATAATACAAAGCGAACTGATACTTAACAGCTGTTAAACTTTAAGCTGAAGTTCATCAAAGAGGCAGAAACATTTTTTTACATTTAAAATTTAGAAAATTTGTATTGTAAAGTGCTTAATCAGTAGTGTAATGCAGGTTGCATAGAAGACGTCATTGCCTAATTTTAAATTCAGATTGCACCAATGATCAATAAACTATCTAAGGCAATGAAAATACTATTAAACCCTATTATGAAAACAACCCCACTGTAAAAATCCGTGAATGTTTGCACATAAGGTAATCGAATTTGGTTACATGGAAGGTAAATGAAAAGAGCCGAAAGAAGACACTTTATGATCGAAATTGGGTTTCTTTGATACATTTTCTTGAAGGCACACTCCTAAATAATATTGGAAAATATATTAGACAGAAAATTAATTTTAACAGACCGAATTTGATTCTTTATAACCTAATTAGTTTACCGAGATTCATCCATATACATGAATTGTTCTGAATAACTTATCAACACCTAGCAAAAACCACGAAAGATAGAGGCAGGAATATGGTACATACCTTCATAATGCGCCCAAGAGGCACACGACGGAACGACTATCAATTATCCCAGCAATGTTTAGAATGTGATAGAAAAAGAATAAGTGAATATAGTGTACTGTTTTCAACGGGAAATTGCGTGCGAAGCCGCGGGAAACTGCTAGTATATATATATATATATATATATATATATATATATATATATATATATATATATATATATAAAGATATAACTAATAATCTGTAATCAATAATCGCAGCTATAGTGCAAATCAACCCATAGTATTGTTTAGTTTAGAAAGAGAAGACAAAAGTAATCCAACTATTCTATTAATACATGTTTATTCTAATAAATATAATTGTAAATATGATAAATAATAAAAAATTCTTTATATGTGGAAAAACCTAACTATTTAGACTGGTTTTTGTGTTTTACATGCCTTGAAACAAGGGATAACATGATTTCAGACATTTCCCATAGTTACATTTTATAAATGGTATAACACAACAATTTACGAATTGGAATCTATCCTCTTCGATATGTGGGGGAGGTATTAGTACATAAAATATAAGGAACAGAGAGAAAGAAAAGGGTTCAAAAAAACCAAAAAAACCAAAAAAACTGCTTGGAGTCCAGTCTAGGCGTTAACATATCATGCACAGGCAGTAATATTCTGCATTGCTACTAACAATGTCATGTATCAGTATGTAGTGAATTTCTTTTATTTATTTATTTTGTATTTGTTGACTATGGTCATATTGTACTTTTGTTACTTCGTTTAATTATTTTTGAAATAATACGGTTTTGTCAAGTGTACCATATTATAGAAATGGGTCCCATTTTCAAAAGAAAATATATAAATCAACTCAATTTTCATCAATATTAACATATACAATGCTAATAATGTCTGTGTTTAAGTTAGGTATGTCTTTCACTCTATTACATAAAAACTAATGGACCAGTTGCAACACGATTTTACATGGACGTTCTTAGAGTTGTAACTTAATATATAGGCTTATTATTATTTTTTTTAAATCCCAGGGATACGACTGGTCTCTAAAATTGCGGAAAGAATGCTATTTTGGTCTATAAAGTTTCGTTACAGCAAACAAATATCTATTAAAGCTGCACGTTAAATGTAATCAACTGTTCTGTGTAAAATTGTTTGATAACAGTAAAACCTTATGTTTAAATAGTTTAACTGCTATTAGTAATTTATATTCTTGATAGTATAGATTAATGCTGTTTGGCCAGTGCAGTAATGCAGGTATCAAAGACAGAGTTACTATCTTAATAAATGTTCTATATAGGTTCTATAAATGTACATACTGTCATAACGCTCATCTTAGTTGTATTTTGACAAAAGTTGGTTCACGAAACCTGTATATGTATTTTTTTTTTCCTTTGGGATATTGGGGTGGATTCATAGATCCTCACACGTCAACCTGAGCTTATTGTATGCCCCTTTGATGTTAGAGGGGTAAGCCTATCTTCGTGCCCTTAATTAGGCTAAGAAGCTTTTCCCCGATACTAGCATCTAGTTCGTCGCCTGGTTTTTTATCACCGAAAAGAGCCCTTCTCCTTGCTCCCAGTCTCTCACAGTCCAGTATTATGTGTTTTGCAGTCTCTTCAGACTTATTGCAGAGTCTACACTCCGAGTCCTCATTTCGTAAACCTAGAGTGTTTAGGTGTTTCCTGAAGTGGACGTGTCCAGTGATCAATGCAATCACTTGCTTAACCCAATCCCTGCCCAGCCCCATCAGCCATCTGGTGAATCCGGAGCTAGAATCGGCAAGCAGTCTTTTTCCGAGTGCTTGTCCTTGGTGACTCTGCCACCGCAAGCGGTGTGTCTTCCTGGACCATTTGTTTATACTTTGGTAAGCGGCTGACTTGCTTATACCACAACTCGGTTCTGGACCGGTGTATGGCATGCTTGCTCCGCTTTTGGCAAGCCTGTCGGCGCATTCGTTGCCACCTATGCCTGTGTGGCCCGGTACCCAACCAAGACGCACACAGTTGCGTGATCCAAGCTTGCAGAGAGTGTTAAAGCACTCCCACACAAGCCTGGATGAAATGCTGTTGGAGTCAAGAGCTTTAAGAGCTGCCTGACTGTCTGACATTATACAGATGTTCATCCCCTGGTACCTTCTGGTGAGGCCTAGGTTGGCACAGGCTAGGATACCATAGATTTCGGCTTGAAATATGGAGCAGTTCCGACCCAAACTGCCGCTAAGGGCAGTTCTAGGGGATTGACTAAACACTCCATATCCAGTTCTACCCTTAATAAGCGAGCCATCCGTGTACCAGACAAAGCTCTTTCTTATTGTTGGGATGTTATCTTGCGATTTCCACTCATCTCTGGAGTAGAAGTCAACAGAGAATGGCTTATTGAATACGAACTCCGTTCTCATTGTGTCGGAGACCATTTCGAGAATAGCGCTTGGGTTTACAGCTTCAGTGATGGCGCCATGGCTCGCGTTAGACGCGCCATTCCTCCACAAGCCAGCAACCATCAGCCGATAAGCTGACTTACGCGCTTCAGCTTTTATATGGACATCAAGAGGTAGAAGTCCTAAAGCCACCTCGAGGGTCGCTGAGGGACTGCTCCTGAATGCTCCGGTTACAAAGATTGTGCCAAGCCTTTGTAAGCTTTCAAGCTTGGCTTTGGCAGTTACCTGACTCACCTTTGTCCACCAGACTAATGAACCATAAGTGATTTGAGGCCTTACAACTGCTTTGTAAAGCCATAGTGCTATATGGGGTTTTACGCCCCATGAGATTCCTGCAAGTCTCCTGGACGTCATGAGCGCCCACTTTGCTTTGTGCAGTATATTATTAAGATGATCATTCCACGTAAGCTTATGGTCTAGAGTCAGTCCTAAATATTTGACTGTCTTTGACCACTCCAGCTGAGTGGATGCGAGTTTCAGCCTAGAAAGAGACTCTAGGTTCTTTTTTCTAGTGAATGGTACAACTACTGTCTTAGAGGGATTTACTTTCAGTCCCTCTCCCTGACACCAGTTGTGTACATGTTGAAGGTTGGTATTCATGATATCAACAACAACATTTGTTTATTTTCCCTGTACCATAAGGACTATGTCGTCTGCATATCCTTGGACATAGATTCCGTTGTTAGTAAGGTCCTCAAGTAGACCATCTACTACTAGATTCCACAGTAGAGGTGACAGGATGCCTCCTTGAGGACATCCCCTTGTGGGTGCGATCACAGGCGATACTTCATTGAGATCGGCCCTGATCCGTCTGGAGCACAGCATGGCCCTAAGCCACCGGCACAGAGCTGGCTCGAGGCCACGTCGCTGTGCTCCACTTACCATTGCAGTGAATTTGGCATTGTCGAAAGCTCCTTCAATGTCTATGAAGGTGCACAATGCCAATTCCTTGGCGGACAGGCTATCCTCAATCCTACTGACTAGTTGGTGCAGTGCTGATTCACAGGATTTGCCTTGCTGGTATGCATGTTGGTTGCGATGAAGGGGAGTGTCTGAGAGAACTCCCTTTCTCAGGTGCCTCTCCACCAGTCTTTCTAATGTTTTCAGTAGAAACGAAGATAAACTGATGGGACGTAAAGATTTAGGGACAGAGTAGTCCGCTCTCCCTTTTTTAGGGATGAAGACCACCCTGTTGAGACGCCGGACTTGTGGTATGTACCCATAGGCTAGGCTCGCCCTGAATAGTTCACATAGAAGGGTAAGGAGATTCTCCGGCCCTTGTTGAAGCAGGGCCGGAAAGATTCCATCCCCTCCTGCAGATTTGAAAGGGGCAAATTTAGAAATTGCCCATTTGGCTTTAGAGAGAGTGACAATCCTTCTGGCAATGGCCCAGCTACCACGACAAGCTCGGCCGTGAGCCTGCCTCGTGGTTACCAGACGTTCCAGTGTCGTCATTCTCAAAGATACAATCAGGGAAGTGAGTCTCAAGGAGAAGTTTGAGGCTATCACTAGACCCGGAAGTGTGTTGACCTCCCTGGGGCCTTAAAGATCCCAAGTGACCGGTTGGACTTGAGGCTAGTAAGCGTTGCAGTCTAGCTGCCGCGCTTAACTCATTTACCTTCTGTGTAAACTGCCTCCAGGAACTTTGTTTTGCTTTTTTAATTGCTAGGCTGTATTCTGTTAGAGCTCTATGATAAGACTCCCAGATACAGCTCCTTTTGCATTGATTGTACAGCTTCCTGACATTAGCCCTTTTGCGAGCGAGGTCCGCAGTCCACCACTTAGTATTGGTTCGACTCTTCCCCCGTCGCAATGGGCAATTGTCGTGGAAGCTATTGATTATAGCATTCTGCAGGTCAGAAGCTATCTGATCTATGTCTGTGAAGCATCGCACCCTTCCGCCTACCGATCCCAACTGTGACTGAAGGTCAGACTTATATCCCAACCAGTCAGTCCTCCTGGGATTGCGATAGAGGACCTCTGCAGCCTCATCTTGCAAGTTAAAGCGGATATACCTGTGATCCGATAATAAGGCCTCTTCGCTTACGTGCCACTTATCAACCATTCCAAGTATACCTTGTGTGCAGATTGTTATGTCAATAATTTCTTGTCTAATTCGTGTTGCGAACGTAGGGCGGTTACCTTTATTACATATAAATAGGTCCCTACTTAGAAGAAATTGTAAAAGTGCCTCACCTCTGGGGTTAGTGTTGGTGCTGCCCCATCCAGCAGAGTGATGGGCGTTGGCGTCACAACCTAGAAGAAGTTGTTGACGTCTGGCTTGTGCTTCTTCCACCAGGAGCTCTAGGTCTCTTGATGGAGGGAGTTCCCTGGCATCATATGGCAAGTATACGGAGCCTACAATTGTGCTCTGCACTATGCCTCCATTCTTCCAGGTCAGTGTGCCCACAGTGAGATCTCTGGAGCAGAATTCGTTGAGGGTTAGAAAATCCAAGCCTCTCTTCAACAGGATGCAGGTTCTGACATTCCTTAGAGAGGTACAGTAAATTAACTTACCTTTGGTTTCATTTAGGCCCGCCACTCTCCCTTGGTGAAGCCATGGTTCTTGAATCAATGCCAGATCAAATCCCTCCTGGAGGAAGAACTGGCAGAAGGCTGCCGAGGCAGCCCTACTGTGCTGGAGGTTGATTTGTAGAACTCGTGGCATTGTCCTTGACTGTCGAGGAGACAATTGAGACCTGCCAGAGTCCTAAGTTGGCTCTACAGTTGGAAGCCTTCACAGCCTTGTAGCAGACCTCGTCCAGGAAGCAGACGAATCCGTAACCTTTCGGGTCTGGCTTGGATGGAAGGATTTTCCACTCGTTTACATTCAGGTTGGGGTTCTGCTTATTGAACATCTCAAGTACCTTTTCAGGTGTCTTCTTCAGAAGCTTCGGGTGAGCTCTGAAAAACACCCTAGTGGACCTCAAGATGTCCTTACGCAGACCCACTCTCAGAGAGATGTCATCTCCCAGAGGTTTTATTCTTTGAATAACTTCTTCCAGCCAACGTTTGGTGTGCTCGTTGATTCAGGAAGCAATTAAAACACCTTTCTCTAGGTAGGTGCCCGCAAACGATGGAACGGAACCATCCTCCAGGGGTTGGTTTTCTTCCATAATTGCGTCCTCGATGGCTTCTCCTTGCTCTGCACTAAGCTTCGCTTCCGGGTAGCCTTCGAGGGCTATGGCCATTTTGATCGCTGTGACCTCTCTGTAGGTAGCCTTGGGTGTGCTACCAGAGGCCTCGGGATCGTGGGCTTCGGGCTTTTGGGTTTCCCTCCTAGCCTTCTTTGCGGGTCCCTCAGCGGAGGGCGGGGTGACCAAGGTGCCTCTGGGGCGTTTGGCCGACCCCACCCCCGCCTTGGCACCCGCAGTTGGGCCCGGAGTTGAGACCTCCTGCCGTTCTGGATTCTTTTTCTTCTTCTTTTTCCCCCTCCTCCACTTGGGTCAAAAGCTTCACCCTTTTCAAGAAGTTTAGCCTTTAGTGCTTCTCTTCTTTGAGCAGTGGTGAGATTGGGCCTCTTCATTCTGAGGTTGCCGAGTTGCTCTGTGGCATCATCCAGCGTACCTGTAGACATGGGAGTGCTTAGGCTGTTGAGGAGCTGATCTTCTATATCTTGAAGGGATTTTGCTTCCTCAGCGCTTGTACTACCTTCCTCAGATAAAGCCTTGCCATGTATGGGAGCTTCAGTGTGCAATGGAACCTCCTGTGTTCCTAAGGCACTTTGTTGAGGAGAAGGTAGGGATGTTGGCATAACAACCTCTTGAGTTGTGTTGCCAGGTGGTGGTATGTGCGAGGTAGCTTCAGGAGCTACCTCAGCAGGAAGAGGTAGGTTAGAAACAGCTTCAGGAACTGTTTCAAGGGTTGGTTGGTTTTGATTTTTATTTTTGTTTCTTTTCATGTTGTTCCCACGAGAAGCTAGGGAATGGAAGGTCAACCCAGACAGAGCCTCGCATGCCTGGGTAAGCTGCTTTTAAACTGGAGGGTCGCCGGTGTCCAGAGTCCGCATAGTAAAGACTGGTTTGCCACCAGCCATTCAGCCCTGGCCTACGCTGTTCCACCGTGGCTTGGCCCCTAGTGGGAGAAATGAAAGGGAAACTAGATCAAAGAGTTGAGGAACTTTACCTCAGATAGAAGAGAGTGAAGAAGAGAGATAGGCTGACACATAGAAAAGTGTGCCAGCCATAGGCCTCCAGAACAAGAAGAGAAGGGATCTGGAGCATTAGCTAGGGTACCTCGGGGTCGCCACTACCCGTACGGCCTCGAAAGTAAGACCGCCCCTGAGGGATGTATATGTATAAATAAATACTATATTAATCAAGGAAAGAAGGAAAAACCAGCTACGGAACAAAAAAAAACAAGATTCTAGTAAATTTAAATGGCCATACAAATACACATTTTTTAATATTTTATATTGTGGCAACGAGGAAAAATTTAAATTGGCGTCAGAAAAATAATGTACTTGAACCAGAAGTGCTCATACATGTGAAAATTCTCAGAAGCTGTGTGTGAAGCCGCGGGTTATCTTCTAGTTTTTCATAAAGTTTTGGACTGCAAGAAAATCTTTGTGACTTTTATGAGACCAAATGTGCAATGTGCTACATTTTATTAGATAAAATTATTAAATAGCATACAAGGATCCAACCTAAATTAATATTAATCTTCATTGTAACAACTGATTCCCGTCTTAGCTTCTTTAAAATATCAAACTAAGATGATCGTAAAATGGTCTAACGTTATTGTATGCTGCTTGTGCAAGGACTATATGGTATTAAATAGGTAATACATCAACAAAATAAATACAATTTAAATACAAGGTTCCAATATCAATAAATAAACCTCTAGGCTAAGATTATTTTTGATCTCTACTATAAAGGACTTTTTTATGATTAGGCATCACATTGTTACAGTATAGTTACTAGATCCATTAGTACCAAATATTTGCCGAAAGCCATTTAAATAGATTGCTGCGAAAGGAAATGAATGGACCAAAACACTTTGACGGAACACAAGTCAATTATTTAAGAATTAAAACGCAAATTCCCGCGTAACAAGGTGACGAATGGCAGCAGGATTTCAACATTGACTCTTTGACAGACGAGTTCGTTAAAATTTCTCTTTAGTCGGATAAAATTTGTTATACTGCATATTTACAACAGATCCTTGTCTGTGAAATACTTTCTTGTTTTACTGCTAGATAAAATAGTTTAAAGGTGGTTGTAATGATATAACAATGAAACTGTAATTTTTATATAATAATCTTTGAGATAGTCAATATTGATTTTTGAGGTTATAGAAAGGCTATTTCATAATTAAAAACAAACGTTGGAGCATTTACTGACGTATAAAGCTATATCCCACTCTTTTCGGTTATTTACATGTCACGTTATCAGCCAATTCCATGTAACGTGACAACTACAATATATTTATTACTGCAATTAATTGCTGACCCATTTAAAATCATAAAGATTATATCTTGGGCAAGAAAATTATACTATTTTATGGATTTTGGACTTCACAAACATTTATATTATTTTAAAAGTACTATAAGAATAGTGTAATGTTTGGATTTTTATACCAGGTCAGCCAATATGGAATAATCTAAGTATTACTCGTTAGTTCTCTCTTCAGGGAGACATGAATGTTTGTAATTTTCAGAAAAGAGCAAAAAGGTATTAGAAACTTGTAAATTTAACTGACACTTCTATGTAGTTGTTGATTAACATGTTTGTTCTTACCAAGGGGTTATTAATACAGTTCTGGTTGAGTATCCATTGACTAACCTGACCGTTATGAATAAAGTAAAGATTGTAAATTTGAAAGAATAGGTGCAACAGCTAGTACGCAAATAGACCCTTACGGAGACAAAGTATTCCGTAACAGATTAAAGCTTACCAGAGAGACATGGGTAGTAAATTAGTTTTACGTCTAATAAACAGCTGCAACATAAAATAGCTTTCTCAATTCACTACTTTTATTTGGTATTGTTAATAACAGGTTAAATCCCTTTAAGGAATCTAGAATATTATAAATGACTGTTACTATCTGTGAAGACCTACAAATGCATCTCAGACGCTGGCGAACTTAAGCGTTGTGCAGATGAATTTGTTGTAGCAGAGTATATTATTCCTCGGATCGTTCTTTTCAGGCCGGTTTATACCTGCTTGGGCTACCAATACTGGGTACACTAACGTTGTTATCTATAATATGTACAGATAAAAAAGACAGATGACAGGATTGTATGTCCAAAAAAGTCAAGTTACCACCAGGTAATATCTATTTATTGAGGTAAAGAGATGAGTTTAATCCATACGTCTATTATACTTATGTGTATTATTTGTTTTTGTACGGGAGTAGCCAATAAAAATAAATGGCTGTTTCAAGCTAAAATTTGGGGAGAACTTAGGCTGCCCAATTTGAATAGTGGAGAATGAAAAAAAGAAGGAATCCCCATCTTATGAGATGTCATGTTTAAGATAATGTTAATGTTATTTATCACTGTGGCTGTACAAAGAGCTCTGGGCAGGTTGCAGCCCACATCCTAAACCCTGAGCCTTTCTGTATATATTTATATTTGAAAAGATACCCTAATGACCTAAAAGACTTACCTGCTTTGAATGTTTCCTCGTATTCATTTAAGTGTTAGAAAAACTACTTTCAGTTCACAAAGAAGGCATAATATAATCACTTATCGTTGGTATGACTAGGGAGTTATAATAAAACAAGTTCTTACAAGGTTAATTGTAATGCGTTTGCAGTTTTCTATGAATGGTTACTATGAATATATTGTAATAATCCTTTATCATTAAGATATGAATAGATAAAATGCAACAGCAGCTCATAATCGCGTTGATATGCAAATAAAGGCCACCAGTTCACTCTATAGTTAAAGGTAACTAACAATTTAATTATTCATGTTTTGAAATAATTCATGTTATTTATTTTTACAGATAGATTTTTATATACACTACAATTTTAACTACTACCAAAACACTTAAAAATAACACAAATTAAAAAAATTACTCTAATATATCATTTGAAGGATAACAATTAAACGATTTATCGATTGCAAGATGTATGAGCATATTTCTGAAAAAAAGTTTTAGGAACTTCAAAAGATTATGTTATACTTTTACTGATATCAACGTATTCTTTATTAGGGAAAACATCATTATTATATTGTATTCTGGTAAATTTCTAAAAAATTCAAGATTTAATATAGTTTATTACTATTCCTCGTATTTGAGATTTTAAATAATGAATACATAATTTTTAATTTAATGTTCAAAACCTTCCGTGAATAAATTAAATATTAGCTAGTATTCCAGTTTCAGGTCATAAACTCGATATGATCATTCCAAACGATGATTTTACTTTACTTTAACGAAATATATTCTATATAAGAGACATTACGCCTAAAATGGAAAGGTTTAAGATGGCACAATAAATCAGGGTGACACGAATAAGTAGGAAAATTTGCATTTTATTGGCTGTCTTGTGTCTTAATTTTTATTTAAGCAGTCTGGCTTCAAATCCGGAGTCCAACCGTAACTGAAAAGCTCGGAGGCCAGTTTTTACTGCCATTTCGTAACCAATATTGTAAGAATGATATAAAAACAGAGGTACTGCGCTATAGCTTGCCTTACAACAGCAGGAAATACGCACGTGCGCATAAAGGATGGTTTACAGAAACGGGAAGTATGAAAGCGATAGATGTATATGAGTGGTAGCACTCAAATTTTGCTATTTAGTTACAATGCTTACCTTAGTTTGAGTGTTATTCAACTCGCATTTTTATTGAAGCGATGGGAATGTGCAGATGGCAAGTAATAAATAAAAATTGCATTTTGTTCCTTTAGAATTTCAATTAAGTTGATTTTGAAATGAAAAAGGATTCTCCAAAACATAAGCAAATCTATCGTACACCAGCCTGTACAGAAAGCGTTAAAGATGCTGTCATACCAAATTCCCCTTGTTCACTCTGCTTCTTTACAGTTGTATAGTTCAAGTTATCAGAGAGATTATTAGAGAATTTTAATAGCCATCTTTGTATAGAAACTGAAATCAAACTTCCAAATGGTATGAATTCAGTTCCGTAAACTAGTGCTTCAAACTAGTTCCTACAACATAAGGAGGTTATTGACAACCTGTGGATGCGAAACAAAGGCATTGCAATTTTCATGGATGGAGTTGATCAGAGCTTATCCGGAAGATCTTATACAAAAAATAAGGTTCCGTATATATTCGTAATGTACAATGTAATTCGTACATTGTAATGAATTTTAAGATTTATTTACTGCGCTTTTGTAGGAAATAAATTCAATAATTTCTAAAATATGTTCTATAAATATTTTATTTTTTCATTATTACACGTTTCTCTATCAAGCTTAAAGATTACGATGTATTAACAAGTTTTAGTGTTCTTTTGAAAGGCTTAACACAATTTAATGGGCGATAGACTTTGTTTTATGATTTATTTTGCTTTCATGACTATGATGTAAATAATTATTAGAGATTATAATTTTTTTTAAACAAAAATAGTTTGATGATATAATTAAAATAGACACAAATTAATAGTTTTTTTACGTATTAAACTTACTAAAACATTACCTTAATCTTTCAAAATAAACAAAATTTCCAGATAAACAGATCAGTAAGGAAGATTAGAGAATTGGGGAGAAGGGATATTTGTTTCAGCAAAACAGAATTTTGAAATTAGCAATTAATTTACTATCTGCAACAAATAACTACGGGATTGCTAATTATAAGATGCTGACGGCTGAACACCATATCATTCTGGATTTGGTTGCTTAGAGGATTTTAACGTGCAAACGCTTGTACCAAAGCTAATTGCTGAATCTTAATTGGTATTGAAGCTGACGGAGTGGAATTTAATTGGCTTAACATTAATGAATTTAGACTTTATATTCCCTAATTGGTTCCAGTTACAGTTGCATTATAAGGAACATTCTTCCACTCAAATACCGTTAACTGAAGTGTATAGGAACGTACTACCTTATTGGGCCACAAGAAATCTGTTGTCATGAAACGTTATCTCACGGAAAAGCAGGCAGATGGACAGACAGACTGATGATCATTCATTTAAACTTTTAATTCTAAAATCAATAAAGTACTTCCTTTGACAAAGAAAACCAATACTACAGGGTTATAGTCTGTAGATCCTTTTTATTAAGGATTGTAGAAAAAAACGAACAGACAGACGACGCTGGACCTTTAACCTTTGCCCTCAACACCAATAGAGTTCTTCTTTGGACTCAGAGCAAGTACCAAGTTTAGTTCTCTATAGTATTTTTTACGACAATTTATCTTGCAGTAAGTACGTACAGTATGTACGTTCAGACAGATAGTGGAAATGGACTAGCCATATACAGTTTGTCACCAAATTCTTTTATGGTCATATAGGGTTCCATGTAACAATTCTACAGTCATTGGGCCTTTATATATTTTATCAATCTAGCACAATGAAAAACAAACGCACACTAACACAATTCTATAACACCATGTTGGGTCCATTGGAAGGATTAGCTTAAATTTGTTTGGAACTAAAGGGTTCATTGAAACCATATTAAAACAAAAGGGTATAAAACTACTTCGTAGTAGTTTTTATTCTCTGCATAAGAAAGGAAAGATTTACACTATAAGTGTATTTCAGCCAATGAGAGTTAATCTGTAAGCGAAAAATGAAGTTGAAGATGCAAGAATTTTTGCTGTTGTGAGTTTTTATTTAACTCAAACACTGGTATTACAAAAGTAGAACGCTTCGATAGGTGGAAGTCTTGTAAGTGGCTAAAACCGTAACTGTTAAGCAGAACTAAACCCTACAACGACAGTTACTGCAGGGCGGATTACAACTTGGCCCTCCGGTTTGAGCCGCCTTCTTTGCCTAAGCTGCCTTTTCTTGACCGTACTTCACAATAAGTATTGTTTTAATTTTATTATATATATTCTTTATAATTAACCATTATTCAAACTGACGTATATATAAAATTATTTATATAAGTTATGTCATTTCTAAAATTAGAAATCATTTGTACAAAGAATGTAAAATTTGATGCTCATTAAATGGCAGTTAACCTTAACAGCTCATTAATTCTGTATTTTGAGGAGCACTTGTAATAAAAAATATATAAATCAAATTAAAAAAAGAAATCACAGATATAAGTTTATTTTAAATTTCCTATCAATAAATTTCTTTGAATACTAACGCATTTTGAATAAACCACATAGTATCATTTTTAAAATACAACCGTAACAGGTCAAAATGTGTATAAAAGGAATAAACCTCAAAATTAACATTTTGGATTATTCAGAAAGTAAGGAAATTCTATTTCTTTATTTAAAGGAATTTTAACTGCTCTATCTTGTAAACAAATTCAATTTTCAACTTTAATGAACAATTTTTACATTGTTATAGTGTGATTAAGAAGTGTCACATGATATAAAGAAAGACTATCTAACAATTGGTTAAAAATAATGATTTTAGTAGGTTGCACAACATAACCTAAGTATCCTTCAGACTACTTTTCTTTTTGACTTATTGCTCATAGTGTGAATGTTCAGTTTAGTTGCAGTTCACTTTCCTATTTAGGCAACATCTTGAATTTGAATCTGTCACAAACTCAACACCTGGAATCTGGAGTCTTGTTCTTCTGAAAATATTAAAAAATGGCGTTGAAGATCAAAATGAACTATTTATATCGTTTCGAGAGGCAATTAAAGACAAGTATACTACAAAATATAGCGTAATATAGGTGAAGAGATATTCTTAATTGACTTATCAGGCGCAAAAATGAGTACACTACGATGTTTTAAAAACGATATGTAACCATGGTGAAGCAACCAGTTGTCCATACAATGAATGTTGAGTTTAATTCCAGTTCACCTTCTTCTTAATACAGCGTTCGGAACCTGGTGCTGTCACACTTTTCAATAATTAGTTCAAGGTAATCTACGAAATTGTTAGTAAATTGATATAAAATATATTTGATATTTATATGAGCCCAAAGAACTAAAAACTATTGGCTCAGAGTTTGTATCATGTCAAAATATTTTGTGAAAATCCTAATGTGTAATTTCTCTCCAAATTAAAAGTCTTCCAACAAAAGTACGTTGATTAGTCAAGACTTTAATCTTTTGCTTTGGAAATCTGTTATGCACTATTGAGTTAACTTTGGAATAATTGTTAAATGGGAAACTAGAATATATACAGATAATTCGGTAATGATATTTAGATTAAATCATGTTAATCACTAAAGAATATAGTTTGATAATATTTAAATCATTAATCTTAAATTATCTCAGATGTAGTCAAGATAATCTCTAGTGTATACATGTTTAACTATTAATAAGTACCATTTCAAATAGTCCCACAGTTACACTGTATACTGCCGATTTATAATAACCCTAGATCTAGTTTTCAGGCCTATTTTCAGATATTATAAAACATCAACTTAATTTGTTTCCCAGCTAAGTACCCAATTTTGTTTCAATATGATGGCTGTCAAAACTTAAAAAAAATTATGTTCTTACTAAGAGTTTTTAATTTTTTAGGTCTTTGTTGCACATGCGAGGCCCATGTGCTGATACGTTAAATGCTTAAAGAAGTATATAGTTTTTTTAATTTAAAGTAATAAATTTATCAACAACAGGACAGGCCAGAATTTTCTAATCATAATTTGGACCACATCTTGTTCAAAAGTTTAAAGGGTTTGAGAATTAATTGTGCTATTTCACTATAGTTTTTGACTTATTAAAAATAAAGTAAAACACAAATTTTTATTTTACAACTTTGATGCAATGACCCACTCTTAATTTTTAAACATTCAACTAATTTAATCAAATGTTTAAAGTAGTCTTTTCACTTAGTCATATATACAAAATATGAACATTTTTAATTTTATAAATTAAATTAATTTTCCTTATGATAATTTCAATGCAAAACATTTTTATAGACTATGGATTTCACCTTAAAGTATATAGAAAGACAATTTTTAGTAACATTAAATTTCTATGTTTAGCCTTGTTAAAATACTATTCAGGAGGTAAAAATCATACGTTTTTATCGTCTGTATGTATTTTTCTAGTTATGCTGAGTATTTTCAGTATTATAATCATCAAATTCGTTATCAAAATATGTCCTCCAGACTACCATTATTGTAAATGATAATCACTAATCTGACTCTAAGATTATTTAATACAAAAAAATTATATTTTGGTAAAAACAAAATCCAGACATAAGCAACCGATATTTACAATTATTAAAATAAATTGTGATAAACGATTAACATTAAATTTAGGTTTTTACATATACTTCAACTCGAAATATTTATCAAATGATTTTCCAACATATCACACTTACACGTGTATTTGAATATTAGACATAGATGGGATCAAAAAGTGATATTAACAAATAATTTACTTTTGTGAACATTGGTATATGTTTCAAAGAATCTCTCATCTGCTTTCAAGTATGCCACTCCGTGTCTACTTTAAGTAAATGGAATCCCGATCGCTTGCATGCACGGCCAGTTTTGAAACGCATACTAGAGTGCTTTCAATTTTGTTAAATTATAGACACAATAACATCAACATAAAGTACGATCTCATTAAGCTATCAGAAAAAGCATTTGATAATTTAAATGTAGAAGAAGTATTATGATTTATTTACACAGTTTTGAACGATAGAACGTTAAAATACAAAAAATTCCAATCTGCAAACAGCGATAATGTGTTGAGTTTTGTAAGCTTAGGCACTGTGACGGAATATGCTTATTAAGTATAAAATTGGTTTCAAAATAGCAATTCCTGACGATTTAAAAAAATTATATTTGGGAAAAACTTAAATATGGAAAGTTATTCATATGTACGAGTATTACTGGTACGAATGTGGTTGTATTGGTTTAATGTCTCCTATACCCTACAGAGTACTTTCATCTTTCAATGAACTTAATTACATTGTATCATTTACAAATAAAATGAAATAAAATTTACATTGGTAGTAAATATTTTAAAGGCTTTATTAATTTGGTGAGTAACTTACGTTGTAACCTAACTTACCGAGAAAACTCTGTGGATTCCTTTAATGAAACACAATTCGATGATTACATGTTTAGCTAAACGGTTCAGTTAAGGTTAAAGTTGGGTATGCATATATTGGGTATGAATATATTGGGTAAGTTGGGTATATATATGTAAATATTGCTATAAATATCTCTTAAATTGAAACAACTAGAAGCTGCATTGGTGTCAAATGTCGAAATTTGATTAATGTCACGTTAAGCTCAGCCGGTTGCACCGCAGTCACCACAGTTTAGACGTCAGCTGCCACTTTTGTAATTCCTTTGTAAAATTGTTACATGACGTCAACAGTTTCTCGTTATTATGAATCGTCCAGTGAAATAAAATATTTTGGGTTTACTAACTATCAATACAAAATATAGTACTTTTATGTCAAGAAAGTACTGGTACGACGAAATACAAATTTTTATTTACTCTTTATTATTTTCTAAAATCCCAGTCCTAATAGTAATATTTTAATATTCCTCGTGTTATTTTTGCTGATAATTATGCATGCACCTAGGGACTAACCTTGTATAAAATTCTTGTTAGAACATTTCTTTTGTTTACATTATTTTAAATGTTTAAATATTCAATTTGCAAGGTCGATTAATCGTAGTTTCGTTTTTTGAGGTCTTATTAGAAATTTGTAATGAATTGTAAGTAATGGATTAGTAAAGGAAGCTGCAAATTCAGTTTGTAGATCAAGATACTTTGAATTACCAACCACCTACGGGAAAATTTTAGTATTGTTTCCTTGTTGTATTAAAAAAATTTACTTTGAGATCAAAAGCATAAAAAAACTTTATTAGAAAGGCTTTAGAAAAGTACGTAGATTGTATTATACATCTGTTTGGTGCTTTTTGTCTACTAAAAATTTAATATGTTTTAGTTCGTTGAAATTGCATGAATTCGGTTAAAATTTATTATGTAAACATCCAAAAACTAGCATGAGTACATATTTTTGTAAATATAACAACATAAAAGTGTTCCTGTTGGTATGAATTATAGCTTCGACTAAAAAAATTAAAGGATAAACTAGAATCATCGTATAAGATCTCTAAAAAAGGGTTTCTATAACCTTAATAAACACCGACAGTCTGAATAAAACAGAGGCGGGCTAACGCTAGCGGATGTTTCATTTATTTATAAAACTGGTATTGAAAATTGTATTCCTATGTTTAACATATTTCATGAATTCCCAGGCTCTCTCTTAGTCTAATTGAGCAAACCTTTGACATACATGTACATTTCAGACGTAATATTCAATACTTCAATAATTATATTTCTTCTTATTATTACTTTGTACTATATATTTCTGGATCGGAGGAAAATCTTTGATTGATCTCTTAAGTGAAGTAGTTTTGCAAACCAGTCTATAATCGATATACATATGTAGGTTTAATTACAGTGCATTTTCATTAGGTTTTTATACAATAATCAATTTATAGTCACAGTACATAAACAAAAAGAAATTTTATAAGAATCATAACATTCACGAGCTATTAATAGAGTTCATACTTAAACGGTTCTAGAACTGGAAGACGTGTAGGAAAACATTAATTGATCAATAATATTTATGCAAGTGATAAATATAAGAGTAGGAATTTAGGTTTTCTTGGATACATTAACAGCCAATAAATATATTATGCTATATCATCAGAATACCGGATAATCCTACTGCAATTCTTCAGACAATATAAAAAAATATGTGAATATCTTAATTGTTGAATACTAGTATCCAGGATTGTTATAGGATACATTACTTAAGTTGTACTTGGAGGCCTAAACCACTTCCCCATTTTCGGGTGATCAAGAATGCCGCTTGGATAACAGTTTCGGACAGAACGTTATTAAATTGAGTAGACGTTACTGCAAACTGGAAATGTCGTCCTTTAATGCGGTACTGTAACGTAAATTATGGTATAAATGATTTGTATTTCTTAAAATTACGATTATTTTAGAATTTACATATGCATTTGTTCTTATCTTCATCCTTATCACTTCCATTCTGATGGTATAGTTATCTTTTTAATGCAATGTGTGTAGAGTTAATTAGCATCAAAATTACTGTTTATTTCTATTACTGTTGCATAATTCTTTAGAACAAATATACACGTTGAAATGGGTTACATGCTATCGAGATATGTGTAGTAAGGAATATGAATATTTTAAAACATGTAATACATACACAAAAGAAAATAACGACTAATAATTGAGCGGTATGATTTCCGTAAAACAAGCTATACGAGTCATTATAATAATAATATTATAATAAAATATTTATTAATTTACCAGGATTGTAAAGGTTAGGTTATTAAATAGCATATTTTGAAACGTTTAATCCAAACCATTAAAATTCTCTCAAAGGAAGTACAGCTGACAAAACTCTTTGAGGAGGGACGCACACCAATTATTTACAGATTAAAACACAAATAACCCATGTAACAGTGTGACGAATAGTAGCAGGGATCAACATTACTTTTTTGTATACGTGTTTGTTAAAATTTCTCGTTAGTGTGATCAAATTTGTTACATCACTGAGTTATACAACAGTCATTTCTGTTTGCAAAAATCACGTATAGAACTTTGTCGGATAAGAAAATGAAAGCAATTTATAATATGTAACCCTGAAAATTAATTTTCCATGAATAACTAATCACGTATGGTTGTATTCACTAGCGATACTAAAAGTGAACTTGAAAATTGTATAAACCATGAAAATTATTCAAAAGATTGAAAAACACACATTCTTATTACACTTCCTTCGGTTTATAATTTAATATAATGACTACATAACTCGATATAATGTGGAGTTACACAATCGTTTCTTTATTTCTTATTAATTAATTATAATGAAATTTATGATATTTAATTGTTAGTTTTCACATACTTTCTTATGGGTTAAAGTTTTATGGGAGACCTTTTTGCTGCAAAGATTGAGAGATGTACGTATATAATTATCCAATATAATAATGGATACCTTGGGATTCAATACCATTTGTTATTTCTAGATATAATTTAATTAAGCGCCTAAAGTCTTAATGGTGGGAACCGTAGGTTTGAAAAACAAACATCAATGTTTTTTATTTAAAGCTTCCTTAGCTAAATTAAGTTGATCATCAGAACACAATCCACTTGAATTAAACCTATCCTCAGATCATCAGAACACAATCCACTTGAATTAAACCTATCCTCAGATTGCTGCAATTGAAATAATCTGAATCCCTTCAAATAAATTTAAATATTTATTTTCAATATCAGGTAAATCACATGACCTGAAGGGATCTGAAACATTAAGTTTCCAAGGAATTTCAAGGAATTAGATTGATACAATTAATCGCAAGAAGTCCTCTGGTTTTCAGACCAACTTATTTATAACGGATTCCGTTACTAGATTCTGAGTAGCGTTTAGAAATTTCTTCCTTCCAGCTCCCATAGTCATCGCTTTTCATATTAATACAAGCGCTCCTCGATGTCAAGTTTTGAGTCTTTTGCCGTGATTCAGGATTATGCCTTTGGTATCATAAGGTGGATTCAGGACTTACTAATCTCTTAGAATTATTGGTGCACATTCTAAGGAATTGGATTTATAATATAGAATCAATATATAATTTTATAAAACATAATGACTTTTACAAATGGGCAGTATAAGTTTGAAAGGAGAAATAAACATTTTTAAAAGAACATATGATACCATTAGAGTCATATCAGAGGTATTTGTTCCCCTTGAAACCATTACGGCTCAAGTTCTAACAATAATAAACATTTTCCCCGCATAACAGACGATTTCGCCTGTGAAAGGAAAACACCTAAATCTCACAAGCTTAATAATTCCAGGTACTTGTGGATCCAGGTCCAGCAAAGGTACATGAAATGTTAAAGAGTTTTACGTATAAAGATGTAAGACACATATCCCCATGAAAAACTAAAGAGAATGAATCGAAAATTATATGCACGTAATATTTTTCTGTCGCGGAATAAATGTTTTAGTATAATTCCATACCAAATGTTTACATTAATTGAGTAATACATCGTACTTGATGTTAACTTCTTTATATTATTTGTTTGAATAGTATATAAAGAAACTGTAGTTACTTGTAGGTTATGTTCCTATTTATTTCCTATGAAGATTTTAGATAGTCTAAATCTAAAATGTGACTTTGATTTATAATTTGCTATCTTTAAATTCAGAGATCATATGATAGTAATGCGCATATGAACTATAGAACCATTAATATTTTTTTGCTAGTTTATAACTGAAACTAAGCATCCGTGAATTTCTTATATTTTTTATAATGTCAATCAAAAAGGGCAGTATAACCATGCAAAATTTTGTGAAAAATACGTTATCCTTTTTATGGATTTTTCTATTGAAATTATACAACTTATAAGACGTGATTTCATAAAATATATGTTTTATATAAGTGAAAGAGTCATATTTTAAGGAATCATATAATGCTCGCCTTCTATAATAAATGACAAACGCACCGACAATATACCGCAGTTTCCAACTATTAATACGTTCCTAGAGAAACACGACATCCTTTTAAGTTTGCAATAATGCCAAAACGGCAATTGGCAATAACTGCTAAAGCAATCAGAACCGAAGAGGAGACATCATTACAACCTCTTCAAGTACAGGGTCTCTTCATTGGTAATTTAATGTGTTCATATTTGCACACTATTTTATACAGTTTAATAAGAGACATTTGAATATAAATTATGCGTATGTTTAAGATATTGTATTATATTTTATAAGTCGGCCTAGACTGTACGAACAAAACATATGAATGGTTATTCATCCATTTTATACACCGCTGAGACTGTTTAAAATAAGTATATTATCTATTTAGAAAAGTCTTCAAAGAGATAAGTAGAGTGGTAGTAATATAATGGCGTCGAGCAAATTGTCAAGGCACTGGAACACTAACGGCAGACACAAATAAGATTGTAACTACGTTGTGTTGTAAAAATATACGCTGTTGTGGCGAGAAATAAACTAAACTGGATTTGGACAAATAAATAAATACAGCAACTCATCGTTCACACGCGTTGAAGCAATGTTTATCCCGAAACTTGGAAACAACTTCCTTATTAATGTAGGAAAGTTTACAAATACAAATCGTTCATGTATGTATTTTCCAGGACATAGTTTTAAATATACATACGCAATAGTAAGTTAAATTCTCAAATAAAGTTTTATATTTTGTTACAAATTAAATTGTCTGAATACTCTAGTATTGAACCCGAAATTTTAATTATTTAAAAGACATAGTCTTGTAACACACACTAAAGGAGGCTGGTGAAAATTGAGAAATCATCATAATGACAGGTTCCACTATTAAATGGGTATGGTTACATAAAGTTTGTATAATTTACCTGTTTTCAAAACAAAACAACAACAGCAAAAACAGAAAACGGATATAAAACTACTTGTATTTTTTCGGTACTAATTGGTAACAATATTTATTTATTGGAATTGATCATGAGACTGATCAATATTTTTCATATGCTAAACTTGAAATATTGTTTGTGGCTGAGTGATAAGGGGGGGTTAAGATGCACCAGCCACCATTTTATATTTTTGGTGACTGCTGCTCTTATGCATGCGAATGTCCTTTCCGATAAAAAACATGCTCTTTATTTGGTCAGAAATTATTCTAGTTCCACTGTAATCGTATCATGTTACATAATGTTCAGATAACATTTCAATTGTTTAATGAAAGTAGTTTCTTCACTATCATTGCTCCCCACATTTTGCTTCTATAAGACAATAGACAATAAAATATATTTTGTATACTATTGAAACGGTGTAAAAATTCAGCATTTTACATTCAGACAAATAACCAAAACACTTTTTAATCAGTAATAAGGCAACACAATTTTCAAACTGTATTGAAAACGATAACCTAGTATCATTTATTTTTTGTATTCCTTTATAGCATTGGAAACCTATTAATTTAAACGATTTGTTAGCTTAATTGTAGAGAGCATGTGATACAATACCACTGAACCTGACTGAGTCAATGATGCAAGTCCGTTACTGAATATGAGAGGCTATGTTACAATTGGGTTAAGTTTAACCAATGATGCACATCCGCTGACAATGGCTGACCTCGTAATAGGAAAATACAACGGTGTGTTCTTACGCTGGACGAAAACAGGTTGGCCGCGGGCATAACGTAACTCAGTTAGTAAAGAAGTATCTAATACATACTTCCTCTTATTAATACATACTTTGCATGGTATCATTTAGAGAATTCTGGCCAGATATTCCCACGACATATAATTGAAACCTTTATATCTCGTGCAAGTTTTATTGAGAAGCAGCAACTCGCATCTAAAGAATCGTAACACTAATCCGTATTCAAAGAAAAACAGTTTTCACATATTTTCTAAGTAATATTTAGACGCTTTCTAAGTACCGACCAGTTCTAAGAACTATGAATGGTTGAATGGTTCTACGTAATATTATTAAGAAATTAGAAAAAGGAACGTTATATACATGGAAATTTGAAAATTTATCTGTATCAATACTTGTAAGAAAGAAGTAAATATTTGTAAAATATGTAATTCAAAAAATCATATTCAATATTTAATTAATATTCAAAAATAGGGAATAATTTAGCTTCTAGATTCTCATGGACTCTGGAAAATATCGGCACCTGCGCGATTCTGGTATTTGAAAAGCTGCTTCAGAAGTATCTAAATGTTATGAGAAAGGTGTCTAAAAACTACTGTTATCTTTGAAACCTGAATGCTTGCCGCCACTAGAAGTGACCAGGCTCTTTAAAGCCAAAACTTAGAGGTCTGTAAAATCCGCAATTTGCCTAGGGCTGCAGTTTTTCAATACCACGTACTCCCGGTACCAATGTAAAACTTTAACTCCACCAAAACGTCAACAATGGCGAGATAGTATACACATAATGTTTTTATTGCCATCGATAATAGAACGTGAAACTAGCGTTATATCACTCGTGTTTAAACATAATAAAGCTTCAAGTCAAGTAAATAATGAATTATAAGCTATGCCGTATTGTTATGTGAGAACACTAGCTTTGCATGAAAACCGTGCCTCCTTTGGATCAAAGGGTGTAGAAAAACCAAAATCAATCAAATTTTATTCCTCAATACGTCAAGATTTTTATTCACAGCCACAAATCCAAAGAATTTTAAATTAGAATAGTTTTTAGTTCTAGTGATTAATGTTTACTAAACTTGTCAATATATTATATGAATATATTTACTATTATTTATCGAACTAAGCAGATGTTTTGTCGAAACCTATTACAATATAAAAGTTTGATTGCTGAGAAACTACATTGTTGATCCTGAGACCCAATACCATTTATTCGATTAGTCGCATAAGCGAACTTGAATATTTATTGTTATCGTAATATACCAATGCAATAGCAGATCTCTGAAGGATCTCTTCTGGATTCTAGTGGTAACATGATGATACAGATTTACCGTGACTGCCAAAAGTATAACACCAGAAAAATACTAAATCGTTGACTCTAGTACACCTAAACATTTGCTAAATGTAATTATGTTATTCTATTGTCACATAGCCCGAAAACATTTTGGATGAAAATTAGATCCATATGATTTTGACAGACACTGTACTTAAATAACGATTTTTTAAAATACAATCTCTGTCAGGTTAAAGATTTATGTAAAGGGAATTGTAAAATAGTTAACATGCAAAACATATGTTCGACAATCAAAAGGTAATTCGTGTAAAATACAGCAACAACGGGGACACCAACGGATCAATGATTTATGTTCGTTGCATCATTTGCTTGATTAATTACTTCCCGTTATTGGTGAACAAGAATCATGTCCTTCATTGTCGCTTTTACTTCATTACTCATTTATAAGGAAATGTTCTGTGAATTTTAACCACGTGGTATACATTACGGACTATATACATTTTTAGTGGTTTTATTTCTTCTGATACAAGCAGATAAACATTTTATTTCAACTTATCTATTTCCTTCCATGCTAAATAGAGTATATTTAATATATTTTTATACTATTAAAATGGAAAATGCTATACATATTTACAGTTTCACGTAATTATTAAATTATATTTTTAGCAAAGCAAGGCTTTTCATAACATGAAAAGAATTCTTCCTGTTGTATCAAAGTATTTATTTTCACACCTTAAACTGTAGTAGATATCATTAAGTGAAGAACCCCGGTTGAAGTTGTGAATTTACGGTTTTACGCGTGATGTCCTTTTCATTATTCATGTTCTCTATCCTGGTAATTAAAACAAAAAAATCATAAAAGTACACATTCCATCTGCTTTTAACATTTTTTGCCAGTTGAAGGAATATAAAGTTAAACTTTGCAAAACATTTAAGAATTACCTATTACAAATAAAACTTGTGTCATATTACTAGGTTAAAAAATGGTTTAATCTGTGTGCAATCATCTTTTACGAGTGAGACAATAACAATTCCGGATATTTTTCTTGTTGTAATAAATAACATCAATACTATTAAACTATTACCAGAACTTACTCGTGACTTCGCACACAATTTCCTGCGGAAAGATAGGAACGATATAGTCATATCCTTTTACATGCCGTAAAAAACACTCCAGTGATAATTAATTACAACTGATCAGTATCCACCTGATCTACACCAGAATAGTTGGACAAGCAGTTTGAAAAGAAAACTAAAAACTGTATTTTGGAGTCTTGCAGTCTGACAACAAATATATTTAACGAATACCATTTTAATACATAATTGAATTTCTATGAAACTTTTCATGTAGATGAACCCTACATTCAAAGTCTACAAATATCTTTATTGACATCTTTTAAGATGTAATACCATGGAGTAATATGATGTTTTAGAAAAGGAAGTAGGCATGTATTATGTACATTGGTTAATCCTTATTCAGTTACAAATAATTTAAGTACGTGTTTTCACATGGTGTCTTGATAATGAACTCACTTTTTGATAGTACATGTGTTTGTATATGTACATACATGTGTTTGATGATTCTTGTTACTCCATAGCATTTGGCTGAGCGTTATAAAATATTTTTACATTGAGTATATGTGTAACTGTGATGGAAACGTGAAAGTAGCAGAATAAACACATATCTTAACAAACTAAGTACAATCATATTATATTGGACATGTTAGATTTTTATTAATTACACTAATTAAAGAAATAACAGAGTGGAAATGTGTTCTTATAAACTGGTGATAAGATCTTAGTTAATGAATAATTATTGCAATTCATTAGTAAACTACACAACACATTCGTTCTTTGTTGTAAAGATTGTTGTGTGTTCATTTCAAATACGTTAGTACAAATCCAGTAGGAGTTAGTGATTGTTCATTAGTTTCATCTCATTTCACAAGTATGATATGATTGTATAATAACATTTCAATAATATCGAAGCGAATTATTACATGCAAAATCGTGTAATACTTTGTTCTAAAATTGAAAAGAATTTATAAAGTTGTAAATAATTTAAAAGGAAAGATTACTTATTTATAAATAAGGAGAATTACAATTATTATACGTTTCTTTCCTGTTCTTGAATAATGTGTTTAGATATATGAGGTACAATACGATACTGTAATATAAAAGTAATGATTTTATTCATATGTTATAGCAGTGTGTTATATAATATTAGTATATCAGATAAGTGTTATAGTGGTGTTTACCGCATTAAATATTAATGCTCCAGAGTTTTTAATTAAATCATTGTTACAATAGGCTAATCATGGTACTATATTAATATTAATGCTATTTATGGTTAATGTGTATACTTTCTTTTAGCATTCTACATTTTAGCATAAGTATTTTTTTAAACTTAGTGCAATAGAAATGTGTAATTGCTAAGGCATGTTTAAATACAGTTAAATATTTGTAGCAATAGCTTGATGATATATCGCATTATATATTTTATTTATAAGAAAATATATCATATATTGCTGACTGGAAGACTGATAGCTATAACGGATAAAGGTTGGGACACACATAACCGCACCGTGCCCGACACGTGTGAGTCGGCCGATTGTCGGTGCGGGCTCGGCTCGGTTACCGTGAGGCACACATGTCCGTATGCAGTCCGAGCGCAACAATCTCACTCTGTTTGTGTACTAGAGCATGTTTCTTTTGAATTTGAAGTGACAGATACTTAAAAAATATTCGGAAGATTAAGTATATGCTTGATAAAAATTTTTAATTTCATTGTTGTTATTTTTTATTAATCGCTGTGGTGATATGAGACATTGTAATGCTACAGTAACGCTTTCTACAATCAGCTAGTAGTATGTAAAATTTGTAAATATCATTATCTTGGTTATATTTTTTATCCCTATAATTCTTGTTCATTGAGTTTTCATTGCAGTGAATTTCGGTCAAATACACTATAACAGTATATTTTAGTGTTTTTGTATTACACCCAAGAGCTATAGTGTGATGCCAGAGAGTTTGCCATGTTTGTAAGCCCTTTTTATAATAATTTGTAAAACATAGTAAATTATTGTAAAATATATATACTGGAGAACATACAAAAAACATATTTACAAAATGTTTTTCTTTTATAGCTCCGAGGACAAATAATTTATTGCCAGAATTAGTCAAAAATAGTAGAAACATAAATATATTTTCTAAAAAAATTAGAGTATGGTTGATCGGTCAAAATGATATTGAGTATATATTTAAGATAATACATTAGTGTATGGTTAGTCTTGTCCGCTAAGTTATAATAATTATTTAAATAGACACGTTAGAGCATTATAAAATAATTATTTATAATATAATATTTAATGTTACATGTATAAAGCCTAATATTTGAATTGTAACTCATGCATAAATCCTTTTTATTTAATTAGTACACTAGTTATGCTAAAATTTAAACTTTAAAAAGTAATAGTACATTATTTACTACATAAAGCTACAATAACTCATTTTTATAATTTCATTCTTGCTCGATTCCGCTATTTTTAATTTTTTACCCTTTTTGTATATAGTATCCCCAACACAGGCACAGCCTCTTATATGGGGCACCTAAATTTTCCCTTATTTTGTAAATCTATTGGCCTAATTATTAGTTAAAAAAAAAAGAAAGAAAAATCTAGAAGGATGTAACCTACTTTTTATATTTTATTACTCTAAGTACATAAATTAGAAATACAGTATGTAGAAAACATTTTTTTTGTATTTGTTATTTTACCGTTATTGTAAATACGTTATGTCATAGTATTATTTATTATTAAGCACTGGCAATAAATATTTTTTGTAATATTCAGTTTGTTATTATGGGGAAAATTAACGATTTATTATTATTATTTATTTTTAACATGGGGTTTTTTCTTGCTTGAAAATTGAAAATCTTATTGTAAATAAAATATTTTTATTTTTACTTTATTTGAAGTGAAAAGAATAAAAGAATAAAAATGTCATAGAAACATTCTAAAATATGACCCTTACAAAATACCGGAATCAATTTATCAAGTAACTTCAATACATCAAAGAAAAATAGATTTTTTGCGCAAAATAATTACATGCTAGTTATTTTTTGTAAATTAATGAAAAATGTTTATAGATTTTTCATAATTTCGAATTTAGTTGTTTAAAAATCACTTAATATACAACATGGTTTTCAAATTTGCTGCAATAAGAAAATATGATAGTTTACTCTAAGGTAAGAAAATGTAATACTTTTATCAATAAATATGATTTTGTACGCGAACACAGGATGTAGAGTTAGTAGGCTATACTAAATAATTAAATTAAAATAGAACGTGTTAAACTACTTAAATAGTTTTAAAACAGAAGAACGCAACAGTAAACAACATATGATGCCGCTCGTAGACCGCACCGTGCCAGTCAAAATTCAAACTAAACATATCGGTGACGGTGCGGTGCGGGCACGGTGCGGCCACGACGGTCTGGGTGTCGGTGCGGACATGTGGTGGACTTGCAGGTTGAAAACTGCGCCTGCAATCTTTCACCGTATGACGGGCAGCACACGGCCGACTGACGTTGTCGGTCGGCACGGTGCGGTTATGTGTGTCCCAACCTTTAAAGAGAATGGTTTTTGGGTTATACGTGTATAAAGTAAACGATTTATTTTACATTTGCTGACACTAGACAGGTTCTATAACATATAGAGAGCAAAGAGCGTTGCTAATCGAAAGTAAAAGTTGAACTTATTATTAGCTCACTTAATATTATTCTTTACTTTTTTAAGTTAGCCAGAAAATATATATTTATTTTTATTATTACTTAATACTGTTATTTATGTCCATTATTTGAGCTTTTTAAGAGTTATTCATAAAAAAAGAGATAAATTATTTTATATTAGCCGTTACCATGTAAAAAATCACTTAATAATATTCAAACAACATTTAAGATGATGTATGTTAAAGCAAGTAGGGAATAAAAGCAACGATAAAATTACAAAACATCAAACAGGATAGAGCAATATAATAGTTTAACTATGTTAACTATTAAAACAGCATATTATTGTGTGCATTGCACGTCGAGAGTTGCGTTATTGTTTTTATACAGTAATAATGTCATGAACATGCTGTTCACACTTTATCAAGATTATTTTATAGTGTTATGCTTTATGAATATCTGATGTGTCAGCTTAACATTCCTTGGTACAAGTTTTTGTTTCTTGTCCTTTATACTAAACGGTTTACCTTTGATTGATGTGTGAAACAAACTACAGTTTTAAACTTAATCAAGTGCTATAGTTGTTTTACAGTCGTTTAAAGTGTGTTAATTTGAGATAATATATATTTCCAACTCAAAAGCACGAGTAAACCTGAGTTGTAACATAGAAACAGTTAGTACATTTTAATCCCAACATTTGGAAAGTTGGAAAGTCTTGCTAGCATTTTTCTTAGACTAGGAGGGTTCAATTTAGGCTGAATTGTACCTTTTACATAAATCATATACTGGTTACAGCAACAACCAATTCGATTCTTATGTGTATGATAATTTACAGAAATTCATAGCAGCACATAACTCACCACATACTCCTTATTAACATTTGGTAAAGTTGAATAACTTAAAATACAAGCTAATTAAAAACTAAAAATACTATATACAAGCGTATATTGTCTAGAAAATGTATAACAACATAGAAAATTAAAAATATCGTAAAGAATAAATCATTTAATTATAGTTGATGTCAGTGATAAAAAGTCACGGATCCCCAAGGAGTTGAGTAACTAAATATAAAAACGCGTAAATTATTTACGAGTGATGGTACTATTGCTTAATTAACTGCTCTTCCAGTTGTTAATTAACACAAATCACACTCTCCTCTGTCACTGGCGCTCATCAGTAATTCATAAGGAGTATGGTTGTGTGACCTAATAAATTTAATATATTACTTCCACTGAAATTTCTCTGCAAAATCCCATGTATCTAGTTGAAGAACTCCCACTTTTACATTCACATATAACTACTTTAAAAAAATTTGAAAGGAACTCAGAAGACAGAATTTGAACCTTTCTTAGTGAAAACACATGATAAAATACGATGGAATCCTATGATATTTTTGAAACGTAATTAGAATCATGTATCAGGTGGACATTTTTTATTTTTTATGGTTAACAAGAAAGTAAACTGATTCAGAGTAATTCTGATTAAAAGGTTTTGCGCTCGTAGGAGTACGTATGGCCTGAATTATTTAAATTTCCATTTCCAAATTTGAGTTTGCTCTCTTCATACGATACAAAATACATGTCTTATTGTAATACAGATATCTTATTGGAAATATATTTTAATATAAATATATATTTATTTATTATTTATATATATATATATATATATATATATATATATATATATATATCAAAATCAACAATACTAACACATTTAAATACCTACATTATGGTATTTATCATCCTATAATACGATGGCAACAAAAATACATTATATAAAGGAGGAACATAGATAATAGGTGGACTAGATTTTAAATTAGCTAGTGTACGATTTTTATATAAATCTATAAAAATTAGTGTTAGTTTCTATAATAATATTTGAAACTATTTACAGGTATACATATTCATTGATCATCCTTTGCGTCAACGTACGTCGTTGATGTTAAATCGTTTTTGTAGAGGTTACAAGGCTATTGAGTTAACGCATGGAAAATCCTCCGTGGACTTCCACACAATTATTTAAATACCCTGATATATCATTAACAATTATTATGATTGCCTAACAGAAAGTTTATGCCTAGTTGGGGGGCCAATCGTCTAGCTGCATTGTTTGTACAAATTGAATACATTAAAAAAAAAACGAGTATATGTAAATTGAATACAGTGCAGTATATTATATTGATTCTGAATCCATGTTCGCTATATAATTATATTTCATCGGTTGAGTCAAGAATTTATATCAGTTTTTAGACATATAATCATGATCGTATCCCTTAGTACTGAAAAGTGAACGGAATGACTTTCCATTACTTTTCTGTCATAAACAACTGCATTGATTGTCTCGTGTATTAAATTGTGATTTTAACCAATACTCGGATGAATTACAATTGCTTTAATTTCGCAACTGCTATGTATTAAAAGTTAAATACTACTTCTTGTAATAATTAGTATAACATGTTATTATATTGTATATATTGTAATAATAATATATATATATATATATATATATATATATATATATATATTGTAATAATATATTTTATATAAAGTATATGTGAGTGGAATTTCAGAGTGTAAATATGCCTGTATTTGATCCACATATAAATGTAATGTACATGAAAAAGTTTAACAAATCTGTCCTCTGTGTGATTGTGTATGAAACATCCATAAATCCGGACATCCAAAACCCACACGTCTTCAGAAACTTTCGCATTTATTGTAATAATATATATTTATTACTTTGTTTTTATTTATATTAGAATTTAAAAAGTTATATATTATAATGGGTCACTTTTTGCAGACCGTGTAGGGATGGCAGTTGGTGGTGCTTGTCAGTGGGTCATGTAATTGGTTAAATGAATGAAGATTTATATTATTTCAACTTGATTTAATTAAACATTGTATTAGTTAATCAAAATATATTTAAACCTTTTATTGTATTGTTTTTTTTTATAAATATTATTTCAGTATATATACAGCTTAGAATAAAATGAGCCTTTACTATTGTTTTGTATAATTGTAAGTATGTTCTATAATTGTAAGGGTATGTTAGTAGTATTGTTTATATTTTTTCATACTATCTTGGGGTTCAGTGGAAGGAAAGCCTTACACAGCCTCAATTCTGCCTAAAATTACATTTTCCATTTCATATGTCACTACAGTAAATAGTATTAAATTATGTTGTTTCATAATCCTTATTATTTAAAGGGCATATTGCACCTTTGTCCATTATTTAAAAAAGGGAGTTGTGAAATTTTTATTTCCATTTAATTAATTAGATGTCAAATTTTTATTTCCATTTAATAAATTAGATGTGAAATTTTTATTTCCATTTAATTAATTATATATAAACATAATATACACTGTAATTACAGATATATGGAAATAGCCTCTGAGAAACAAGGAAATCAGAAAATTTCATTTACGTTTTGCAGTTTAATCTTAAACTTATTATATATGGTTGAGCGCTGGGTTATTTTACAGTATCCATTGTTTCTGATTCTAATTATTTTGTTTATCTTTACAACTTGAATAGCAATAGAAAGGATTTTAGAAAAATAATTCGGGACAGAGATGGAAATAATTGTATCACTATTGGTTCTCTGGCCTGTTTTAGTCGCAAGTTCCTTTGCCAATTTTAAGTTGTTTAGTTGACTTAGTGGCAGAATAAAGTATTTATATTTTGAAATGTCGTAAATTTTACGCTTTAAAACAGACTGTGTCTTATTTTGTAACTGATATGACAAATCCTGCCATATGCAGTTGGTAGAAACACGTTTTCTTAAGTGGCGTGGATGATATAGGATTTCTCTCATTTGCTTCATAACATCCTTAATATTTAGTATTTAAACGTATATTATAGTTCATAAACTATATATTTTATTGATAAAATTCAAGAACCTATCTATTACGTTCGATTCTAATACGTACGTAACCATCTAATACATTGGATTTATACATTAATACGTTTGTAAACTGCTATGCCATACCCCTATGCAGTCGGTAAAATTAAGTGTTAGACGCAATCCTTCTCTCAAGTGGTGTGAATGGTGAGATTTATATTATTTTACTTATCACGCTTTTAATATGTAGCAATTAAAACGTCTATTATCATTCATAAACCAACTACGTTATAAAAAAAAAATTAAAGAAGTTACATATTTTCATACAGTAATACATTGTGTTTCTACGTTAATACGTTACAAAATGAGCTACATTCGAATGGCATTTAATTAATTTATGTATGATGTATTGAAAATAACGGAAGTGTCTGAATAATTGATCCATGTAGTACTTTTAAAAATACTTTTTATTTTAAATCAATCAATAATTTATTATTATGTTTTTCATCCTAGTTAGATAACTTATGCTACCTAAATCATACTTCAAATAAATATTTAAAAGATTAATTTCCATTTATGATGCCTGTTGAAAGGCAATTTTATAGGGGCACGTAAAAGACAGATCTCTGACGTAACTTTTTTTGATTTTCTTTAATGAACTTGTACATTAATACACAATATTAACAGTCTTACAAAGTTTAACTTAACAATGCTATTTCTTTACATATCGTGGCATTGGTTTGACAAGGTTCTAACTAAAATTTTTATCAAAAATGAGTTATTAACTGTATATATTTACTGTATGTAAGTACTATATAGTAAATTAACTATTATTGCCAAATTCCGAAAAACAGCTGATTTACTAATTTGACAAGGTACTAACTGAAGGCAAAAATGTATTCTGTTTAGTTTGACAAGGTTGTAACTGTGCTAGTATTGTTACTACAGCTGATTGAATTAGCCAGTGAGTGTTGTTGCCCTAGTTTGTTGTGTTTAGACGGCATCTCAGCTAGAAAGCTGCTACAGTAACAGTGTTCTATTGAGGTTATCTTCTTTGGATAGAGCACTTTGGATTATTACAGGTTTGTATGTATGAACACGTATATAATACTTTGATTTGGAAGCTAGAAGTTTTGCGCACAATTTGACTACTTAATAAATGTAATTTAAAATATCTTACTGGATTCATTACTACAGTAGTATAAATTTATATAAACAACTCCAGTCTAGGCCTTTTTAGCGAGTTCTGCAATGTTACAGTACGTTAAAAACTCGGCTGCAAGATTAATCGATGGTTATTGAAAGTTAGCGTAAGACTTATGACCTCTGTATTAGTTAATGGTAGTCTGGAATCATGTATATCAAAGTCCAAGTTGACATCAACTACGGCCTTCACAAGATTACTGATGTTGACAAAGTTTCTTATAAGTGCCAAGTAAGAAGTCCAATACATATAAATGGTTTCAAGTAAAAATCAAAATATAATGAAGTTTTGTATATTTTAAGCAGCAAAATGTAAAAAAGAACACTAAAACTGTTCAGAGCAAATAGATACTTGAATGGATTGGATATGAAAGTAAGTAACTGAGTAAACGTGAATTGATAAATCTCTTAGTATAAAAGAGATATGAAACAACTACTCAAATTCTGAAGAATTATTGGACACTAAGAAATCAGAGCTAATAAAATATAATTAAAGCGTTAAATTTTGACAATTTTAGTCGTTAGTTAATTCATGGCTATAATTGTAAAAATATGTACAGCTTTTACTGTTAGTGTTATTCAGCTTATAGGTACCTTATATTTAAGAAGAATAAATTTTTTACACTTACCATTTTCAAAAGTTACATCTAAAGAGCCTGATGTAGCCCATTGCTTATGTTTAGAAATCTACATGTCAGTACAATAGCAATGGTTGGAGATCTATGTCAGAATGCTTTTGCTTTGGGCTACAATTCTGTGTGTAAACTGATGCCACACAATACTGATTCCTGACTATACCAGTACATGTGATTATTCAGAAAACATTTCTCAATGCAGTACTCCAGTCCCGTTGCGTAATTTACAGACATTTATTGTTTAGTTGATGGATCTCTGCTCATTCAGTCATTTACATCAGGATGTGGACATACTTATTAAGTATGTACTTAACAAGTATGTCTACATCCTGATGTAAAGTTAGATAATATCATAGATTATATAATAGATAATAATATTTAGATAATAATAGCAAGTGCATGGTAATTGCTTCCTTAACATCCTTTATTTGGACACATTCGTAAGTGAAACCAAGAAGTTTAGTTTCTCAATTACTAGAGCTACGGACATGTTCGAGTATTGCTTTTGTAAGTATCTAAAAAAGTGTTAAAAAAATGTTAAAACAGTTTTTCTATCTTTGAAAGAGAATCAAACCAAACCAAACGGTTTCTGCTATTCGGTGACTACATTCTTAGATCACTTTAGTAATTCAAGGAATATTACCAAAATTATCAATATAATCCATGAATGAAGGGTATGGCAATAATGTACGTGTTATAATTCAATATTACTGTATACACAAACATGAAGCATTTTCATTAAGCCTAGTGAAGGCCAATAATACGTTGCTGTATTAGAAACTTTTTTTTAATACGTAGATTTTCATAAGATTTTAAGCCCTACGGATGTAAGTGATGAAAATATACAATTACCTCATATATGTTCGTAAAATCATACTCAGAGGACTAAAGCAATTTTCTATATTCAGTTAACTCAGAGTTTAGTTACAGAACGTCTTAGAGGGCACGTAGTTATAATCACAATCTGTTACGTTTGACTGAAAGTTGTGCTCTTTGATGGCGTACCGTTAACACAGTTATTACATCAATGGCATAAGATACCTTGAGATTGTTTTACTTTCAGTTCACAGGTACAATTTGTTGTTGTATTTCTCATTATCACTTCCATTGTGATGACATAAGTTCCTTTATTGTAATACAGTGCAATAAAGAGGAATATTCTGCAAGGCTAATAACAACGCAATGCCTAAGAAACAGAAGGAGTAAAATGGATGTCTAAAAACAGTGGTCGTTTTTATAATGCCGAAATTTTCGGAATATCCTGATTTATTTTATTTGTTGGAGTTTTGTTTATTATTATTCCGATATACTACTCAAGAGAAACCAACTTCATTTTTATAAGCAACATGACCACTTTTAAGAGTATTTTGGATGTTAACCCCAATCTTGATAAACCCACAATTTTTAAATAAAAACATGCATAGCATAATTTTTAAGTCTCGTTAACACAAACAAAGTTAGTATTTAATCGTTTTTCATACATCCAATAATAAAAAAAAAACACAAATATCTGTTTTACGTAATTCTTCCAAGGAATTTTAGTGATACTTTGGTTATTAAATTCTGACAAAAATGCGAAAAACTGAAGGGACTGAATACGATTATAAATTGTATTTTATACAAAAAAGAAAAATTAACATTACATTTTTTTAAACCATACCTATTTTAATTTCACCTCAGACATTAAAATTCATATTCTGTTATTAAATATTCCATAAAGCTTTTTTTGCTGTAGACGGGAGGTTAGTTTGAGAAAGGATTGTTTATAAACTTAGGTTGAGTGGCACAATCATATACAGTGTTGGCCTCCGCATCATATAAACACAATTTAATCGTTTAATATTTTTTATTTCAAACCATTCGAATAAACCACAGTTGAAGGAAATGAATGAAACAAAACTCTTTGACGCACAAGTCAATTATTCACGAATTAAAGCGGAAATTCCCGTGTAACAAGGTAGCGAATTGCAGCAGGATTTCAACGTTGACTCTTTGACAGATGCATTTGTTAAAATCTCTCGTTATTCGGATCAAAATTGTTACAACACGGCGTTTTAAAACGAAACTTCGTCTGTGAAAACTCTCCTGTTGTATTATGAAATAAAATAGAGAAAATAATTTACATGCGGTAGGAATGATTTAACAATGAAACTAATTTGTATATAATAACCGTTGAGGTATTTATTACATTTTGATAGCAAGTAAATTTCATACTAATAAAAACAAACATTTAAGCATTATTTTACTGAATCATAGAAGCTATATCGCACTCCGTTCGTATATTTACATGTCAAATATAGACCAATCCCACCCCAAGTGTGGCTTGAACATACTGTAGTTATTACTGTAAGTTTTAGCTAACCCATTTACAATACATCATGGATAATAAACGCACACAGTGTTATATTTTCTTGAACATTAAAATTAGGCCAAATTAATTGAAGAGTATTGCAATTATTTATAAACACGTTAGTTCTTACCAAGGAGTTATTAATACATTTACTCATTATTACTAACCATTGACTAACTGGGCCGTTACAATTACAATCCGAGATGTACAGTTAAGTGAAGAGCCACAATGTAACAGCTGCTACCCGACTTAACTCATATGAAGATAAAGTTTTATGTAACAGATTAAAGCTTAATATAGACGCATGAATATAATAACTTACTGTTACGTTATAGATTTTACCAGCTTTTAACTTGGAAAATTCACTGTTTAAAGTATGTGTAAGTAATACCAGCTTAACTCCTTCCAAGGAGACCTGAACATAACCAATGATTTTTAATACAGATGTAGATCTACAATAGATCAGCAGCTGGCCCATTTAATTATTATGCAGATGAAATTTTATCTAGTAGGTTTTATCATTAGTTGGAGCGTTTACTTATATTACCAATACTAAATATATCAACGTCACACCTATGTCATGTATGGATAGTAGGTCTAGAAAATTTATATTATTAACTGCAAATGCCCTTACCCCTCCCGTAAAGATTTATTCGAAATGGTACGATAATGACCTTACAGATTTTAGCAAAGTAGAATATTTCCTACTTAATAAAAATATTTAGTATTTAGTGGTTTACTAAGAAAGCAATAATACAATCATAATATATCTTTACTATGAATGAAGAGTTAAACGCAATAAGAGCTCACGAAGTTAACCGTAATACATGTTTGGTTTTCTATAGTGAATTAGGTTTACTCTGACTATATTGTTTTCATCCTATGGTATTAATATGAATAGCTAGAATGCGACAGCAGCTCGCAATCGGATTTATATTGATATGCAAATGTAGGTGACCTGTTCATTCCAAATTAAAACACATTTACAATTTAAGCATTTTAAGTTTATACTTTCAGTTTTAATACAATTATTTAATTTACCAATTATGTATTATACTCTACAGATTTATTTACCAGCGAACACAAATGCCAAAAGGAATTTAAAATGACATGTATCACCAACATTTAAGTGTTAGGCAAAACAGCGGTACTATATTTCTTTTAATAAGCTGATATAAAAATCAAGATGTATTACAGTCTTTTAAAATTATAATTATTTGTGAAGAAATAAATTATCAGCTAAAGGTGGTCATAAACATCAACATGATTACTCTGATATATATATTTGTACGTTATGAACTCTATTCTAACATATATTAGTCCAACTTTTTAGCAGTTGAAGGACTTTGTGAAACATTACGAAAGGTTTAACACGGCGCAACAAATCAGGGTGAAACGAATAAGTGGGATAATTTGCATTTTATTGGACGTCTTGTGTCTTTATTTTATCTAAGCAGTCTGGCTGCACGTCTAGTGACCCACTGTAACTGAAACGTTTAAAAGCTATTGCTGCTATTTTTTACTTAAATACTGTAGAAATGTTATAAAAAACCTATCGCTTTATTTAAAGGAGTAGGAAATTAAATCATATAAATGCATGTATAGGATGATTAAAAGAAACCAGAAAGTTTTGAAGCTTTGAGAGTACAAGAGCATGATTGATAGGACTGATTATTGTAAGCCTGTTAAAGAAATCTTGGTCATCATGTAGCTTGGAGTGGTGCGCAGCTTTCTATAAGAAAGAACAATGGGAATGTGCAGACGATAATAAGAGATTTGGGTCATTTCAGTTTTGGACGCTACGATTGCGTTCATTATCACGAACAAATGCTGTTAAAATTGGATGCATAACAAACACAACAACAAATTACGAATTCCTTCAAATGACATATTATGCAATTTAAATTTGTAATAGAAAATTAACCTCTAATAGGTATACGAACTTAAATGGACACTATGCAATGTCCAAGGTTTTCGAGATGATGTCATAAGATCACGCAATATTTACTCTGGTTTTCTAAAGCTGCATACGTCAAGTGTTCAAAAATATTAGTACTAGACTTAAAGCTCTATAATTGCCAGTTAAAGATCATCTTAGATATTGAAATCAACCGATCATGTGATGTGGTCTCATTTCTATGAATAATGCTTTAAATTATAAACTAAGACAAGGAGTCTACATTTACAGGCCTCAGTGTTTACATAGATAAAACAAAATTTAATTACCATATTATCTTGTTTTGACATTTCATTTTACCATACAATTATATATTTATGTCATCATTTGTAAAAATAATCAGTTCCACAACATTGTTTAAATAACTTCAGTTATATATTTTATTTACTTATTAAACTCCTCATAAAAAATTTGGTTTAACATTTTGCAATGGTCAAATGTTAAAGAGATACAGCCAATTGAGGGAGATTAAAGTATTGGGATGTAGGAAAATTTGGTTAAGTGAAGCAATTTGTCAATTAACAATTAATTTGTTACCTTCCGCAATTATCGCGGGTTTGTTGATTATAAGATTCTCACGACTGAGCACCACCACACTCTGGGTATGGTTACTAAGAGGTTTTAACATGCAAACGCTTGTAACAAAGCTAATTTCTGAATCTTAATTCGTATTGAAACTGCAATAAATAAATTTATTTGGTTTAATAATCATACATTTAGGCTTTATTTTAAGTAGTTATTTCTATTTCCTTTATAATAATACTTTTGTAATACTTTTACAAAATAATACGATTAAATATAGGTAAGTATTCATTCCAATAAGGCAGTGTAAAATGTTAGATTAACATAAAATAAATCAATTAAAATATCCAACTTAACCTACGAATCAGTTAACGTTCAGGGTGGGAGAAATACTAGTGGACTATAACATATTCTATCCTCGACGACGAGAAATCAATTCCTCCAGGTTTTACCTCTTTTGAACTTTGTTATAAAAAGTTATCGCTCAGCAAGACAGACAGATGAAATGTGGACGTTTAAAGTTCCATTTTACTTTTAACTCCAAAAACAGTAAAGGTTATTCATATACCAAGAAAACACATACTACAAGCTAAAAGTCTCGAGACATTTTAATAGAGACCTTTGGTCTTTATCCCCAACATTAATGGTTATTCCTTAAATTCAGTTCACCTTCTTCTTCATTCAGAGTCAGTCCCAAATTTGAAGATGTCACAAACTTAACTACTGGAATCTGGAATCATGCTTATCTGAAGAGATATAAAAACGTTGGCAACGTAGAAGACCAAAATGAATTCTTTTCATCCTTCATTTTTCAGAGATCACAAATACTTAGACCACAATATATACTAGCATAGGTGCACAAATGAGTGCTCTGTGATGTTGTAAACACAATATTTAACACTTACACTGAAACCCTGACTGAAAACGTTTCAAACCTCCGGTTTGTGAGACTTCTCTCTGAATCAAAATTTATGCTAATAATATAAGTAAATTTGCTCTAATGGTATTTAAAACGAAACCACAATACTTTTATAGTATCTTAAGTATTTAATGATTGTATAAAATAGTAATAAACTTTAAAAGAATAAATATAACCCTATGTTTAAAACTCTTAAATGTATGTAAAAGAAATTGTAAATATACAAATATTTATACATGTTCTTTGGAACAACTTACACACACTTTTTACTGCACTCAAGGCATCGTCTTGTTTTACTTAATGCTCTTTTAGGCAGTTTTCCGTATTTTGCAGAAGGTCATATAAAACGTCTTTCTCTTTTAAAGGCGGTCACTGGGGCCGGTGTAGCTAGTGTCTTCTGAAGGTGTAGAACAATCAGTCTGTATCCTAGTGTGCCTCTGTAGCTTATACACAAAATTATGCTATTGACAGTGCCAGTATTTAGCATTCTGTAGAAGATCGCCATGGGTCATCACCTGGTATTTCTATCTGTGGTGAGTATAGTACATTCCACTGGAATAAATGTTTCAAGTATTTGAGAAATATGAGCTGTCGCATCTGTTATTTTTCTCTGATGACTTGTAATTGCATCATTAAATCTGAGGCACATTAAGAGGATTTCACGCTGTTTTCCCGACATGATGGCACTGTAGAACCGCTGAAAATATCTTTAGTGAACAATAAAGGCATTTGTTCCTCATTGCATCTGAGAATGGAAGAAAATATTTTGCAGACCTAAAAAGGCATTTATTTCTTCAGCATCCGTATCCCTATTCTTGGTTTGTTTTGTCTAGTGAGGCAACTTTGACCTCACATTTAATAGCTTTTTGGTGGTATTTGTTACTACTGTGTGCATAATAGTACCATCAAATAAAATATTCCATACCTGTTCCTTTGTAGGCTGATTAACCAGAGTCCTTGTTCGTCGTTTATACCTGGAAATGTTTGAATTATATTTCTAGGAAGAGTTCTGACATTTCTTGGATGGTCTATTCTATGCATTCGGAGCACTAAGTTGGGTTTTAATTGAACTGTATAAATAGTATGTATCCTGTTCACCGTTAACTTATAACATATTCCGCACTACAACTAGCCCGTTCCCAAGAGCTTCTAGTAGATAATTATCCTGCTCCTATTCTCTTGAACCTTATTCTTCTATTACATAACGTTTCAGTATCAGAGAGAGCAACATCTGGGTCGGCATCAGTTATACTACTGACCGATCATGTTGAGCATGTATGTGCAAGGGTTGCTTCAGGCGTTTTTGCCCAGAGGAATTTGGCACAGCTTTGCTCTTTTGACGTTCTAAAGATGGCCTATTTTGGCCTTTTATATCTCCATTTGACCTACGGCATACGCCTTTGGGGTGGATGTGCCAGGATCAGATTCAACAGAGTTTTCAGGTTTCAGAAAAAAATCATCAGTATCATGTGCAAATTGAATCCTAGAGAGTCGTACCGCGATGCTTTCAGGGAGCATGGTTTTCTGACTTTACCCTGCCTCTATATCTTGGATGTAGCTCTGTATTGCCGATTCCGATGTGAGTTAGTGCGTGGCAGGGACGTCCACAGGTATAATACTAGAGGTGGGGACAGCTACAGGATGCAACATCATAGAACTCTGGCATCTGAACAACTTCCTTCACAAGCTGGTGTCAGATTAATTAATAATCTCCCTGAGACCATAAGAAATGTCAACAACCCAACCCCGTATAAAGCTCGATTAAAGGACTTGTTAGTGTCTGAAGCGTTTTACTCTGTAGATGAGTTCATGTTACGCCGCTGGGACCACTAAATTTTCGTAACTTAGTACCGATACTGAAGCCGTGTATGAATGAGAGAGTGAATGTAATTTAATGTATGTATGCGAGCAGTGAATGAATCGTAGAGTAGCAAACTGCAGGAGTTTTAGCTTATTTATTGACGTTTCCAAATAAAATCTAAAATTGTTTGATAGCAATAAAAATATGATTGATTGATTGATTGACTACTGGAATCTTAGGAATCTTGTGAATGTTCACCATGAAGGAGACCGCGGATTTGATCACTACAATTCAAATCAAGTGGATTCAAGTCTTCGATTTGAACGACTCATTGTAATTTACCACTTACTAACCAAATGTTCAAGAATCTAAAAAAGTACTTAGACAAACTTACATTTACAGCAGGTAAATACCGGAACTGAATTATTGTAAAACAGAAATAAATAACAAACACAAGAAACACACTCAAACAGAAACCACAGGTATTTCAAACATATCTGTTTGAAATTTTGTTATTCGACCTCGTATCGATACACACTGAGGCTGGCACGTTTCTCATTATCATTCAATAGAGGGAGAATGTCACGCTGAGACTGAACAAAGAAAAGCATGCATGCGGTGGAGGGGGAGGGAGGATAGTAATAGAGGCTTGATAGTATTAAGCATGATGTAGCTACCGAGATTTCTACACATAACAGAGGCATGTTGGGAACATTTTATTCAATGTGAATGATGAGTTTAGTTCCATTTTACCTTCCCCTTAGTGCAGGGTCTGGAATATAACTATGTCACAGACTTTTCAATAAATATTTCCAGGTAAACTATGCCATTTTTAATTGAATTATTATAAAATCAACATTTTAAATAAACCCGCAGAACTAAAAAGTACTGACTCAGATTTTACAAAACGTAGAATTATTTGTAGAAATATTAGTGTGTCATTCATCTAAAAGTTTAGAAATAAAATATGGAATGTAGTTAAGAGTTTCTTTTTACGTAGTTTAAAATTTTATCATCAAACTTTTACTATAGGCTAAGCTGGGAAGCTGAAACTATGGAGTTACCTTTTATTTTCTTAAAGTAATACTTTTTGTTACCAAAATGTATTTTTTATTATATTAAATTCATATTCTCAGTGGTTTTTATGTTTATAAGATTTTAAATCGCGTATATAAATTTTGGATTTTACTATTAAGAAATTATAATTAAGATATAAAAATAGATATAAATTTGTATCTAAAAAAAGGCAGCAATGAAAGGCTCATTTACTAAAGTTAATCAGTAAAATTTAAGTTTCATGATTTAAAAATCCTTAATCTTAGCATATCGCAGTTGTACGGTGGATATGCGTATTATGTGTACTGTAATACTATAAATTCAAACGTGAGGTTTTTTCTGTTACGATTTCACACATAAATTACTTTATGGATCGTATGATTGTATTGAAATTTGACATGAAAATTCAAAGTTAACTTGGTTAAATTATGGGCTTATTCTTATTTAAAAACTCCTTTTGGGATACTACCGACTAATCTCTACATTTGCCAAAAATTCCATCTTCATTTATAAAGTTGCATTAGAGCAACAAAATACTTTTAAATTAAATATACTGTTAAATGTAAACTGTTCTGTGTAAAATTGTTTTATGACACCTTAAAATACGAGGGTTGTTCAATAAAGACTGAGACTGTGTCTATAAAACATTTATTATTTAATTGTGATCTTCATCAAATGTTTCACCTTCAAAGGATTCCCCATTAAGTGAAATGCACTTGTCCCAGCGCCTTTGCCATGCCTGGAATACGTTAGAGAAGCCATCCTTTGACATGATCTTCAGGATCACCTCCAAAGCCTTTACTGCATTCTGTTCCGAATCAAAACGACGTCCCTTTAATTCCTTTTTTGCAGTAGGAAACAAAAAAAGTCACAGGGCGCAAGGTCAGGACTATAAGGTGGGTGGGGCACGACCTTAATGTTTCGTTTGGCCAAATATTCTGTCACAACGTGTGCAATGTGAGGCCGCGCATTGTCGTGATGAAGTTTCCAGTTTCCTCGAAGTCTGGACGCTTTCGAGAAATGTGATCATTCATTAATGTAGCCAAAACTTGTTTGTAATAGTCTCCATTGATTGTCTGTCCACGTGGAACTGAATGAGTGTACACCATTCCTTTATAGTCAAAAAAAGTAATGACCATTGCTTTGTTTGCAGATTTGGTTGCCCTAGCTTTCTTCGGGCGACCTTCATTTTTTTCTACCCACTCAGTGCTTTGGATTTTCATTGCAGGGTCATACTGATAAACCCAGGACTCATCAGCAGTGATTACACTCTTCCACCAATCCCTATCTTCTTCAACGAACCGCTTCCACTCAAGGCAAACATCGACACGGTTTTGTTTTTGTTCAGGTGTGAGTAAACGAGGAATCCAACGAGCACACACTCTAGACATGTTAAGATTGTCTTTTAAAATTGTGTGAGCACTACCTACCGATATGTCAAGGAGTTCAGCAATCTGTCTGACGGTCAGACGTCGGTCGGTTTTGATCATTGCCGCTGCTGTATTGATGATTTCCTCAGTGAGAGCAGTAACTGGGGCACCATCTCCTCCCTGCAACTCTGGGTCCTCTCTTCCCTCCTTAAAATCTTTGAACCAGCGAAAACAGGAAGCACGAGACATTGCGTCATCCCCAAAAGCTTGCTTTATGTCTTCATAAGTGTTAGTCGCAGTTTTGTTGAGTCTAACACAAAACTTAATCGCATATCGTTGTTCACGCAAACTGGACATGATAAAACGTTGGAGGCGGCACTTACCAAGCTGATGTTCAAATGAGCACTGATGGCTTTGTGATAGAGATAAAGCAATTCAATGTCTGTTGGTAAACAATAGGGTCCAAAGATATTGGAAAAACCTGGCATCATGTCTTATCAGAGCAGTATGGGGAAATCCCGGGCCCAGTCTCAGTCTTTATTGAACAACCCTCGTATATTTATTTAAATCAACAATAAAACTATATAACTGATTTTTAATATATATTCATTTATAGTTTGAAAGAATAGAGTAACCCTTATAGTAACAACACTTCACGTTTACCTTATATTTAGGTAAATACAAGACCTTTAAAACTACATTGCCTATAAACAAAGATTAAGATTAGTTTTATCTTGTTAATTATTGACCAAAACGAGATATTTGTCAAATAGTTCGCTAACATACCACAATTTTTGAATGCAGGTATACCTTTACAGGTACCAATGGTGCTCTATAAATTTCCCATCGCTTTTCATACTCATCTAGTTTTGAAAGCATTTGTTTGGCAGTGTGCTCACAGTTTAATTATTTAAGAGGACACAATAACATGGTCATCTATCTCAATGTTTATAGAAATCGTATTGAATAATTTAAATATTATAGGAGTAGTATTTTCATTTAACACAGATTTTATGCATAAATGATTGCATTTCGAATTGAAATATAACATTTTTAATACACACACTAATGATGATTTGAAAAAAACTAAACATTAATATTAAATATTAATAACAACAAAAATAGCCAGCTCATCTCAAAGTATTTCATTATTTAATAAAATATTTCTGGAGGATTTGATAAAAATTAACATTTTTAAAAGGATTCGTATGTATATGAACATACGATCTGAATTTTAATGTGTTAATTTTATGTTTCGTATACACTGCGGGACACGTTTATCGTTTAACAATGTAAAATGCATTTGATAGTTCACCGATGTTTAATATGATGTTAGTTTAAAAGTGTGAACCATAGTACGTTACTCACGTGTCTAAAAGACTAATAAATAAATTGAATTTAAATTAAAACTATTAGTATTCTATTATTGGGAACGATTCAATAATTAAAAATTTGAGATGCATGATTCAGTTAACATACACACTGTGTATTTTCTACAAACCCCGGATACTAAAATATACTAATTGACGTGCTTAATATCGAAAAATCTAATTTTGTAATTTATATATGGCTATAAAAAGCTCCCCTCAACTCCATGTTAGTGGGGTATTAATCGTCCATTACAATATTTTAAAAAATTATAAAAACTATTCCCTCCTTTTATAACGTAGGATGTAATAGAATTCCTTAAGAATAGATTGAGGGATATTTTATGGAAGGATTTGAATAATAATCAATCGCGACTATTTAGAAATGATCGATCTGCGGACAAACATACATATATACAGTATAGAAAATTTGAATCCCTAGCAGAATAGTGAGAAGAAAATAAACGGTTCAGTTCATATTCTATTATCATCAGAGTTGAAATTGTAATTGTCTATTGTTTTCTATTCTACGAATTTACACACACACACACACACACACACACACACACACACACACACACACACACACACACACACACACACATATATACCAAATAAGCGTCTTAGAAGTATTTATGTATATTCTTGTATTTAAAAAAATGCACATATACAAGTACTAATTCATTTATAATTTCATCAAATAAAAATTTTTTTATTATCAGAAACCCACAGATAATTTGTAACGTCTAGAAGTTGCATTGATGTTAAATGTCGTGCAGAGAGAAGTTTGATGAATGTCACGTTAAGCTCAGTCGGTTGCACCGCAGTTCAGACGTCATCTGCGAATTAAGTCATTCCTTTTTCGATATCCACATTTCCAGCTATAATGAATTGTTCTGTCAAGTAAAATATTTTAACATTAAATAAATATCAGCATTATAATTCTTTTAAATAAGGAATGCTTCTGTCTATAGAAAGACAAAACATTCCTTTAATAACTTACAATAAGATTCTGAAAACCCCAATTCTAATAACAAATATTGGAATTTCCTTCATGGTTTCTTCGTTGATCCTTATGCATGTATGATGATGAACCTTCTAGACGATACACGTTTACATTGTTTACATCTTCAACTGACATAGACGATTAATCGCTAGGTCATTGCTTGGTGTAAAACTGCTGGTATGGACCTTCCATTAATACTTTGAAGAGATTTATATTAATTTTTTTAATTTCATGAAATGACTGAGTAAATTTAAATGCATGTTTAAATTTTAGATCAAAGTCTTTTTGTATGACAAGCCACCTCATTAGTTTCAAATGGTAAAATTGAAGGATTCTTGTCTTATGATATGCAGAAAATTGAATCTGATGTAAAAGATCTAAAATAAAATATTTTCTTTTAAAATGTTTAAAGATCTTTTAAAAGTTCATAAATAGTATTATATGCGCCCTTGTTGTTAGTTAGTCTGTTAATACGTACTAAGTTGTGGTTCATTGTAATTTAATTAATTCATTTGGAAGTCATTAAACGAAATAAAAAAAACATTTGTTATAAATATTCTCAATATAAATTATATGCCTATTTGATTTCAAATGTTTTATTGCGGCTTCGCATGCAATTTCCTCTTGAAAAACAGTACACTATATTTACGTATTATTTTTCTATCACATTCTAAACATTCCTGATATAATTGATAGTCGTTCCTTCATGAGCCTCAAGGTCGTATTGTGTAGGTATGTACCATATTGCGTGCCTCTATCTTTCGTGATTTTTGCTAGGTGTTAATAACTTATTCAGTACAATTAATTTATATGGATGAATATCGATAGAATAAGTAGGTTATAAAGAATACAATTCAGATTGTTTAAATTAATTTTATGTCTAAGATATTTCGAGTAATATTGTGGAGCTTGTCTTGTGCTCCGAACAAGAAAATGTATCAACGAAAACCAATTTCGATTATAAAGCGTCTTCTTCCGACTCTTTTCATTTACCTTCAAACTAACCAAATTCGATTGCCTTATGTGCAAACATTCAAGGCTTTGTATAGTAAGATGATTTTTATAAAAGCGTTTAATAGTATTTTAATTTCATTAGATTGTTTATTAACCATTAGAGCTATCAGGATTTAAAATTAGGCAATAACTCCTTCTAAGAAATCAGCATTAAACTACTGAGGAAGCATTTTACAATAATAATTGTCTACATTTTGAATGTAAACAAATGTTTCTGCCTCTTTGACCAAATTTAGCTGAAAGTATTAACAGCTGAAAGTATCAGTTGACTTTGTATTACTTGTCGTAGTGCAGAGTGCAGTATGCCGGATCGAAGGTAAAACTTTCTAAAATCAACAAGAATGTATAAATAAATAAAATCTAAACCATTCTTGAATCCACTTCAATACACACAAAACATTTCGTCAAAATCGTCCTAGTGGTTAAGGAGGAGTTCACACACACACACACACACACACACACACACACACACACACACACACACACACACACACACACACACACACACACACATATATATATATATATATATATATATATATATATATATATACTAGCAGACCCGACAGACGTTGTTCTGTACACACGTCTTTAATTCGAAAATTTTAAACTTTGATTAATCTGTAACAATCTGGGCTGTTTTGATAAAAATGTCTATTAAAAAGTTATTACTATATCTAATTTCATTACATGTACATTTAATCACACTTCGACCAACCGATAGTGTGTGAGTATAACATGAGTGATGTGAAATGTAGAGGATGTTTTAAATGAAAACTTACTTAATCTGAAGGTAAAAAAGTTGAAAAAAACTATTTTATAACAGGTCTATTTTTTCAATTTACAACTTAATTTATCGTAATGCCATTGAATGTACAAAATTTTTTGTTAATCCTTCAGGAGTATACACAAACAAATTAGATGATTTTCCAATAGAGCTGAAGTATAATAAGTGGCCTCCATCACAATCGAATTATTGATATTTCTGAATAGCCTATCTAAACTACTATCCGAATTAGATTATAGTTATGTAAAGGCTGAAGTATAATAAGCGGCCACCATCACAATCAAATTATTGATATTTCTGATTAGTCTATGTAAACTACCGAATTTTATTATAGTTATTTAAAATTACAGTATAGTATCGGAACTGGCCAACAAAAATTTAATTTATCTAAAATACTAAATAAATATTCCGTATATTAAATTCTGTTGGCTAATCAGAAATATCAATAATTTCATGGTGGCCGCTTATTATATTTCAGCCTTTAAATAACTATAATAAGTGGCCACCATCACAATCGAATTATAGATATTTCTGAATAGCGTATCTAAACTACTAAAATGACGAACAGAATTAGATTATAGTTATTTAAAGGCTGACTTATAATAAGCGGCCAACATCGCAATCAAATTATCGATATTTCTAATTAGCCTATCTAAACTACCGAATTTCATTTTCTTTATATTTATATTTCTTGTGTGCGTATGTATTTAGCTGAACTCCTCCTAAACGGGTGGACCATCTTGGAATGTTTTACATTGGACCCAGCAGAATGCGCTACGATCACAGTTTTAAATGTTTTCTATTTTAATTCTAGGTTTAACTGACAGTTTGTGCTGATATCAAATATGTGTGTTGTTTCGTAACATCGTGTAATTATTGTGTGAGTGCTAATTGTAATATTACATTAATAGAGATTGAAGATGTTTGAAGTACATAAAAAACTATAGTTATTTATTGAAGTTATTGAACTAATTTTGAAAATTTATTAAACGAAGTGAGTATATTGGTCACATAACCTAGTACAAATCAAAAGTTTGTGTTTCTATGTGTGAATAAGTATTGTTAACAGTTTGGTCACATAAGTTCAAATTAAGTAGCATACAAATCACATGATTGAATAACTATTGCTAATAGTGTTGGAATTGGTTTTAAATTAAATTCTGTTGGCTAATCAGAAATATCAATAATTTCATGGTGGCCGCTTATTATATTTCAGCCTTTAAATAACTATAATCTAATTCGGATTGTCATTTTAGTAGTTTAGATAAGCTATTCAGAAATATCTATAATTCGATTTTGATGGTGGCTACTTATTATACTTCAGCCCTATAGGGAATACTTATTTAGTATTTTAGATAAATGAAATTCTGTTAGCCAGTTCCGACACTATACTGTAATTTTAAATAAGTATTATGTAATTCGGTAGTTTAGAAAGACTAATCAGAAATATCAATAATTCAATTGTAATGGTGGCCGCTTATTATAATTCAGCCTTAAAATAACTATAATCTAATTCGGATCCAGTTCCGATACTATACTGTAATTTTAAATAACTATAATGAAATTCGGTAGTTTAGATAGGCTAATCAAAAATATCAATAATTCGACTGTGATGGTGGCCGCTTATTATACTTCAGCCCTATCAGAAAACCATCTAATTTGTTTGTGTATACTCCTGAAGGATTAACAAAAAATATTGTACATTCAATGGCATTATGATAAATTAAGTTGTAAATTGAAAAAATATACGTTATGAAATTAGTTATTTAAAATTACAGTATAGCCTAGTATTAAAACCAATTCCTACACTATTAACAATAGTTATTCACACATGATTTGTATGCTACTTAATTTGAACTTATGTGACCAATTTTAACTGCAGATTAAAAATTTAAATTACAACAAGTTATTTTAAATCCAATTAGTTTAAAACTTGATTATCTAAACTTTTAACAATAGTTATTCACACATAGAAACACAACCTTTTGATTTGTATGCTACTTAGGTTATTTGAGGTTATGCGACCAATATACTCACTTCAATAAATTTGCAAAATGAGTTCAATAACTTCAATAAATAACTATAGTTTTTTATGCACTTCAAACATCTTCAATCTCTATTAATGTATTATTACAATTAGCACTTAGCACAATAATTACACGATGTTACAAAACAACACACAAATTTGATAGCAGCACAAACTGTCGGGACAACCTGGAATTAAAATAGAAAAACATTATGGCTGTGTTGTAATATTATAACATTTACATAGAACAATTGGTGAAACTTCATCTTTGCAATTTGCATTACACTACTGATCAAGCACTTTACAATAACATTTTTCTAAATTTTAAATGTAAACAATTAATTTTTCTGCCTCTTTGATGAACTTCAGCTGAAAGTATTAACAGCTGTTAAGTAACAGTTCACTTTGTATTACGTGTCGTAGCGCAGTCTGGCGGATCGAATGTAAAACACTCCATCATCAACAATTTATTATTAAAAAATTAATTAAATAAACTATTTAAATTGCACCGAATTGTGAATCTAAACCATTCTCGGATCCACCTGAAGACACACAAAAAGTTTCATTAAAATTGGTCCACCCGTTTAGGAGGAGTTCAGCCCCATACACACGCACACAATAAATATATATAAAGATATATAAATCTACCTAAGAATTTGTTTGTTAGTCTAAAATAATCTGGTATAGGCCTTTCTCAGTCCCTTCTCTAGAGACTGCGATAGAGCGAGGACGTACTGAAGAAATGCGGTTGACAGAGAACCTATACTTCCTCAAAGCTGGCTGCCCCGCTCTCGAAAAGTCATGCCGCGATGCAGTGATTTTCAGTATAGTTTCACTACCTTCAGAAAAGGTCCATGTACCTCTTAGTTTATTATTCAGGAATAAGTACTTTTACAAATTCAGTGAAAACCGAACGTTAAAAAGTCACAATCTAATGATGGAAAGAATGCCTGGAATGTAACAAAAGACTAGTTTTTATTGTAATTTAATACAATCTAACAAAAAGAATGCGCAAACTTAAAGTCAAAGATAATATCTCTATAAAAATTTTATTTTAACTTCATTAACGCCGAAGGACCTAAAAAGGCAGAGACATGCTAAAGCTAGAGTAAGTTGTTTTATTTGTTTAAAAACTTGCTGGTGAAAACTTCGAACGAAAGTTTGACATGTTTCGTAAATCTCTCAGTTTATCTTACAAAGATTTGGTAGCAAAACTTTGTCATTAATTTTTATTTCTGTCTTAAGATTTAGTACCCAGATAATATTGTTGCTAGATCAAAGGAAAATGTTAATTTATTTTCAAAGTAGTTTTGAAAACCAGTGCAGAGAATTGTAAAGACTTGCAGTTTCAATTACAAAGCGTTCTTATAAGTATTTATGCAGTTATAAATATTACAGCCACGTTATGTAAAACATGGTAATTTCAAATTATGCATGATACAATATAATAACATATGTAATAGCCGATAGAAATGTATAGATAATATTGAAACAGTTATAAAATTAGACGAGTTATGCTTGATCCTACTTATATACGAAACTGTATAAAACAGCAACTACTTGAAAAAGTGATATTATTACGAGAATTAGTTGATCTTCCTTATTGAAATATACTACAGCAATTCTCCACTATTTCGGATATGTTAATCTTGGTAAACAGTAGCATAATATTCGGAAACCATGACGTATTAAAGAAATCCCGAATAACGAAAACTCAGATAATAATGAGAAATACGAAGATTTTTGTCATCCAGCGGATGTTATTTAATCAGTGGTGTATAGTAACATTTCAACAAAAAATAAATAAATAAAAATAGATAACTGACTGAAATACTTTGGGAACTTGAACTAGAACTTTAACCAGAAATAGGTAAATGTCATTGACTTATTTCTATTAAATAATTTAAATAGCTCAAGATATGTAAGATATGCATTATCTGTTACGGTAAAATATTATTAAAACTGTATTGTATCATATTATATTAGTGATGACCAAACATTGACATAATATTTTATATGTCTAAATGTAGCAATCAACATTGCAATGTTTGATAAAAAAGGTTGAAGGACATTTTTCTAAATAGTCTCAAAGATCTCCTTATTGTCAGAGACAAGCATGCAAACCATAAAAAGGATAAGTTATTGGAGACGCATTTATAAAATAAAAAAACAGTACAACCCGAATTCTGCCTCCCCTCTCTTATTTATCGTTACCTAATCCAATCGATGTCTTGTGGTTAAAATCTAAGCTATAAAGGCGATGTAAGTAGAAAACACACGTAGTACTAACTCTGGTAAAATAATTGCTGGCTACTACACAGAATAAATGCCATTCTGTATTAAAAGGAACACGCCATAGAGACATTTGATTAATAATCTCTTTATGTTTTCAAGTAATAGAAGTATTATTCGATTTAGAGCTCTTAATATAGCAACACATAGCAGCAGTTAGTTATATCTCCACTACCTTGTCTGTGGCATTTAAAGTTCTTTTTTGAATAATATTTCACATAATAATAGTTTCATATAGATGTCTAAAAAATAAAAGGCATAAATATATTTGCAATAAAGCTTCTTTAGGATATAAATTGCTTCAATAATTTCTACCTCAGATCTTATAATGAATCATAGGAACCTGTTTCATTTAAGTACCACAATAACATATCTGTTCTCTTAACAATTTAGTGAAAAGTTTTCTTGTTTACTACAATATATTATTAAATTATACTCATACCAAGGTTTAGGTAACAATATTCTAACGTCTTATGGAGGTGGTACAGGCATACAATTGCAGTCTTGAAACCAAAACTATCACAGAATTTCATCCTAAACGACCATAATCCGGTTAGTGCACTGAGAATGACGATCATAATAGAAATCCATAGAAAGTAAGACCAAGAGATAAGCATGACCAAGAATCTTGCATTGGATGCATATTAACAGGTTTTTCAAAAACATACTTAGAATCTGTACATAACTTCATATGTATTTAGTAAACACATAGCCTATCAGCAAAAACATTTTTACACCAACAATAGATAATCCTTCAGCAAGTCTTCAGAAAATGTACTTTGAATTTACTAGTTGTAGCAAATATACTAGTATCCTGGTTTGTTAAGAGACAGATTAATTAAGTTATACATATTAAGTTATGGAGGTCTAAAGCAATTTTCAATCTTCCGGTAATAGAGGATATAGTTTGTTGAACAGTCTCAGAGGGAACATTATTATAATCAAAAGTAGTTACTGTAGACTGGAACTGGCGCCGTTTGGTAGCGTACCGTGAAGTAATTATTGTATGAATGGTCGGGTATCCTAAAACTTATGTTTTAGGTTCAAAATCGCGTTTATTTATCTTCCTCCGTATCACATTATGTGATTGTTTGAATTAAATGTGCGTAGAGTATAAACAATATCAACATCACTTTCTCTTTCAATTCCTATCACATAGTTTAGAGTTCTTGCCACATCTAATCTTTAGAACAAATATACATTTCTGAATAGATTTGCAGTTAAATAGATAAATATTTTGAGAGACGTTTAAAGTATGTACTAGACACAACCAAACCCACACACACACACACACACACACACACACACACACACACACACACACACACACACACACACACACACACACACACACACACACACACACACACACACACACACACACACACACACACACACACACACACACACACACACACACACACACACACACACACACACACAAAACACACAAACACACGCACACACATATATACACACACACACACACAGACCGGTTTGTTAATTGAATAATATCTATTGCAAAAAAAAACAAGCTACAGGAGTAGTAATATGTTTGATAGTATACAAATATGTACGCATTTACCAGGAATATCATGGCCAGGTTATTGCATAATATCAAAGATTAATTCAAACCTTTCAAATGCTGTCAAAGGAAGCACAGCTGACAAACCTCTTTGAGGAGGGACCCGGACCAATTATTTACGAATTAAAACACAAATACCCATGTAACAGTGTGCCGAATAACAGCAGGATTCAGCCTTGCTCTTTGTGAGAGTGTTTGTTAAAATTTCTATTTAATCGGATCAAATATTTTAACAGCTGTGAGTTTATGTAACATAACTTTTTCGTTTTAATCTCTTCTGAATTTGTTTGGATAAGTGATTGGAAATAATTTAAAAGCTATTAAAATTATTTAAACACATTTTCCATAATTGATTCTCGTTTACTATTCACTAGTTTTATATATCTTTCAATACTGATAACAATAATATACATATAAGTATTGAAGGTAAGTAATAAATGACTAATTTAGGCCTAACTAAGCTGTAAAATCTAAAAGGGCACAATGTAAGGCATTAGACTTTTAATATTAAATCAAAATATTAATTTATAAATCTTGTATCGTGCAGAGAACTTTGTCTCATTACAATTACTTTGGTGCTACACCGAATTTTTAGCACACTATAATTGCCAAATACATATTTACTTTGAAAAAAATGGACATTGTTATGTCTAAAAGAATAAATAAATTTTTTTAATATTCTTAACTATGTATATCTTGCCTTTTTAAGACACTACGGTTCATTTAGTAACTTGGATACAACTATTACATGTATAATCGGTCATTCTATGTGTAAAAAAAGAGTTGTAGACACAAAGCTGATTGTAACAACTTTGGGCTGTAAACAAATACGTTGTTGTAGACAAATAAACGCAACTCGATGTGGATAAATAAATATTGCAGCTCAAAATTCGCACGCGTTGAAGCAATGTTTATCTCAAAACTTTCTAAACAACTTTATTGTTATTGTAGGTAACTTAAAAATAAAAATTGTTTACGTTTTATTTTCATAAGCAAAATTTTAAATATAATAATGTTAACATTCTCATTCATGTGTTTTTCTAATAGCTCGCATAATTTTAAAATAGAAATAATCAGCATGCATAAAATATTTAACCCTATATTTTATTTCTCTAACAGACTTTGCAATGTAACCAACACGAAGGAAGACCGATGAACTGTTAGGCGGTGTTACCTTATTGATCCTGATCACCAGAGTGAAAGTTTTCAATATGACATTGTAGTGGCCAAATGCTCTCTGTTTGATTTAATTGTTTTCTGAAAAACTGATGAATTATACAAAAATACCCTTATTTGTTTACGGTAAAAACTGCTAAGTATTATTTATTGGAAACGATATAGGGACCAATAAATATTTTGCAATAAAATTGTAAACATTGTCCGTTGTTAGGTAAATATGGGGATTTCAGACGCACCATCCACCATCAGACTATTTGGTGCTGGCTGATATACTACATGTTATCGTCTTTCTCTGGTGTATATTGTCTACGTAATCCCATCTCTACAAACTCTTCTAGATCCAGAATAACGGTATCTTAATAACATATTTAGGAAATATTCGAAAATCCTAAAAGTGTAATTTTTAAATAGTTAATGAAGGGAGGTTCTCCGTATTTGAGGGCCCTCTACACTTTTTCTGCATTACTCAAGTGTCTTCTAAAATTCATTTTATTCCTAGATAAATTAAACTCGTAATGCAGATGAGAGGAGACGGCTTGTCTATGTTACAATTCGTTCAAGTTCAACCAGTGCTGCACGTCTGCTGACCTCGTACTGTAAATATACAAGGGTGTGCTCATAAGCTGACGAAAACAAGACAGCTGCTTGAGTGACGTAACCAGCTCTCAGTCCTTTATTCATGCAATGTTTAGCACTTTTTCGTGCATATAGTGTAATACTTTTTTGAATCTGTTTTTAGTATGCTAGTTTTTAAAATATTTGTTTACATATTTTTAATAAACTAATGTATAATGAATTTATTTAGTAACACAGCAAAGAATTATTAAAATAACGTTATTTTTTGTTCTTAATAGCATAATATGTAATATCTTATGCATTTATAAAGCATTCCACTTAGTCTTATTTTGTACAAACGCAGGTATTGACTGTTAAATGGATAGTAAATTGTAGGGTCGCTTTTATAATTGTTACGTCTTCGAAAGAATATTAAACGTACTTTCTAGAAACACATAAAATTTAACAAAAAAAAGCGTTTATAAACTATACTACAGTTACAAAAGACAGAAGCAATTGTTTCACTGATTCATTATATCGTAGTATCATAAACAATCCCTAGATTTCTTTTTTAAAGCCTGAAAAAACCGCTGCAGAACTAAAATGCTTAGTAGATATTTTTATGAAACTAGTTTAATGTTCCCCTGTATATGAGATTATTTCAATGATAAAACTATTTTTCTTTAAAATGAATTAATAGTTTATAAACTTTAGTAATTTTATTCATTGGAGGTAAAGGGGTAATAAGCACTCTTTACACTCTTCACTCTTATTACGTAAACCCTTATTTAAACCTATATTCAAATAACGAAATTTACGTCCTGAAGAAACAAAAACACGTATTGAGTCATAGTGCAGGACGATATCGTATTGACCTTTTCGTTTTTCTTCCAACCAGTGTGATGACATTGGATGCGACAGCCATTTATTCATTGCAAAGTTATATCTCATGATCGGCAGTCTTTGACAAATACTTGCACAACGAATACTATGAATGTCCAGAACTATTACATTGGAAGTTATTATTATCTCTAATGTTCCGTTCAAAGTTTGAAAACGCCTTATTATTATAGTTAGTCTATAATCGTCTATGACAAGAGTAATGAGAATTTATCGAAACAAGTAGGTGTTTTATTTAAATAAGTAAATTTTTTATGCTTTAAAAAAGTTATTTAGCCCCTGATATTGAAATTCCTATATTTAACTGGTCATATAAACAAGCTTAAATTTTACGTTTCTTGCACCAAATCAATGGCAATTTTTTGATGGATCTCTCCTGAATTGCGGCAGTTAACATGCCGATACAGATGTTTCAAAACGGCTTATTATTATAGTTAGTCTATAATCGTTTATTACAAGAGTAATGAGAATTTATCGAAACAAGTAGGTGTTTTATTTAAATAAGTCAATTTTTTATGCTTAAAAAAAGTTATTTAGCCCTTGATATTGAAATTCCTATATTTGACTGGTCACATGAACAAGCATTTGACGTTAGGGGCTACTTGTACCAAATCCATGGCAGTTTTTCGATGGATCTCTTCTGAATTGCAACACTTAACATGACGATACAGATGTATTAGATAACATTTGTTTACACGGGCAATCTTCAATGGTTGAAAAATTTAGCAAAATGCGTAATTCTGAAATGTTTAACAGGCTAAGACTATATTCGAGAATTTAACGTTAATTAATGTAAAATAAGCCAATAGCGGGGACTTCAATGAATCCATTATTTACGAACGTTGCATCATTTGTTGATTAATTACACTTCCCGTTATGGGTGAACACAAACCATAGCATTCGTTGTCACTGATATTTTATCAGTTAGTTATAAAGAAATATTCCGAGAATTTTACCGATGTAGTATATATTACGGACTATATAAATTGTTAGCTGTTTTTTCTCATCTCATACAAGCAGATAAACATTTTATTTCAAGTAAATTATTTCTTTCCATGGGTGCTGAATAAAGTAAACTTCACGGGTTTCGACGTGCACAATCACTTGACTCATGCTCTAGTCATCTAAAAGAGAAGATTCATTCAAGTACAATAATAAGATTTCTATTATTTTAACATTTTAGCTAAAAGTCTTTTCTCGTTTATTACAATAGATTATTAAATTATACTCATACCAAGGTTAAGGTAACAATATTCTAACGTCTTATGGAGCTGGTATAGGCATAAAATTGCAGTCTTGAGACACAAAAATGCATCCTAATCGACCATAATCCGGTTAGTGTATTGGGAGTAACGATCATACTAGTAGTTCATGGAGAGTAAGAATAAGAAATAAACAAAACCAAGAATCTTGCATTCAAAATGTTAATAGGGTTTTCAAAAACGCACTTAGAATCTGTACATAACTTTTTATTTATTTAGTAAACACATATAATATTAAAAAAAACTGTGATATACCAACAATAGATAATTGTTCTTTAAATCTTTAGAAAGTATACTTTAAGTTTACTAGTTATAACAAATAAACTAGTATCCAAGTTTGTTAGGGGATATATTAATTAAGTTATACTTGGAAGTCTACAGTTTTACGTTTGTGCTACTTTATAGATGTTCGTAGCAGCACATCACTCACTACTTATGGCGAGACACTGGTAGCAGCTGGTAGAGCTCCCTTGAAGGTCTAAACATGACTGAGCACTTTCCCCCTATCCGCTTTGTATGAAAGTGGCTGGAACAGAGCTAGCTTCCCCTCCTTGGGGTCGACAGGAGGTGCCTCCTTGCACCAACCCTAATTGGTTTAAAGTAAGTTGGTAAGTAAGTAAGGTTAAGTGAAAGGACACAGGATTTTTTTCAAATTAATTCTATTAGGTTAGCCTGTGAGTGCAGACCTATTGTGACCTGTAGTCTGTAGTTCAGTTTAATAAGCAGTGTTTAGTTTTTAATAAGTGCATGTTTTTCAGTTTGTGCGCATGGATAGACACACAAAATAGCTGTTGTTGTTCATGACTTATACGTGTCACAATGCTCTGGTATTTTTTGTTTACTTTGACCTAAATTTTAGTCATGCTTTAGTTTAGTCATTTACCTGAAAAAAAAGATAATGTTACAGATCTTGCAATGTTGTGTTACTGATTTTATTGTATCACTGAAGGAAGTCCGGAAAAATCCTGTTTCTTCACAATCCTTCCTTTTTCAAAAACAATCTTCAACAAAGAGTTAGTTATAATCCAGTTTAATTCTATCAAAATATTGTTCAATTTCGTACGAAAGTCATACTATCTTGCACAACTCCTTATAAATGACATAATTCGATAGAAAGACAAGACAGTTTAACATTAGAGAAGTGTTCTCTTGCCTAAAATGATATGCCATTCTTTTCAAAAGGGATGATAGTCTGAAAAAAAAAACCGCTTCACGCATGCATCAGGAAGAATGAGTCCTTGTGCTATAGGAAACCTCAACTGAAATAGCCTTATTGAATCCGGGCTAACCCATATGCACCGGTAATGCCTGGAAGGATTCCTTCCCTAAGGGTTTAAAATTAGGTCTAAATTCCAAAATATAATTTTTATTCTATGTATTGACCCTTCCTGCGCTTTGGCTTTACCTTAACTGAAAGAGTTGTTGTCTTAGTAATAGATCAACTAAAACACCCTTTTCATAACAATAAAATGTATACATTTATGTTGTATGAAATCATGATTTTTATTCACTGCAAACCTCTCTTATGTATATACCTTAAAACATTGTTTTTAATTCGCATTATTAAAATTGTGTAAAATATAATCAATTTAAATATCCCTATGTACTGTTTAGAAAATTTTGAAATGTGGTAGAAAATGTAAAACATATTGTATTAAAAAACCATTTAACATTTTTTATTTCAATGATAAACAGTTACGGAACACTAAGGAGTAGAGTAATTATATATTCAAACACGTGTATTATTTACGAGCGGTACTTCATTTGCTTGATTACTGCTCTTTCAGTTATTGGTAAACACCACTCCCACTCTACTGTCACTGACGTCATCAGTTATTCATAAGGAGTGTTTGTCTGGATTGTGTATGACCTAATGAATATTATTAATTACTAGTACTTACTCGTGGCTTTGCCTGCAATTTCCATTCAGCATTCAATGTGTATGATTGAATAGCTCCCTCGCTTTCAGTTCCATTTGTCGTATTTTAGAAAATGTTTAAGGAACTCCTAAGTAAATGTTTAAAGCGTTTTTTGTAACTCATGTTTTAATACCATAGAGTCCTATATCATTACTAAAACAGAATTAGTGTCATGTTTCAGGTGTAAATTTTTAGTGTTTATGGTTAACTTAGAATTTATCTTATTGGGATATATATATATATATATATATATATATATATATATATATATATATATATATAATTTAAAGGTGAGTTAGGATTAACTTCAGTAGAATTATATGGATATAGATGTAAAACTATAGTACCAAAATTAATAATAACACATGTCAATACATAAATTGTGACGTTTATCATCCTATAGTACGATGGCAACCTATGATTTATTTGAAATAAAATATTTACGAGTTTGTGGTTTACAGGTAAAAATATTATTTTCGTCAAATACTAACGGATAACATAATAAGCAACAACTTTGTCAACAGCTCTATGGAATATTTTTAAGTTCCGACAAAGAGATAGAGTATAAAATGGAGGAATGCGAGATGATTAGTGGCCTAGACTTCAAAATTAGCTGATAAACTACTTAAATATAAATATTTAAAATTTTTTCCAATAATATTTTAAACATTTACAGTTATAAACATAGGTCACACTTTGTACTGAAAGCCCACTGTAGCCTACTTAAAAAGTGTCTAATTCTGCGTTTGTATCATCCCTCGGTTAGTGAGAAATCCTAACTTCTTGCGGTATTGCTGCGTTTCGACATTTACAGTAATACATTTATTAGTTAATAGCTTTTTACTTATTCCGTAATTTACATTAGAAGGTAAACAAACTATCCTAACTTTACCACGTACTTGCTTCTTTAATTTTCAATCATATTCGTAAGTAAAACCAAGATATTTAGTTGTTTAATTAATAGAGCCACACGCATGTGTAAGCAATGTGTTTTTAAATATCTAAGGAGTGCACTAAATTGAAATATTTTTTATCTTCCAAATAAAATCAATCCTAACCTAGTTGTTTCTGATATTTTGTGACTAAATTCCTGATGCATTCCTGATCATTTAAGTAATTTCGACGAATATCACCAATTTTTAACACTAAGTCAAAAGAAGGACACTACAATAATGCACGCGATATAAGTGATTGTTATTTTATACCCAAACATAACGAATCTTGCATATAGGCCATGTTAGGCCACTAATATGTTGGAGTTATTAAAACATATTTTTTGTTAATTATCAACAAACTTACCTCATCGCCATTGATTTAATAGTCGATTCAAATATACTATTATATCTTGGGTGTTAGTATAATCATACTCAGAGGAATAAAGCAACTTTCCAACTTCCGGTAATCCAGTATATAGTTTGCAGAACAGTCTCAGAGGTAAACTTGTTATAATCACAAGCCGTTACTCTGAACTGGTAGTGGCGCCCTTTGATGGCGTACCATTAAAACAAGTATTATATGAATGGTTTTGGATAACTTGTGATTATTTAACTCAAAGGTCATATGTACACTTATTGTTGTCGTATTCATTATCCCTGCTATTTTGATTAAACAGGTGTCTTTATTTTAATGCAGTGTAGGTAAAGAAGTCTTCTGAAAAGCTACTTAAAATGCAATGATCTGAGTGTGTATACATTTTTTTTATTATTTTGATTTACTTATTGTCAGAGCGCAGTTTGGTTATTTTGTTGAACTATTGTAAGAATTCATATTTTTAATTTACTTCCCCAAACCTTTACTTTTTGCCCAATGTAGCACACTATAGGTAAGTTCCTGTCAAAGTAATTTACAAAACATTTACTTATACTAGTATATACAAAGCTAATTATTTCTGTCCCCATGTTATTTATTTGTATGATTATTACACAATTACGTAGAAACTAGTGCACCAATTGTATTATAATTTTACATGGACATCCTTAAGGTTCCTAATTAATATATATATATATATATATATATATATATATATATATATATATATGTTGATGAAATATGTGTTTTGTCAAAAGGTCTCACTTTTTGTCCTACACCGAAATTTGATCAAATTAGTTTAGTCCAGGACACTTAAAATTTTGCGCGTAATGTACGCATTAAACATTATTTTTCAACTCACGAATCTGAACCTTCAAATCTACCTGAGTGCTTGGAAAAATTTAAAGAGCAAAGCGACTGGGAGCCTCCACCTTTATCACCTGATCATCCCGTTGAGCAATTTATTAATGTTATCCTCTCAAATTTGTCAAGCTCATCTTTCCAAAATTCGCTAAAATATAAGAATAACTTAACAAAAAATGAAATTAAAGCTAATAAATCGCTCAAAAACAATAACGATATTATTATTCTACCAGCAGACAAGGGTAAAAAAAATTGTAATTCAAAACATTAATGATTAATATAACGAAGTACAGAGACAACTGGCTGATGATGAAACTTATCAACTGCTGCAGACAGATCCAACCAAAGAATTTAACGAAACCATAAAAACGTTTTTGGAACAACGAGGAAAAGACGAAGATTTATCACAGAGAACTATAAGCATACTAACACCAAAATTCCCCAGAACACCAACATTTTATACACTTCCGAAAATTCATAAGGATGTCAGACCACCACCAGGACGTCCAATTGTTGCCAGTTATGGAAGCCCGACTGAGAGAATATCAGGTTACATTGACGACCAACTGCAGCCTTTTGTAAAACTACTTCCATCTTATGTTAATAATACTAATGATTTTATTGCTAAACTCTCCCAAATTTACCCAACCTTTACCAAATAATTTAATCCTAGCCACAATTGATGTCACATCACTATACACCAACATCCCACATGATGAAGGCATAAACGCAACTAAACATTTCCTTGATACCAGATCAGTACATTCAAAGCCCTCTACTTCTTTCCTTTTAACACTAATAGAGTTTATCCTAACAATGAACTGTTTTAAATTCAAAGATGACTTCTATTTACAAATAAAAGGTACAGCCATGGGAACACGAATGGCACCCTCTTATGCAAATCTTTTTATGGGCTTCTTTGAACAAAATTTCTTAAATACCCAAAATAAACTACCTCTGATCTGGTATCGTTACATGGATGATATTTTCTTGATATGGCAACATGGTGAAGACCTCCTTTTTTTTTTTTTTTTTTTTTTTTTTTCTTCCTTGGGGCGGCCTACTGCCATGCACTTAAGCCTCAAGGGCCTTTTGCGCACCCCGAAAACACCATGAGGACTACCAGTCTACAACTTCAGCAGTTCAACAAACCGCCGAAAACAACCTATCAAGTCCTCCTGGGAAAAAACTCGCCACCCCTGTTCAAGCTACCAAAGATGGCATACCGCTCTCTTGCTATTGCTGGGCAATCAAACAGCAGGTGCTCAGCAGTCTCCTCCTGCTCATTACACCTTCCACAGAGCGGATCCTCCTGAAGGATACCAACTCTGTGTAGATGCTTCTTCAGGTGACCATGCCCCGTAATGAGACCAATGACCTTGGAAGACATTGATCTGTTTAATGAGAGAAGGTCCGAGGCCACCTTGGAGGAAGGTGACTGTAATACCATTCTACTCACTCTCAAACCCGGATGCAACCTCCACCTTCTCCCATGCTCCGCGCGAATCCATTTCGAGACAACCCTAGAGGATTCACACCTTGGAACACCGCAGAATGGTTGAGGGCCCGTCATAATTGTTGCTGAGCCCTGGTTGGCCAGGGCATCAGCTCTTTCGTTCCCAGAAATCCCCTCATGACCAGGAACCCAACAAACGGTTACATTGTTGATTCTGGCAAGGGAGGAAACGGTCTGATAGCAATCCCAAACCAGTTTGGATTTGATTGCGCAAGAATCCAGCGCCATCAGCGCTGCCTGACTGTCCGTGAAAATGTTAATCGTCTTGCCCCTATATCGCAGACGAAGATTCTCACGAGCACATTCCATAATGGCTGCGACCTCCGCTTGAAAGACTGTCGGATACGGACCCATCAAATCAAATCAAATCAAATCAATTTTTATTGCCAGGACATAATCACATGTATAGCAATAGTCAAGATATTCTAAAATTAATATCTAAAATTTAAAACTTTCACATCGCCTCAAACCACATTCAAACGTACAAATTTTCAGCCAACTCCACATTCATCCAGCCAATATTCCCATTTCCAGCGCCGGTAGTCAGTTTGCTAATTGTGCGGTCACCCAGTCGAATGCCATAAACTCGTCAGCACTGTAAAATGCTTGCGACACTAAAAAGCGTCTTAAACGAGTTTTTAACACCTTAGGCGTTGGGGCATTTCTTAACTGATCTGGCAACTTGTTGATGAACCGAATACCTGCCTGGGAGGGCAAGTGTTCGTAAACCCCCGTCCTGTGTCTTCCAGTTCGGTAGGCATCTCTGCCTCTTGTCTCATACTCGTGTATGTCACGGCCCCGGGTGAACCCATTCCACGGCCCATAGGAACCACCAGCTCCCTACATGGTCTCACTCCCAGAATTCCAGCACCTGTGCCGCTTTTTGTTTTAGAGCCGTCTGTGTACCATTCGAGCTCCGCTGGTGGAAGAGGTTGCTTCCCCTCTGACCAATCATCCCTTGAGGGCAAAATAATCCTAAAGGGTTTGTCAAAGGAAAACTTTTGTGGCATCTGATCAGAGATCATATGCAAAACATCCTCCTGTATCAGAGTGCTAATTCTGCAGTGCCCACCGCTGCAGCCCGACCAGAATCCCGTCTGCTGAAGACAGTAGGCACTCTTCCTGGCCATAGCTCGAATGACAATGTCCAGGGGGGCGCGAGATTAAGACAACAGTCCAGAGCCGCGCCTGGCGCACTAGGAAAGGCCCCTGTGATAGCGAGGCAGGCCATCCTTTGGATACCTGCCAGACGTGCTACCACCGTTTTGGCTTCCATTTTTGGCCACCATACGACAGCTCTGTACATTAGTGCAGGTCTGACCACGGAAACATAAAGCCAGTACAAGAGCCTCGGCTTCAGTCCCCAGGGCCCACCTATCACACGTCTGCATTGCATTAGAGACCACTTACCCCTGGCAATGACCCTTTCTAGATGAGGTCCCCAGTTTAGAACCCTATCTAGGATCACGCCCAGGTACTTGACCTCAGGCTTCAGCTCAACGGGTGAGCCTTTAAATAGAAAAGGACCAATGCCCTCCATCTGTCGCCTCCTGGTAAAGGCAACCACGGCAGCCTTGGTGGGGTTGACGGTGAGGCCAACCTTATCACACCAGTTTCCCACCATGTTCAGAGCAGCATTGGTCAATTCCGTGATTGTTGTGTTGAACTTGCCACTCACAAGAATCACAATATCATCTCCGTACCCTTGTGCAAAGACACCGCTGCTATTCAAAGAATTCAGCAGGTCATCCACAACCAGGTTCCACAGAAGAGGAGAGAGAACGCCGCCCTGCGGACAGCCCCTCGTAGCCTTTGCACTAACACTTGCTCCCATGAGGGTTGAAACAACAACCCTGTCCGTGAGCAAGGCCCCTATCCAGTCACACAACTGACCATCAACGCCACGTCCCGAGACCGCATTGATAATCGCCTGAGTGGCTGTATTATCAAAGGCACCTTCAATGTCTAAAAAGACTCCTATGGCTACCTCTTTTGCCGCCAGCGTCTTCTCAATCCTGCATACCAATTGATGCAGGGCCGAGTCGCATGACTTTCCTGGAGTGTAGGCATGCTGGTTAGGATGCAAAGGTCGCTCCAGAAGAGCTCCCTCCCAAACAAACCTGGCAACCATTTTCTCCATGGTTTTGAGAAGGAAGGAGGACAGGCATATCGGCCTGAAAGACTTCGGCCGATCCATGCCCGCCCTCCCCTGCTTCGGTATGAACACCACTCTGGACACTCTCCAGGGTAGTGGGATGTACCTGAGAGCCACGGAGGCTCTGAACAGTCTGCACAGCTGTGGAAGGAGAATGTCCAATCCCCCGCTGCAAGCAAACCGGTCTCACCCCGTCGCCCCCAGGAGCCTTGTAAGGACTGAATGAGTTAATAGCCCACTCAATCCTACTGAAGGTAACAATACGGTGCGCCAGACTCCTCTGCGAATGAGTGGCGCGACCCGCATGTCTCCCCTCACTTTCGGGTGGTTGTTCACCCTCATGAACAATACAGTCCGGGAAGTGTGTTCCCATCATGACTTTCAGAACTCCTTCCGGCTCAGTAATGTAAACAACACCTTGATCGTCCTTGAGACTACCAAGCGGCGAGATGGGATTCTTGCCAATAGCTTTTGCAGCCTTGCACTGCCCTGCACACTGTCAATATCGGTGCAGAGCTTCTTCCAGGCTAACCTCTTAGCCGTACGAACCTTGCGGTTGTACAGTGCAAGAGCCTCGTGGTAGGTGTTCCCAAGTACCCCAAGTTTTGGCTCTCCTGAATAGAGCCATGACCCTCTTCCTCAAAGAGGCCAATTCAGAGCTCCACCAGGCTACCTTAGATCTGTTTTTGTTTATAATCGGGCAGCTGAGATCGAAGGGGCCGACAATCGCAGAAGTTAGACCGTCAGCAGATTCGTCAAGCTGCGCCGCGCTGTGAATCCGTTTCCCATTAGTGGAATCAGAATCCAGCCGTGCCCTGAGGTTTTCCTTGTAGGATACCCAGTTTGTGTTCCTCGGATTCCTATACTGAACTTTTTCCAGCATCTGTTCACCGATCTTAAAACCGATGTGAGCATGATCAGAGAGGGAAGGCTCGTCAGACACATGCCAGCCATGCATCCGACCAGCCATACCCTCCGACATCATGGTCACATCTAGCACCTCCCTTCTTGTCCTCGTGCGAAACGTGGGCACACTTCCCACATTTGCGATCATTAGACTACGGGACATTATGTATTCTAGAAGTAACTTACCTCTGTTATTAGTGTTGGTGCTGCCCCACGCCTCGTTGTGCGAGTTGGCGTCGCATCCCACCACCAGTTCCGCTCCACTCCTCCCAACATGGTCCACCAAGGCAGCCAGTTCCCCTGGAGGGCGTGGACTCCGCATCATCATACGGTAGATATGATGATGCAACTAGCAGGGCTCGTCCAGTACCAGCCACCATCAACCTGACTGTGGCGAGATCCCTGCAACAAAATTCCAGAACAGAAATGCTGTCCACCTTGTTGCTTACAACAATACATGTCCTGGCATTTTCAACCTGGGCACTAAATATTTTCACCCCTGTCATTGAAAGCCCTGATATTTTTCCCTTGCTGATCCAAGGTTTCCTGTATCAGAGCCACGTGAAAATCTTCCGACAGGAAGCGTCTGCAGAATACAGCCGAGGCAGCCTTATTGTGCTGCAGGTTGATCTGAAGAACCTTGATCCCCATGATCAACCGCCCCACCCCGCGCCCTCAGCTGGACCTGCTCCACACCAATGAAACACCCTCCAGCCCCTCCCCTTAAGAGTGGTTGAAGACTGTTCATCTATTAAAATTACAAGAGTTCTGGAATCTCCCGTGTGGACATCTCCAACAACCCTCCAGTCCGACACAGAGATCCCAGCATTCTGTTTGTTAATGGCCTTGAGAATGGTCGCAGAGTCCTTCCCGGCCATGGGACCATCGACCCTTAGGAAGACCTTGGTAGATCTTATGAGGTCTTTGTAGTCCCCCACAGATCACCCCTATTCCCCCAGGGCCACCGATCCCCAGCCCCGGAGCCAGACCCCGCAGCCAATCCCTGGTCTCGTCATTGCCACAGAGCATGACGAGAGCCCCCCTTTCGGGGAAACACCTTTTTGAACTGCAGGCACACACCCTCTGCTGAGAGTACCTCGTCGAGAATGCGCCCCCGAAGTTCCATAGCCTCCTCCTCTGAGAGGCGCCTCTCAGGAAAGTTAGCAGGGACCAAGACTAGCTTATGTCCCGTCAGAACTTCCCTGAATGTTTCTCCCAACCCCTCCTCCGTTGAGGGATTGGTACTCGTCGCATGCGCTGCTTGCTCAGGAGGTGCGGTCGGGCGCCTCTTCGGCAGGGGTTTTTCCGCCGAAGAACCGCCCGAGCGCCCTCTCTTCCCAATAGGAGTAGAGACAGCACCTGCAGTTGCCTCCGGTGCTGCCTCCCTCTGTCTTTTCATCTTTCTTCTTTCATTGGCCGACCTCTTGCCCGTTTGCCTCCTCCATTGACTGTCCGGAAGCCAGGTGCCGTCGGCCTTTTTCTGCTCCATCGCCCAACGCTTGCGCAGTTTAAAGGGGAGCTTAAGGTTGTAGTCCATTACACATGCTCCAGTGTCTGTGTCCATGGACTCAAACCCTTCCGCTAGCATCATCGAGTACTACATCGTCGTCGATGGTGGTAGCGCTAGAAGAACAGGCAGATACATCCAAGGCCTGGGTGCCGGATGCAACTGCCCGTTGCAGTTCTTCCAGATCTAAATCTGTTGGTGTTTTTTGGTTATTATTAAAAGACTCCATAAAAGGTCCCAACGAGTACCGAGGAAATAACGGTCCACCCAGCCAGAGCCCCGCATGACCAGGTAAGGCTATTTACGCTTGGGGGGGCGCCGAACCCCCAAGGGCTCCGTTTACGACGCACAACCCCTGCGCCATGCATCCCTTAGGCACGGGTCGCTTCACACCGTGGGATTGGGGTGCCCTCAGTCAAAAACAAGTTTTTGTGTGTGGTGCGATTCCAGGCGGACCCGGACTGGCACCACTACTGCGCGGCGCCGAGGGCCGTCACCGCGCAGAGTGCACACTCGAGACACTACCCTAGATCCTGGGGTTTTGTTGACAGCAGGGCCACCTCAAGCAGGACGCTAAGTAGCGTTTATCCGGGCCCAACAATTGGTTAGATGGTTGGATTCGGATCCCCCTTCGGTCTTGAGCGACACCTTGGCGGTGCCGCCCCTGGAGAGGTACTTTCCCAGATCATTTGGGATTCACCCGAACTAAGGTCAGCCCGTCTCCTAGACCCCCTTAAAGATTTTTTATATTCCCTAAACAAATTTTCAACATTAAATTTCACTTGGAAATATTCCCACACAATCATTACCTTCCTAGATGTTGATGTGTTTTTAGAAGAAGGCTTTCTTAAAACAAAAATTGACGTTAAAGATACTAACACTATGAATTACTTAAATTATACTAGTTGCCATCCTACACATGTAAAAAAAAGTATTCCAAAAAGTTTAGCCATTCGAGCAAAGAATTTATGTAGCAAAGAGTCTGATTTTACAAATTATATTAACAAATTAACAAACACATTCAAAAATTTAAATTATCCCGACAAACTTGTAAAAAATCAAATTAGTAGGTCAAAAAATTTCTTTTTTTTTAACAAATCTTTTCCCCTAGATGAACCTAAATTTACTACCAAATTCTACCCCGGACTTAACAAAATAAACCCTATAATTAAAACTGCATTCCATATTCTACAGTCATCATCGGAAACTAAAGATATATTTTCAAAACCACCTAGGGTCATCTTTAGAAGGCCGTTAAATCTTAAAAATATGCTAGTCCAAACCAATCTTAAACACAAAAATCGAGAGAAAATTTTTAACGGTTGTAAACCCTGTCAAAAACCACGTTGCGGTACGTGCAAAATTATGTCCTCTAGTCAAAATTTCAGTAGTAACATAACGAATAAAACGTATCAAATTAAAGGAACAATTGATTGTAATTCAAATAATATAATACATCAGCTAAATTTTAATTTTTGTAATAAACAATATAATTGGCCAAAACCTCTAACCCTCTTCGTATCAGAATGACAGGTCACCGTTACAGTATTGTTCATGGAGATGACAAGCCCCTCGCTGTACATTCCAGAGAACATAATCAGGACAAAATTGAAAAATGTTACAAATTAAAAGGCATCAATAATGTTCCATTGCATGCAAACGAAAATGTAAAAAGGTTTAATTTGAGAAGGAGCGAAACTGCTCATCAACTTGTTTTAAGGTCAAAATTTCCTTTCGGTTTTTGAACATTCGTTAATTTCTTAAATTTTTTACTGTTTGGTATTTGTGATGAAACATCAGCTGTGAGGTATTTTTCGCCTGTTTATTATTCTATTGCAGTTCATTTTCTTGTTTGTATTTAGTTAGTTTCATTATTTAATTTTGTAAATATTTATACACTGTTATCTGAAGAAGTATGCTGACATACGAAAATTTATAAAAAGAGTTTACCAATATTTGGTTTTTTATTTCTACATGAAGAGAATACATATTGATATATATATATATATATAATATATATATATTATATATATATATATATATATATATATATATATATAGGCATATTATTATGTAAAAAGATTATTCCGGGATAACATTTAAATGGTCCTCCAAAACAAACAAGTTTTATTAATTAAAATAGCTTCTTAAATTTTATAAACTTTTCTGAGTAAGCAAACATATTTTTAAAGGAATGTAAAATCCATGCTTAATGTGCTTTGATGCTGATAGTATCAAAATTCTAATTTCACCCTTTTCAGCACCTAAGGTTGTGTTGGTGTATGGAAATATCCAAATAAAAAAATAATATGATTAGTCAAAATATACTGTTGACTGCTAACAGTATGGTTTTTGTTATCTAAAAAATTAAACAGAGTGACTTAAGCCTAATATGAACTAAGGATAATGATAAAATATAGAATACCGATTTTACGAGGTGTAAAGAATAAGATAATGTTTAATACTCTTAACAATGTCCGTACAATGCGTTCTTAGCAGATTGCAGCCCAAATGAAAAAAAACCTGCTATAAAGGTTCATTAAAAACGGTTCGCTAATGGCCTTAAAGGTTTAAGCAAAATAGAATATATCATAAAAATTATTTCTTACTGAATAAAAGTATTAATATTACTACCAAGAAAGCTATAATATAATCACTTTTCTTTATTTTGATTAAAGATTTAAATGCATCCAGATTTCACGACGTTAACCTTAATATGTTATTAGTTTTTTTTTATGGTAAATTAAATTTTTCTATGATCAAATTGTTATGATCCTACGCTGTTAATAAATGAATAACCAAAATAGAACAGTAACTCGGAATCGCATTGATATGCAAATGAAAGGGATATTAGTTCATTCTAAATATAAAAAAAAATTTAACAATATAAGCATTATATGTTAATATTTTTGTTTTTTAAAACAACACAGTTTTTCATACTGTACTAATACAAATAGTTTATTACACAGTAAATTAAATTTTCAACATAGTAAACAAATATTAGCTAATACTAATGTGTGTGATCATAAATTTCAACATGGTTATTCTGATGTATAACTTAACTTTATATGTTAAAAAAGGTGGAACGCAACGTTTGAAGTATTGGAATCAAAAGGTTGTGTTACCAATGGCAAACGTCCGAAATCCTGCTATCCTATCAAACTTTCCATCGCCAATAACAAAACTTTTGAAACATTACTAAAGGTTCAAGATGACGCAAAAAAATCAGCGTGAAACGAATAAGTATGATAATTTTCATTTTATTTGGTGTCTCATGTCTTGGTTATATTAAAGCATGGCTTCTAATCTAGTGACCCAATGTAATTGAAACGTTCTGAGACAAGTTATTGCTGATATTTTGTACTTAAGTAATTTAGAAATTTTGTAGTAGCCTTTTTTTACTTAACATAGCAGGAAAAAGTAACGCATATATATGAATTTAAATGATGATTGAAAGAAACCGGAAACTTTTTAAATGTTTTGGGTAGATGCACATAATTGTTAGGATTGATTAATGTAAGCCAATTAAGGCTGCGCTCTACCACTCTGGTGAACGCTGATGCAAGGGTTTTGAATCTGCCTCATTTTAGGCTCATTTATTGAGCTATTACAAACATATTGATGTTATTTAAGTAACTAAATATTTGTATACGTGCATTAGTTTTTGAAATTTCAATTTCGATTCAACTTAAGCTGCACATCAGGTGGAAAGTTTTTAAAAGAAGGGTATTTTCAACGTTTCATAAAATAAAAACGCGAATTTTTATTAAAGAATAAAATACAGACATTCGTAGATTGGAATGTAGTAAGAGTAAAACTGCAAACGGTTTATTAAAAAGTTCTGAAGTTAAGGTACAATAAGGCAGACATGAAAGGTCTGCAAGCGCTATTCAACGCTCTGTCAGGTGGCGCGCGTGGTGACTACAGCCGGAAACTGTAGGCAACTCTCCCACCACTACCTGCTGGTTATTTCTCCTCACCCGCTTTCGCTAGGTTATAACGTGTGGCCTTTCAGTGTTGGTGTTCCTTCAATTTGTTGATTTATAATATCTACCCCGCGCGGCGCCGGGTCTTTCCAACGGCCATGGACGAAACACTACTTACGCGCCACCGTTGCGCGCCCATGCTATGAATGATCGTGTCGTGTGGAAGCTCTCGTATACATCTTCATATCACCGAAATAGTGTTGGCGAACTCTTTCCGTAACAATAAATTCGTAACGTTTAACAACTACCTCTACCTCCTGGAGAACAATAAATTATTGAATAATGTAAATATTCTCAAAATATGAGTGACATACCTCATTATGAGGTATTTTGTTTAGTGCAATATTATAGTCTAACTATAATAGGTTTTATTTGACTTAATGTATGATTGCTTCATTTGATTGTTAAACAAATCTCATTTCATGAGCAGCTATTAGCCATTACAAATAAAGGAATTAACATTTTAAAATTTTAATTAAAATTCCACTTTTTACTTTTTACTACAAATGCATAATGCCAGAACTAGTTAACCCAAGATACCCTCGAGGGCTTCCTGTTAGAGACAGACTAGATGTTTTATAACTGCAATTTTATGTTAGTATAATGCAATAGACGTGGCAAGAGCAGCCAGTAGCGTAGCCAGAAATTTCGTTCGGGGGGGGGTCCGAAACCGGGAGATCCGGGGGACGTTTTGTGTGTTATTTGCCAGTGAGTTCACTGGCAAAAGGTAAATACCAAAAATATGGAGCTTTAGTAACTACGCCGTATAGAAAGTGGAAAGATGTAATAAGCAAATTCAACTCTCACAGCAACTCTCGTACCACAAATTTTCTTGTATACCTACAGAAACTTTACGAAGTTCGATTCTGGCCGAGTAGAAGCCACCAAAGTGATGTTGGATTCACTGGATAAGAAGGAAAAAGAACAAAACAGAGCTTCACTCAAGCGACACAACTAATTGACACAACTATATTCTGTGGAGAAAATGAAATACCCCTTCGGGGATATTGGGCTACTGACGGCCAAAACCCTTTAGAAAAAGGAGGGCAATTTTCGAGCGTTTGCTCGGGTACACATCAAACTAACGGTCGGAAAATGCACCGGAAAAAACTCTACTGATTAGAAGTTCGGCTCCTTTGGATTTCACTAATTGAGGTATTTATGAATGAGTTATAATGACGATTTTATGTATCATTACACTGTAGACGAGTATATAATTATCGGAAAAAATAAAAAAAATCACTTTCGGTCGGATATAAAATGCACCTTAAAAACTCAAATGATTAGAACTTCAACTATTTCGGACTTCATTTATTGAGGTAAACGTGGTATTTTTGATTGAGTTAGGACGACGATTTTTTGTTATCATTAAACTGTACTCGACTACCTATATAATAATCGAGAAAAAAATCACATCCGGTCGGTAAATACCGAAGAAACGCTCTCTAAAGATTCAAGTTTTGACGATTTTGGATTTCACTGGTTGAGGTAAAAGTGGTACTTATAATTTTGTTAGGACATTAATTTTATGTAATACGCCGACTAATAAATATATAATTATCGAGTAAAAAACAAATATAATCACTTCCGAACGGAATATACTAAGGAAAATGAAATAATACCTCAGTCAATGAAATCCAAAGTAGTCGGAACTTCTTATCACTAGAGTTTTCCGGTGTATTATCCGACCGGAAGTGATTTTTTTCAATTTTTCTTCGATAATTATATAGGTATCAGTCGGCGTTCAATTGATATCCAAAATCAATGTTCTATCATAATTCTAAGTACCACTTTTACCTCAACGACTCAACCAGTGAAATCCAATATCGTCAAAATCTGAATCAGTAGAGCTTTTCCTCGGTATTTTCCAACCGGAAGTGATTTTAATATTTTTTTCTCGATAATTGTATATGTATTAGTCGGCGTAGAATTAATACATACAATCAACGTCCTAACATAATTCTAAGTACCACTTTTATTTACCTCAACCACTCAACTATTGAAATCCAAAATCTTCAAAACTTTAATCTATAGAGAGCTTTTCTTCGGTATTTTACCGACAGAAAGTGATTTTTTTCTCGATAATTATATAGGTACAGTGTACAGTTTAATGATAACAAAAATCGTCGTCCTAACTCAATTGTACCTCAAACACTGAAGTCCAAATTAGTTGAAGTTCTAATCAGTAGAGTTTTTCAAGTGTATTTTACGACCGGAAGTGATTATCTATATTTTTTCGATAATTATATACACGTCTACAGTTTAATGACACCTAAAATCAACGTCGTAACTTAATTCTAAGCTGTTATTTTACGTCCCCAAGACGAATTTGAACGAAGTGGTCGCTAATTTAAACTGTTCGCCGTGTTTACGGTTCAGGTTACTTTGCGATTTATACTTTTACTCGTTTGATACTTTATGATTTAAAACGAAATGACAATTATATTTTTAACAGCGGTCAATTTAATCAATTAAATCAATCAATTTAATCTTTGTAGACAAGAGTAATGATAACTATCCTTTTTTCTCCTGCTCTATGCTTTATTTTTTAATATGTATTAAAATTTCGGGGGGGGGGTCCGGACCCCCTAGACCCCCCTCCCGCTACGACACTGAGAGCAACTGTTATAATAATTCATTTAATTCACATGTATACCTATATTATCCCTTACAGTCATGGAGACTAGTGGTAAAAAACAAACTACACAATTAAATATAACAGATAGTTCCGTACGTGTTATTAGTTTCAATGCAACATTAGACTAATATTTTTGCGTAATGAAGGTAATAGAAATTGTATTTTTATAACTAAAATGAGTTGTTTCCAAAATTTGAAGAAAGATGTTAGAGACATTTAATTAATTTTGTATCTAATCCAGTATACAGGGTGAGTGGCTCTTGGTGTGACAACATTTTTTGGGTTATAATGCAGTGTAAATGTGATACAATGGTGGTTATAAAAAAGTCTAACTCCAAAAATTAGGTCTGAAATGAATTATTTTCAGTTTTTCTAAAAAAAACCCGCGTTTTTGTATGTGATAATTCTAAAAACATGAAAGAATGATTGCATTTACAAGGAAATGTGTGGGTTTACATTATGTATCAAAGAATTAATAAAATTATATTAGGTTTGTTGATAACATTACAATTATTTAAATTTTCTATGGTTTTCATAACAATTCCTGCCTTGCCCAGTTTTTCCACGTATTCCAGATCGGTAGACACTCTGATCTGACAATATCACTGGAACGATTACGTTTCTGTTCGATTTCAAATATTTCAGTAGACCGAATTTAAATTAACAAAAATTAAATACATTTTACTAAAACGTTTTATTGCATAATAATAAAAGTATGTTGTACCAACGAGTAATGGTAGGAAAAGTACCGGTTACAGTTTCATACTGATTTAGCCGATCTCCACACTACGTGGCGCGAGTGCGTTTGTTACGAGCCGAACGCATTTTCTTTCGGCAAATAGCATAACAGATGCTTCGTAGTCCCGATACTCGGGTCCCTCGCTCGGCAAATGTCGGAGGCGCTCGGTAAGTTTCGATCCCTTCCACAGCAAGTACTCATTGCCCTCCCTACAACCGATTTTGCCAGCGCTCCAAGCGGATTTTTGAAACATCGTACTGCGATTTCTGGCCTGTGGTAGAGCGCACCCTTAACGACATCTTGCCATATAGTTATCATGGTTGCTTGGAGCGGTGGGCAGCGAGCGTATTAAAGACCGTAAAACAATGGCAATGTGCAGACGACAAGCAACGAATTGGGTATTTTTAGTTTGGGGCGACATGGTCATATTCTATTAGCATGAACACATGCTGTTAAAAATGCATAGTTAATTAATGTAAAGGAAATTGATTTGGCGATGGAAAATATAACTTCCGGTCTTATACGAACCTAATGTAAACCAACCAATATCCAAGTTATTACGGACGCTGTCTTAAGAACACCTCATCTTTTATCTCCTTTATATTTGCATAGGTCAAAGGTTTTTTAAGAAATGAGTACCAGCCTCAATCACCATCATTAATAGCTATATATTTTCACAAAATCTTCCATAATATCTTGTTATTAAACTTAATTTGCATTCATATTTATTATACAAATAAACTTTTGTGATTCCCTTTATATTAATAAATAGAGTTCCATGATATTATTTAAGTAAATAAAGTGTTATATATTTTTATTTATTGAAACTTTGAAATATACTAGCTTAATCTTTTTGCAATGAACAAACGTTAAATAGATACAGCTCAATGAGGTAGATTAGAGTACCGGGATAAAGGCAAATTAGGTTTAGAAAACAGAATGAAACAAATTAACAATTAATTTGTCTTCCACAATTACCGGGGTTTTGCTGATTACAAGATTCCGACGGCTGAGCACCATATCACTCTGGATTTGGTTGCTAAGAGGGTTTTAACGTGCAAACGCTTGTTCTAAAGCTTATTGATGAATTTTAATTGGTACTGAAGCTGACAAAGTAGTATTTAATTGGTTTTGCATTATTGCAATTACTGTACGTTCACTAATTGGTTCTAGTTACAATTCCATTATAAGAAACCCTAATTCGAATACTTTTTTCAGATTACTACGACTGAATATGAGTAAATAAACATCGAATGAGACAATTTAATGTATAAAAATAACATAAAATTAACAAATGTAACGGGGTATCATATAATCCGACATAACCTATGAATAACTTTACCCCCAAGGCCAGGAAAACGAGCGGACCGTAGTAGATTTCTTTTACAACGGATGGTCTATGTACTGTATAGTGTTTGAATGATTTAAAACCTGTGTTGTGAAGAGTTATCGCATAGCCCAGACAGGCAGATGAATATACAGAAAGATTTCAATATTACCTTATAAGTCCAAAATCAATACGGTTCTTCTTTTAAAAGAAATTATAAATAAACAAAGTCTAAACATATACTACTCGTTATAAAGAGAGAAAAAAAGACTTCCCTTTGAACTGTATCCCAAACATAAATAGGTATTTCTTAGTTTCAGTTCCAAATCGTATTAATTTAGTCTCAGTCTGAAATTTGTCTCCTGGAATGCAAAAAGAAGTTGGTGACGTAAAATATGAAAAATGGTCTCTTTACATCGTTTCGTCATTAAAAATATATTCTCAGGATTTGTTATGTTAATGAAAACGCGTATATGTAATTATTTTAAGAGTATGTGCTATAATTTATATCTAACATAAAACGGTTATATAAGGCGCATTTACTAAAGTTAATCTTAAAAATTTTAGTTTCAAGATTTTAGAATCATAAATTTTAGAATATATCTATGTTGTACGGCAGGGTTTGTATGTTGTATCTATTATGCATTCTATAATACTATAAATGATGAAGTGAGATTTTTGTTTGTTACGCTTTCACGCATAAATGTTTCCTAAGGATTTTATGAATATATTGAATTTTACATGGATTCATTGGGTCACTTATTAAAATATGGGCTTATTAATATTTAAAAACTCCCTCTGGAATATTCCCCACTGGTATCTAAAGTTACGGATAATCGCTTCTCAGTCTCTAAAGTTGCATCAGATCAGATACATATTACATATTAAGGAGCCTGTTAAATTTAATCAAATATTTGTGTAAACATTGTTGTATGAGAGTATGAGTATAACCCAGCGACCAAAGAAGAACATGTTCTTCTTTGGTCGCTGGTATAACCATATCTTTAATTAAATAACCAACTAAACAAATATAACTAAATTTCTATTTGTATACAATTATAGTCAAATTTAAAAGGCTAGTAAAAACATAAAGTAAGTTCGTAGTTACAACACATCACATTTTGACCGTAATAAGATACATAATCAATAGTGTTGCTGTTAAATATTATACAAAACGAAATATTTATAAAATGTTTTCTATTATACTGCAATCAGGACATGAATTTGAATTTTAGATATACGTAGCTTCATGAAGTGATATTAACATATTGTGTGTGTTTTTGTGAACGCAGTTATCTACGGTGCTCATCGGCTTGTAAGTATACGACTTCGTAAATGAATTCCTAATCGAGTTTTAGACTAGTCTAGTTTTAAAAGCCTTTGCTTGAAATAGTGCATACAGTTCCATTATTATATAGAACACAATTACGTGCTTACACTTTAGCTAGAAGTTTAGAAATCGTATTGATTAATTGAAATATTAGTATTTTTGGTTAGCGAAGTTTATAAACCTAGAATTATTGAAGGTTGTATTGAAATTGAGAAATTCTTAACATGAACATTTGATGATGTGTTGAAATGTCTGAAAAATTAAATTTATGCAATGTAATTTCATATGAACATTTTTCAAGGAGTTATTATAATAAAAGCAGAAATAGCCAGTACATTACAAAATACCAAATACTTAAATATTTATTAAACAAATCTGGACTGCTAGTTATTAATTATAAATTCGCAAAATGTATATACCACATGCATATACATTTTTCGTGATGAAATATATTTCAAATTCCTTTAGTTCAAATCCTTTTTGTCTTTATTTTTGTGGTGCTATGTAACTTTTATTGTAACCACATCTGTCATGACACTGCTTATAAAACTCACTGATGTCTTTATGTCAATGAAATTATGTCACTGTAATGGTAAGAACGGCAGTACATCACTTAGGTTTCTAAGTGACAAATAAGTGAACTTACATTTTATTGCGCAACAGTAGTATTCCAATATTAGGAAACAAATCAATAATTAAACAATTATATGCATGATTCACTTAAGGTGCAAATTGTGTAATCTGTATAAACTTACGAATACTAAATTGTTAATAATTGACGTGCTGTGTAACGAAACGTCAATCGTCGTGTTTATACAGTTCAGAACAATTCCTCCTCTCAACCCCAAGTTAGTGGTGTGCAGTAATATTCTTTAATTACAGTATTTGAAAATAGCATTAAAAATAAGTTAGGTAGCTACTTTTTATAAGGTAGGAGGTAGTAGACTTCCTTAAGAATAGAATGATGGACATTTTATGGGGGGATTTGCATTATAATCGAACTCGACCTTGCTTATATAGAACATTTTCATACAAATCTTTAGATTTCAGCTTAATCCATTCTCGGGTATCCTGTGGCCGAACATACAGGCATACCGTAGAGAACATTTGACTCCCTAGCTCAATAGCGCGGAGAGAGAAAATAAAATGTTCTTTCATATTCTTTTACAATCATTAGAGTTAAAATTAACATTGCTATTGGTTTAAAAAATGTATATTTATAGCACTCATAGAACAGATTAAGATATAATATTGTATTATAATATGCAAATTTACAAGTATTTATTTATTTTTATTATTTCATCAATTATTAAACTGAAAATTGTACTATCAGGAACCAGTAGATAAATTGAAAAGTTTAGAAGTTGCAATGGTGTCAAATGTCGTGCAGAGAGAAGTTTGATCTATGTCACTTTAAGCTCAACCGATTGCAGCACCGCAGTCGCCGCAGTTCAGAAGTCAGTTGTGACTAGTTATTCCTTTATAATACAGTTACATGACGTCCAACAGTTTCTAGATATAACGTATCATCCTGTAAAAATATATTTTAAGTTACATGAATATCAGTATAATAGTTATTAACAATTAGTAATGTTTTTTCTGTGTACGTGAACTAAAAAATATTATTATATTAACTGTTAATAACGATCTAAACAACCCCATTTCTAAAATTAAAATTTCAAAACTCCATCATGGCTTCTTTCCTAACCTTTATGCATGCGTCTGGAGACGAAATCTTTTAATAATACACGTTTATTATACTTTTTACATTTTCAACTGACGAGTTTATTGTTTGGTGTCAAATTGTTGGAATGGACTATTGATTATGAGTATGGTCCCTTGTAGATAGTTAAGTTGGGGTTCGAAAGAAAAATCCACATAATTTGTGTCAAACTTTAAAATTGAAAGATTATTTCCATGTGGTATGCATAAAATTGAATTAGAGGTAAAAGAATTAGAATAAAATTTCTCAGAAAATTATAAAAAACTATATAAATTGTATTGTATGCTTCGTTGGTGTTACTCGGTCTATTAACGCTTATTAATTTGCAGATCATCAAAATCTCATGAACTATTTAGGATGTGAAAATTAAAAAAACTAACATTAATTATAAATTACCTTTAAATTATAGGCCTCACATATATATTACACACACACACACATATAGGGATGTCTGTGGCAAGTGACACGTTTATTTAGTTGGCCGCTAACTGCGGCAAACCTTTTTCTATTCCTGTCGACAGCTGTTCTTTTTGTCTGCTTATGCTAAATGCATTGCCTCGTTTTTTGGATCTTTCTTTAGATTCTATCTGTATGCTCTTGTTCTTTACCTATTCACGGTATGATGTTGTGATTTTCAATATCGGTTCCTTGCCTTCCATAACAGTCTACGTACCTCTTGGTTTATTAGTTAGGGACTAGCACTTTTGCCCATTCAGTGACAAACTTTAAAGAATCGCAGTCTAATAAGGGAAAATATGTCGGGAATGGTACACAAGAACTAATTTAAAATGTTAATTATCACTTAACATAAACATGATACCGGCTACTCTTAACTAGGCTTTGTGCTGTAAGATGTCTGCCACGATCAACGAGTCTAACTACAAAAATACGTAAATACAAAGTAAAAGGTAAGACCTCTAGAGACGTGTTATTTGAACTTCATGAACGCGGACATACATTAAGTGACAGAGACATGCTGAAGGCAGAGTAATTTGTTTTATTTCTTTAAAAACTTACTTATTAAAACTTCCAAAATGTGACAGGTTTCATAAATCTCAGCCTACTTCACTGACTCAATATATTTGCTTGATTAAAGGAACATGTTTTTTTATTTGGCATAGTTGTTTCAAAAAACCATTCTAGAGTCTCTTTGAGACTTGCAATTTTAACTACAATGCGTTTTTATTAAGCTTGTGTATGGTACACCGTAATAAGATATATATTAAAAACTGATACATCCGAACGTTAAGAACTGTCACAAGAAGCATTCAGGATCCTTAAGATCTAAGCCTATGGAAGATTGTTGTCTGCAGACGTCTCCGGAGTCCAATGAGTGTATATGCTAGGAAGGTATTTTACTTAATATCACGTACTCTGAATAACCACGCAGAACTTTAATTCCAACAATAATTTATGATGGGTAGACGTGTGAGGAAGAAGTACACACGTTGTTATTAACATCGAATAAATCGGAAAGATACCGATATATCAACCGTTTTTGGATAAAATAACTAACCCTATATTTGCCAAATTAATATTCATTCATATTATGTACTAAATCTTTGTGTTTGACCACTATTTTGGCATTAGATTTGTGCAACTTTTCATCAATGATGCGTTAGGCTAAACCAAACTAGATAAAATTTTATTCTATATATAATATCTCAGAGGAAATTCTATCTGTAGCTAATGATGCTAAGAATATATAGAAGTGTTTACTGGAAGTTGTTATTAGCTTTAATGTTCCGTTCAAAGTTTAAAAATGACTTACGAACTATCGACAGTCAATAATATTTCATGACTAGATTCCTTAATATTTATCGATATAAGTAGGTGTTTTATCCAGGTTAGTCCATTGTGTAGATGTTTAGAAAAAGTAGGTTTATTTCTCTATTGTATTGCTTGCATAAACATGTACCGTTATTATAGTACATATATTAATTGACTTTGGAGCTAATATTCTATAAATCAGAACAACTTTTCGGAAATATTTAATTTGTTCCGATTTAAAAGTTCACCCAAAAATTTTACAAAGTTTACAAACTTTAGATTTGATTTTCTTCAAAAACTTCTCACAATCAGTCAAATCTAATAAAGAGTCTGATCTATATTAAAATTAAACTAAAAATGTATACTTAATGATATAACAAAGTTTATTCCACAGTAATTCAAATTTACAAGACATGGCAATAATAGAATAATACTAACCACTGTTACCAGTAATTGTGGCTAGTTAACAAATTTTCAATACATAATAAATATAACATATTTGAGTTCAGTTCAGTATACTGTATAATTAAGGTTGACGTGCAGCTTTGCAGTGTTTGTGGCGTGTCTTGATGTGGGGGAGGCGAACAGTAGATAATACAAGATAAGATAAGACAGTTACATTTTTTTACAATGAACATAGACTTAGCTTTTTAGCTTGTTTGCAATGGATACACCGTTTAAAACTACAATTACAAAGTTATTTGATTTCATATATAAAAGTACACAGTTTAATATTTATTACAAATACAAAGGCAAACAGATACAATACTTTAATAATACTACAATACTTAATTAACCATACATATAATTTTAAAACAAATTTTTTCCTGTAAGTAAGTTCTTTTTGATCTAAAAGCCATATTTTCAGTTTTTTACAAAAAAAAGTTTATATTTTCTATTTCTTTAATTTCAGTAGGCAACTTGTTAAAATACTTCGGTCCCAGATATAAGAATGACTGTTTTATTATAAACTTGTTTACTTTTGGTAACATGAATAGTCTGAGTTCATTACTACGCATATTATAGTGGCTCCTTGAAAACCCTCTGTTGCCACTTCTGCAATAAAAAAGTCGTAATGTTTTAAAAGTGAACAAATGTTGTATAGGGAGGATGTTAAGGTTTTGGTACAGAGGAAATGAAGATTCTAATGTGGACTTTTTTAGAATAATGCGTAGTAACATATTCTGTGTTCTTCTCAAGTTGTCAATAACTGTCTTTGACCCACCTGCCCAACAGACAATGCCATACTGCAGTCTAGAGTGTATTAGTCCATAATACAAACTACGCAGCAAGACTACGTCACAAAAGTTTCTTAAAAATAAAACTTAAGTCAGTTATATTTTATTTCTTAACTTCTCAAAAATGGTTTAAATTAACAAAATAAAATAAAAAGTTCACTTCTCAAAATATTCAAAATCAAAATAACACAAAACTTGATATTAACTTTACGACCAAAATCTAATTTACAATACTTCAAAATTGAATTAATTCTCAGACTCTGTAATATGGGAAACTTTAGAAATTTAATCACAACAGTAAATAATGAAAGATATTAACTAAACCCTGGTACGGGACTTATTAATTTGAAGATTATGGAGGCTGAAAGGAAACTATTACGCACTTAAAGAAAATTTAAAAACTTGATTTAAATTACACCCGGTAAAAATTATTCTATATCCCAAAGTATAGGATTAAAGGAAGAACTACTGCTTCTAAACTCGACGTCTGTACGCTGTGATCGACACTCCAATACTGCCCCCCTCTCTCTCAAGCCAACCGGCTCGGGAACGTATCACCGATGACATCTCGATCAGCTGATTTCCTGGTCTAACCAACAAACAATGTCCTCGCACCGCGTCCAGTTAACAATGGAGCCTACTTCCTACCGCGATTTAGCTTAATGATTATAACTATAGTACATATTTTCCCTACCCTGAAGCTGAAATCATGGTAGGAACATAAACCATTAAAACACACATCCCAGACTAAATACAATAATTTCCCTCCACATTAACACTTTTAAATAACAATCTTTTGTACTTATCACTACGTGGAGGCCGTGGTCTTTGGTCCAAGGGATGATGTGGTAGGGTTGCCCGATGTCCAGTAGGGGTCCAGATGTAGCCATCGCGGAGGGATGTGATAGGCGAGGAGTCGAGCCGCAGCTTCCCTAATGACCAGGCGGCCGGTGAAGTGCGGCGGCCTCGTTGATCTTGTGGTTGGCTGGCTCTGATTCACTAATAGAACTGCTACCTGCTCCTCCCATCTAATAACAATTTCAGCCCGCGAGGCATTTAGCTCTTGGAGGACATTCTTTTTTACAAAATATTCCCTCCGTATAATTGTATGGCTGTCAGTCTTTCACGGTGTTCTTAATTATACGCCTGCGCCAGTGTCACGAATGTAAACCATTACCAGATGTGGTTAATTACAATACAATCAATTTACAGGGATTACAATGGCACGATAAATAATTATTTACACATAATAAACTTCTTATAGCGATTAAAATCAATATTACCCTGTCCTTTGACATTTGAAGGAACAGGGAAGAAATATCACTATAAATACATCTCATTGTATACCAAAATATTACCAAAATTACCCTGTCCTTCTTTATTTGAAGGAACAGGGAAAAAATATCACAATATATCAGTGTATTAAGTTCATACACCATTTATGCCATTCATTGTCCCTGAAAATTACATGGTTTCCAACACCCCTATCACACACTTACACTGGCATTTTATATCATGACTTCTCATTGTTTAGCCATACAATTTGCTGTAATAAAAACGTCGTCACATCACCCTTTTTATATTCCATTATTTATTTTTACTATTATAATAAAATACTTGACACTCATAATTAACTTGTTTTGTGTTTCGGGCCAAATTAATACATAAATATATAATCAAAACTCTTGAGGTTAATTTAGAAATGAATTATATTGTCAATTTATTGTTTTAGAACCATCTTCTATTCCTTTTCGACAATATAATTTTCCTGAAAATAAAACATACTGACCTGTGCGGCGGGCTAATGTTTTTAGAGTTCTCAAATTTCACATTTCGTATTTTAATTTTACTTTGGAAATATGCACCTTCTAAGAAAAACATGCTATCTTTATTTTTAAAAACACATTTAACCAGGATCGATATTTCCTTATTATCTCCGATAAACATTTAATATCTATATATTCAAACATACTGGCCAGTCCTTTCTTTACTATCGAGTCATAAATACTTTTCACTTATCATGTTCACTTCGCTTTCACTTATCAGGTTCACTTGTAATAATAGTTTATGATATGTACTCTTACAAACAAACACTTTTACAACGGGCAGGGTTATTGCGGCTTGGGCACATCCGGACCTTTTTACATTTACACAGGAAGCTCTCACAATATTCCTATCTCCTGCCCTTATTGTTCTTGAACCTTTTCTATAACTATAATTATTTTATACCCCCTTTCAGACTACTAGCATTGTCCCTAATATTTAATGTCAAAAGGGACCTAGACATTTTTCTAAGTTTCGGCACAGTGTCACTTTCAGAAGCATTTCCGCCCCTAAGATTTATTTCAAATATTAATTCCTTTTTGAGCAACAGATCCACATGCGCTAGCTCCATTTTATTTTTAAAATAATTTTACTTAAAATAAATCAAATATTCTAAAATCACAATACTGTTCTAAGTCCTACGTCTTACACACTACACAAGATTATGCAGGTTTATACACAATTTTCAAGTTTATACAAGTCTTACACAAGTCTTATACAAGTTAAACACTCTTGCAGGTATCCCACAAGTTTGTGCAAGTTTACAATTTCTTTCCTGTAAATTGTAACATTTTTTTTGTGAACCTTAAATTTTGTAACAGAGAGTAAGAGTTAGATTTTATTAACTTTGGCAGACAGGCCTGATCAACCTGGAAAATCCATATCAGCTGGCTATTAAACAGCTGCAGCTCCAGCTGGCCAAACAACAATTGACTCCTACTTCCTGTTGGACTTTGTGACTTACTGACAGGCTTCACGAGGCTTAACCTCTCTCTCACATGGCGATAGTTTGAAGATTGTTCAGTTGGAAATTGAGTCTCCACGAGGTTATCTATAATGTCTTTGCCTACATTGCTCCCTTCCTGGCCCATTACTGGATTGTTGCCAAGGTGAGGTATTTTAATATTCTTTTTAGTCAAATAATGTTTGCTACAAAGAAATTATAAATACTTTTGAATCCAGATACTTGGAATTAATTTTTCTTTTCTCAACCAACCAGAGTAAATATATTAGTGAAATTAAGAAGCAGAAATTACTTGAGCCTTTATTAATTTGTAAGTTGTACTCATAAATATAAATCCTTTCAGATTGTAAATATTAACATAGTGTTTTTAATGGTTCATATTTTCTTAGATCCAAACATATGTTGTTACAATGGTTAGAACTTTTATTTTAAATAATGCATTTGAAATTACAAAAAATGAACTTTAGGTAATAAATAGTGTTGTGTGGCCTATAAGTTAAAAATTATCTGTTAGTCTGTTTTATTTTTGTTGTTGTTTGTAAATTCAGGATAATAAATGTTGGTAATTTATGCTACGTGCTTTGTCAAAATGTAAGTAAGAAAAGGCATTTGTAGAATAGGAAACAAATATGAAAAGATGTTTTTCAAGTGAATTCGTTTTAAAGCTTATTTTAGTTAATAATTTATTGTTGGAATTTAATTAACTATATCTCATTCTATTGACTACTGTAGATTGAGTAATTGATTAATAGTTAATAGTTGCTTAAATTTACATTACAAACCGATTATATATCTCTCAAAATACTAAGATTATTTCACGGAATATTTAGGTTTCATTGTTATTTTTGTTAACATAAAATGTTACGTGCTATTCTGAAACAACTATTATACATCTTTTAGTGTCAAATATTTTTTGTCAAATATCTATTGTGTGAATTGTGCTCAAGGATTTGTTCGGGAGCGGTTTGTGTGCCTCCACATAGGTCTGCGTACCACTACCCACCCAGTGCCCGTGCCGTACCTGCTACTGTGCCTTCCTCCCTGACCGTGAGCCCTTACGGAGGCGTATGGTTGTGATCTACGTACTGATAAGTAGAACTTTAATTGTTATACCGACCAATTGACGGATTACCTCAAAATAATAAGGATTAAACTGGTACCAGTAATTTATAGGCCTAGGCTAACTAACTTGCCTCCAGTGAAATTGACTTTACCTCGGACTTGGTGAAATTTATGAAATATTTTCACTATTCAAAGGACATTGCCTGTGCTCTACATCACTGCAGTTACCTACAAGAACTTTAGCGCATCGCGTAGTTGAATAATTACTTATAAATATATTGTTGTATTGGGTAAATACTGATGTTTAATGTGCTTTGTGTAAATATATGTCTAGTTTATGTAAGTATTGTTTGATTGATATCTATGGGTAAAATACCAGAAGTACTAGTGGCCGGCCAAGGTAATGTTGTTTAGTGTATAATTACTGGTGTTTAGGGTATATTGTGTTGATAAATCTAAGGGTTACCTGTACCCTCAGACTGTTGAGATCCAAATACAGAAATGTTAATCATACCTTTTTCCATGATATGAAATGTAAAATTACATAATTTTAATAAATATTTCATTTGATAAATGTTTCTTGTGCAATAAAAAAAGGCTCTTTTCAACTCGTTTGGGTTTTCATTATCAGCCTGTATAACTTGTCATATCTGGCAAAATGATTATTAAGTGATTAGATTTAAGCCAAACAACAGGCTCTTAGAATTTTTCTAAACTTAATGATTTCATTGAATGAGTTTAGCTTTCTTACATGTATTTCCTTTTCTTAGATTTACCTTGTATTTAACTCACTCTTATTTTGGTTGGTTACAAGGTCATTAATTTTACAACATCATCCAGTAACGGGTCTTTTCCTTGTTCTGACTCCGTTCTCCTACCACACTACTACTAGAAACAAGGTGGCGCCCTCGGATAGTACCGTTAACAGTTAACTCTACTACGCCGTTAACTTGTGAAAACCACACCTCCTCTTCCCACCCCCCTAGACTGAGCAAACTGGGACCGCTACAAAATAACCTGTTGTACAAGTTTTTATGCTCAAAAAGAAATAGCAGATTCGCGCAAATTATGTACCGTTATTATAGTACATATATTAATTGACATTGGAGCTAATATTCTATAAATCAGAACAACTTTTCGGAAATATTTAATTTATTCCAAATTAAAGTTCACCCAAAAATTTAACAAAGTTTACAAACTTTAGATTTGATTTTCTTCAAAAACTTCTCACAATCGGTCAAATCTAATTAAGAGTCTGATCTAAATTAAAATGAAACTAAAAATGTATACTTCTCCAAAATGGTTTAAATTAACAAAATAAAATAAAAAGTTCTCTTCTCAAAATATTCAAAATCGAAATAACACAAAACTTGATATTAACTTTACGACCAAAATCTAATTTACAATACTTCAAAATTGAATTAATTCTCATACCCTGTAATATGGGATACTTTAGAAATTTAATCACAACAGTAAAAAATAAAATATATTAAATAAAACCCTGGTACGGGACTTACTACTTTGAAGACTAAGGAGGCTGAAAGGAAACTATTACGCACTTAAAGAAAATTTAAAAACTTGATTTAAATTACACCCGGTAAAAATTATTCTATATCCCAAAACTATAGGATTAAAGGAAGAACTACTGCTTCTAAACTCGACGTCTGTACGCTGTGATCGGACACTCCAAATACTGCCCCCCTCTCTCAAGCCCACCGGCTCGGGAACGTATCACCGATGACATCTCGATCAGCTGATTTCCTGGTCTAACCAACAATGTCCTCGCACCGCGTCCAGTTAACAATGGAGCCTACTTCATACCGCGATTCAGCATAATGATTATAACTATGGTACAAACAAGTTTAAATTTGTCTTAATTTGTAATAAAAAATGATGGTTTTTTTGGAAGATCACTTCTGAATTTCAGCAGTCTACATGATGGTACAGCTATACGTATATACAATATGAGAATCTCTGTCGCCGTACAATTTCTACCGAAAAGTTTAATTTTAAAATAGTTAACATGTCAAAAAATATTTTCGAAAAAGCAGTAGTAACAATTATTTAATACAGTGACGACCGGCACTCTAACTAATCTATTATTTACGAATGATACATTATTTTCTTCAATAGTTAATTTTTCTTTTATTGGTGATCAAGAAACATATCTACATTTCACTGATATTACATTAGTTATTTATGAAATACCACTTTACAGACGTAGTAAATATTGTAAAGTATACTAATTTTTATAGATAAGATTTTACACAGATTTGTCCTTTATCACAAACAACCAGTTATACATTATATACCTTTGATTTCCTTCTCTGAGTTTAAAAGAATAGAGTATATTTAACGCATTTTAATAACAGGGGAAATAAACAAGAATCTCATTTACCCCTTCCTAATGTCAATGTTAAATATAAGAGTAACAAGGAAAATGCTATACATATTAACAGTTTTATGCAGTAAAAAAACTAAATTTTTTATAGAGCAAGGTAATTTATATCATAAGGGGCAATATTTTTGTTTTATAAAAATATTTATTATCACACCTTATATTGCAGACAAGAGAATTATGTAAAGACCAAGCTCCGGGTTATGAATGAATGATACCTCTGGCGGAACCGACCCCTAGACGATCTTATGCTTGGTTTGCTTTAAATTATTTTAATTTGTTTATGTAATGTTAGTAATTTTAAAACAGAAAAAAATCAGAAATACGATAAACCACCAAAATACACTTTTGCATGGTGTGATAAACAAGAGTTTTTTTTTATCTTCTGGAAAACAAAATTGCGAAGTTACTGGCATTATTGCTTGCAGAACACATGCCATTTCCTGGTGAATAATAGGGACGACATTTGCATACCCTTTCAAATACCTTAAAAAACACCCCAGCATTAGGTAGTGGAGACTGGAAGCTATTCCAATTCCCCTGATCCATACGAAAATACTGGGAAAGTTAGTGGGACGAAGACTATAACAATTGAAAATATTAAATTACTTACCTGATAACATGCTTCACTTTTGTAGGTCATCATGACAATATTTATTATTTAAGACATACTATTATTTATGTCCATTATTCGAATGTGTTAAGAGCTATTTCATAAAACATAAAGATATAAAGTATTCTATACTAGCTGTTACTATAGCGCTGCATGATAAGCAAATCGCATTTTAAATGAAGTATGTCAAAAATAAATAGGAATAAAAGCAACGATGAAAATACAAAACAACAAACAGACATGGGTAATATCGTAGACTAGCTTTGTTTTCCAATTTGCTGAAAACCGCGTTCTAGTGGGTGTATTGCACGTCGAGGGTTTGTGTTATTAAACCTGCTATTTAACTGTTACGTGTATATTGTCACTCGTATAATAACTCATTTTGGATAGTGGGTTGTGAAAGACAAAGTATTTACATAATAATGACGTAAAATTATTATTACCACTTTATCATGAGTAACTTTTAGTTGCGTTCTTTTATACATATCTAATGTTACAACTTATTATGCCTTGTTCCTGGTTTATTTTGTCTTGCTATTTATAAAAATAGATTTATCTATGGTCGGTTTATCTATAGTTTTTAAACATGACCGCATATTATAACAAATTTAAAATCGTTTTTGAGTTGCTATTGTAACATATTACCTAATAAAATTGAAACAAGAATATAAATTTTGGGTTGCCATGCAGCAAAAGCTTATATAGTTTGATACCAAGATAATGAATGTTGGTATAGAGACTTCGTATCTTTTGTTATTCCACAAGGAGGCTTTACTTTTAGCTGGCTATTACATTCCAGATAGATTCTATACTAGGTACAGCAATAACTAAATAGTTACTTAAATCTGTGCTTCATTTTGATGTTCAGAGCCACATCACTAAACGAAAATTGCAAGACAAATTGGATAATAGGTCTAGACCACTGTAAAATATGATTGTTGCATTGAGGAGAGCTCCTTGGTTGTTAAACTTCTGTAAAACGTGAGTGAGCACATTCTCCCACCCGATTTGACTGTACGCACCTGGAATATAGCTTGAACTTTCCACTCTTTTCAAGATGGCATAGCAGAGATACAAAGCCCATTACCTCTCCTGAATGCGCGACTGGAGGCGCTTTCTACGTCCACAATTACCCATCCTGATTCCTATCAGTCAGGAAACAAGCAAACCGTTCCCTCTATGAGGGGTTTCCTCACCTTCTTGTTCTCCTTCTTTGTTTGAAGGTTATTTTTGACGATGGAAGGATTGTGAAGGAAACAGGATTTTTCCGGACTTCTTGTTCTCGTTAAAGAAACATTAATTTTCGACAGTGAAATTCACATATGTTAATGCAATTATGTGTAATCAAGTTGAATTAGATCAACTCTCTTAATATCGCATGGGAAGGACCTTACATAAAGCCTTTGAAAACATACAATTTCAATCGAAATACCAGATAGTCTGTCCACCATATTCACTGTTTAAATATTTAAAGTGGCTTACATTGGAGTTGTACTTAGAAATGAGACATTACTTGAGAATATGGACGGTTGTTTGAAATAACTCATAACACACGTATCATAGAGATTCTATCCAGCCTCACATGTTCTGTAGGAACACCCACCTGTAATAGCATTTATAACACCAGGTTACCCTGCACCGTGCTAGCCTTGATTGTAGGAAGGGTTACGAATTCCTGTGTGTTTAGAGTCAAGGCTAGACTTTTGCGCAAAAGATGATTCTTTCTGCGATTTAGACTTCACATATACTACAAGAGTTGTCTTAGTAATAGTTCAACTAATACATTCTTTTAATTCAAAATGCAATTTCTAAAACTGTTATACAAATTATAAATTTTATAAATTTAATTAAACATCCATCTATACAACTAGGTTTTGTAGGAAATAATTTCTTTAATTTATTCCGAATGTAACTATAGGATATTCAATAACAGAAATTTTTCATCTCTTTCTTACTAAAATTTTGTAAAATATAGCAATAGCTTATTATATTTGAAATACAAGTTCAAATATCGCAGTTAAGGAAGCATATTGTAAATAACAACGCGTATGATGTTTGTTGATGTAATTGATGTAAAGTAACGCAGCGCCAAGGAATACGCTTCTATTATTTACGCGTGGTGATTAATTTGCTTGATTAACTGCTCTTAAATTATTGGTTAACACAAATCATACCCTCCACTATCCTGGACGCTCGTCAGTAATTCATAAGGACTATGGATGTGTATTCCCTGCGAGTTAATGAATATTAAATATTACTCGAACCAACATCTCTGCGACATTCCATTAATTTAATTAAATAGATCCTGCAATTTTACTTGCATTTTATCTAATTTAGATCAATTTAGAGGACCCCTATAATGCTTTATTAGTGAAGGCACGTATTGTGTAATAAAATGAAGTTGTATGATATTTTGTAAATGGAATTATCATATATCATTGTATGAGGTACGCATTTTTACTGTGTTCATGTTTAAGAAGAAACCATATTGATAGAGGGGTGAAGAATTCTTACTTCAGGATTTTGCACTTGTTTTAGCAAATTGGCAAAAATTACTTACAAGTTCGATGCCAAATCTGGGTTTACTGTTTTACCCCAATAACATTATATACAGTGTGATTGAAAAGGAAGATTCACCCTCCATTAACTTATTTGTTATTTTATATGTGTGAAATCTATTTTCGCCACTATTACTAGCTACAAAGGGCTACACTCTTTGTTCGATTGCAATCTTTTGTAATGTTTTGTTGTGTTTCAAAGTTTTATTGAAAATATGTAGTTACCCATTGATATTCTGGTTTGTCGAAGTCTTGGTTCAGGAACGACGATACGTAGTGTGTACACTTCTAGTAATGGAGTTTCTCGTGTAATTAAGTCATGTTTTTTTCAATAGAAGAACGTATAGGTCTTGTCCTACTATATGGTCAACTAGGAACTTACAACGATGCTAAAGAAGCTTTTAATGACAGACACTCTGGCAATACTATTAGGAGGACATCAGTCACTTTATTAATTCATAAGTTTCAGCAAACTGATGATAAGTGTCACAGATGAGTCTAGAACCGGTCGACTCAATACAGCTGAACAGTTGAGTCACAACAACCAGCTAGAAGTGTTGCGTGAAAACTTAACTTAACACTTTGGTCAGTGAAAAAAGCATGGAAGGTTTATAAGTTTCACACATGTAAAATCAATTTATTGTAAAAACTGAATAAAGGTGATTTTGATAGAAGGCTAGAATTTAGTGAGATTATGACGCATAAGCTTGAATTGAGGGCAGTATCTTCTTTTTAATAACGAAGCATCATTTGAACTTAATGGAAAGGTTAACCGAAATAACTGAAGGGATTGGGAACAAGAGAACCCTCACTGGTACCAGGAAGGCCATACCCAACACCCACAGAAATTAAATATATGGGCCGGTTAGAAAACTTAATTTGAGTAATGGAAGTGATGACTTTTAAATATTTTTTTTTTAAAATTTTAATAAGTTTTTAATGAAAGAGGCATAACAAAATAAATAAATTGAAAAAGTTGCTTCCCCAATTAGGTTCCCTCTGTGGTTACAAATTTATGTTCATGACTTGCAGCCTTTCCCTTCATATCCTAAAAATATACGCAATTGATTAAAATACTTTTTCAACATTGTAAGTTTGGGGCTGCAATTTAATGTAGAGTGACCGATTTCAATTGCTTACTTGTATTTTGTATTGAGTAACCAAGACCTTTAAAATGATATATAAAATTGTTAGTTATCCTCACCTCCTTTTACCCTTAGAGTCATAAATTAAAAAACTATAATTAATGCTGTAAAATTTTGTAGCTAGTAAAAGTGCCACAAACAGGTTTCACATATTTAAAATAATAAACAAGTTAAGTGGGAGGTGCAATTTTTCAATATTACACGTTTGGGGCTACCACTTCTTGTCCAGTGCTACGATTTAAAATTTTAAGTGTATTATTTATTATTGACCAACCTTTAAAATGATTTATTATAAGACTATTAATGTCAAATGGAGATTTTGAAGTGCCCCCACTCCCCTTCCCTAAGGGTCAACACTTTTAAAATCATCATTATTAGTGTAGACCTTTGTAGCTTAACACAAACATATGTTACATATATAAAATTAAAAAGGTTAAGGGGTGTGCAACTTACTTTGTAATCACGATGTATAAATATGTAAATTTAAGTGAGTTAGGATTCAAAATAGTACAATTTTTAACATTTTATAGGTAAGGATATATAATATCAGCAATAATAATACTAACACATTCTAATACTTACTTCATAATATCTTAAAATACGATGGTGATCTAACATATTTTTGAAATCAAATGTTAGTGTGTTCATGCTTAAGAGTTAACAACAATAATTATGAACTAACGGATATCATTAAAAATTCATTTGATATTAAAAGTTATGAAGCGTGTTTTTCTTATCAATAAAGGCTTTCTGTTGTTAAATTAGGAAGGCAAAGACTGTCTGTTTGCATAGATTTTAAAATTATAAAAAAACAATTTTTAAATGGTGTTAATCTGTATTGTAACGACATATTCCGCTGCTAAAGTTTCTTTAAAATTTAATAAAAGTAGAACCTTAATGGGGTCGATTCCTACTGTGTACTGTGTACTCAATGCATGCAAGTTTTTGAGTAGATATTACACGAACAACATACGAACTAGTTTGGCACGTGATTCCGATTCTAAGAAATAAAATTATAGGCAACGAAGAGTTTTGTTCTCCAGTATTATATATACTTATTAATAGTTGATTATCAGGCGATTAAGTTGAAGTTACTAGATCCATTAGTATCAAATGTTTGCCGTCAACCATTCAAATAGACTACTGTTTAAAGGAATGAATCAAACGAAACTCATAGACGTGCAAGTTAATTAAAGCGCACATTTCCGAATAACAAGGTGAGGAATAACATCAGGATTCCAACTTTCACTCTTTTACAAGCGGGTTTTTTTCAATATTTATTGTTATTCGGATACAATTCCTCATATCAATGCATTTTAAAAATGGAAATTTCTTTTTGAAAATACTGTCAGTTGTAATGATACATAAAATAGAGAAGATCAGGTGGTAGAAATGATTTAAAAATAAAACTGTAGTCTGTATTTAATAACTATTAAGCTAGAATATAGAGACTGACAACAGCTCAATATCACGATTAAAAACAAACATTGGAGCATTTATTGATTCATAGAAGCTATATCCCACTCCGTTCGTATATTTACATGTCAAGTTATTATTGCTATTGTTATGATCTGCTCTATTTGCAATAAATCTTGGTGTCGTAACAAGAAACGTACAAAATTTCATAGTTTTAAAACTCCATTACAAACATTTATAACAGGTAAGATTAGTTTAGAAAAAGTGTAATTATTTAAAAACATGTCAGTTCTAACCAAGGAGTTATTAATACATTTACTCCTCATTGCTATTTTATGAGTGACCGGACCGTTATAATTACAACCAAATAGTATAAAATGAGCGAAGAGCTGCAACGTAGTAGCTGGTAAACGAACTTAACTCATATGAAGATCAAATATTTTGAAAAGATTAAATCTGTAGTTTTTTTGGAATCAATAGCTTTTAAAATGGAAATTCACAGTTTAAAGTTGGTGTTGGTAATAATAGGTAAAAAGAAGATGTTAAATTCCTCCAAGAAAACCTAAGTATATCCATTAGTGTTTGGCTAATATATGTAGATTGCGTAACTAAGCACTGTGCAGATAAAGTGGTATTTAGTAGGTTGTATCACAGTATCAGGAGGGATAACTTCTGGCCTATGTAAAAAATACGGGTTACATCAACGTTTTCACCTATGAATAAATAATATGCCCAGAAGAATCATATTACCACCTAAAAAAGTGTAGATATTGAGGTAAAGAGATCAGATTCATTAATATTTGAAGTGTACTTTTAAGAGGCGTATCGTTTGTTTATAACCTGAGACTGCCAATAAAGATAAATTGCTTTATAAAGCTAAAAATAAGGAGAACCTCTTCCGCCCAACATAAATTGTAGATATTTATAAAAAGAAAGCATCGCGATCTTACGAGGTGTCGCGTAAAAGGTAGTATTTATTACTCATCACAGTGCCTTTCCATGGGGTCCTCGGCAGATTGCAGCCCAAAACATAAATCCTTACCCCTCCTGTAAAGGTTCATTCGAAAAGGTACGCAAACGATAACGACCTTAGTCATTAAAAATACTTTGTTTTTACCGAGAAAGCATTAGTATAATAATTTTTATTATTATAAGTGGAGAGTTGAAATGCAGCAAGAGCTAACGAAGTTAACCGAAATCCACTTTCAGTTTTCTGTTGAAAATTAAAGCTTTCTATAATTGAATTGTTATAATCCAGTGTTCTTGCATATATTAACTTAATTACATTAAGACATAAAAGCAATATTTAACACTTTAATTTTTTGTGAGGCCTTTCGATAGCATGTGTCTGATGAGGACTGCCTTGAAATAAAAGTGTTACATTTATGCTTTAATGTAATTAAGTTAACAGTAACCAATATAAGCTCCATCTACAACATGTTCTTGTATATGATTAGCTAAAATGCAACAGCTGCTGGCAATCACACTGATATGCAAATGAAAGTCATTCTAAATGTATAGTTCCCAAAATATTTTATATTTAAATTAATTTTCGAAAAAAAATTAAACAACTTTTAAATTAAATAATAAACCTACTTACTAGATTTATAGAATATTGATTTTTTGAACTAAGGTGACAAAAAAGCAGTATTTTAATGCATACTTCTACTACTAACTTGAAACTCTAGAATAAATATCGCCTTTTAATATTATAATTATGTATAATATTAAAATAAAAACGATAAATATATATTACGTTTTAATGTTAGTTATTAAGTAAATAAAATATCAGCTAATATTCAAGTTTTAGGTCTTATCTCTATGAATTTTATAATACATATTTTAACTTTACTTTAACGAACTATTTTCTAACAGAAACAACATTTTATCAGTTCAAGAACCATGTTAAACATTACGAAAGGTTAAAGATCACGCAATAAATTATGCTGGAAATAATAAGTATTGTAATTTGCATTTACTGGCTGTCTTGTGTCTTGATTTTATTCAAGCATTCTGGCTTGTAGTCTAGTGACCCACTGTGACTGAAACTCAGGTTCTCAGACAAGTTATTGCTGCTATTTTGTACTAAATACTGTAGGAATGGTGTTACAACCTATCGATTCACAGGAAGAAATACACCATGTACATGCATGTAATGGATGATTGATAGGAACGAGAAAGTTTTGAAGCTTTTTATGTAGATTTACATGATTGGTAGGACTGATTAATGTAAGCCGGTCAAAGAAACAATGGAACAATGGAAATGTGCAGGCGGTAAGTAGAGAATTGGGTCGTTACAGTTTAAGAAGACACGATCGTGTTACATTAGCATAATCACTTGCATGCGTGGATATGTCATATAGAGGAAGTTAAGTTGGCAATATAAAATAAACCTGCAGGTCGTATACAAAGATTATGTGCACTAATCAATATCCAATGTATTCGAGTTGGTGTCATAAGAATAACCCATCGTTCACTCTGCTTCTTTAGTACCTTTATTAATACTCATCATTGCTAGTTATAAATTTCCCCAGATCATGTAAAGTGAAATTAATTAAAGTTTTTAATTTTCTTTACTTTTTGAAACCTAATGGAAAACAACTTTATAGCATGATATTTTGGCAGCGAAAAAACGTTTACGATATACAGCTAAACGAGGGATATTAGACTATTGATATAGAGGCAAATTCGGTTAAGCAAAACAGAATTTGTCAATTAACAATTAATTTGTTTTCCCCAATTACAGCGGTTTTGCTGATTACAAGATTCTGACAACTGAGCTCCATATCACTCTGGGTTTGGTTGATAAGAGATTTTTACAGTGCAAAACGCTTACAACAAAGCTAATTGCTGATTCTTAATTGGAGTTGAAACTGACAGAGAGGAATTTAATTGGGGTTTAATTAATGCATTTAGACTTTATGCTCACTAATTTGTTCTAGTTACAGTTCCTTTATAAGAAAACGTTAATACGATTATTTTCTCCAAACTAATACTTCTACTTTACCTCCTAACTCAAAAATCAATAAAGGTCTTTCATTGAACAAGAAAACCCTATACTGCAAGCAAAAGTCTGTAGAAACTTTTTTAAAGTTGGAGAAAAATCGAATAGATTATTGGATGTCCCTTTGACATATATCCCCATAATCAATAATCCCCATAATCACCTTCTACTTCCTTCAGCGTCAGACTGAAATTCGAAGGTGTCACGGATTCCTGGAAATCTGGAGTCATTCTTGCTCACCTGAAGAGATGAAAACATTGTTTGCGATTAGAAGACCAAAACGAACTCTATATAGTTTCAACATCAGATTCACCTTGACTACAAATTATTGTGTAATATATATGTTCTCATTGTCGCATCAGGTGCACAATTGGGTGTACTATGATTTTTTTTTAAATACGAATCTAAGCATGGTGTATCTTCCGAGGCTTCTACATAATAGAGCTATGGTGGGAAGCTTTGATTCTATGTTAACTCTGGGTCTGGAATCTAACTATGTCAAGTACTTTTCAATAAATATTTCCAGGCAAACTAGTTAATTAAAGGCAATATTTTACACGAGCTCACATTACTAAAATGTATTACCCTTAGATTTTATAAAATGTTCAACATTTTTTTTGGAAATATTACTGTTTTTCCTCCCTAAATAAAAAAATTTTAAAACAAGATATTGTTGGTAGGTCAAGAGTTTTCTTTTACTTTGGAATATGACACAAATTTATGAGATTAATTCAAGGCGTTTAAGATATGGTAAAACTTTATTATAAGCTGGGAAGTTTGAACTATGGACAAACCTTTTATCTTAATTAAGTAACATTTCTTGTCAAGAACATGTAGCTTGCAATATATTGAATATATATGCTCAATCGTTTTAATGTTTTTAAAATTTTAAAATGCTCATATAAGTTGTTCATGTAATTATTATAAAAGTACGTGACATAAATTTATTTATAAAATAAGGCATCAATGAAAGGAACGTTTTAGGTAATCAGTAAAAGATATGGTTTCACGACTTTCAAATCCCAAATCTTAGCATATCACATTTTTACGTTAGAGTATTCACATTATGCATCCTCTAATACTATAAATGCAAAAGTGTGTTTTGTTTGTTAAGCTTTTATGCATTAGTTATTCTACAGATTAAAATAGTTTTAAGTTGTATCTTAAAGTGAAATTTGTACCAAATAATTTACTATCGTACTACAAATGAATTTGAATGTTAGATATAAATGGCTTCATAAATCAATATTAACAAATAATGTGCTTTTGTGAACGCAGGTATAGGTATCAAAGATGCTCTTATCTTGATTTGCTATCCTTGCCTATGTAGAAATGAAGTTTCAAACATAATCTTTAGTTTGGAGATAATTAATTCATGGGATATCCTCTGGAAGAACATACAGACATACACCATACAAAATTTGACTAACTATAGCAATAGTGAGGAGAAAATAATGTTTAATTTATTTCTTCTTTTATATTTAGTTTTGTCAGATTGATTATATATAATTTGTAGTGTCTTGAGAGTTGAAATTAAAAGTTCCTATTGTTTTTTTTTTCAGAATATATATATATATATATATATATATATATATATATATATATATATACATATATATAAAACACACACACACACACACGCACACACACACACACACACACACACACACACACACACACACTCTCATAGGATTCTAAATATGTTTCTCTGAAGTATTTAGGTAAATTGTTATATTGAAATGCGCACATTTAGCAGTGGTTATTTAGATTTCATCAATTCTATAATTAAAAATGTTTCTATCAGAAAGCCACAGATAAATTTAAAAAGGTCTAGAAGTTGCATTGGTGTCAAATTTCGTGAAGATAGAAGTTTGATTAATGTCACGTTAAGTTCAGTCGGTTGCACCGCAGTTACCGCAGTTCAGACGTCAGCTGCGACCTTAGTTATTCATTTATAACACAGTTACATTACGTCTACAGTTACCAGCAATAACGTTCAATCTTGACAAGTATAATATTTTACGTAAAATAGATGTTAGTATTATATTTCTTTTTATTCCAGCATGTTTTATTTGGTCACAGGGACGACGAAAAATGGTTTCATTAATTTTTAATAAGGTTCTGAAAACCCCAATTCTATTAACAAATGTTGAAACCTCCATCATAGCTACTTCGCTGAATTGTATGCATGTAAATTGGGACGAACCCTTTAGACAGTACACGTTTACACGTTATCCATCTTTGACTGACAGGACCGAGTAATCGCAGTGATTTTGTGTGTGTGTGTCAACTTAGTGTTATGGACTTTCCAGTAATCCTTTGTAAACTTTTGAAAATATTTGTAAACTTTTTTTAAATTTAATGAAGTAGCTGAGTACAGTCAGATGCAAATTTTGAATGTCGATGTAAAATTGAAATATTTTTCCTCGTGAAATGCAGAAAACTGAACTGTAGGTAAAAAGAATTAAAATAACATTTCTGAGAAAATCATTTAAAAGTTTAAATGTGTATTATATGCCTCTTTGGTGTTATTTGGTATATTAACACATAATAGGCTTTACTTTACAGAATTTTAATGAATTCAGTTGAAAGTAATTATGTAAACATTCAAAAAGAAAACTTTAGTAATAGATGTTCGCAAAATAAATTAGAAAGTTTGTTATTTTAAATTATATATTATATATATGTTGATATTATAAATATAAATGTATATATATATATATATATATATATATATATATATTATATATATATATATATATATATATACTAGCAGACCCGACAGACGTTGTCCTGTACACACGTCTTTAATTCGAAAATTTTAAACTTTGATTAATCTGTAACAATCTGGGCTGTTTTGATAAAAATGTCTATTAAAAACTTATTACAATATCTAACTTCATTACATGTACATTTAATCACACTTCGACCAACCGATAGTTTATGAGTATAACATGAGTGATGTGAAATGTAGAGGATGTTGTAATTGAAAACTTAAACTTACTTAATCTGAAGCTAAAAAGTTTAAACCAAACGATTTTATATATTTTCAATTTACAACCTAATTTATCGTAATGCCATTGAATGTACAATATTTTTTGTTAATCCTTCAGGAGTATACACAAACAAATTAGATAGTTTTCCGATAGGGCTGAAGTATAATAAGCGGCCACCATCACAATCGAATTAATGATATTTCTGATTAGTCTATCTAAACTACCGAATTTCATTATAGTTATTTAAAATTACAGTATAGTATCGGAACTGGCCAACAGAATTTAATTTACGTAAAATACTAAATAAGTATTTCCTATAGGGCTGAAGTATAATAAGTGGCCACCATCACAATCGAATTATAGATATTTCTGAATAGCCTATCTAAACTACTAAAATGACGAACCGAATTAGATTATAGTTATTTAAAGGCTGAAGTGTAATAAGCGGCCACCATCACAATCTAATTATTGATATTTCTAATTAGCCTATCTAAATTACCGAATTTCATTATCTTTATATTTATATTTCTTGTTTGCGTGAGTATGGAGCTGAACTCCTCCTAAACGGGTGGACCATCTTGGAATGTTTTACATTGGATCCAGCAGAATGCGCTACGATCACAGTTTCAAATGTTTTCCATTTTAATTCCAGGTTTTACCAACAGTTTGTGCTGCTATCAAATTTGTGCATTGTTTTGTAACATCGTGTAATTATTGTGTGAGTGCTAATTGTAATATTACAATGATAGAGATTGAAGATGTTTGAAGTACATAAAAAAAACTATAGTTATTTATTGAAGTTATTGAACTAATTTTGAAAATTTATTGAACGAAGTGAGTATTTTGGTCGCATAACCTAAGTAGCATACAAATCAAAAGGTTGTGTTTCTATGTGTGAATAACTATTGTTAACAGTTTTGGACACATAAGTTCAAATTAAGTAGCATACAAATCGCATGACTGATTAACTAATGTTAAGAGTGTAGGAATTGGTTTTTAAATTAAGTTCTGTTAGCTAATTAGAAATATCAATAATTTGATTGTGATGGCCGCTTATTATACTTCAGCCTTTTAAATAACTAAAATCTAATTCGGATTGTAATTTTAGTAGTTTAAATAGGCTATTCAGAAATATCAATAATTCGATCGTGATGGTGGCCACTTATTATACTTCAGCCCTATAGGGAATAGTAATTTAGTATTTTAGATAAATAAAAATTCTGTTAGCCAGTTCCAACACTATACTGTAATTTTAAATAAGTATAATGTAATTCGGTAGTTTAGATAGACTAATCAGAAATATCAATAATTCAATTGTGATGGTGACCGCTTATTATAATTCAGCCTTTAAATAACTATAATCTGTAATTCGGATCCAGTTCCGATACTATACTGTAATTTTAAATAACTATAATGAAATTCGGTAGTTTAGATAGGCTAATCAAAAATATCAATAATTCGACTGTGATGGTGGGCGCTTATTAAACTTCAGCCTTTACATAACTATAATCTAATTCGGATAGTAGTTTGGATAGGCTATTCAGAAATATCAATAATTCGATTGTGATGGAGGCCACTTATTATACTTCAGCCCTATCGGAAAACCATCTAATTTGTTTGTGTATACTCCTGAAGCATTAACAAAAAATATTGCACATTCAATAGCATTCTGATAAATTAAGTTGTGAATTGAAAAAAATACGTTATAAAATTAGTTATTTAAAATTACAGTATAGCCTAGGAACGGAACTGGCCAACATAATTTAATTTAAAACCAATTCCTACACTATTAACATTAACTCTTAATCAGTCATGCGATTTGTATGCTACTTAATTTGAACTTATCTGACCTATTTTGACTGCAGATTAAAAATTTAAATTACAACAAATTATTTTAAATCCAATTAGTTTAAAACTTGATTATTTAAACTGTTAACAATAGTTATTCACACATAGAAACACAACCTTTTGATTTGTATGGTACCTATGGTATGGTATTTGAGGTTATGCGACCAATATACTCACTTCGTTCAATAAATTTGCAAAATGAGTTCAATAACTTCAATAAATAACTACAGTTTTTTATGTACTTCAAACATCTTCAATCTCTATCAATGTATTATTACAATTACCACTTAGCACAATAATTACACGATGTTACAAAACAATACACAAATTTGATAGCAGCACAAACTGTCGGGACAACCTGGAATTAAAATAGAAAAACATTATGGCTGTGTTGTAATATTATAATGTTTACATAGAACAATTTGCTGAAACTTCATCTTTGCAATCTGCATTACACTACTGATCAATAACACTTTTCAATAACAATTTTCTAAATTTTAAATGTAAACAAATGTTTCTGCCTCTTTGATGAACTTCAGCTGAAAGTATTAACAGCTGTTAAGTAACAGTTCACTTTGTATTACGTGTCGTAGCGCAGTCTGGCGGATCCAATGTAAAACACTCCAACATCAACAACAAATTTATTATTAAAAAATTAATTAAATAAACTATTTAAGTTGGACCGAATTGTGAATCTAAACCATTCTCGGATCCACCTGAAGGCACACAAAAAGTTTCATTAAAATCGGTCCACCCGTTTAGGAGGAGTTCAGCCCCATACACACGCACACAAGAAATATATATATATATATATATATATATAAAGATATATATATATATATATATATATATATATATATATATATATATATATATAAACTATGTCTTGTAGCGTCTTTCATTTTTATTTTGTTGGCCAGTAGCTGATCTCAACATTTTTATGTTCTTAGCACAGATGGTCTTCTCGTCTTCAAAGCTGTGACTTGGTTTGTTTTATAGATCCGTTTGTAAATTCTACCTATGTGATATTTTTATTAGTCTATGTTAATCTTGGGTCGGACTTTCTCGCTCTCTTCTCTGGGGACTACGATAGAGTTAGGACGTGCTGAAAAAATACGGAGGATAGAGAACTTATACTTCTTCAAAGCTGGCTGCTCCGCCCAGTCATGGTAAAAGTCATGTACCGTGCAATGGATTTCAGTATAGATTCCCTGCCTTTCAAAAAGTTCCATTTATCTCTTAATTTATTTTTTAGGCTCCAGTACCTTTCCAGATTTAGTGGTAACCAAAGATTTATCAGTTAAAGAATTTCTGGAATATAACACTTGTATTTAATGTAATTACCACTTAAACTAACAGTAAGAATACCTAAACTCAAAGAAAAAGATTAGATCACTAGAGACATATTATTTAAACTTCATGAAGGCCGACAAGCTAAGGCTAGCCAAAGATGTTTTATCTCTTTACAAATTGCTGATAAAAACTTCCAAATTTTGACATGTTTCATAAATACCTTGACTCTCTCTGTTTACTTGACAAAGATTTGGTAGCCAAACTTTGCCATTAACGTATATTTCCGTTGAAATACTCAGTACCCAAATAGCATATTTTTCCAGATTAAAGTAAAACGTTAATTTACTTACAATGTTGTTTGGAAAAACTAGGTTATAAATTTTAAACACATACAATTTTAATTAAAATGCGTTTTTTTATTACGTTTGTATACAATATTCAGTATAGCCAAAGTTTTTAAAACAAGTTTTTTTTTATTATGTAGCTGAATCCAATAGATTTTATTGTATTAGCCAATCCACTTATAGTTTTATATATACAGTTTAAATATATCACTTCCGAAATTGAAAGATATGTGCTTGATCCTACTTACATTTGAACATGACAAACATTTGGTGAATTTCTGTGAGAGTACAAAACTGTAGAAAAAATCTAAAACACGATTTATATAAGTACGAGAGTCGTTATTTCAGCTTCCTTAATTATTTATACTACAGTAACTCTCTAATATTTCGGATATTTTATAAACATTGGTAAACAGCAATATAATATTTGAAATCAAACATGTCTAAAACAATCCAGAATAATAAGAACTGACTCTAAATACCTTAGGAATACTTTGAAACGTTTAATTTATTACACCGCGACCAGAAAGACGTAACTATAATTAACGTATTTCTATTAAACCAATTTATAACTCATGATATGTAAGGTATGCATTGTCCGTTACAGTAAACATATATATTAATACTGTATATATATCATACACTGTTAGCGATGGCCAGACATCTCTATAATATCATATATATGTGTGCTTTTATTAATCAATACTATGAATAGGTGAAGGAAGTTTTTGTCAATAGTTTGAAAAGATCTCTTTTTTGGCCGACAAACACGTAATACATGAAAGAAAATCTTATTGGAGATGCCTTTTCATGCAATTTTGAAAACCCAAATTCTGCTTCCCCTCCCCCCATATTCATCCTTACTTAATCCAAACGGTGTCTTGTGATTCAGATCTAAGAGGTAGAAGAAGTTTGTAAGTAGAAATTAATGTAATGAGAACGGAAACTGGCAAAATAAGTGGTACTACTGCACTGACAGGCCTTCTATTTCTGAAGCAACACGTCGTAGCGAAAGTTTTTTTCTCTTCATGTATTCAGGTTAAATCGAATTATGATGCAGTTTAATAGCTCTTGATATGGCAGCACCTAACAACAGCTTGGTCTCCGCTATCGCATCTGTCGTATTTTAAGTACTTTTCGAAATAATATTTTATGTAAAAGTCACACTAAGGTCAAAAAATGAAAAGCAGGAAGAGATTTGCAATAAGGTCTTTCTGGTGTTGCATGCTCCAAGATTTTCCACTTCAAAAGAGATATTGAAGCATATCAATATGTTTATTGACTATGCACCAAGTTCTGTTTCAGATTCATTACCTTGTAAGCATATTTTATATTTCCATAGGGGACTATTAGAATCTTTCATGTTCACCTGCCCTTGTCAGGGTTAATAATCTAAATAAGATCTTAGGATTTGCTGAAACTTTGATTCTATAAAAAAACACTGTTGGCAGTTTTTCGATATTTTATTAGTCATTGGGTTAGCAGATCAAAGTATAATTGAGAAAAGCCTAGATGTGATGAGGCAAGCGGCTTTGGATGGATAAAATTTAACTTAAGTTTAAACTTAAGCTAGTTGCTGATATTTGGGCACAAATCATTGGGAAAACTGAAATAATGGATTACAAATATTGTTGTATAAAAGTAACCTAAGAGGCTGTTTGAATTTTGCTTCCGGTACCATAATTTGTTTAAAGAATTTTGCGGTATAAGGCACATCATGCTTTTCATTTTATTTCTCCATATTCAAACATTACCATTCTATATTACAAAAAATTTTAAAATAGCAAAGACATTTTAGCTGTTGAACAACCATTTGTTTTGGCACTGGTTTCTACTCGTAGATATCTTTGTATTGGATAATATTGTGAGTGTGCAGAAATTGTAATCTTTCATTTCAACTATCCACAGTATGACTAAATCTTTAGTCTTTTTAAATCCAATGAACGTTTTGAACGTAATTATTGTAATAGTCAACGCCTCTATGGTCTACTTCATAGTAGATGACTAGGGCTTAAGCTAGCATCGCCTTAACAGGCTACTTACTGATATACACTCACCTTGAGTCCAAAATTTCACCACCTCGAGATAGTAACTGAAGACCTTAACCTAGCTTTGATCGAAAACTCAAGATTGAATTATGTTAAATTCCGTTACAATCGAATAATATGCTTCTGTACCATAATACGTACAAAGTAAAGAAAACGACACCTTATCTAAAGCAAAGTTTTGGTTACTCTATTGGTATGCTATTACAAAACAATATTATTACGTAATGCATAATAGCCGCATTATGGTTCATAATCACGTACACAACAAGTTTCTCCCTGATGAGTTGTCTGACTGTGACACATGATGTACATCCAAGCTGATGAGGGACGTCATAATGACAGTATGCTTTGCAAAGGAGCCTTACACATGTGTGTTAAAGTGAGGTATTGAGTAATTTCCAGGTAATGAACTGTTTGCAGGCCATAATAGTGGTCAAAATCAACACATATTTCGTCATTTTAATTAATTCTATCACAACGTTAATATTATTAGCATCAATTTTTAATAAATTACTTCTTTTTCAATAATAACATTTATATTTTATTAAAACTGTCGCTAAAAGTTTTTCTCTCGTTTATTAAAATGGACTATTAATTAATTTTACTCATGCTTGAGGTGAAGAATCGTCTCATGGAGTTAAAAACCTAACAACAAATTTCATCATAAACAACTATATTCCGGTTAGTGAATTTGTAGTGATAATAATAATAAAATTGAATAATATTAGTGTAACATAGTCTTGACATTCTTATCTATTAAGAGAGAGAGAGAGAGACTCAGACCAAGAAATAAACATAGTAAAATCTTGTATTGATCGTATATGTGTTTTTTATAATACACTTTGGACTTGTACATAACATCTTATTTACTTATAAAACAATTATTAGCCAATAAATAAATAATGCCATATGATCAATAGTATATGATTCTTCAAATCTCCAGAAATGATACAACAATCTATGGGTTTACTAGTTGTTAAATGTATTAGTATTCTGGTTTGATAAGGGGGTGGGTTAGTACAGTTATACTTGAAAGTCTAAAGTTCTTCTCCATCTTCAGATAATCAAGAATTTCGTTTGCTAAACAGTCTCAGAGGGAACGTTTTTATAATCACAAGCAGTTACTGTAGACTCTAAGTGGCGCCCTTTGATGACGTACCGTGACGTTATTATTGTTGAATGGTTCTGATGTACTACAATTATATTTTGGGTGTGACACATGCATTTATTTATCTTCCTCCGTATCACTAGCATTGAGACAATGTGATTTTATGGAAAGAAAATATTTGTAAAGTTTAGCATATCAAAATCTCTCATTATTTCAATTCCTGTCGTATCATTTAGAATGCTTGCCTTGTCATCTAATTTTTAGAAGAAAAAAAACTTCAAAACGGATTAAAAACTAAATCACTATATTGAGAAAATTATAAAGGTAGACTATACATAAAAAACGGGCAATAATATATTAACTGAAGATTATCTATTTTAATCAAGCTTCGAGGGCCATTATTTTTTTGCAGTATAAAAATATGTACGCATTTACAAGACACCTAATGGTTAGAATATTAAATAGCATAATATGAAAGGATTAATTTAAAGCATTAAATTACTGTCAAAGAAATCACATCTGATAAACCTCTTTGAGGAGACAAAAAAACCAATTATTTGCGAACTAAAACACAAATACCCATGTAACAGTGTGACAAAAGATAGCAGGATCCAAACTTACTCTTTGACAAACGTGTTTTTTAAAATTTCTCGTTAGCGCAATCAAATTTTTTACATCACCGACTTTATGCAATAGACCTTTTGTAAGTTAAAATAACTTTTAGAGTTGATTTGAATAAGAGATTATAGAAATGTTGATACTTATAACATTATTTTACGTATATATTATATATTAGACATATATTACAAATATTGTGCTGTGTGAAGAAGTTTGGCTTATTACACCAACTTCGGGCTACACCGGTTTTCACCACAATTTACTGGTAAAATGCATATTATTTTACTGTCTTTGAAAAAGTGGCCCTATAAGCTTAAAAGAAGATATAAAAAATTTTGCAAAAGAACCTCTGATACTCTTAACTGTGTATTTCTTACCCTTCAAAGCACTATGACTCAGGGTTTTACTACAATAAAACTCTTTCCTGTATAAGACGTCAAGTTATTAAGTCCTCTGCAACTAAAATAACCCAGGAAATACTTTTTCATTAGATCTAAAATTATTTATAAAACCATGCTCCTAATGAGTCCGGGTCAGCGATGACATAAACATAATGATTCATTATTTAACACTTCAAATCCTTACAGAAAGCTAGGATGATTAGCAGAACAAAGGTTTAAACTATAAACACAGATAAATTGTATTCTTGGAATAATTATGTTAATATTGTAGCATACATTTAAAGGTCCTTTTTATTATTTCAGTAATACCTCGTATTTGTCCTCCAATTGTATATACTTTTATTTTGAATACTATATGACGAGCATGTAATTCTTAAGGTGTTTCGTTCTACTTGATAGACCATAAAAGTTTTGTGTTTCACCGAATATAAAAAATTAATGTTAAAAACAGGGATTTATAACTGTTGTTTTAAAATACAGAGAGTGGGAAAAAACATAGTTAAACTGAAATTTTGTTTTCTTCAATATTTTTATTGAAGTGATGTCAATATCTAAAACTACACTCATGCAACATTTGTTGTAGTTATATAATGTTAGTGAAACATTCCTCTCAAGTTCAGGTATTTTAGACAGAGGGGGGTTATGATTTTATGGTATTTTTTTATATATATCTTTCAATATATGAGTTTAGAGTTTATCAAATGGTAAAAGTAAAGCTATTATATCTTACGAAATATTTGAATTGATAATAACTGCTAAAGAAAACCGGAATGGTTGAAGAGGATAAAATCATTGTTGTATATAGACCACACGGCTATGTCTGTATAATGATAATACTAACACTATCTGTTCAGACTATTTGGTTACAGGGCCTCAATAATGGTAATTGGCAATGTTTTACAAATGTTTTTATATTAAAAGAACTTTCTATGTAATTTATTTATATTACTAAACTGTTTTATACAGTTTACCTAATGGTTTACCTAAGAAGGGATCTGGATAAAATGTTTGAACATTTATGACACTTATGCATCAGTGTAGAATATTGTCTATTATATTTACCAATATCTCTTAACTACGCCTTTACGTGACAACAAACATGTTATTAGGTTATAGTGACAACAACGACTTCAATCGCATCGTCCGCTTCGCTTTGACTTATTCAAATACGTTGATAGGCTTTATTTTTAGGAATGGTTTCAACGAGTCTTGTAAAGTGATAAGTAAACATATTTTAAGTTAATATATAACTGTTAGGGAATTGTAAAACACTGACGGCAGACACAAAGCAGATTTTATCAACGTTAGGTAACGTTTTATAAACAGATTACATTGTAGTAGAGAAAAATATAATCTCAACTAAATGTGGATAAATAAATATTGCAGCTCATTACTGTAATTTACACGCTTTGGCGCAATATTTATCTCAAAACCTTTAATCGGCTTGTCTGTTATTCTAGGTAAGTTTGTAAATTTGGATGGTTTATGTATATTGTATTTTTAAGGAATAAATATTGAATATACTAATAAAGACATTATCAAACAACGTATCGTAATAAAGAAATGAAATAATCAATATGCTTCAAGTATTAAAAACCACATTTTAGTCCACTAATAGACTTGGTAGTGTAACCTGCACGAAAGTAGTCCAATTATATTTGAGGCAGTGTTGCCATATCAGCGCTGATAACCAGAATGACAGTCTCCGGTGTAACATGGCATTGGTCAAATACTGTCTGTTATTTAAATTTTGTCCAGAAAATGGATAAATAATATAAAAAACCTGTATTTGTTTCCGGCAAACATCTGCTAATTTTTATTTATTACAACTGATGTTGAGAGCGATTATTATTTTGTAATACAACGTAAACCCGGCAACATAAAGGTGTTTGCTTAACAGTTAAGAGAAAGAATTCGTGACAAGATCTTCATCTAATCAATAGTGTCAATAGGTAAATTCTCTGCTCTAAATTCAAATTCAAATGACTTCATCTGTATTATATAAACATACAAATGTGTGAATTTAGGGCCATAAGGCTCTGTCTTACAATTAACCCTAATACAATAATATGTAAGTCAAATAAAACTACTGCATTTAAAATAAAACCAAATTATACTAAAAAGGTCTCTTTGAGAATTTAGTACACATACATTCATATAATACATCCATACACACATTCATTAGTACCCTATCCGTCCTCCAAGACCCTCCCGAGCTAACCCACCGCTGACATAGTTTTCTAGAAGTTGAGCTTTCAGTAAGGCTACAAACCGGTTTTGAACTCCTACTACCTTAATATGGTTAAAAAGGGAATTCCATGCTCGGCAAGCAGTAACGGCAAATTATTTATTATAAGTGGAGGTTCAGTGGTGAGGGGTAAGAAGCATTGATGAGGCCATTCTTGTCTCTCTTGCGCTTGTTTCATAAATCAATTTGAATTTGTCAGCCAGATATATAGACTCTACAGAATTAAGATTAGAATACACCAAATTAAGAGTTTTTTAATAATCCCATTAGCAAATTTTTGAATATAATTTTGAATGTAAATATGCGTTATATGGTTGTCACGTCTTAGATCAAATACAACACGTAAACAGTAGTTTTGGCATCGCTGTAATTTGTTAGCCGTATCCACAGTCATATCATTGATTACAGAGTTACAATATGAAAAGTGAGGATAAATCAGTGCTTTTAGCAGTAATATTTACGTTATTTTTTAGAAAAAAATTCTTATCTTATTAAATATTTATAGAGTAATCTAAAATGGTCGAGTTTTATGTTTTAAATAGTTTAATAAAGTAAGTTTCCCCGGAATCACCTGCAGTTCACAATTTATCTCCATTGCTAAAGAATATTCTAAAATATATCATTTTCGTAAGTGAAAAATTGAAGTACCTGCTGTAGTTATTTTTATTTAGACAAATTCATTAAGTATTATATGAACACAAATTATGCAACAAAAGTTTGACTTTATAACATTGTAAAAAAATGTAATAAATTAAAATATTTTATCGAACTGTAGATACCCACGTTAGATATTATACTAAAAGAAACTGGCCGAGAAAATACAATGATGCATTTCCGTTTATAAAGACGAGAGGAGAGGGTATGTCCATGTTAAAATAGGGTTAAGATCAACCACGTCCGCTGACAATGGTTGACCTCGTAATGTAAAGATGCAAGGATGTACTCATACGCTGGACGAAACATGAAGACCGCGTCCTTGACGTAACTAAGTTAGCAGCGAAGCTTTGACTCCCTTATTAATTCATTGTTTTCCACCGATTTTTGCAACTGTTTTTAATTATAAGGTTTTCATAAAGATTCGTTGATATAATTTCAACAAATTTTGTGTTAACAAATAATAAAGTGGTGTTTAAATTTATTTAGTAGGAGAACGCGGAATACCTAAAACTACATAATATTTCTGTTCTTAATAGTGTATTCAGTAATTGCCTATAACTTAAAAAAAGACTATTAGAATTAGTCCTGTTTTGTACAAAAGCAGCCATTACATATTGATTGTTAATTTAATAATAAATTGTTATGTCGTTTTTGTAAATGATACGCCTTTAAAAGAATATTACACCAGCATTATGAAAAAACAAGTTATGTACATGTTTACTACATGAAAATTCGTATATTTTGCAATAAACCAGCGTTTAAAAACTAAAAAATTGTTTCAAAACAGTGTAAAAATTGTAATACTGGTTCAATAAACGGCGTTGATTTCATTGATGTACAATGCGTCAAAAACTTGTTGTTAGATTAGGTTTACATTCAAATTACCATTAACAACACATACATGGTTTTTTTCCAGGAGAAAGCACATTACTAGAAGTATCATGTAATTTTGCTTCAGAAGGCTTTTGCTTCATGTCATGAGAATTATGTATAAAATCAAACTATTATACCTGAAAACGAAGTTAGCCGTAACTTGAAGTATTCAGGCTCTTTAAGGTCTAAGCATGTGGAAGGTGTGGACTGAAGAATCCCTTAAAGTCCACTGTGTGTATATTTAAGGATATTTTTTTACTTAATATCAGTACTCTGATATTGGAGTATATACGGATATTGATCCATGCCAAACTTTTACGTCACTAAAAACAAACGTTGAGGAAGTACTACAGAATGAAACATTTTACTAATATCGAGTTGAATGTGAAGATACCACGTGGTCGGTCGTGTTTGAACAAAATAATGCTCCCTATAATTTTCAAATTAATATTGATTTATATTATATGCCAAATGTATGTGTGAACACTATTTTTAGAGTTTTAGAGACTTGAGAATCTATTCTGGATTGCAGCAGTTAACATCTGACAATATTCGTTGGCTTATGAATTTGCCTAAAGGCGTAATTCTAAAATATTTAAAATGGAAAAATAAATTTGAGAATCTAACGGTAATTAATTTAAAATGCAGTGACAACAGGGGCACCAACTGATCCATTATTTACGAGCGCTTTATCATTTGTTTGATTAATTACTCTTCCCGTTATTGGTGAACAAAATCATTGTTCACTGATACTTCATCAGTCAGATACGAAGAAATCTTCTGTGAATTTTACTTACACGGTAAATACAGCGAACTATGTGGGTTTTCATAGATTGATTGGTAGAAATGTGTTCTTGTCATCACGTCCAAGCAGTAATATATTATATGTCAATTAAATTATTTCCTTATATGATTCTTAGAGAGTACAGTACAATTTACGCCTTTAATAGTAGGTGAACTACACAAGAATCTCAGTTACTACTTCATTCATAATATATCAAGAAAGAAATGATTCCATATTAGCTATTGCTATAGCGATGCATGATATGCAGATAAACTTTTGGATGAGATGTGTGAAAAGTAAATAGGGAATAAAAGCAACGATAAAATACAAAGTAACAAACAAATAGGGTTAATATCACAGACTATCTTTGCAATCAACTTTCTGAAAGACGCATAACTACGCGTGTATTGCACATCGAGAGTTTGTTATTTTAAATGTGAAATGTAATTGTTACGTGTTCATTTTCACTTAGATGATAAAACTTTTCGATTGAGGGTAGTGAAAAACAAAGGAGTTACGTCATAATTTTATGATAATGTTGCTAACACATTATCATTAGTAAATTATATTGGTATCAATTTATAAAAATCTAATTTTACAACGTAATGTTCCTTATTACTGGTTTATAATGTATTTTTCATATTCCTAATCGATTTATCTGTGGTTCGTGTACCAAACGCACTATAGTTTTAAACTTGAACACATATTATACCTATTTAACAATAGTTTTTGTAATGTATATTACTTAACAAAAGGGACACCAGAGTAAAACTGGGTGGCCATACAGCCACATCTAATACAGTTTGTTATCACTATATGGAACATCATTATTTTGGTAACATTTATTATTCCATAAGGAGGGGTTTTCCCTTGGTTGGCTTTTACCTTTTAGGTAGAACCTATACTGGGGACACTAATAACAGATTGGTTACTTACGTCTGTGTATCGTTAAAGATGTCTGGTGACTCACAGCACTACCCGAAGATGGCGAGACACAATGGTTAATGGATCTAGTGTACGGTAGAGGACTTTTAGATTGGCCAGAGCTTTCTTGCTTTTAAACGATATCTAAACGTGAGTGAGCATCTTCTCCTACCTGATTTGACTGGAAGTAACTGGAATAGAATTAACTTCTTCCCCTCCTTCCAAAATGACGTAGCAAAGATATAATGTCCACCTACTTTTTACACCTTCTTATTCTTGATTTGAAGTGTTTTCTACCTCCACCAATTCCCACACTGAATCCTATAAGTTGGAAAGCAAGTAAAAATTTTCATCTATGACTAAGTGAAATTATAGGTTTCCTCAGCTTTTTGTTCTAGATAAAAACCTTCATTATGTTAGCAGTATAAAAATGCTATACTCATTATATTATGCTTAAATCATTAATACATTTTCAATACCAATTAAAATTTGTAATAAAAAAGATTGGAGAGTTTTATATAGCTTGATATGTACAGATGTACCAAAATCCGACAGCAAAAATGACAACCTTTAAACTTAAAAATATAAAATGTTTGTAAAATTCACACACATTAAAGCAATTATGTGTAATCAAGTTGAATTAGATGAACTCGTTCAATAATATCGCGTTGCATGGTCCTTACATAAAGCCTTTGAAAACGTCCTATTTCGATAAAAAGACCCAATTGTCTGTCAACCACATCACCGCTTAAATATTTAAAGTGGCTTGCATTGGAGTTTCATTTAGAGATAAGGCATTCCTTGAGAATTTCGATGGTTTTTTGAAATAACTCTTCACACTCGCATCACAGAGATTAAATCCAGCCCATTATGTGCTTTAGGAACCCACCTGCAATAGCATTTTCGACATACCGTGTTACCGTACACCGTGTTTTGTCTCGTTACCCGGAAGGGTTAGGATTCCCTGTGTGTTTAGAGTTAAGGCTAGAAATTTTGCTCTAAGAATTGACTCTTTCTGTGATCTAGACTCCTCACCTCTACTACAAAAGTTATAGTCTCAGTAACAGATCAACTAAAACAATCTTTTAATGCAAAATGCAATTTCAAAAAATATTACACAAATTGTAAATTAACTGAAACTACCATCGATTTACAACTAGGTTTTATCGGAAATATTTAATTTCAATTATTCCCAATGTATGTAATGGATATTCAATAACACCACAAATTGTTTTTTTCTTTCTTATAAAAATTAGGTAGAATATAACAATTAAAAATAGCCCAGTATATTTTGAAATACTAATTCAAATATAGAATATAGTTCAAATATAGTAGAAAAGGAAACATATTGTAAATAACAAAGCTTATGATGTTTGTTGTTATCAGTGATGTAAAGTAACGCACCGCCAAGGAATACGCTTGTATTATTTACGCGTAGTGATTAATTATCTTAATTAACTGCTCCTAAATTATTGGCGAACACAAATCACACTCTCAACTATCACTGACGCTCACCAGTAATTCATAAAGACTATTGATGTGTGTATCCCCTACGACCTAATGAATATTTTATATTACTAGCACCTGTCTGCGGCTTCATCTACATTATATATGTACCATCGCATGTATTTAATTAAATAGCTTCTACAATGTCAGTTACATTTAATCATTTTTATACCAATGTGGAAGGGACCCCAAAACGCTTCATTAGTGAAAGCAATTATTATGTAACAAAGTGTAGTCCTGTGATATTTTAAAACAGATTTAGTCATTTTTCATTAATCAGGTACGCAATTTTTTGTGTTAATGATGAGAAGCAGTAAATGACTAGGAATAGAGCCCTGCAAAACTCCATACCTTAGTATTTCCTGTTTTTATTGAACGTCTGAAATTCCTACAAGTTGATTATTAAGAAACGATTCGAGCCACTTGAGGGGGGTTCCTCGTATCATGTAAGGCTTTAATTTTGAAATGAGGATACGGTGGTCAATAAAGACGAAAGCCTTAGAAAGATCCAAAAATTCACTTAGAGTATCTCTTTGACCTTCGGCTCCCTCTACTATCCAATCCACGAGACGCACTACTGAGTATATTGTTGATTTTCAAGTTTGAAAACCAATTGGTTTACTGAGAGTAAATTATGGCTTTCTAAAAGATTTACACATCGTGTGAGGAAGAACTTTTGAACTATTTTGACTGGCATCATTGACATAAGACGGTAATTTTGGGTTAAGGAGGGATCACCCTTCTTGAAAAGTTGTGTGACCTTAGAAATTTTAAGAGAGGAATGGAAAGATTCAGAGAGAAAATAGAAGTTAATTAAATACTCTAGTCGTCCAAGCAAATGCTTTGAGCATTGCTTGATTAGCCATGCTGAAACGAGTTCCTGGGCGGAGACCTTGATTAGTTCATAATGAGACAAAAATGTGTTGAACTCATTTGCGACCCTAGAAGGATCATTGATAAGTTCGTTGTTGACGTTGAGTTCCATAAATAAGAAAAGTCGCATAATATTGTTTGAATTACTAAAGTTTAACAGTTTCTTTACTCTTTTATACGTAGTAAAACATTACTTAATTTTACGTAATGATCAAAAGGTAAAGAAATAAAACCTACTAAGCGATATTAGAGTATTGGGAAGAAGGAAGGCTTGTTTAAGCAAATACAAATTTGTCAATTTATAATTTAATTACTACACTCCGCAATTACCGCGTGTTTGCATATTACAAGACGCGGACGGCTGCACACCATATCACTCTGGGTTTGGTTGCTAAGAGGTTTTTACCGTACAAACGCTTGTACCAAAGCTAATTGCTGATTCTTAATCGGGATTAAAGCTAACTGAGGAATTTAATCGGTTTTAAATTAATAAATTAGAATTTATGTCCAATAATTAGTTGTAGTTACTGCTCCGTAATAAAAACATTTTAATACGTATTATTACTGTGCTAAGTACGTCGTATTGTTAACTTATCTCTCAAGATAACTCACTGATATCTTTATAATGTAATAATGTACACAGTGTTACATAACTTAGGTGTTTAAATGGCAAGTAATTGAACGAAGATTGAATTGAGAAACATTTTTATTTAGTTATTGGGCAAGGATTTGACAACTAATAATCGAGATTCACGATCAGGTAAGGTGCATATTGTTTCTTCTGTATAAACCTCAGTATAATAAATAAAATAACTGACGTGCTTTGTATTGAAACACATTTTTTGTGACTTATATATTTCTAGAAATAAGCTCTTCTTAACCCAAAGTTAGTAGTGTGTTATTCTACAATCATAATTTATTATCTTTAAATATCACTGAAAATAATGTTGTTCCCCACTTTAATAAGGTAGCAGGTCGTCCATAAGAATACAATTAGTGACATTTTATGGAGTGATTTTCACTAAAATTGAATTCGAACTTTCATACGAAGAAATTAAGTTTCATCCATGATCTTAAGTTTGTAGCTTAATTCATTCTCGGAATATCCTGTGGACGAACATATAGACATACATTATAGAAAATTTGCCTATCTATCAATAGCGAGAAAAAAATTAAATATTTGGTTCATCTAGTTTTTATTCGGTTTTAATATTTGAATTATCATAAGAAATGAAACAAAAATACTATACAGTTTTTTACTATACAGATATATATAAGAATATTTATACGCAGTGATAGAATCCTGAATATATTTGCTTGACGTATTTAGGTAAATCATTGTTTTAAAATATTCATATTTACAAGTTCTTACCAACTTATTTTATCACCGATAAAATTTGAAAAATAAACAATTGAAAATTGTACCATCAGAAACCCACAGATAAATAGAAACGTAGAAGTTGAATTTGGTGTCAAATGTCGTGCAGAGGTAAGTTTGATTAATGTCACTTTAAGCTCAGTTAGTTGCACCGCAGTCACCGCAATTCAGACGTTAACTACGACTTTAGTTATTTCTTATAATAAAGTTTCATGACGTCTACAGTTTCCATCTATAACGAATCATCCCGTCAAGAAAAATATTGTACGTTAAATAAATATCAGTATAATAATCCTTCATAAATAATAATGTTTTTTTCTGTGAGCGTGAGCGACAAAACAATATTATATTAACTGCCAATAAAGTAAAAACAAAAACACATTAATACAAGATTTTGAAAAATTTAACATGGCTTCTTCGCTGATCCTTATGCACGTATCTGTGGACGAACCATTTAGTTGATACACATTTACATAAATTAACACCTATAATTGACAGGTTCGAGTATTTTCAGTGTCATAGTTTGATGTCAAATTGGTGGGCTGTGCTTTATATTACTTACTAAGTATTTACTAAGAAAGGAATTCTAGTGTTATTTTTTTAAATATTAATAATATGGCTGAGAAGAGTAAGATGCAAAATAATATTAATTGTCTATCTAGGTAATTTTAAATTAGAAACCAACTTACTTGTGTTAAATGCAAAACAATTAAAGATTTTTTCCTTTTGATATGCATACACTTGAAGTAAAGTTAAAAGAATTCAAATAAAGATTTTCAGAATACATTTTAAAACTTTATGAATTGGATTATATGCCTCGTTGGTGTTAGTTGGTCTAATAAAACGTAATAAATTGTTATTCTTTGAAATTTAAATAATAAAAAAAAAAACATTCAAAAGTTAACATTATTTATACATTTAGTAAATATAAATTATAGGTCAGTTTGATTTTAATTTACACACACACACACACACACACACACACACACACACACACACACACACACACACACACACACACACACACACACACACACACACACACACACACACACACACACACACACACACACACACACACACACACACACACACACACACACACACACACACACACACACACACACACACACACACACACACACACACACACACACACACACACACACACACACACACACATATATATATATATATATATATATATATATATATATATATATATATATATATATATATATATATATATATATATATATATAGAAGTATGTCTACTGAGATATTTAATGTCTGGAATGAAACAAAAGACTAGTTTTTAAATGAATTTAACAACTTCAAAGAATACGTTAAAATACTTAAAGTAATACATTTTATGTCTAGAGGAGTGTTATTTGAACTTAGCGGATGCAGGCAGACCTAAAAAGACAGAGGGATGCAAAAGCTAGAGGAAGTTGTCTTATTTCTTTAAAAAACATGCTGATGAAAACTTCCAACGTTTGACATGTTCCACAAATGCCCTGACTCATCTCAGTCTACTGTACTTGACAAAGATTTGGTAGCCAAACTTTTTCATTAATTCATATTTACTTGTCGTCAGTTTCAGTACCCAAATAACTTTATATTTTTGCTATATAAAATGAAAATAATTATTTATTTCAAAAGCCGATTTTAAAACTAGTCTAGTGACTTATAAACATTTGCAGTTTTAATTGTGATTCGTTTTTATAAAATGTTTATATATTTATCAATTTATAGCCACAGTATATAAAAGATTTTACTTTGAAAGTTTTTCAGCAGACATCATGAGATTTAACGTATTTTAGCATATACTAACATATGAAATAGCCGATACACATACAGTTTTGTAAATAAATTTCATATTTAAACAGTTCTCAAATTGGAAGTGGTGTTATTGATCGTACTTATATAAACATGACAAACATGTTGTGTAGAGTACAAAACCGTAAGAAACAACAACGATTATTATTATTAGACAAATTATTATATAATTCGACTTAGAGCTCTTCATAATAATACTTTAAATACTGTGAAACTTATATGACCTAAAAAAAATAGCAGAAATAAATTTCAAAAGTAATACTTTAAGTAAGAAATCTCTTTGTTGACCAAGGATCACTTTCTTTTCCAGATTTATCTACTTTAAAGCATAGTTATTTCAATTGGGAAAAGTTTAGACCTTTCATGTTCACCTGTCCTTGTAAACAATTCAAAGGAGTTCCTGGATTTTGTAAAACTATTATTGTATCAAACAAAATTCTTGGCAGTTATTTGCTACTTTTCTTTAGTATTGGGTTAGCAGATCGAGTTTAGAGGAGAAAACCCTAATTCTGATGAGGCAAGGGACGGACTTTGGATGGATCAACATTGATTGAAGTGTTAGTCACTCTTGTTTATGAGATTCAGGCACAAATAATTGTGAAATCTGACGTAATGGACTTGACATTTGTTTTATTAACAGTTTCTATTCTTATAAAATCTGGAGTGTCAGTAGATGGGGTTGCTTCCGCTACTATAATTTTTGCTAAATTATTTGAGTGTAGGACTCGTCATGCTGTTCAATTTCCTTTCTCATACTAAGTCATTTCCATATTAAGAGTTTAGTTATTGATTGTTCAATTCGTTTTGGTGCTGGGCCTTACTCAAAGTTATGCCTGTTCTTGTACAATACAAAATGTTAACATTACCTATATATTTAATTGTAACCTATATTGCGAATGGGTAGAAAGTTTATTCTTTTATTTTAAAATACCCGCATAATGAATTATGTTTCAAAGATTTTTAACATCAAGAACTGTATGGTCTACTTCCTAGTATAAATATTCTATATGCTATGTAAAAAATAGATCATCATTCTTCATTTCTTCAGAAGAATCTTAGGATTTGTCATCATGGTTTGTTAGGTGTTAGATTAGTTAACATTTACTATAGAGCAATTCCCCATCTTTAGATAATCATGACTGTCGTTTGTAGAACAGTCTCAGAGGGAACGTTATTATAATCACAAGTAGTTACTGTAGACTGGAAGTGGCGCCTTTTGCTAGCGTGCCGTAACGTAATTATGGTATGAATGGTTTCTGATGTCCTATAATTTTTTTTAGGTGTAACACATCACTTTATTATCATCCAACGTATTGAGTGTAATGTGACGATGAGATTTTCTAAACAAATATGTAAGTAAAATTAAGTTATATCAACATTACTTTTTACTTCAAATTCCTGTCGCATCATCTAGAAATCTTGCTAAGACATTAAATTGGTATAATAAATATAAATTTCAAATCCGCTAATCATCCAAATAAAACACTATATTTATCAAATTTTAAAATGTGTAATACACTCACTAATCGTGGTACGGCCTCTTAATTTAACGATATCAATTTTAATTAAGCTTCGGTTGAATAGTTCAGATGTTCTAAAATTAAGTTTTAGTTTCAACATATGCGTTTCATTACCTTCCTCATTAGTTATGTTGAGTTGATTTATATCAAAATAACTTAAATCTCAATTCTTATCACATCGCTTAGAATATTTTTCTAATATTTAAAACAAATATAAATTTCAAATCGGGTTGAAACCTAAATAGTTCAATATATTGATAAAACATCTTACACAAAAAAACGGGGTATAGGTTCTTAATTGCACTGTAGCTATTGCAAAAAACAATCAACAAATAAAAATGACTTTAAAAAATTATAAAATAACACACATGAATCATTAAGAAATGTTAAAAGATATTTTGCTATGTTTTAACAAAATTTAGTGTACGTAAAAAATTACGCGATAGGCTATCGGTATTTCGCAATATATATTATAATCATAAGGCTATATATTATGTACTGCATAAGGTGATAGGAAGAATGATACCTGCAACCAATAAAAGCGATTAGTATATGGGATGTTCGTTTGTAGACTCACACACACACACACACACACACACACATACACACACACACACACACACACACACACACACACACACACACACACACACACACACACGCACGCACGCGCGCGCACGCACGCACGCACGCATATATATATATATATATATATATATATATAAATATATATATATATATATAAATATATATATATATATATATATATATATATAATATGTTATTATGTGGGCAAACTGCTATATTGAATTTTTATTTTCTTAGATTCGCTGTTTGCTATTCAGATGTTACAGAACCTATGTTTATATATATATATATATATATATTACTCGCACTGACAGTAGACAGGTTCTATAACATCTGGATAGCAAACAGCGAAGCGAAGAAAATAACAATTCAATATAGTAGTTGCAAACATAATAACAACCTTAATTTTCGTAAGTCAACTGGAAAATATGTATTTATTATTTGCAATACTAATATTTATGTATATTATTGGATTTGGTTAAGATTGAATTCATTAATATGTCATAAACGAAATAAAAAAGAGATGCATTATTATTTATTACCTGTTGTAGTGTCTACAATAATCACAAAATAATTTGCAGATAACACATTAGATAATGAATGTTAGAAGTAAATAGGCTATATTAGCAGCATGAAAATACAAAACAACAACCAGACCTGGTTAATAACATAGACTTACCTTTCTTTGAAAACTTGTTGAAAACAGCATAGTGCCGTGTGTATTTAACGTCGAGAGTTTGTGTTTTTAAAGCTGCTATTTAACTGTCACGTGTATATTTTCATTTGCATAGTAATACATTCTAGATTATGGGTGGTGAAAGGCACAACAGTTACGTAGTAATGCCATGAAGAAGTTGTTACCACTTTATCAGGATTAAATTACAGTGGTATTCTTTTATAAATATCTAATGATGTAAATTATTTACCTTGCTGCTAGTTTTCATTTACCTTAATTTGCATATCTGTGACTGTTGTTTTATACGATTTCAATTTTTGTATGTTAACTCATATTAGTATTATTTTTCTATAGTTGAATGTACATTGGTGCGAGTTATTATATTTAAAACAGCTTGTAAAGTTTGAAAACACAATTTGGAACGTTTTGGAACGCATTTGGTTTTTCTTCGGGTGGGTCCACTATTGGCTGGCTCCAGATAAAACCTATATTATTACTATTAAATTTTACGATATTTGCATAATATATTAAAGCATATATTATAATCATGTTTAATTAAATCAGCTCGTTTATTTATTTCGTACAGCAAGGCCCTTGCACAATGCTGTAAAAATCCTATTTAAAAAGAAGGAACAGATTCTGTTTAAAATTTTAAAGTCACTTTTATTATACTTTGGCACGGGGCATTAATTGTGAATGTGTAATGTTGGCTGAAAATCGCTTCACACACGAGTTCCATTTAGCCCAAATGGTGTTTTAAAAACATTCAATCACAACAGCAATTTTGACAGGGATTTTGACAGCACCACGTGTTCCTTAGGCTATATCCTCTATGATTTTAGTATGAGGTCTAAAATCTTTTCCCAAGTAATGACACTTTTGCACCTCAGACCACACCTAGACTAAAATGTTGCTGCCTTCTTGCTAAGGAATCAACTAAAACCCCTTTCCATAAAATACTATGTCAACTAAACAATACATATAAAATACAGCCAACTAAAATGCCCACCTAGAAAAAAAGTTTAGAAAAAAGTGTTATTTACAAAATCGATAATTTAATTTATTGAAAATATACGTAACAGATATGGATTAAAAACATAAATTGTTCATTTATTAAAAGTGTGTAAAATATAATAACTATAATAGCCTGGACTATTTTTAATACTATTTAAAATGAATTATAAAAGGAAACATATTGTAATTAATAAATTATATCATATTTTTGTTGTCGTCAGTGGTGTAAAGTAACGCAGTATCAAGGAGAAACGTAATCAATTACTAAAACGCCTGTATTATTTACGAGTGGTGCTTCATTTGCTTGATTACCTGCTCTTTCAGTTATTGGTAAACACAAATCACACTTTCCATTGTCAGTGATGCCATCAGTAATTCATAAGGAGTGTACTTGTTTGGATCTCCAATGAACTAACTACTAATATATATGTTCTACTGTATGTACTACTATATATCTTCAGCTTCTCCCGAAATTTATCTGCAACATTCCATGCATATTATAGGATAGCTCTCGCGATTTCACAACAGATATACAAACATCTTCAAAAACTTTTGTATTTATTAGTTGGGATACGCATATTCATATACCTAATACTATGTTTTGACTCATCTTAGGATCCTAACAACTACATATTTAATGTTAGGAGAGTTGTTGCGAACCGTGAAGGAGTGGTGGTTTGTGGTGCTTGTAGATGAGTCGTGTGAATGGTTGAGGGAATGATTGTTTTCACTATTACAGCTTCATGTGGTTAACAATGTTATCACTTAATCATTACATATTAAAGATCTTATTGAAATGTGTTTTCTATTAATATTATTTCAATATTATTATTATTTCAATTTCGCTTGTTATATATAGCTTAGATTAAAATCATTTTACATATGTTTAGTATAAACTTAAGTGAACTTTATTACTATTGTTATTAATTTTTCATAGTATCTTGAGGTTAAGTACAATATAGGGCTAAAACAGTTTCAATTCCGTCTCAAACAGGCATATTTTATTTTCGTACTCTACTACAGTTGGTAAATAATGTTATTTTATAATCTTCTTTATTAAAAACGAATGTTGCAAATTTGTCCATTCTTGTGAACAAAGTTTATATTTCTCTATAATTACTTAGATATTCAAATTTATATCGTATTTAACAATATACGCAAAAGGGTTTTTACGAAATCAATGAGGAAATTACGTTTTGTAGATTAATATTAAACGTTATTATTTACAGCTGTGCATGACGATTCTACAGCAGCCGCTATTCTGGTTTTAATTAAAATGTTTATCTTTACAACTTGAACTGCGGGAGAAAGGATTATGTAAAGAACTCGGGACGGAGATATAAATATTTCTTCTATCGGAAGCGGATCTCTGTACTAATTACGCGCGAGTTTCTTTTTGCCATTTCAAATGCTTTTAGTTGACTCGTGGCAAAATAAAACACTTCTAATTTAAAATGTTGTTAATTATAGGCTGTAAAGCAGAATGTGCCTTATTTGTTAACTGATATGATATAACCCTTACTGTGCAGTTACTTGGAACAAGTCTTATTGAGTAATATGGCGTGGCATTTCTCTTATTTGCCATATCGCATTATTAAGCTTTAATATTGTGAATGTCTATCATCATTAATAAACTATAAAAATTTATCAAACAAACATGAAAAATTAATATATTTTATTACATAATATATTGTGTTTATACGTTACAAAATGAATTCATTCTAATGGAATTGAATTATATTAAAAGTTGATAATGACAGGAGTGACTGAATTATTTATTTTTGCAGTACTCTTAGTAACACGTACAATTAATTATTATTATTGAACTTTTTATCCAAATAATAAAATTGTTTCTACTTCAACACATTCACTACAACCTGTTACATCATACTCGTGCTGAAAATTATTTATAAAATAAATCTTACCTTTCTGCTGTAATTAGACGTATGAGATGGATAAAAGCACCTGCCAATGTTGTATTTCGACTTTTGGGACAGTTCAAAGTGGGGGCACTCGGGAGTGCCCCTAGCACCGTGCACCTTTCACCATGTGTTGGCACTGCGGAGTGCCTCACGCACACCTTCATCCACCTGCTGAAAATGTCTTGTCCCCGATGTAGAAGGGTCGTTTGCTGCCATTATTATAGTCACTTATTATCAATAAACGTAGGTAATAACACCACAGTACGTTGACAACCACGCGAATACAATATTGTGTATTGAGGCCTAACAGTACTGTACAAGCTTGCGGCGCGGGCATTCATAAGTGCCGCCAGCAGTAAATGTGTTAAGAATACTTTATAGTACTTTTATTTTACAGGATTAATTTAAATTTTAATGGCCGTCTTCAGTCAATTATGATACTTTCATTCTTGGCGTATGGTGCATAAATTTAAAATGGATCGAAAAATCACTGACATAAGTTTAAGAAATGTAAATTATTAATAGTATAAAGTATTATTAACCTTTCCTGTGCATTTGGTAGAAGCACGATGATGGTATTTTCTCATTTAGCTTATTATTAGGCTTTACTTTTAATTATTAACTATTTACAAAGTCAGTCATCATTATTTAACGATATACTTACTTTAGGAAAGAAGTTAAATATTATCATGCAGTAATAAGTCATATTTTTAATGGTAGTACGTAAAATAAAAGCTCGATTCCAATAAAATTTATGTGTCTTATGTATAATTTGATTGATAAATTAATTAAAAGCTCTGAAGTACGATTAGGCAATTTATGAGTTTGTTACATGAATTTGTTATTTAATATAATATATTATGAATCATGTATGGGTAAACTTTACGATGCTCTTTTGATACATTTTATAGGTTATATATATATATATATATATATATATATATATATATATATATATATATATATATATAATAATAATATATATATACATATATATATATATAATATATAATAATATATATATACATGTATATATATATATAAATATATATATATATATATATATATATATATATATATATATATATATTATATATATAATATATATATATATATATATTTATTAAATTCACCCGGCAAGTGAGAGATCCGGGTTCGAGTCCCGGCGGAGCAAGTACTTTTTGTGATTCAATGTTTATTGAAATTATATATATATATATATATATATATATATATATATATATATAAAGGCAATAATAAAATAAAATGTATTGCTGCTAGAAGTATTGCCCACAAGTTTATTATTTGATTAATGTAACTTAACATATTTTATTGCTTCAATTGGTATAGGTATGCCAATTTCCATCAACTACTCAAGTGTAGTGTTTTTCAGATATTTCTACAAAATAAAAGTAAACTAGAGATTCAGTTTCAAAATTAATCGATTGTTGTAGTAAGGCTACTGATGGTCTCTGTATTAATGGCACATAATTGTCTGCTGTCGTAATAGCTAAGTCGACGTTCCCGTCAACTGTATATTTTTTCAATATTACTGAGGTTGACCAATATTAAGTTCCTTATAATTAGCAATACCCGTAAAATTAAATTGATTTTCTGTATTTTACAAGTTTTAAATCAGGATTATTGACTAACTGATTAATTGTCTATGTATATAAAAATGAATGTTTGTGTGTATGTCATTTATAGACTCAGAAACTATTGGACCGATTTTGATGAAATGTTTTGTGTGTTTTCAGTGGAATTCGAGAATGGTTTAGATTCAAAATTTGGTCTAATGTAAATAGTTTATTTAATTAATTTTTTAATTATAAATTGTTGTTGATGTTGGAGTGTTATATATTGGATCCGACAGACTGCGAACCGATACTTTCAGCTGAAGTTCATCAAAGAGGCAGAAACATTTGTTTACATTTAAAGTTTTGAAAATTTTTATTGTAAAGTGCTTGATCAGTAGTGTAATGCAGGTTGCATAGAAGACGTCATCGCCCAATTTTAAATTCAGATTACACCAATGATCTATTGCAATGAAAACACTATGTCAACCTCATTGTACAAATCCGTGAATGTTTGCACTTAAGGTAATCGAATTTGGTTACATCGAAGGTAAATGAAAATAGCCGAAAGAACACACTTTATGATCAAAATTGGGTTTCTTTGATACATTTTCTTGAAGGCACACTCCTAAATAATACTGTAAATGTAGACGGAAAATTAATTTTAACAGAGCGAATTTGATTCTTTATAACCTAATTAGTTTACCGAGATTCATCCATATACATTATTGTTCTTAATAACTTATCAACACCTAGCAAAAACCACGAAAGATAGAGGCAGGAATATGGTACATACCTTCATAATGCGCCCAACAGGCTCACGAAGGAACGACTATCAATTATCTCAGCAATGTTTAGAATGTGATAGAAAAAGAATAAGAGAATATAGTCTACTGTTTTCAACGGGAAATTGCGTGCAAAACCGCGGGCAACTGCTAGTTTGATGATAAAAACCTTATAAAAGTTTCACCTGTGAAGTTCTATATTTTTTTAAATAGTACAGCAAAAGCAAGAAAACAATATGTATAATATTAATAAATACGATATAGTTAGCAAGTAAGTTTTTAACTTTCGTATTTAAAAAGCCCTCGATTCATGGATATTACTATAAAAACAATACAATATTTATGATCGTAATGCCATAGTGCTTATAAGACCCTTACTTTTTAATGACTTCATTTATAACAGAAACCCTACTCTAAGTTTACTATTAAGGACCCCATTACTATTGTGACTAGATACCTTAAGTACAGAAAACTACTTGTTAGCAAATACCAAATCCGTGATTGGAGATCACTGTCACAATTCCCTTTTGAGTCATAATTCAAGCCTTTAAATTGATCCCACAATTTTGATCCATATTGATTTCAGAACAAGTCATTCAGAAATAATTACTCAATGCAGCACCTTATCACGTTGTGTTATTTACATTCATAGATATTTCATTTTTAGTTCATAAATTTAAATTTGGAGGTGGATATATTACCTTAAGTTTACCGTGTATTGATTATTTAACATGCTATTTATTCACATTCGTAAGTGAAATTTATAAATAAAATTCCTCAATGACTCTACATTTATGATGCATTTAACATAAACAATGAAATACGATATAATTTTGGAAATATTAACAATAATATTATTGTAGTACATTGAATAAAGGGCGTTATACAATTGTATACGGGATATAGGTCGATGTAATTGTTTTCCTCTAACATACATAATCTTGAATTTAGGCCTAGTTAAGGCCCCTAATATGCTGGAAGTCTCATAAATTTCTCAGAATAACACTTTAAATAATTAGATTTTGAACCTCACTGATTTAATAGTTAATGCAGATACATTTTATCTCTGGGTGTTATTATAATCATACCCGGAGGACTAAATAATTTTTTTTCCTTCAGGTAATCCAGAATGTAGTTTGCCGAGCAGTCTCAGAGGGAACATTGTTATAATCACAAGCCGTTACTGTGAACTGGTAGTGGCGCCCTTTGATGACATACCATTAAGGTAATTATTATATGAATGGGTTATTATAACTTAAGATGGTTCAGTTCAGGACACAAGCAGGTATCTTACAATATTATTCAAGATTTATATCATTATTATTTCCTATTTCATGATATAATTTTCCTTCTAGTAAAAGTGTACTGCCTGAATATGCTTTATTAATTTTAGTATTTTTGTGTTTGTTTTGAAATTTTCAGAACCTAGTTTTGTTATTTTATTATTTATTTTTGTAGGAATGCATGTTTTGAATTGCACTGTTTTGGCCACTGTAGTACAGTATAGTAAATAGATTCTTGTCTGAAACTAAAGCAGTTTAAATGCAATTTAATTTACAAATTGTTTACTAATACAAAGTTTTTGGGCTACTGTCAAATTTTGTTCACTTAGATAAACCTAACAATGTGAAATATTATAATAAATAAAATTAATAACCAGAATATATAAAATATGAACCGAAATTAATATTACTAAGTAATTTATTGACTAATTCACATTATTATTATTATTATTTATAATTAATTTTCTATAAATATAACAATAAGTTAAAATATAAAAACCGTCGATATTTACTGAGTGTTGCTTACACAAGGAATACAAGATTTTATAGGTAGTAAAGACACACACAAAATACAGTCTAATTTGTAACTAATTCAGATTGCGAGTAATAAAACTCCAGGCTAAGAAGGCTGTTTGCTGTATAAAACAATATTAATTTTCAAGCTATTATGATCAAGTCAGAAACTCATCAATATGAAATATAGTATGCCATGAACCATTCAAGTAGACTACTGCCTAAAAAATACATCAACAAAACTCTTTGACGGACAACGCAAGACAATTACTCTCATTAAAACGCAAATATCCGCGTAACAAGGTGACGAATGGCAGCAGGATTTCAACCCTCACTCTTTGACAGACAGTTTTGTTAAAATTTCTCGTTAGTCGGATAAATCTATTACATCACACGATTTTGTAACAAAAAATTGTTTGTGAAAATGTTTCCTGTTGGTCTATTAGATAAGAAACCAAAAATAATATATAGGCGATTAATATGATGTTATAATGAAACTATATTTTCAACATAATATCGGATGAGGTATTTAATGGCGATTTGTGTGTGCTTATAGGTTCTCATATATTAAAAGCTAACAGTTGACCTATATATTTATTGATTCATATATCCTAAATCTTACTCTATTATTTCCATTTAATATGGCAGCATGTTCATATTTTTACATTATTCAATTGCTAATTCTTTACAATATAAGTTTATAAGGTGAAATATCTAAATTATTTTTGGCTAATATGTTTTTGAACTTGCATAATTTGACTTATTTGGATATAGTAACGTTTTGGCTATCATAAGTTGAATGCTTGCATTGTCTCATTAACACATCACTTTTTAATTATAATGTTTGGTGCTGCCATTTGTTGTATAACGCCAGTGTAGTACTACTTTTGCTTTTTCATGGTGAATAAATGTGCTTTCTCTTGCTCGTTCTCCAACATAAGATTTTTATTCCTAGAATTAATTACTAGGTTATCTTAGTTAGTGGTAGTAGCATATCTGTTTTAAAAATGTTTATAAACCTCTCACTACATATTTTAGTTAGCAAACGTACATTTAGCAACCTTTAAGACAGTTAGGTTTATTATCCTCATCCTAAAATTAATTTCTCTCTGCTCCGGAAAGGTTATGAGCGGAAATAGACTACTCTAGTTAGTTATAGTAGCATATTTATTAGATATAGTTTCAGAAATAATTGTGTAAAATATCTTCTGGATAAAATAGGAGGAGAAATAAGGAAATCTATTAGATATAGGTTAAACAGATTTTTCATTATTCACACTAGTTTGCATGGGTTTTTTTGCTCCCTAAATTCCGTATAAGTTTTATTTCTCATTTCTCAAAACTAAAATTTAGAATTTAACATTACGTTATAAGCAACAAGAAGGTCTTTGGACTGGTTAAGTGCAATATATATATATATATATATATATATATATATATATATATATATATATATATATAATACGATCATCCTATGAAGAGTACGGCAGAGATATAATAATTATATTTCAGTAGAGTTAGAATACTTGTAACCAATCACTTAAATTTGATTTAGAAAGACCTAGCTGTTTCGTGAAGAGAGAAAATAATTCAAGGCTCTCCCTAGACCATTTGTTCCCATTTTTAACTCAACAGCAACGTTAGTAATGTTACTATAAATAAGTAATTTTTGTCAAATGTTTCATTTCTGTATTTTATTAAGTTAAAAGAAAACCTCAGTTTATGACAAAACAATAACCTACACTACAAAACTCGCAGACTATCAGTGCCTGTTTGCGTCGACGGCGTTAGAATAGAACAGACCACACCTACAGGTTTGGTTTCTCACGGCAAACTAATTACTGTGGAACTCTTCCTGATATTATATTTTTAATTCCATCGCATTTTATCGATAATTATAAATCATAGCTAACTCATCCAGGAAGCGAGGTACTGACAGCGTACTTCTCTGAGAATCGACAGTGATTTTGAATTTAGAATCCTTCTCTAAGAATTCTCAGAATAACTCTCCAAAAGCCATGTACGACGGCATTGTAAAGTAAACTGCCTGTATCGTGTTGTTTTAACTCTATAAATAAACCACCAGTCAGACATGCGCAGATAGGTGTTTTCGAAAGTCAACGATGTACTCACTACTAGGTGCTGCCCTTAAGCTGCATCCTGTGTATTCCGGTAGCATGCAGCTGCGAGTTAAATGTGTATCGTATTTAAAAGGCCGTATTTTATATATTGCATAAGAATGAGAACTACAACTGCTAAGTGACTTTGGTTTATGAGGTGTGCATTTGTATATAATATCGATGTATTTTACTAGTGGTGACACTAAACACGTTCTAAAACCTCTAAATTAGCAAACAGCGTTACTAACTCAAAAAGGATTAAAAATATTAAATATATAAAATGTTAGGATTGAATATTATTTTTGCTCACCTAATGACATTTTTACTTTTGTTGGACAACTGGAAAATATGTATGTATTTAAGTAATGCTATTATATATCCCCATTGTTGGAATTGACTAAGAGCAAGTACATAAAATATCAATATATAAAGTATTCTATCATAGCTGTTACAATAGTTCTGTATGATTTGTAGCTAAAATTTTAGTAAGTTTATGTTAAAATTAAGATATAAAGGATACAACAGGTTAGTTTATGGTTTGTGCATCTGAAAGTTATATCGATATATTTTAATCCTGCCAACAATATAACATTAATCTAGCAAACAATTTATAAAAATAGTGATTTAAAATATTAATTTACTTACGTAATAACAGAATTCAATTTTGTAGATAAACTGGAAAATATTTATTATTTAATTATTACTATTCTTTATGCCCATTAATGGAATTTTTAAGAGCTGATTCATAAAATATTAAGATATCTATTATTCTATATCAGCTGTTACAATAGAGCTAAATGATACGCAGATAACATTTTAGATGATGTATGTTAAAAGTAAATAAGGAATAAAACCAACGATGAAAATACAAAACAACTACAAACAGACACTGGTAATATAGTAGTCAAGCTTTGTTTGAAAACTTGTTGAAAACAGAATATTAGCGTGTGTAGTGCACGCTGAGAATTTGTCCTTTCAAAGCTGCTATTTAACTCTAACGTGAATGTTTTCATTGTCATAATAACGCAGTTTATATTGTGGGTAGTTAAAGTCAAAGTAGTTACGTAATAGTGTCATGCACATGTTTTTAACACGTTAACAGTATTAAATCATAGTGATATTCTTTATAAATACAACATGTTATTACTTAATATTTCTTGTTACATGTTTTTTTGTTCTCTTTATCTTAATCAATTTACGAGTGGTTAGTGTATCAAGTGAACAACAGTTTTAAACGGAAACGCATATTTTAGTTCTTTTAAATTAGTTTAATTTGAGATATTAATATCTCAAACTATATATTCATTAAGCAAAAACTAAGCACGGTCAAACATTTGTGGCCACACAGCTACAGGTGATACAGTTTAAAACTATAAATTGGAATTTTGTTATCGAGGTAGCACTCGTTATTGTCCCAGGAGGGTTCAATATTGCATAGCTTGCAGTTCCAGATAAAATCAATGCTAAGTGCACCAAAGACCGATTGTCACCTATTGTCACTTACGTCTGGACTACTTTACAGATGTTCAGAGCAGCACATCACTCACAAGATACTACGGTAGTAGGTTGGATGGTAGATCTAGCGTACTACATAGGATGGCTGTTGCAGTAGGTAAAGCAGGGATAAATTCTGGCTGGTTTATACCTTTCAGTTGGGCCTACAACTGGGCACAACAAAAACCGATGTGTCACTTCTGAGCAAACTTATGCATTTCCAGGAACAGCACATCACTAACAGCAAATGTTTACTTTCTGGGGTGCAAGGGTAATTCGATAGGTCTAGCCTACTGTGGAATATGACTTTTTGAGTTTGTGGGATTCGTTCGCTACGTATCAGAGGTACTTGCTAGCCTCAACAGGGAGTGCTATCCCTGCCTACTTTGACTTTAGAGCCTAGTTTACAGCTGGTATCCCCTTCTTCCGGGGGGGGGGGGCTTTGAGAGTAGTACCCTAACTCTTCCTCAAGGATCTCGATAGGAGGCAGGAACTATCCCCTAACCTTACCCATACTGAATATCCTGTGACTCCCCGAAGCAGAACTAAGGTTCTTACAGGACAAATGCAATTTGTAAGCTTCTTTTTCTTAAGAGAACAGAAAATTGTAGTGAGATATTTCCTCAGCTACTTACCTCAGATAAAAATTACATTCATCTTGTTAATAGTTTAATAAATGATATGCTCATTATATTATTCTTACATCTATAATAAAAATTTATCGCTAATTCGAATTTGTAACAGATAAAATTAGATACTTTATTAGAGTAAAATGGGTAGTAATCACACATGTATCACTGTCCAACTGAAATAAAATTAAAACCACAATTATTAAATTTTTATTGACTTTAAAATATTTTGCATGGCTGATAATCAAGTTTACTAGATCAACTCATTCATTCAATACGTATGTATGGCCTTTTAATACGGTCTTTAAAAACATCTTATTTTGATATAAAATGTTTTTTGGTCTGTCTAACTGCAATCACTGTTAACAAATTTCAAGTCGCTTAAATCAGTGTCGTATTTTGATTTAGAGCATTCTTGAAAATGTAGAAGTTTGTCTGTAAAAACTCTTCACACACGCATCGGTGAGATTAAATTCAGCCCAACTTGTACTTTAAAAACACCCACCTGTAATAGCATTTTTAAACAGAGTTATCCTACACCACGCATGCCTAATGGCGGTATCATCTTTATGGGTTTGATATTAAGCCTGCATACAAACATTGAATATTTTCCCAAAGTTTTGAAAATTTTTGCAGCACAGACCTTATCTATACTAAACGAGTTGCTGTCTTAGCATAGATCAACTAATACACCAATGGAGCAAATACTTATTGCGAGTCATTATTTATTGATTTAAATTTAGTTTATTAAAACTCCCACAGTTAAATATAAAGTTATCGTAAGGCAGATAAAACACTCAACCACTAATCACTTTGAAACTTACAATACGAAATCATAAAACAAGTTATTACAAGAATCAAGAAACATCAACAACCATGGGTAGCATGGCATTTATTTGGTATTATTTTGTGTAACCGAATCCCATTAGAATGTTTTTGGAAACCAATAGCTGTTTTTGTAGTGTTATCTTTTATTGCTTACCAGTTATTGTGCGAGACACATTAAGTCCAATTTTGTCTCAGTAACAAGAGTCCCTTGTCAGGGATTCTTATTGAAAAATGTACCTTACCCAAAAACAACCCATTTTGAGTGACTCTTATGCCACTCGGTAAAAATAAACAACTTAACACAATGAAACTTAATAGCCCACCTACTTTAAAATGTCTTATAAGGAAATTATTATTGTATTTATTTGCAAGCTTACCTAATGGAAGTATATCAGCAATAGAAACTTTTAATTTTTGCATTATTATGATTATGTAAACTATAAAAAAATTGCGTGATATATTTTAAATACTAGTTGTAATCTTGAAAATAGAATTGTATCATTTCATGATTGTTGATGTCAGTGATGTAAAGTAACGCATTACAAAGGAATAAGCGTGTATTATTCAGCAGTGGGCCTTCATTTGCTTGATTAACTGCTGTGGCAGTTATTGGTAAACACAAATCACACTTTTCACTGTCAGTCACGTCAACAGTAATTTATAAAGAGTATGGTTTTGTGGATTCTCTGTGACGTACTGAATATTATATATTACTAGCATTTACCAGCAACTTCACCCGCAATTTATGTGGAATATCCTATGTATTTTATTGACCAACTCTTGCGATTTTAGGAATATTTGAACTATTATAGACCAAAGTGGAAGGAACCCAAATTCATCAAATAAGATGGAGACCTATATTTTAGACATGAAATTATTGACACGTCATGTATCAGGTACACATAGTTCTTTCTTTAATACTACGTAGAAATAAAATTTATTGACGTTAGTCCTAATTCCACGTTTATGAGCTTTTGTTTGTGTATTTGAAGCACTTCTGGTTTGTTTACTTATATCTATGATGTCAAGTTTGAGTTTTCATTGTTACTTCATAAAAAAATAAATATAGGCTTATATAAACTATATAATGTATTCACCAAACGTGTAAGAAAGTATTTATTTTCGTGCAGTAATACAATGTGATTACACATCTGTTAATATGATATAAAATTAGTTCCATTCCAATATAATTTAGCTATCCAAGCATTAAAAGTTGAAAATGGTAGGGATGAATGAATAATTCGTTTACTACTACTTCCAAGGTATTATTATTACTGAACTTTTTATCCAAATAAGAAAACTGATTCTACTTGAAGCATACTTTTATATATATATATATATCTTTTTTAAGGTTTCTGATTCTATTTCAATTTCTATACCCGTTAGCAGGAACTTTCATTCTTAACCTTACAGAGAAACGTAAATAAATAAATAAACGCTCAAATATTTCAGAAATTTATAGTATTATGTAAATTGTATAAATTTTTAAATTAATATACATTATTATTAGTCCTAAAAAGTTAGGGGCAATCCTGATCCTTTACATTAAATAAAGGTCTTTGCAAAAAGACATGTAACGACACGACTACGAACAAACTTAATTCTTAAATAATGTACATTAAATATTTTACTTATTCCATTGTTATAGGTATAATCATTTAAATTAACAACTATAGAGTGTTTGTTCACCAATTACCGCAATGTTCGTGAAATGATTGGCATTTCATTCTTTATTTTTTGTCAAAATACAAACATGAAATTTCATCAATAACCCCTTTTTATGTTTATGCCTCGAATCATGGTTATTATTATAAATAAGTATTTATACTTATTTACATTTAGGCTTAATGTTATACAGCTTATGGGCTCCTCACTTTTATAAGGCCTCCACTTTTTAACAATTACCCTATTTTAAAAGTACCAACTTAGGATAAAAAATGTGGTTTACTACTTAATGTTTAAAAATCAACATGTCATCAGATAATACATCTTTGATTGGAGAGCTATGTTACAATGAGCTTACTTTGTTCCACAATTCTTTTAGTAAACTTATGGGAACATTAAAAAATTAATGACCATCAATCAATACATGTGATTTAGAAAGCACTTATCGCTGCAGTGCCGATGTCCCGTACTATCATTTACAGACATCGATTTTATTTTTGTTCATTGTTTCTACTTTTTTTTTTTCCGTCTTTTAGATATGGAGTTGGACATTTTATCTTAAATTTATCATGTACTTGCTTCTTGAACATGTTATTATTATGTGCATTCGTAACTGCAACCTAAATTGTTTTTTCACTGTGTACAGATACTCTAAATTCCACCAAAGTTTTCGACATATTTTTTGTGTTTTCCATTGAGAATCAAACCTAACTAAGAATTTTCTGATATTAGAATAAATTCCTGTTGCAGATAGCATAATCGAAGAATTGCGATAAAATTTTAGAAATATTGGAGAGTATTACTAATCTTGTCACTGTAATCCGTTTAAGTAAATGTATTAACAATTATGTACGACGGGGTATGAGTAAATTCTATTGCATATCTAAACATAAAGAATGTTGCATTTAGAACTAGGTAAGGCCAGTAATTCGTTGGGGGTCTCAGAACTTTAAGTAATATGATGTTTTATATAAGATCTTGAACCCTTTTAATTTAGAGATTGGTGCAGATAAACGATTACCTCCTGGGTGTTAGCATAATCATACATAGAGGAAGAAAGCAATTCTATATCTTCCTGTAATCTAGAATGTAGTTTGCGGAACAGTCTCGGAGGGAACATTGCTATAATCACAAGCCGTTAATCAAGAATAGTAGTGGCGCTCTTTGATGACGTATCGTTAAGGTAATTATTGTATGAATCGTTTGAGATAATTTGAGATTGGTTCAGTTTCAGGACACAGGCAGGTCTTATATAACGATACATTTATTAGTTTATACAACGTACGTCCCACACTGGTCATTCTATTTTATGTGGTAGTATGTAGATAATAATCTATTTAAATTACTAAAACTTTAATTACTAATTATGATTATTTATAGTTTGCTGCTTACTTTTTTACTTTATAGGCGTCTCATGCCCATAAGAAACTACCATAGTAAGAGGAGAAAAAACTACACAATCTTAGGAAGGAATTTCTGTCGGTTGTCCGTTTGTATTCAACTCAGGCACTGGTCTTACAAAAGTAGAGCGCTTAGATATGTGGAAGTCTTGTAAGTGGCTAAGACTGTCACTGTTAAGCAGAACTAAACCCTACAACGACAGTTACTGCAGGGCGGATTACAACTTGGCCCTCATGTGTAAACCTCCTTCTCGGCCTGCGCCTCCTTTATTTGACAGTTCTTCTCAATGAGGAGCAATAATTTCTTTCCTTAAAAAACTCATTTGATAGCCATACGTATTTTGTATAAAATTGACATATGTTCTCTATTGGAGTGTGTAGCCCCTGGGTAATTCTTTTGGTTAGTTCACAGAAATTACCAACAAATAAGACTATTGGAAATTATAAAATTAGAAACTGGTTTAAGCGGTGTTTTCAAAGTAATAAGTTTTATGAACGTTATAGACAGATTTATTTCTGATATTTGGAGCAGTAATAAAATTTCATTAAAAATCATGTTGGTAATTTTGTCTCATTAATGTACAATTAGAATTTTCAAAGCTTGTTCGTCCTTTGCTTTGTTATCAGTTATCATCGTAAAAACGGTTGATTCCAAGACGAGATTGTAAGGAACAGACATTAACATATTTCTCGCTGGAAACAATTTCTATGTTAATGTGACAGTGAAGCATGGAATCTACTGTTCGATTGGCCGAGATTCTTTTTCAGTTCTGAAACTTATTCCCAATGTGAAATACAGAGGAATATATCACAACTTGCTCTTTATAAAGTATGGAATATTACTCTGAAATATAAATTTAAAATTGTTTTTACTTTTAGAACAATTTTTATAATTATACGCTATTTAGAAACATGTATGTTAATTTTAGGTAGAGATTACTAGTTACTAAATACATTTTACACCTAAACCATGTGTAAATATGTCAAACAATGTTTAATCCTGAAGATCTAAAACAAGCAGGGTCTCAGTTTTTTTATATTTTTAAATAGTTCAATAAAAAAATTTTACAATGTTTTAAATTTCTGCATACGCTTTGCACCCGACCGTCCAAAATGCACGATCCATTTGAGTTTTGCAAATCTATATACTTGATAAATTTTTTTTATAAGTTACGTTTTTTCTGTTTTAATCGATAAAAAAGATTTACAGCTTTTTTTATTCGCAAGGTTTCTACTTATTACCACGGCAAAATGTCTCTGTGTTTTTTCATTCTAAAATATGAAAGCATAGCATAAGTTGTGTTTAAGTATATATTTTCACCTAAACAGAAATGTTATGCCCAACCAATTATATTCTATTAGACGAATAACCCAATATTTAGCTTCGTTCTATTCTAACGGCTGTTACATATCCAGTAGACTATGGTTATTTATTTAAAAGCTTCTGTCTTATCGTGTTATAAGGAATTTGCCCTTAAATTAATTTTAGCTTCCACGATTTTTTTCACCATGAAAACTGTTTAATGCTATGAGTAGTACCAGGAATTTTCTTTCAACTGTATAACATTTCGTAACGAAGTATAACGAAAGCTGGAGTAAATTTGGATTTGCTAATAAAGTTAAGAAACAGTCATTAAAACAGGAACCATCCATTCGACATCCACCTATCAATCTTTCAACCGAACCTCTAAATTACTAGTACTTCAAGATAGGGAGGAGTACGACACATCAGGTGTCACGTAACAGGCTTCGCTCAAGGCCATAAACCATTTCATTCTTGAGATGACCTGCAGACAGATTATTTTACAGTCTTTAGGCAGCAAGAAGAGAAAATCTGTCAACATATCGAGTGATAGACTTTAATGACGCTCATTCATATCCCATGCACCTTCAAAAAAATCTGTGTTCCTTATAAAGAAATTGCGCTTTATTTAACATTTTCGAGTCTTGACTTGACTTCTTTCTCGAGATATCATGTGGTTGGGCACCCAAATAATTTCAGATATCTGTATAAAATACCTGTAATAAAATTGGAACTTTTACATTTTAGTACATTATAAAATGAAATTCAGTAAGTAAAAAACTGTGTACAATAATTTGGAACCTTCCAAAAACATTCTCAATCTATTTTCTAATGAATTACCAAAATTATAACTTAACAAATAAGATCTTCGAGTTAAGGAGTATGTGTTTTATATTAACAGATCGAAGAACTTGGATTGAGAAAAAGGTTTGAGATTTTTCAAAACATTAAAAAAATCCGCTTGTAGGGTTTAAATTATACCGATGTATGTGCCAGTGTGCAATCAGTGTTTTTACATATATATATATATATATATATATATATATATATATATAATATATGTATATATATATACAATTTATCGTTAACATAAAGAAACAGATAATTTATGTCAGCGCAAAAATAAACTCTTTCTACTTATGGATTTCATAAATACTTATATGTTTCTTTTCATAAAGTACAACTACTGATTAACTACAGTTGTAAACTGAAATCATAATATCGTGTTCCATCAATTTCAAAATAAAAATGAACAGTTCAGTTTGTAACTCCCAGTAGTGTCGGCAAAGTTGTAGTCTCAATTTATAGTATTCATTTAATAATTAATTTAAGATGTATTTTGAGTTAACGAGATGGTACAACATTTTTTACTAATAAGGTTATTATTACAATAGATATTTATAAGCATATAACTGATAAAAAAAAATCTGTGGACTTGGTACACTTGTAATCAACAGAAATAACAGTTGCATAAGTTTACAACTTGTACTGCTTCATTAGAAGTATAAAAACCCAAAATATTTGCAATCGTAAAATATTAATTTTACGATTGCAAATATTTTGGGTTTTAGCCATATGAACAACTTGTAGTATACTAAAATCTTTGAGAACATATACTTTTATGTAAGTAAATGAAGAATAAAAACACAAACGTTTTTACTTAGCCAAATATAATTAAAAAAGTAATATTGGCACAAAGAATACTACGAAGTATAATACCCATTCAATTTCGAACCATATAAGGGTCAATTATTTATACATTAACAGATAAATACGTCGAGCCTAAAAATTTATTAATTTAAGTTTTTTTTATTTCTGGCTATGTTGCAGGCATTAACTCTAAAAAATATGCTTTTTAAGTGCTGCCAGCTGGAAAATGATTGTTGGTACTTGCAAATGAATTTATTTATCCTTACATGAAGTAGTTGTAAGCTCCTCAGTACATCCAAACTAGTTTACTGTGAATGAAATACAACTACGGTCGTAATAATGGTCACTTATATTACCGTTTCAATATTGCATAATTGATATAAGTTCTTATTCTATCTCAAGGCAATTAGTGACATTCTATGTGTTCTCTTTGATTATCCAGCAGATAAAGAATATAAAAAGTATTCAATCTGTACTAGAAAACATTTATCACGCCACAAAACCTATATAGGACAATTAAGCAAATGAAAGCATGTAAAAAAAAATCAAACCCCACTTCTGAAACAGAAATCATTTATAATTTATTACTATTTATTTACATAAACATTTTTATTTTGAAAATATAAAATGATTTTAAAAAATAACTTCGCTTACTGTTTTATGACATGCTGTTCTATGCTCAAAATAATATAATTTATCAGATGAAAAGATAAAGTTTAACGGTAGTTTTTGTACTGTCGGAGTAGCCGACATGGGTACGAAGTAAAACTGTTTGGCTATAATTCTTATTAAGAAAATTCCAAAGAACTTCGCTTATTGATAACAATAATTTAAAAAACATTATTAAACTATTAAATACAGTTACCTTATATACAATATTCATCGAATAGGAAAATGATGCAACCACATTCCTTATAAATTACTGATGAACATAAGAGGTAGATGGGAAACGTAAGTGGTATTTACCAACCACTGGAAGAGCAGTTAATCAAGCAAATGAAGCACAACTCGTAAATAATACACGCAGTGGAATAATGATGTTCTCGATGTTTCATTACTTTACCTAGCCTACTTCATTTAGATAGAAAACCTCAAAAAAGTTTCAGTGTAGAATTTAAAGTAGTTAAGTTTTTAAAAGAGTTGTAAATTTAAAATTTTTTCAAGTAGATCTTGATAACGAATAATCCTTTTGAATTTTCTTCATAATCGTACGTACTGTAAATATTTAATTGATTCCACAGAAATTGACCCTTGAGTAAAAAACAATCATCTGTTCCAAAGTGTGTCCAAACAAGATTAAATTTCATAAAAGAATTATGTAATAGATATTGCGGATACGTTCATTGCTCATCTTTGTTTGCTATTTCGTTACTATATTGTGGCTGTTAAAATATAAATTGACAACTCAGGTTGTTTATGTATCTAGGGAAAAAGTTCTTAAATAATTTTAACCTTGGTTGAGACCATTGGTCAGCTTAATACACGACGTTGATCCAATACGTTGGCCTTTCAAATTTTGAAACTTTACACCTTTTTCAATTTGAATCAAGGTAAATTAATAAAAGGTATTTGGAATGGATATTGAATTTTCTAAACTACTTGTTGTTATACAACTATTAAAAAATTAATGACATGTATATTATGTACATGTCGATCTCTTGATGCCAAACCTTTTTTATAAGGTCACAGTAAAGTGTTATATCCATATGTGAAGGAACACAGCCTGTTTCGAGTATCGTATGTCAAACATTCACAGCGTTGTCATTAAGATGGGATTCATAACAGTAATTACGAGTATATTCCTTTAAAAATTTATTCAATAGAATTTCTCACTGACTCTAACTGTAGTATTAATTAGAAACTAACCCTGTAGTATTACACTGCAGATGAAGCACTCTATATTTTTAATATTTTCTAAACTTAAAATGTAACAAAATCAGCCCCTTTTAATAATATTAAAGTGTAATCATCTGTTTAATGTCAATACTATTTTCTTTGTTTGAAGGTTATTTTTGACGTTGGAAGGATTGTGAAGGAAACAGGATTTTTCCGGACATTTGCCATCGTTCAGTGAAACAAGAAATCAGTAACACTACGTTTCGAGATTTGCAATCTGAGCTCTTCTTCAGGTAAAGAATCAACCCAATACACAGTTACAAACTAGGTTAAAATAAACAAATACTATTTTGTTTACGATTAGCAAAAAAAACAATATTAACCAAATTAATAATTCCTCATAACCATTCCCAAGTACCTAAAAAAACATTCCTCGGAATTAAAAAAGTACATTAATTTTGTAATATTTGACCATATTAGCACTTATCAAGCCTATTCAAGATTTATTTTTATCAAATGACATGCAAGACTAAATTGAAACCGGTAGAGGTTTTTACTGTTCTGGGGATGAAACAAATGACAAATGTTGCCATGGCAACAAGTTGAGTTTCAACTACTGCCAGTTTGAAACTTTACCAGCTGTCGCTCTGTGGCTACCTAGTTTTACACGTGGCTCGTTTTCTGTTTTCAATTCTTATCTTCAATCACCATAAATCTTTAACAGCATAGATATCTTAATAGTTTTCAGTAGTAATGTAGTCTTACAGCAACTGAAGATGAATTGGTTCAGATCGTCAAAATAAATTACGTCATGTCTTTCTGCATGCATTAAAATGTAACTGCAGACGATCGACTGTAATAATTATATTGATAAATTGTGAAAAAGTATAGAATATCTCCTGAACATTGTAGCCAGCAATTTTATTACCATATATTACTAGCATTTACCTAGGGTTTTTACAAGCAATATCGTAGGTTTTGCATTTGTATAAGCACTTTTTTGTTTTTAATGAATTATATTTACAACGCCAATGTTGTTGAGTTCATCTTTTGCCACAGTCAATAACATATGTCAAAATTTACATTCATGGATGTTGAAGTGTACTATGTTCTTAGTTCTTAGTATTGTTTGTCGCATAGTTGGTTTTGCCTAATTTCTCTTCAAGAAAATGTACACACATATATATATATATATATATATATATATATATATATATATCAGGATCAGAGAAGACCACTTTTGCCAAAAAAAAACAACTGAGATGGATTTAATAATAATCTTTAAATGTATAGTAACAGTCAACTAGTATCATTGTTTTGGATATTAAATTTCTAATATATGCTAAAAAAGTCAGTTCAAAGTTCTTTAACAATTATATTATATACGTTTTTTTTCTGTATAAATTGAAAATATTTTTAATATTTTAGAACATATAAACTGGAAAAGGAACATAGTTTTTGATTATTCCTTCAAAGGTTTTACTTATGTAGATGTGTACTCACCTAATCTCTGACATATAAAAACGGCGTATAAATAAACAGTTACCTCACACACATTACTTACTCACACACTATGAACTGAAAGTAGTGGTTAAATTAAATAAACAATTTATTATGCTGTATAAATAATCTTTTTACATAAAATTCGATTACATTGGACAAGCTGTTTGAATGAATATGTCCTAATTTCAGAGACCAAAATGAAATTTTTCCCAATATCCAATAGACCATTGTGGCATAGTCCTCACTGAGAGAGTTTTCGAAATAAGATTCTGCCTATAACCAAGGCCCGTAAGAAAGTCCATGTACGATTTCAGTACACAATAGTTTAAACATTAAAGCAAATCAAACAAAATGCGCATTCGTATTTATAATATTATTACCATGTAATAGAAAATTGGCTTATAACAGGCGTTTCTAGTTGTATAAACAAACACTTTCGACTTGCAATATACACGCGAGAATGCGGCTTTCAACAAGTTGGTAAACAAAGCTAGACTCTGGCATTATTCATGTCTGCTTGTTTTTCGGTTGTTTTAAATTTTCATCGTTCCTTGTAGGTCGTATTTACTTTTAACATGCTTCAACTTACTAAAACGTTTTCGCAAAAACATGTAGCGTTCTTTTTCGAAAGCTAACGACCTAATCCAACACTTTATCAAAGTTACGAAACGACTTGGATTTCAAATATTTCTGAAATAGTTAAATACATACATACATTAAACATTAAACAAAATACATTAAACAATACACATAAATTTACATTACGTCAGAAATAGTAAAGGGAAGGATTTGCCATTGTAGCACTGCAGCAAGTTATTTAAAGTTCGTATGATATTGATGAACCGAATAATAGTGCAAGAAGTTTCACGAAAGCAACTCATGTTTGCTCATAAACTGGTATAGTTGCTGAGAATCGACGTTGGTCTCCGATTTTAGGATGCCATCCAACTATGAATTAACGATCCAATGGACGCTACTACGTTTAATATATGCTATTAGGATTTGAAAACATATTAAAAATACCCTTTGCGTGTAATTCATTACTAAAACTTATTTAAGTTCTCAGAAATGTTACGTTAAAGTTGGGGAAAGAGTACTAGGATGGGTTTTTTTTATTGCATTGGATTGAGGGGAAAGAAATACAACATATGCTTAGGGGTCTGCTGTGCTTTCCTACCTTACTACTTTGTATGGGAAATCATAGTAGTCCCAGCTCTAGAAGGCTTTATTCTTTAAGGAATATAGTCACTTGTATATGGGTAATAAAATTTACATGTGGTTCAACTAGATTTCCATCTGGAATTTTCCCATTTCACCTGTTAATGACAGTTTTATTATTTTACTGTGGCAGTATTATTTTAAGATTCTATCTTCTGATGTTAAAATTGAAATGAGCTCTTTCCCTGAGATCGTTGTAAGAAACGGAAACTTATTTTTAATAGGACTCAGGTTTAGGTGATAATAGATATGTAAAAGCCCTTTTTCTACCTGGATACTTGATTTAGTTTCCTTATTCCTTTCGGGCCCTGCGTGCCCTGACACAGAGAAAAAGGATATTTTATTGTTTGTTTGACTTTATAGACGCATTATAGATTACAGTTCCACTCTATATTTCTGATATAAAGGCGCATTAAAATGGCTAGAAGTATGCATTGTATTAGGTTTTGCATGTATATTACTGTGATAAAAATTTTTAAGCTTGTGAACACTCCTGTTATGTAAATAGGTATCTCATTTACGGAAATACGTAGGAAGACACCTCTTAGCCCACTTATTCTCAAAAGATTAATTATTTTTAGGCTGAAAACGTGAGATTTGCAGAATAGTCCTAAATTATTGAAAACATACGTTATTGAAAAATATCTCAGAGGCTTCGAGGTAATATATTTCGGAGGTAAATATCGAAGAAAAGTGGTTAATAATAATTAATGGGAGTAAAACGTTGTTGTATTAGTGAACGTATAGGGAAAAGTTAAGACAAAAGGTCAAAATATTAATATTGAAGTACTGTATTATATATTTAGAATAAAAATTCTTTAGGTACAATTGTACAAAATTAAACACATATCATACCCAAAAACATAAAATACAAAACAAATAAATAATTAAAGACTATATAAAAAAACTTTAAACTTATATTCAAATTTTGGCTGTAAAGATCTGATGAATGTTCATATGAGCTAAATTAATTTCCTAAGATTCAATTAATAAAGAAACTTTGGTTTTTTAAAAATTTAAAATGCATGTTCTAAATTTATGAACGTTGCTGTGTTTAAATTAATAATTATTGGTCGTCATATTACTCTATAAAAATTTTCAAAATATAAGTTGTGTATTTTACCATAAATGACTAAATGTTTTGATTCATTAGTATGCTTGTAATCCTTTCGGTGACCTTCAATTCTTATACTTAGATTATTTTATGTCGAGGCAAAGTTGTATTTTGGGTATTTTTCCATTACATTTGATACACTACGTCTTTCGTATAATATCTCAAAAAGCAAACATTGTACTTATATATATTTAAGAAAGATAGAGGCACTGCGCGCAGAAGTTTCTTGAATGCTACAGAGTTAAAAATTAATTTTTACTTTCCATTTTACTCATATAAATACACCGATGAAAGATGATCATCAGAAATTAAGAGCAAATAAAAAATTAAAGAAATAAAAAACAGTTTCTTAACACAATTGCCAGGCTTACTTGTTTTTAATATAGTCACAAGCAATACAATACTGTCCTATCAATAAATTGTGTTACAACGCATAGTCTCTGTTCAATAGTTCTCAAACTGGTTAAATGATAATGTACTAGTTTTACTTTCATAGTTAGAAGCCACATTGAGATAATGACTTGTCAATGAGGGAATAAGTTACAGTTGGTCTCTTGACTTAGAGCCAAACCGCTTGAATATAAAGCCAGACACAAGAAAGCCAATCAAATGCAAATATCTAACTTGTTCGTTTCAAACCGATTTATTTCGTCTTCTTTAACCCTTCGTAACTCTTCACAAGAACCTCTTGCCGTCAACGTTTTTGTATTGGAGGAAAATGTCTAAAAATAACATTTTGTCAAAGAAGCAAACTCGAATTTCCGAGTTTTAAATAAATTTGAGTTTAACTAGGATTTTATTATTTCAAAAAGATTTTGTTATTTTTATATAATCACAAAATTAAATATTCATAATAAATTTTAATGCAATAACTTATTATTTATAATTTTTATTTTAAACGTAATCGGAATCGTATGCCTCGTAAGTGAAAAACGGAATGTCCCTTTGACGTTTATTTGTCAAACAAATTTTAATATAGTGTTTGCCGTATTGATTTTTTCTATGGTTCGCTAGAACCGCTTGCTTTCTAAAATTATAGTCACGGAGTGAATGATGCATTTAATAATGTTCATGATTATATTTTTCCTTTTGGTAGGGTAAATCTGCCGTTCCACAAAGTCTAAGAAAATCAATTGTTAGAACCTTATATGTAAAATTTTTCAATTTAGAATTAAGTGAAATCCTAAATAAACTAACTGGATTGAAATTTCATTGCTCCAATATATAATAAAAGTAAGATAATTCTATTTAATATTATTGTATGCATTACGAAACGACAAATGATATTCATTCAATGCAATTACGATGTAATGGAAACTCGAATGCCTATATAGGACGTTTTTAAGGTGTGTTTTGACTACATAATAGATTCAAATCTCCTCAAAAAAAAAATACAATATTTTACGTTGCTTACCAAGATGTACGATTTTACAGTTATCATTGAATTTAAATTTTTGTTATTAGTATCAACCATGTGAACGATTTACGCTCATGGATTGAATGTAATTGTAATGTAAAACGTAATGATTTCGATTGGATGACTCTTTAAAGGATGTCAATGTATCTAGAATGTTATATTTTGGATATAAAAAAAGTTTTTAAATGTAACCACGGATATTACACCAGAATAATTACCTCATGTTCGCTTAAAAATTTACACGAGTAACATATTTTACAAATATACCTTTCAATATAAAAGTATCCTTTTATTACTTTACGCTTACGAGTTTGAGATTATGTGGTAAAATTAATTAAACAAATACCAAATTTAACATTAAGTCATCTAATAGATACTTAAATATGGATATTTCAATAAAATATATATTGAGAAAATTCAACTAATAATCTAATGTTGTTTTAATGTAAGACTAATTAACTGGCAGACTCTAGTTTTCTTGGAAATCCCAGCAAGACTTAAGTCTTACCTTACTGGACGTCAGCAATGTGTGAATGAGGGTAATAAAATTTCATACTGGAAACCCGTAACACTGGGGGTCCCAAAGGGCTCTGTACTTGGGCCCTTTTATTTTTACTTTATATAAATAACGTCGTTTAAACATTCTAATTTTCATCTTTATGCCGACGATTTGCAAATATGCGTTCACTGTTTACTAAATGAATTAGCCAAGTTTGTGTCACTACTCAACTTGGATATAAAAGCCATTAACTTTTGGGCATTTGGGCAACACAACAAGGGCTGAAACTAAATTAAAAAAAACTCATGCAATGATAATTGGTAACTCAAGAGTGATAAACCAAATTAATCTTGACACCACACCAAAACTCAAATTAATAGTTGTGAATTAAAGTACTAAAAAAAACTGATAAAACTGATAATATATAAATTAGGCTATTGCCATTTATACAAATTTGATTTTTATATAGTTGGAAAATAATACAATTGGTAACACTTGGTATTGCAATTGCAGTGATAACTATGAACCTTTATCAGAACACTTTCAGAACGTCTCTTAAATGTGAAGGGTCAATAAAGTGGGACGATTTATCCAAAAAGACTGCAATTCCCTGAGGGATCCTCTGAGACTAGTGGGGTGAATGGTAAACAGTGTCGGTCTCCGTAGTGCCCGTTAGGCTTACACCTGACCTTCCCCAACAAGACGGGTGCTAAATCCATTTTCTTATTTATACTTTTAAATTATTTATAACACATCAATTGACAGTTGTAGTTTAATTCGTTTCAAAACAAATGTTAGTAGCCCAAAAACCAACAGATTAATATTAAAAAAAAATTAAACCTTATAATTACAAATCAAAATATAAGATTGAATGGATACTGTGAAAATTGTTATAGTTAAGGAATTCCAGGATAATCAGTAATTACACTTTATCAGTTTATTGACTTTTGTAAAAATGTTTTACAAGATAGTTTACAATTGTATTGAAGTATCCCAAAATAACAGTAACGTCTTATAGTTCTATTACATAAAAGTAATCCATTTATATATTACTATAATAAAGTATAAAAGCGTTAAAAAATATAAAACTTACTTTTTTAAGAGAGCACAGGTTAAAAACTATCATTACGATTTCAAATGTTGTGGAATGGAAAATCGTTATTCAGTATACCACGAGGTTCTCTTTCAATTGTGTTTACATGAAAAATAAATCTCTCATTAATAAAAACATTATATAAATTTCGCTTATGTTGTATTTTTTTGAAATGGAATGTCCTCTAAAGGAATGCTATAAGATCTTTGGAGAGGCAAGTATTCATAGATGTGTTCAATTGTTATGAATAAAATGTATAGTTATTTTAGTTATAATACAATCTTGACTCCATGTAAATCATCTTTTAATATGTAAAAGTAAGTAAATTCCTAAAATTTTCCGTCTTGAAGTAGTAAAAATAACAAGTGTCTTGTTATTTATTTAATCAATTGATACTGAATTTGTTACTAATCGGTACTGCAGTATTTATTTTTGAATAGTTTACGTCATGAACCAAATAATAGCTCTGCATCATTTACTCACGCGTTTGTTGCAGACATGCAAAGATGCAAAAGATAAGAGCTAAGAATTTACTACAGACAATTGATTGGCATAATGTTACCATATAATTTCTGAGATTAACTATTTATTTGGTAGTATTTAGTGAATTTATGACAATAGAGTGACTAGTAAAGTTAGGATAATGATTATAAGTATATACTTGCTCTGTAAGTGATTGAATGACTAATTAAATGTATTAAAGTATTATATGAAAAAAATTATGCGTTATAAATAAAGTTTTCACATAGTTATTTGTATTATACATTTTCACCATTTAAATAATTGTTACCTAATGTATGATATTTTGTTAAAAATTGAAAACCACAGATAGTTTCAAACAAATAATTCTGGAAATGTTGAAAGTATATAAAGGACATGTTAATAAGATTATTCACCATGTCTAACTACAAAAATATACGTAGCATGAATAAATGTCACAGCATTTTATATAATTAATCACAGCTGAATAAGTAACTATTACATTGTTTAACTGTGTGTTTACGAGTAAATGCTCCAGGCAACTAACCTCAATAGACATAACTACCATAAATATAAATAGTTGAACAATTTCTGTTAAAGATATAATTTTGAGTCAGAAGTGGCTGTGAAGACATATTTCTGTACATTTCTGCTGTGATATCAAGAGATATTCAAATATATTAAAAAAACATTCTTTTACACCTTTTTAAACACTAATTCGTACGGATTTGGTTTGTTTGCTAGCATCTGAGGTATTATTTAACCCGATGCCATGCAATTTCAATAAGTAAATCATTATCGTATACTTTTTCACTAAGAAACGATTTTATGATCCAAATAAATGCCTCCAGCCCACTAGACATACTGAGTTTAATAAAACACGAAATCTCAGGAACTTGCCTACATTTAAATTAGTATTTTACATTAGAAATTTGTAAGTAATAATTTTTTTTACCAGAATCAGATTTTCATTTTACTGAGTTTAAACGATTGGGAATGAAACTAATGAAATTGCAAGAAGTAAAGTATTAAACAAGTGCAATGGAATGTTGCAGTAAAATTCATAATAGTACTTAGTTAATATCTACACGATTTCATCCGTTAAGGAAGTTTATTGGAAACCGTTAAATGGCATTAATGACTCAAACGAATGGTTTTAAGTAAGCACAATATATCATAAGTCATATAAATTTGCTCATATTTCAAAGTTCTCATTCTTAGACTTTTTTGTTGTAACTTACTAATATTTCAGATACAAATGCAGAATAGATGGATTCGGACGCTAATATAAAGATTGAAGTATATTCCTGCATACACATGTAATACCTAGAGAGTGTTGAATGTGATTTTTAAATGAGTAGTTTAACGAGCCTTAGGTATATACTAAGAAGGAGTACTCCATATCTTCAGGTAACTCTGTCATATCCATTTTACTCCATTTAATACAACGTCTAAAGAATTAATATAATAATCACAGTACACACACACACACACACACACACACACACATGCCATAGACAATTATTTCAACGATCAAAACCAAAAAAATATAGTGTGCTAAATTTATAATACAGTTTAAATTTTGTAATCATAAAAAGACAATTGTTATACCATCATGAAGTTTAGACATGAAGACTAAAGCTCTTAACATAAATCCACAGTTGAAGCCATCTTCTTATATAGTAGAAAGATGACACCTCACAGTTTCATGTAACGACCCTGTTAATGACGTCAATAATTAAGATAACGACCGCCTAGAGAACCCTTCATTCTACCAAAGCTTGTATCATAGCTTTGTTAAGTGTGTACAGTTGAACATGAATAAAGACACAACATTCATCTAGATAGTGTGGTCTGTACTTGGAGTCTCGTGTTATGGAAGTTTATTCCTATTCACTTGAATTTCTGCAAGAAATTGCTTAAAAAGCTGTCTTAATTAGGAGAAATTACTAAATATAATAAAAATTTGGTGTACTTTTCATCTCGTCCAATATATTTTATAGCGAGACATGATTACACATTTAATAACAAAATAGAAACTGGTTCATAATTTTTGACACATAATTTAGTGTAAATTATTATATAGTTACATATACTTCTAAGGAAACTGTTTACCCTATACTAGCATTCTAACAATGGTACTTTAACTCAACTCAAATGTACTAACTGGTGTTAGAGAAACATTGTAACTTTGTAAGTAGATTACAAAACTTTAATTGCTACTTAATTATAGTAAAATATTTTCTAGGTATACTCCCGATATTAAGTTTAAAAGTCCAAGCGTAATGGTCATAAAGCTTTAATTGAAAAGAATATTGTAAATTTTGAACTTTTACTACCAAAGTGTCTTTAAAAAACTGAATAAGACGAAATAGTTAATCCGGGATGTTATACATTTTCATTTTAGATCCAAATAATAACCAATCAATATTTACAACGTCAGCCATTGTAAATTTAAAAATCAAAGAACTAAACAATAAAAATATCATGATAAAGTAATTAAAATATTAGATTATGATGTATCTCTGAATATCCTCCCAGTCTTCTTTGCCATTAAACTTGGCGAACTTTTGTTATAATCGAGTGCTAAGAGATGCAGGACTTTAAAAACAACGTGCAAAATACAAAAATGTATCCTACTATATTCCAAACAGAGTTGACTTTTGTTTTAATATAATCACTTGTTTCTTATAAAAGAATTAATAGCGTGTTGCACATTCTGAGTAACAAAAAGAAATAAAAGTTAGTTTTGTATACTTTTTTAAATATTCTAAATAAAAAACTGTGGCTCCATTTCTATCTTAAAAATCTCAAAAATAGTTGTGGAGTGTAGAGATTTTACTCCATATATATTTATTAGTTTAATATTTATTATATATATATATATATATATATATATATATATATATTATATATTGTTATATTTATATATATACTTTTATATATATATATATATATCTCCAGATTTTACTTCATATGAAGTGCGTCATTCAGTCAGGTCACTCCAAACCAAAGAGCTGTTTTCGACACCCTAACCACCCGTATTTGCATTTGATTGGTGACCGAACTTCGATATATATTCAGACAACTCTCCGTCACAGTTCTAAAAATATATCAGGGACATCCTTTGAATATCACATCGTTCCATCTTTATTTTCACGTCAGAAATACTATGTCACTAACACTATTTTAGCTTAGTATGGTATTCATTTATGTGTAATAGTCCTTTCAGATTAGTCTGAAGAAGTAACTAAATTCTATGACTGTTAAAAGGCCAAATGATTTATTTCTCATGGGATTGTAGTTGCCTTATAATCATCCTTCCTGAGAGTGATCACAAATGTCAGATTTCTACGAATTCTGTCTCACTAAAAACTCTAAGTATTCATTTATCTTTTAATTAGCAATACTAACATTGTATTACTAAGAGGGATTCCAATTCATTTAAGGTAATAAGCAATATGCATCATTATCACACAACAGTTATCCATAGCTTTGCACATTTCCTCTCGAACAATAGGAATACCTTGGTCAAATTCTTTTAAATTTAAATTACCTTCCAAATACTCCTAGTATAAGTGATAGGCACTACAGTATATTCCATTTGCCTAATGAATTTTATTTACGATTAAGTAACAGTGTTGTCTTACTGACAACTGAGAATTAAACAGTTTTTTATGTAGTACCCTTTTCATGAATTCCATAAAAAATTCCATATTACTTTATTGAAGAGACCCAATGTTAACAATGTAACTATTTTAGGACAGTAAAACATAATTTCAAAGGCCTTAGCTGTCCGCAAAGAAATGAAATGGCTTTACGTAGTTTAGAAAAGGAAGTAGGCATATTTTATGTACATTTAGTATAATGTAAGTGTCTATGCTATATAGATTCAGATGTTAAGCGAAACTGCTAATTAAAGATTTAAGACATTGCCACGTGTATAAGCAATTGTGCTTTGAATGATTTTATTACGCCAAGATTGAGGTTTGCCTTACTACTCTGATTAATAAAATATGTCAAAAAGTGTATGTTTAAGGCCATTGTAAAATACTCCCGTCCAACAAATTTCTGGTGTCATAGTTAAAATTTGCCTTGTTTCCTCGTTCAAGAACATGTTTTCCTACACAGATCTGAAAATCTTACTTCGGTCATAACGCGTCTACTTTCGGCCATTATAACCTACTCTCGGCATAATATATTTGAGTGCATATTTAAGTTAGCTTTTGTTACTATGAGAAAAACTAATATACATACGTCGGCCTGATAAACCTACTTCAGACATAAAACAAATAAGGTGGGGCTTATAACGGTCTTTAAATATGCAGCATAAGTTAAATAGTAAATACCTTGGTTTTGATATCTGTATTACTCTACTGATCAATACATATACAATATTTGCAAAAATATGTTTTCGAAGTGTATTTAAAAATTTTAGTTAGTTAACTTTTAATTTCAATACCTGAACAACCTCTGTGTTCAATAGTGATTACCAAAAAAGTTTATATAAGAAGTGTGGTTACTTTAAAGGTTAATCTATGTTTTTTAGACTGCATGTGTAAAGAAATTTATAATGGTTTTTCACATAAACATGTTTACAAATAAATTTTACAGTCTATTTTATTTCATAACATTATAGGAATTATCTTATAGGAAATTTCGCAATTTTAGAAGCCTGTGGCGCGGAGCCCTGAGATAAGAAAGAAAAAAGCTTCCTAAGTATGTCTCTAGCTTTATTGGCTTTTGCTATGCGTTGATGAGTTCGTCATTTATTTAGCATATTTCCGTATCTATATATAGATTGCGTAATCTTGTCTATATAATATAAATCTAATTTAATTCATTTATACTCTTGAAAAAGTAATACACTGAACTAATGAGCTTTCCTCAGCGATTAGTAAAAAAATCAAATATAGTAAATATTAGTAAAGTAAAGCATTTAGTATTACAATTTATGAAAAATACTCTTAAATTGAGCAATGAGAGCGTCTGCAAGAAAAATATTTCTGTTAACCCTAGAACACTACCGTGTTTTGATGTACCTTTGTTACTACCGATACGTAAATTTTACGTAGCAAGTTTATTTTAGTTTTTTTAGGTTATGTAAAGATTTATTTTCATGCCTGTGTATTGTGTTTGTGTATTTTCTTCCCTATGTGCTTACTTAAGGTGATGATGCGTGTGTTTAAGCGTGTGTGCGGGTCTGTAGTGCGTGCATGTGTGATACATGGTGTTTTCCTAACCTTATCTTCACATCTACAATGCCATAGAAACCTTTCCAATAAGCCTACAAATTGTCTACTAACTCCAAGACTTTTATTTACCAAAAAACAACGTAAAATAGGTTTAGTTACTTATTTTATTATTCACACTTATACGTAAAATATACGTATTTTTTATCAAGCAATACTACCGCTACGAAAAAATTGACGCACGGCCTAAATAAAAATCAATATTGAGATAAGAAAAAGAACTACACACACCCTTACACTTCGGAGGACGAAAGACCATTGATCAGTAGAAGCACTGCCCAAAGCTTAAACCGGAAGGTTGGGGGGTGTAGGTGTACCGTTATTATAGCACATATATTTTAAATTTATATGGAGCAAATACTTTATAAATTAAACAACTTTTCGGAAATACTTGCTTTATTCCGAAATTTAAGTTCACCCAAAAGTTTACAAAGTTTACAAACTTTTGATTCAATTTTCTTCAAATGTCACTCAATCGAACAAATCTAATTAAGAGTCTGATTAAAAGGTATTAAAATTAAAATTAAACTAAAAATGTATACTTCTCCAAAAATGGTTTAAATTAATAAAACAAAATAAAACTTTCTCTTCTCAAAATACTCAAAAATTAATATAACACAAAACTTGATATTTACTTTATGACCAAAAATTTAATTCACAATACTTCAAAAATTGAATTAAATTTTTCAGACTCTGAACTGAAAAATGGGAAACTTTAGAAATTTTAATTACAGTATTATAAAATAAAAGATATTAACTATACGCTGGTACGGGACTTACTACTTTGAAGATTACGGAGGCAGATCGGAAATTAAAACGCACTAAAACTTTAAATACTTGAAATTGAATTTACCCGCGATAAATAATTACTCTAAATCCCAACTATTGGGTTAGAGAAAGAAATTCAGCATCTAACTCGACCGGTACACCTTCTCTTCGAATCGCCAAGACTGGACTGACTGCTTCTCTCTCTCTCTCCAGGCTTGCCGGGTCGGAACGTAGACCGATCAGCTGATTACCGGTCCAACTAAACAAACAATGTCCACGCACCGTGTCTAGTTAACAGGAGCCTACTTCCTACCGCGATTCAGCATAAAGAATTAGAACTATGGTACATAGGTATGACTATAAACATGACGCATATACGTAAAACTTACGCACGGTAGCGTTATAGGGTAAAAATTTCCCACATCATAGTTACAAAGTTCTAATACGCTAAAAATGCTATTATCATGTATACATTTCAAGTATGGTTATTTTTGTACACCAGATTTCAGAAAAATTTTTGCATTGTCGCATGGAATTATTGTATAATTTTACTTTCCAAATTCCAAGTTTTCAATTAAATGTTTATTTAAACCTCAACTTTAAGGGAAATGTTTCTGTTCCGTATAAAGATATATACTACAGCTTTTGTATTTAGTACTAATTATAAAGTAGAAATGATCTCAATAGCACAAATAGTTGTTCAGGAATAAAATAAATATTTTCAAACGGGGTTCTCCTTAATATTCATGAAAATAAATAATTAGTGTAATTCTTAATCGCAACCCAACATAATTATACTTTGTTTACCCCTAGAGTTAAACAAAACCAACATTGGTTCTTATCTTTATTACGCTACGCACATTAGTGCAGCTGGTCACAACAATGGTTGGTTCCACTACTCACAGAGTTAATCAACACACAATGGTACCTAAGTAATTAGTTACCACCTGTGTGAAACTGTTTCTCAATGTCTCAAGGTGTAGATGACACTGCTAAAACGGTGAATACATTGTAGAAGCTCCTTTCATACAGGAATTCTTAATTAATTTTAAAACAAACACTCCAACAATACAATTTGTATTTTTGGTGACGCCTTTCGATTTAAAAGAAACACATCATCAAACACATGAGATAATTAAATTGGTAACAATAATAATATAAATATATTTGTTCTTAATAAATACATATGCTATTAAAAATACAAGTATACAATACCTTGACATGAAAGTATGAGTACAATATTTATATAATGCAACAGTTTTACTTCGCTAAAACTCTATTTTTAAATTTCTTACACTGATTCCAACTATCCTAAGATTGTACTGCCTTCCAAAAATACATAAACCATCACGTAGCGTCAACGTAAATAATAACATACATAACTTCTTAAGATAAATGACTTTTGTCAAGGTAAATACATACAACGCAAATCAATTCTTGTGCGTATCAGGATCTTGCGTGGTTGCTTTTAATTAAATACTGTTCAACCCAGCGTTTCATCACGAATTTCTCAGTCTAGAAAAACATCTTTGGTATAGCTAAATATTTTTGTTGAGTTAAAAATCTGTTTCATTAAGTTATTTAGTTGTCCCATGGCGCCTATTCATTAATCACAATCCAACTTGTGATATCCAGTGTTCGAAAGCTACCGTTCTGTATTGTTTGACTCCGTATTCTTGCGTCTAGATCCGTATTGGTGGACATCCCTGCCCCATACCGACTCGCATTTACGTCGGCAGCACAGTATATATATATATATTACAACAGTTTTACTTCGCACATCCCTGCCCCATACCGACTCGCATTTATGTCGGCAGCACATGGTAACCTCGAGAATGTACAGGCAGAATATGGTCAGCAATCCAACCTTCCTAAAGACATCTTAGCACTACTCTCTAGGGTTCATTTAGAAGAATTTTTCTGATTATGTTGAGATCTGAAAACACTTTAAAATCTGTATTTGGAACTGCTTCCCGATAATGTAAAACGGTATGCCAACCGTATGGTCTGCGGTTGTATCAGACCAAAATAGGCCGTTTTAATAAATACACCGAACAAAATTATGCAAGAGTTTGTAGACTCCGTTTCCAAAAACAACATTGGAACAAATGTTTTCAATGTGATCGTCCCATGTTAAATGAGAAAAAGGCAGACAAGTTTTATGGTTACATTATAAATATGATTTCGTATTGATCTTGTTTTTGAATTATAAACAATACAAGGAATTTCGACAGATGTGTTGAATCCCGTGGGCAGACAGACCCCCAAGTTATTGCTCACCACCGACCCCTCAGACGCCTGCTCACGCGTACATTCGCGTTTACCCTTCTCCCTATAACTATTAAGCTCTGCTTCCAAAACTTCAGTCGTAGTCTTGAGCCTAGCCCAAAGGTCCTTGGCCTCCTCACAACACTGATCTCTGCAGTTAATAGGGAGGTTAAACTGCATGGCTCAGTCAGTCGCGGAAGCGCGCACGGGTGCTTCAATCAACGATGTGGCCGCCACAAACACCTGGTTGATATACTGCATGAGATGAGTATCCGACTTAATATAGCTGGAAAGAATGTGCTTTTATTTTTCTTAAAGCTACAGTATATGAAGTTTAAATTTTTATTTTTAGCAATCAGGTCGACCTCCTCCGTTGCCGACAGATACCGCGCAGATTGAGGGGAGACAACCGATTTAAAATAAATTATGAAGTTAAAAAAGAGAGTCGATGAACACAAAGTGTGTCTAGTTATATGTATCTGCAAAACATGCGCTTCAAACTAAATACTGTTTTTATATTCAAAGTTTTTAAAAGAATTTCAAAATAAAAAATAATCAATACAAATTAAAACAATATTTTCAAATCTTACTGTTACTTTTTAGTCTAATTAAATATTATCTTTATTTTTACAAATGCATAGACATATACTTTCTGCATACCATTTGTCTCCTCGTATTTACCTACTTGTATCTTTTAATAACATGTGTTTAATTTTAGTACAAATTTATTTATATTATTATTATAACCATTTTATTTCAGTTGTGGAATTGAAGACGTTTTATTTGATAGTGAAATGCCTCACAAAAAAACCAAAATTTTATTATTAGACTGTTAGTTTTAAATTAATTACAACGGTGAAGTTTGCTAAACGTGGTTCAGGTCGCGTCACACAACGCCAGTTAACGCTGCGGCGCGGCGTAGCGCCTGAGCAATTTTAAGAATTATGATACAGATAGATATAAATCGTTCTAATTTCGCTAAATTCATAATGAAATAAAATGAGAAACTAATGATTTTGATCTTATTTTTATCGTTATTAATAGGAAAATAATGATATATAAAGTAATTTATTAAATTTTGATCTCTTACAATTGCATACATTTAAAAATTACTTTTTCCATTATTTGTGTAAATGAAGATCTCAATAAATGCCTGAAAAAATATTAACTCAAGAAACCTCTGTATTAAAGTGTAGTGTTGTTAATTTATAATGAGCCTAATCTTCAACTTTAATAAAGTTTATTTGCGTTTAAGACTTAACAGGTTGAGGCTATATATAGGATCTTGGCGCTAAAATGTTTAATCTACGCACATCAGTGCAGCTGGTCACAACAATGGTTGGTTCAACTACTCACAGTTATTCAACACACAATAGGAGCTAAGTAATTAATTACCTCTGGTGTGAAACGGTTTCTTAATGACTTGGGCTTTACACGGTCCTGTTACAACAGTGAATTCACCCAAACCACCCCCAGTGTCTTAAATTAAAAATATTCTTTTTATAAAATGAATATTATTTTATACAAACACAATATTATAAAATCAGAAAAATAGCAATCATTAATACTGATTTCACTCCACTAATTATAAACTAATTGAACATGGACTCACTCCATGTGGATTCGATAAGATGGCACAAACGAACACGATATTCAGAAAAGTCATACAATACGGAACGTTAATATTTACAGGACATACATTTTCAAATTTATAAAGCTTAAACTCTTGTACTCCTTATATTCTTTAAAACACTGGATTACATTTTCAGACAACTAGCTCCTAATTACTTCCAACTTTCAAGCTATGAAACTCCCCTCCTCCCCCGCCTTTTCTAATGATGCCACGTGCTGATGAGTCCGGAGAATGTTTTAAAGCATGTTGCTTCTAGTAAATACAAATAAGAAATAACAAGAGACTTTCATTACCGAAGATATAATATTAAAAGTATGTAAATCATTCTTATTACCCTAACACTAGTAATCTGAGATTCCTGTGACTGTAAAAATTGTTATGACAAGGAAAGTTAATCTAAATGTATTATAAAGATTTAATAAGATAAAACATAATTAGAACAACTATAAGGAAGAATATATACTATTTAGTTTTAAATTAAGGATTTGTTTCTATGTTCAGGTAACGAATACAAATACTATATATTAATTCTTTTTTCTTCCCAAGAATTCAACTTTGGATCTTTTTAAACAGGGTTATTATAAAAGAATAAGGCGATTTTAAACATGGTTTAAAGAAAAACCTAATTAATTGCAGTTAGTTTTGTTAATTCATCTAATTTGTCATCGTAAACAAATTTAAATATGTGCACCCTTAGTCGCTCGACAAATGTCCAAACAATACGAAATTTCTCTCCACTCCAAATAGTTTCTAACATTTATTCGATTATGGTAGTCATTGCTTCATTAATTCTGTGTTTAAATCTTGTGCGAGTCCCATATTTGAGAATTGTGTCTGTTTACATATCCAATTACATGGAAAGTAGCTTCGTCTGTAAAAATTATATCATCTAAAAATGATTCGTTTTCACCTATTCTGTCCAAAATTTCAACAGCGAAATTGTAGTGGTTTACACCATCATTGGGTTTTAATTCCTGCAGTATCTGTATTTTATAAGCCTGTAATTTTAGTTTTTTAACTTTGTGAACTGTTGTTTTTGGAATACCGAGTTCAACGCTTCGATGATGGATGGACTTCAAAGGACTTCTAATTGCTGATTGTTTAATTTGTTCAACAGTTTTATTTTTTGTACACCTGGTATTTCGGATGAATTCTATTTCTTACCTGATCCCGTTTCTTCGAATTGTTTAATCCAACGTGTTATGTTTTTGTGTGTGGTCAATCTCTTAATAATTGACGTCGGATCGCATGTTAAACTAAAATTACGGATTTTAATTCAGCCCACAATAAAAAAACGCTTTGCTTCATCTGTATCCGAGAACATAGTAGTAACTCACTAAACTAACCGCATCAAAAATAAAAGTACTGATTTTGAGGTTAAAACAGCTTATAAACAAAATTGGTATTTGGGTTGTAGGGTTTCAGAGATACCAATAGAACATCTAGAAATGTCCTTACTATCTTCCTACAAATTACTAAAACCGCCCCATTCTTTTAAGATAACCCTTGTATTTATTCAGTCTATTTTATTATATTCAGTCAGATGTGAAAGAATGTTACTTATGCACGATACTAGCGTTACCAGTGGATTTACACGACATTTTCAGGTTCGAAGTCCTTAAAATACTTAGTAAAAGCACTTATGATATATTATTAAGGAGGGATATGAAATATTTTAAATGTAAGTAGGTATACATCTGGTACATGTTATGTCAGTGTTCATGCTTAAGACAAAAATATCTTAGCCTAACTCTTATGTATTGTGTTCGAGCACGTGTAGGACCATATCTGGCTCGAATTATTTATGTTTCCACCGTCACAGCTGAGTCTTCCTTGTTACACTAATAAAACATACAAATACTTAGGTCTCGGAAACATATTTCGTTCAAAAGCGTTTATTTTTATCCTGGTTATGTACTTCCAATTTAAGATATTTCTAATTCTATATACAAAATGTTACCTTGTCCCGACGATAAAATAAGTACCTGTATCGTTCTGAGAAGTATATTTCGGTTAAAAGGTATCTATTTACATAAGAAGTGTTACTTATATTTACAACAGTTGAGATTGCTTTGTGGCCGGATCAAAAAATACGTAACGTAGCAATACTTTGGTCAAAAAGCATCTACTTCTGGCCCTTGATCTATTTTCGATATACAGTATTTCCAGTGCCATAGTTGCGTTTTGCTTGTTATGCTGATGATGGAAACCTACATACATACGTAGGACTGGTAAGCTTATTGTGGTCTAGGAATAAATCTTACCTACTTTCTGTTTAATGCCAGTATAAGGGAGAAGTTCTTGTACAGTTCATGTAACTTTCCAAAATAATCGTTAAAAAGATTTTGCGACTGTAGTCTGAGAAAGAATGGATCTTGGAGGCATGATGTTGTATATCACTCTGTTTTTTTAGACACTATTACAATTCTATTGTACAATCTAAAAAATGTTTACAAATCTGGTACATTGCTCATGAAAACATTTAGAGCTTTGTTCATTAAGGTTTGATTTTAAAATAGTTACTAAGTAACATTTAGAGTTCAAGAGGTGTTTAACAAATAAATTCATTGGTGCTATCTGGAATAAACGTTACACAGTTATTAACTTGTATCTGCAGTACATTACTTATAAAGAACTTTACAATATTTTATTATTTCAATGAAAACAAACGTTTCAGCCAATTAGCTGAACTTCATCTGAGATCATACATAGTTGTATAGTTAAGTTTTGATTGTGACCAATAAATACTAAAATCTTTTCATCATTCTAATATATTTAAAGAATAAATTTTAACCTTTCTTTTCTTATAAACCTTATTTGAATTTTGACGAGTATTTTAAAATAGCCGAATTCAGCTGTTCTTGAGTTTAGCAATTAATAACACATTTAGAAATTCTCTTTTTATTTAAAGAAGAAATGCTAATGAATGATGCATGAATCGTGACGTGCCAAAATGCTTAAGAGCTCGCTGATATAATTGATTAGTATTGTATTGTCAAATATTTCCATCAAAGCAAATACCTTTGTTTGACTTCTGAAGCCCCATAAGTACCTAGTCTCAAACCAGTTTATCGGTCCTATCATTATACTTAGACAGAGCTCGCCATTCACTAGTTGGTACTTTTGACGTATATATACTAATATTCTTAGTATATTATTTTTAACCAGTGATCTCTGGTGTACCACTGGCAACTTCTGTTTGTCAGGTATAGATTAAGTGTATATTGAAGCTGCCGTGAGAAAAAAGCAAATATTTGAAATTTTGAAACTCACACACTATTTAGAGCTGTTATAAAACTAAAACGTGTAAATAACACACAATAATTGCAGAAGAGTGCATAAATGCATAGAGTGAAAGGAAAGTAAAAATTTATTAACAATTGGATCCGACTGTACCCAGAGCTGTGCGTGTAACTGCAGTTAGGTTGTTCATGCAAGTACCGCTATGTATCAGTGATTGCTTAGCATTAATCTTATTTCCTAAAGAGATTCTTAACGGGTAAGTTCTCAGCTGATGAGCCTTTAGTATGCTGCACACTCTTTTCAACTTTTCCTATTTGCCTGGAACATATTCCGGCCGTTTCCTTGAAAACTCAACACTTCTTTCTTCAAGTTCTCTTTACATACAGGGTGTCCAAAGAGTAACCTGATAAACTTCTTAGGTTGTTTTCTCTCATCAAAATAATAAAACAAGTTAATTTAAACATATTTCCGGAAAGACTTAGCTACCGAAATACGGATTGCGAAAGATTTATCCTTCGCAATCATTATCTTGTAGCAAATAATAGAAATAAAGCAAAACTGATGTTTTTATGACTTAAAGATAGTTGATAAATTAATTGGATATAATGTAGAATGAACTTAAAAATTGAATAAAATACGTCCCAGTTCTGTAAGAACACTAATTTCCAGATATAAGATAAAATATAAAAATTCGGTCCCGAAAAACATACTTTGTTTAGATTTAAAGTATATCAACTTCCATGAATGTGTGCTGAACACGAAAACTTTATAGATAATGTAATTCTGAAGAGTATGATGTAAAATGGCCCAATAATAAACAAACACAAAGTACAAAAAATTCATTTTTTATTAAATCAATAAATTAAGAAGAAAAATTATAAAATGCAATATCTGTTTATTAAATAAACGTTGTTAGTGGACACAAAACATTTAAATGGTATGTTAAACATTTTAGTCATGTTGATAGTAACAAAGCATTTACAGTTTGAAACATTGTAGGTTAAGAAAGAAAATATTAAAAATATAGCATCAATTGAAATGTTTTTACTTTATTGAACATCGAGAGTTGACATCACTGCTACAGCAATACTTGAATACAAGTCATTATTAGTTCAATGCCTTTAAACAATTCAGATCTTGCAGTAAATCGTCTATCATCTTTGGTTTGTGCAATAAATGTGTATTATTGTATAATTTGTAATTTACTCATGGTTTTTAACAACAAGATGCCATTTATATTTTAAAATCAGGAGTACGCAGATATTGTTTTCGTCCTATCGTTTTGTAAACGGAAATAGTCGTGCAGTTATACATGAATATGAAAGCTAATTTAGAAGATCACTGACTCAGTTAATGTTTTCATCGGTTTTCAATAGCTTACGAACAAACGAATCTTTTTTAACCGTAAATTGTTCGAGAAAACATCCTGTAATACAGCCTGTATATGAAGATAATATCATTGTCAGGATACAACGCAATCCTCTACTTAGCACTCGCCGGCTTTAATTAATTATTCCACAATTTTAAAGAGTTTGGTTTGTTAAGTTACTTGGTGTTAGGGAATAAATCAATTAGGAACTAACCAAAGCTGCTCCACAATACTTGACTTGGCCTAATCAAACTACTTAGAGGACAAGAGGATGCGATCTCTCAGCCCACATTTACATAGAGATTAGCCACCAGCACACTCCGACAACCGCAGGAGTCCTACCCTGACCTGCCTCAAGTCTAGCCTGCCAGATTTAAATATTAAGTATCATTCATTAAAGATACCTTCTAATCTTAGCCAAGTTTAGGCAATTAAAAAATATAAAATCCCTTTTTATTTTACATTCTTGTTAAAGAAAAAAAATTATATAAAATTCAAATCCTATGTATATTAGTTCATCCGAAATTACTATTTTGTTGCATAACACAATATTCATTCATAGAATATGTTGCGTTACATATTTTGAAATGAAATAAAATCCTTCTTTATCTTCTACTATGTACAGTAGAAGATAAAAACTAAAATATAAATGAAGAACGTTGTGGCGTGTTCAGTAGGGAGTTAAAATCGTAGTTATACATTTCCCATTCCCTTAGATATAGTGAAAAGAAAAGTAAACTTAAATATATGTACAGTTGAATAAAAGAGGAATAAAAAAATCAAATGTGTCTTGTAATAGTGTTTGGCTTGGTTGAAGTAAGATTTTTATATATTACTATTACATAAACGTCGCTCTTACTAGCCACGTTTTTGTAGGGAAAGTTAAAATCTATTTACGTAGTGCCAAAAACTAAAGTATTTTTAGGTTATGTCAAATAATCTATATGATACCGGTAATGTGTAAAATCAATGTATTCTTTGCATTGCGAGTGGACTCAAGAAAAGTATGAAATAAAACAGTGTGTTAAGAGTTATAAAATATTTTCCTAGGCGTTGTTTATAAAGACTAGGTAATATATAAAATGCCAAATCTCTCGCAAGTAATATTTAAAATAAGCAGAATTGTCAGAAGATTATTTATTTCAAATAAACATGAAATTTACATTTTACTGAAATTTAATTTCAATCTAATATATTATTTGAATTTAATATTTTTTTACGGCAAATATGAAAACTATGATACTTTGCGATTTCTGTTTAACACAATACCTTTGTTTAGTTTGACAACTAGTTTTGCAAGTGCAATTTCACAAAGCTTTTGCCACAAATTTCTAACATTCCAACACCAAACAAAAGCGTGACAATGACAAAATTGTAAATGATGAGTTTTCCTCCTGTTTTTCTTCCTCTTAGTGCAGCGTCTGAAAACTGACGCTGTCACAGACTTGTCTCATAAACTGCAAATAAAGTAAAAACCTAAACACAAAGAGCAACCTTATAGACTTGGCTTTATTGGTAGATAAGTTGATAGAGAGCAGGTATCCAATTTCTATAAAGAGTTTCATCCTTAAAATTAACCAATCATAATTTGAATACCAATCTCTATATCACCCTTGCAGTAAATTGGTCATATATTTCAATCTCCGAGTAAGTATATGATTACAGGTTTATGGTAAAATTTTTCAACTCTCATGTGTTTCTTGAAAATGAACTAAATACGGCTTTAGAGAAATAAATAAATTGCTACTCTGTGATACCACGATCTTGGCGAGAATATATATGGAAACCCCTTGGGAAATGTGCAGTCACCGCACCGTGCCGGTTTAACATGACGAAAAACATGACACTTTCATATAAAATAAGTAATCTGTTGATGGATTGGATAAACAATGATATGGCTGTTTCCCTGTTACAGTAAGATCATTTACTGTAGCAGTGAACATGTTTACTTTTATTGTGATTAACAAAAAGAAACACAAGGTGTATCAAGCATGAAGAGACTGAAACGATAAGCTTGATGAAAAATTGTTAGAGGTGTCCTGATGAGAGATTTGTAGGAATAAGGAAACTTATCCTTCATATAGGAATCGAATTATAACTGTAGAAAACAAACATTTTACTGTTCTTAATCCTAAATGGTGCGATAGAATGTCACTATAATTAGTTGGATCTTCTTCATAACTAAAAGTATAAGAAATTACTTTCTCATTAACACTTGAATCTCGAATTGTATAATATGAAAAGGTATTCCAGATCTAAATTTATGAAAAACAGAGTCCAAGTTTAAAGTTAAAACTAGATCCAATCATCATAATATGCTAGGAAAATTTCGAGTCAAAAATCCCGAAATATTTTGACTAACATTCAAATTATTTCAAGCATCGTGACGACTGAATTCAAACATGTTCACTTTAATATGGGGTTGACATAGGCTAAGACAGACAAAATTTCGGAAAACCAAGCAATTTAAGGTTATGGCTCAGATTCGGGCCACTATGTTTTTCACATTTATAATTAATTATGCGTTGAATGTTCTAGCAGGGGAAAACCCATCGAGCTTGGGTTCGCTAAAGACGAACATGCAAAAACATATGGTACACTCAATTGCTATTAAAAGTCAATATGGATTTTCCTCCTTACATTTTATACTGGAATAGAAATATAGAATAATTTTAGCTTTAAACATATAAAAAAGTAAGGTAATAGCATTAGGTTATGCTAATGAAATATATTAAACTTATAAAAATAATATTTACAGGTTTTAATTTTATTGGCGGTCTAAAAGCTCTCGATTCTAAGCAACTAAGCTAAGTAAAGCTCTAAAGCTTTTCAATGAGTTTAATAAACCCAGGAGAGGAGTGATCTGTTTGAGATATTTAGAGTGATTCAGGGTTGGCCGTATCCGGAACTGAGCAACGTGATGGGGGATAGTGTGGAGACAGCATTCATAGATTTTTGTGGTTCTCACAGTGTGGGGTGATCAGGGACTTGGACCCCCACGAAAGTACTTGGAAAAACGCAACTTCCCTTGTTGGTTTTCATTAGAGCTGAAGGCACTAGTCATTTTTGAAAAAGAAGCTGCACGTCAAGTTCAAAAAGTCATTAAAAGACTCTGACTACTTGGAATTTCGTAGTGTTCGTGCAAGGTGTAGGGACTCTATCCGCCTCCTGTTACAGGGACTATATACTTCGTATTGAAAACTCCATACCAAGCAATGTGAAGGTCTTCTGGGACACATCAGGAATATGAAACGCAAGTCTTCAGCACTTTCCAACCTGTACCTTGACAACGTGACAGCGGACACCCCTAAAGGCATATGTGACTTGTTTGCTTCTTACTTCTCTTTTGTATACAGGGCTCCCACAAAACACTTCCAGTTCCTTTGGAGCTGGAAACCTCATTCCATCTGTCAGGTTTTTTCACATCTCATGTGAAGAAGTGGAGGAGACATTAGCTGGGCTGGATGAAAGGAAGGGCGCGGGGTCAGATGGGATTTCCCCCAGTAGTATTGAAGTTTTGTAGTGGTATCTTGGCTCCACATGTCACCCAATATTTCTATGCTCTTTCTAACTCTGGGCATTTTCCCTAAGAACCTGAAGTCGAGCTTTATTGCACCTAACCTGAAAAGTGGTGATCCCAGTAAATGCCAAGAACTAACAGACCTGTTGCAATTCAGCCTGCCCTAGCCAAAGTTTTTTGAGTCCTTGGTCTTACGTAGACTTTCATTTGAAGCCAAGAACATCATCTCTCCCAGCTCAACACGGTTTTATGAAGGGAAGGTCGGCAACAACCAATCTCGTGACTTTGCAGAATGACATTACATCCTCCTTCAGATTGGGCCACCAGGTCGATTGCGTTTATCTTGATTTGTCAAAGGCTTTCGACAGGATAAGCCACATTCATCTCCTAGCAAAACTTAGGACTTGGGGAGTGAGTGACTGGATCTCTCTTGATGTGGTTCGAGAGTTACCTGGCGAATCGTCTCCTCGTCGTGCGTCATGCCGGTGAGACGTCTTTTTGCATTTGAGGCGGTGTCTGGGTGCCTCAGGGTTCTCTGCTGGGACCTGCCCTTTTTTTCTATCTTCATTAATGACCTTCAGAATGTCGTCACATCGTCTAGCCTGTTAATGTTCGCGGATGACGCCAAAGGTATATAGGGAGATATCCACACTTCAAGACTGCGCCTCTCTGCAATCTGACTTGGAAAGTGTCGTCTCCTGGTGTATGCGGGATGGCATGGATATAAATTTCGCAAAGTGCTCTGTGGTCTCATTTCATCGCTCAGCTAGGGTCATAGTCTTCAACTACGAGATGGAGGGAACCATACTGAATCGCTCAAGTACAGTTAAGGATTTGGGAGTTATCTTGTCCTCGTCACTGAGCCCTGAACAGCATCTGTCTGCAATTACTAGGAAAGCCACTATTGCCCTCGGTCTTATATTTAGGACTTCTCGAGATGGGTTTTCACCATGGACACTTCGGGCCCTGTACGTCCAGTTGGTTCGACCAATATTGGAATACTGTTCGCCTGTATGGTCTCCCTACCTGTTGGGTCAGGTTGAACTCGTTGAAAGAATTCAGATAAGATTCATCAGGCTGATTGGGTTGAGACTTGGATTTGCCTACGACGGGGTTCCTGTTGAAGATCTGCAAACGCCACTTTGGGCTCCTACCCTTGAGCACCAGACGCCAAATTTGCTGACCTGATGTTCTTGAAGAAGATTTTGTCGTCGTCTTGTGATTCCCCGAGACTTTTAGAGAGGATCAATATTTCGTTGTCCTCGACCATCTTCAAGATCTGTGCAGCTTTTCGAGAGGGAATTCCTCGCTACGAACTATGCGTACAGCAGTACAATACCGAGAATTCACAGGTTGGGAAAATGGTCTTCCTGCGCATATTGATTTGTTCAGCATGTCCGACACATCATTCAAGAGGGAGGTCACTAAAATATCCCTCTGGCCACACGTGAAACTCTGACACTGAAACGTTATATTTTGCTTGCTGTTTTTTTGTTTTTGTTTTTTTTGTTAACACTTTTGTTTATATTTAATGGCATCAAACCCTGCATGTATTGTCGCATATTGTATATTTCACTAAATAGAGATGGTTTCTTGTGAATGTTATATATTGCTTGCTATTTTTCTTAACACTTTTGTTCATATATTATTATAATAGCATCAAAAATTTGCATGTATTGTAGCATGTTTTTATATTTTGCTAAATGGAAAATGGTTTCTTGTGATTTTTTGATATATATCAATGAACATAGGCTACGCTAATCTTTATTTTTTCTTTCCGTAATTGTATTTGTTCATATGCATATGTATGTCTCAGTAGTATATAAGTAACTCTATATTTTATACGCTACCGGTACTTTAATTAAGTCTTTTTTACGGTTCCACCTTCATGTATGCACTTGTTTATACACTATATTGCTGTTGTAATTTTTCTTTTTATTCACGATGTTGATGTTATTTGGCACTTGTTTTTGCTTATTTTTTTGCTTCTGTTTGCTTTAGCATGTATGCATGTAAACTATTTATGTAAGTTTTTTATATCAAAGCCTCTTGTATTTTCACAACATACCTATAACAAATGTGAAATGGGTGTATACCGTATGTAAATAAATAAACCCGCTATGACAAATCTAATTATAGTATCAAGTTAAACCACGATTCAGTAATTTATAGGCAGAGTTGAGGATTAATTGTTATTATAACTGTTATCACTTACACCTCAATTCCCACACCAGGGTTAATTCTCAGGTATAATTTGGTAACATTTAACATTCGGCATATCAACATTCATTATAGAATATGATTTATTTACATTTTGTTTTTAATGAGAAAATTGCTAAAATATAAATAAATTCATCATAAATATCAAATTTACCTTATAGAAACACAGCAATAAAAGACGAAATACTTTTTTATTCTCCAATGACTCAATTCAGGAAAGATGTGTAAAAAATTGTTTGATGCAAGATTGGTAATATTATAAATCTCTTTGTTTGAAGGTTATTTTTGGCGATGGAAGGATTGTGAAGGAAACAGGATTTTTCCGGACATTTGCCATCGTTCAGTGAAACAAGAAATCAGTACCACTACGTTTCGAGATATGCAATCTGATCTCTTCTTCAGGTAATAACTAACCTAATACATAATTACAAACTATGTTAAAATAAACAAATCATAACAAAGCGTTGTGGAACGCCTAAGTCAGGAATCACAACCACCGTGTTGTTTGTCAATTTCACTAACTCTAAAAACAAGCAGTAAATAAAAAACTATACACAACACTAATCATTAAAACTGAATTACAGAATACAGGTCACAATACATCTGCATTCGTCTACCAACAACCTACGACTGACCAGAGGACGCTAGCCAATGGCAATCGTCATGGCAGACAAAAACAAGATGGCGGAAATAAAAAGGAAGAGGGACAGGAATGGACCGTTTTTTGTTATTATTGGTTCATGCTAGATGAACTTTTTAAAACCATATTGTGACTTCGCATTGGTTTATTACAGATATCCGATCCGTTTGATACTTTTGGTTTTCTTTTTAGTTCATTTTTTAGAATTGGCAACCAAAGCGGCCTAATCTCCACTGATGGCTGACTGATTGGTTGGTCTGCCAATTTAATGTATGTTCCCTCAATTAATTTCCTTTTGAAGAAATAAGGTTCCCGATGTATTATGTTGGCTTCATCCCAATTCATATAATGGTCTTCGGACCAACAATGGTGTGCAATTTTTGACTTTACTGTTAAACCCTTTCTTGTGTTTTCTTTATGCTCTTTTATCCTTCTGCTTAGTGGTCTTTTTGTCTCTCCTATGTAACCCTATTGCAACTACATTTTATACTGTAAACACAGTTTTTAGAATCCTGTGTGCCATTTTTGGTTTTGTTTTTACGAGACTTTGTCTAAGAGTATTGGGTGTTTTAAACGCGGTTCTAATGTTGTACTTTCTACCTACTCTTCTAATGTTCTCCTGTAATCCCGACACGTAAGGGATTGACATAAACGCAAATTTATCACTATTCTGTTTTTCTGACTCAGGAATAATTCTTCTGGTTCGTTTGCACTTATTTATTACTAATTGAGGGTATCCATTGCTTCTGAGATCCGATTCAACTTTCTTAAATTCCTCTTTTAATCCATCTTTATCTGAGCAAAAGCTCTTTGCTCTATCAAAAAACGAGTAGGCTACCCCTTCTTTGACAGATTTTTGATGGTTGGATTGATACTTTAAATATTTTCCTGTGTGTGTTTTCTTTCGAAAACAAAGTTGGCTTAAGGACATCCCTATCTCCTTAATACACACACATCCTAAAAAGGAAGCTTGTTTTGGACTTCCACTTCCATTGTGAGGCGGATGGAAGGAGAAATACTAATAATGTGATTCAAAAAACTTATTTCATTCAATGTCTCCATGAGAAAAAATAACAAAGGTGTCATCCACATACCTCCACTAAATCTTCGGTTCGAACTGAGCTGAAGCAAAAGCTTTTCGCTCAAATTCCTCCATAAAGATATTGGCAAAAATAGGAAAAAGTGGAGAACCCATTTCCATCCCCTCATATTGACGATAAACTTTACCCTCTAACACAAAATAATTGCATTGAGTGCATAGTTCTAATAGTTCCATAATTACTGGCACGGGAAGTTTAGTTCAATCCTTAATGTTTGGTATTCTTTGAGACTATTGTGATTTAATAATGCCTAGAGTTTCTGGAACTGGTACATTGGTAAATATACTTTCAACGTCAGAACTTACTAGTTTGTCAGTTTCAGTCAACTTCAGGGATTTTGACCTTTCTTCAAAATCCCTGGAATTTTTGATAAAAGAGTGAGTTTTTCCTACTAATGGTGTTAAGATGTCCAAGAGGACTTTAGACCATTCTCTTCAGGGTGAATAACGAGAACTCATGATGGGCGGGAGAGGGATGGTAGGTTTGTGGATTTTAGGCAGGCCATATATATGGGGGATTTTGGAATGGTAAGGACTTAATTAAGATCTAAATTTATGTGGAAAAAATTCTTTGTGTTTGCAACTTTGCGTTCTAATGAATCAGTCGGGTCTTTATTTAACACTGTACAGTATATTTGCCAGTATTTAAAGTTTCCGCAATCTTTTCTTTATACGCTACTGAGTCAAGTACAACAGTAGCGTTGCCTTTATCGGCTGGTAAGATTTTGACCGTGTCGTCTTTCCCAAGGATCGGTAAGGCCTTTTTCTCCTCAATTGCCAAATAGGTGTTTTGTGGGAGAAATTTTCCTGAGTAAAAGACTGGCCTCACAACGAAACCGGTCACCCTGTTCCTCAGATAACTGCGAAACAGCCGACTAAATTCCAGTTACGAAATCTAGTGCCTTTACCAATGTTTGTGCCAGAGAAAAGTTTAAACCCTTAGATAAAACTGATAATTCCGCTTCATTGAGAGGTTGATTACATTTTTATTATTTGCATCCGTATTTACCTTGCCATATTTAGGCAAATCACTATGTTTGGGCCTAATTTTTTCAAGTTTGGAGATTTTCTTTTTCTTGTCTGTTTCAGAAACTTTTTTACATCTATTTTTGATGCTTTCTAGAAAATTTTTGAATTCTGTACCGATCAGTGTTTTTAATTCAGTTTTCTTACACTCAATACTATTTTGGAGGAGGCATCTTTCACGATGATGATATGCAATTATTCTTTCTTTAAGTAAAGATTTAGAAGCAGAAGACAAAATTTACTGGATTTCCTACTATGAAAAGGAGTTTTTAGAGTTAACCCTATAGGCATAAGGTTATGAACCTCACATTTATGCAAAAAAGTTAAATTATTAATGCGTTTAGTTAACTTAAGATGCAAGCTCTCAAGGTCTTTGATTTGTTTACTGGTTCCGGGTCCGTACCGAGAATCAATTCTTTGTTTGAAGGATTTTTCCGGACATTTACCATCGTTCAGTAAAACAAGAAATAAGTAACACTACGTTTCGAGATCTGCAATCTGATCTCTTCTTCAGGTAATAACTAACCTAATACATAATTGTCTAATAATAAATAATACCCTTGCATTATTAATACATTTATTTATACTACTATTCTATACACTATTGCTTTGGGATTCATGCAATTATCTATTGACTAACCATAGAAAAGCCTTTCGCTCAGGGAGCTGGATTATTTGTCTCATGCATGTCTACTTCTCCGTACGATATGTCAGGATTCGAGATTTAGGTAAGCGTTAGCAAAGCCTGTAATATATATATAGTAATTCTAGAATGGAATGAGCTACAAGCTTGAAACTTCAAACGTTCTGTTTGAATACTGATAAAGTTCTTTTGTTAGTATTCTGAGGAATATCTCTAAAACAAGTACGTACCAATATAGGTACTAGGAACCTACCATATTACTTCTTATATACGAAACCAAAAGTATTGATAGTGTTCAACAAGTATATGTAGAACAAGACAAGTATATGTATGTTCTAATATAGGTTTCAACTGAATGTTAGCGGAGCTTTACAGTTAACATGATGAAACCTCATGCATTATTTCATCTACAGACTGAGTTCACTATTGGTGGCCTGTAATATTTGGTTCAGTTAAACTGAAGCTCAGGTGTTAGATAAAATTCTTTCTTATTGGACAGTCCGGGTATTTAAAAAAAAATATCTTAAGAAGGAAAGAAATAATAGCATTAAAATTTACGATGCGATGTAATTGAAATTATATTTCACATGCTGCTTAATACGTTTCAAATAACATCCTGAAATTAGCAATGTACCAAATTCAATTTTAGAAATCAGGTACAGTAAAAACCTAAACTATCGTAAGAATTTGCATCAGCATGTTTGTAATATTAATCTGTAAGCAATTACTTTTAAATTATTTCAGTTCTTTAAATTAGTCAATATCAATATTTAAATTTGTCACAAAACTAAATGATGAGTAAAGAAATAATTTATTTCTATAAGCACAAAATTAAAATATATATAATAAGGCACTGCTTTTTAGTTATATAAGATTATTCATATTTTACGTTTAGAATATATTTAAATTTATGGAGTAGAGAACTAATTATTTAAATTATACACGGTAATACATTCATTCTTTGTTAGTGTTAAATAAGTTCATTGTTAATATTATATTACAGTTGTACCAATTTTGTGATCACAGAAAACCCCAAATTTTACTTTACAGCATAAATTGAAATAGATTATTTCGAGCATAAGTTTAAACAATCCCGTAAAGAGACCAAACACATTTTGTATGATATTATAGGGATTGAATAAGTTTGGGATATTAACAAATCACTAAATCGTGCCTAAAATAATTGACATGTTATTTATTCTGAACACAGTACCCTTGATTTTCTTGATAAAAGTTTTAAGTATTCTAGAGGCTTTGGTGAGATTAGGTCTAATTCCTTATCTCCTGTTCCTCAGTGGACTTGGAAATGGACAAAGAAGGATTAACCGAGATTGTTAACCCTCGCTTAGGCATCAAGTGAAAATACCATTTAGAGACTAAGCAAATTACGTTAGTCCATTATTTTAAACTATTGGTCCTTAAACAAACTTAACATTTGATCATATTATAATACTGTTTATCTTAGTAGGGCTTATCTAATTTATACTCCAATTAAATCCATGTGATATAAATTATCATTTTTAAAGTTATACAAAAAGGTAGCGTATGTCTTATTCTTTAGCTCAATTATTTTGAAAAAGTAAATTTAGGTTTATTTTCAGTTTTATAGATCATAGATTACTACTACTGGCGTATTAACTTGCCTATTTCAAGTTTAAGTTTGATTAACACTCTATTATGAATATTTAGTTGTGTTATTAATACGTCTTTCTTCCATAAAAAAACAAGTGTATGATTAATGCCAAATTAAAATTCCAACCCGTTTTATATTTTGTTGCTGTTTATTTATCAGTATCTTAGTTTTGTGAATTTCATTTAAAAATTCCTTGTCTCAAAGAGTATAAGATGTAATTTATCTATGTAACACTGGAGTAACAGGAAAATTTGAATTTGAAAATCTATCTTGAGAGTAGTTTCATTTGTTATAAATTTCAGATATAATGACAGTAGTTTTAACAACTTCTTTAAATGGTTAAATCTGAATACAAACATCGTTTTAAAGGTAAATTTACATATACATAAATATATTACATATATTTACTGACAAATCCTTTGGTACTGATTTTTATACATGTACAGGATGGCAGCTGTTAACATGGTTTATCTACATTTTAAAAGTTAGGGCCAAAAAACTATCTACTAATAGTGCGGATTTTCAAAAATATCTAGAAAAACTTGGATAAGCATTTGTCAAAAGAAAGTATCCTTCAAAATTCATAAATAACCAAATTAAACACTATAATATTCTTAAACCAAAAGAATTATGATGTAAAATTTATAACAATATATATCCCTGGTTTTTATATTAAAAAAATTATATTCTAAGAACGGCACGCATAATTCTTGGATCTTCCCCAATAGCTAAAAACTTATTTTCAAAACCAAGCAGGCTAGTGTTTAGTACAAATACTAACCTGAAAAATCTTCTAGTAGCGCCCAAATTGCCACTTACTGACATTCAAAATTCAGAAAAGAATAAAAATTACAAGTATCAACCTTGTAATGATAAACGATGTAATACATGAAAAAAATATAAAATCGCCCAATTTATTTTACTTGTAAAAATAAAAAAAGTAATGTATCAGTTAACATGTAAAAATTTAGATTAAAAATGAATGATTATCGTTGTTCGCCTAAAAAACAGGATGTAAAATTGGATTCTCAACACGCATTAGGCCACCAACAAAGTCTTGTACAATGTTATTCACTGAAAGGTATTTGCAAAATACCTGAAGATGGAAAGAAATGTACTTAGAAAATCTAGAACAGGCACTTCAGTTAATATTAAAATCAAAACTACCCTTTGGTCTGAATAAAAGATGAATTAATAAATTGTTATCATTATGCATTATTTTTTTCCTAAATTCTTTCTCTGTTCATGATATTTCTCTTAGCTTTTAATCACATGTTCAATAATTTCTGTTTATCTACTTATTTATGTAAATTTTATAGTTACTTATATTAATTTTGTTTGTTTGCTGTGTACTTTTGATTATACCTTTTTGAAAACGGCAAATGACAAAATATTAAAGGAAATTTTATACCGAGAAGTCTAATTATTGTTTTATATATATATATATATATATATATATATATATATATATATATATATATATATTACTTAGAAATATTGCAAACAAAATATATTTCCAACTATAAATGCATAACTTACTCGAATAAATGTACCGCTGTTACAGATATTATGCTGCAAACGCATTATGTATAAAAGAATCTGTGTATGTATGTAACAAATCCTTAAACTTTTAATATTATTCGTGTTCTTTCATAGATTGTCTATAAGGAGCTGGGGCTCTACAAACTCATATGGGGTTTAATAAAAAGCTTGTAAGAACTAATTAAATTGACTTTAGCAGTGTTCAGTAACAACGTCACAATTAAATAGTGTAAACAACCGAAAATGAGCTTGAGGATAAAGGTGTATCTATTAGAGTAGAAGTTGGCCACACATTTATTGATATTGCAAGGCGTTAAAATTATGATAATACATTTATATATAAAAAAAATGTAATATATCCATACAAAAATGCAATATCAATAAATGCGTGGACAACTTCCACACGAATATATACTTTTATCTTGAGTATATATGAATTTATCTTCGACGTATCCTCATCGACCATGCTATTGATATGTTTTTAAAGAATGTCTTAAACATGTAAATACCATTAATTAATAAAATTTCTTTATTTTACACACACACACACACACACACACACACACACACACACACACACACACACACATCAACACAAATGTGTGTGTGTGTGTGTGTGTGTGTGTGTCTTGATTGTTAAATTAATAAAACATTGTTTGGTTAGTACTTTTACAAACAATATCCATTGTAATGTTGTTTCAATCTCATGAGTTTTATAGTAAAAAATGCAAACTAATCCCAAGCTCAAACTTCAACGATTAAGTAACCACCTACAATGACTATTTATCGCAATGAGTTTCCAAATAACTGTGTTGGAAGTTCATGAATGTATAAAACATCAAAAATATTATTGTCAAGAAATTTCGATTTATAAAGTAATAGTGTCCTTCAGAAACTTTAAATGTATTTTTATTTAAGTATAGAAATTCTGATGATGAAGTTTGATAATATAAATGACTCTGTGCATGAAATGATAGCGGTAAATATTTTCTAAATACGTATTAGTAGCCCTATATATTTTTTTATTATTAGGTTATTAACTGTTTTAAAGTCAAATAAAAAAATATTCTTTAAAAAAATTCTAGTGGAATTCAAGGTCCAATGTGTCCCAGAAATCACTATTAAATTAGAAAAATTAACTCAAAACTAAAAATTACCATCAAGTAATATGTGTGAATTTAGAAAATATCACTGGTTTTATAAGGTGTTTACAAAATAATGAGCTTTATATTGGTTCTTTATCCCCCTTTTTTCTCTCTTTCTAGAAAACACATGTAACTAAATTATGTCATGCAAAAATTAATGATTTAATTTTGTCAAATTAATATATATTCAAATAGGAATTTTTAAAGCTTGTTTATTGCTTGTGTACAGTTACGACGTTATCTAGTATTACTCTAAAAACATTTGATTCCAAAACGAGATGCTAAAGAATGGACATTAATATATTTCTCGCTGGAAACAATTTCTATGTTAATGTGACAGTGAAGCATAGAATGTACTGTTCGATTGGCCGATATTCCAATTCAGGTCTGAACTTATCCTCAGTATGAAATACATTGGAATATATAATAGCTTATTCTTCATAAAATATGGAATATTGCTTGGAAATATGCATTTGATATTATTTTTCCTTTGACACTATCGTTTAGTTAAAAGTATATCTCGCAACGAAAATTGTAGTGTTAAACTATATTTCAAAATAACATTTCATCCCTAAGGTCAAAAATATTATGGAGCAATGGTATCTTCGATTTCATAGTTCTTCAATGACCGTTAACAGCATTTAAAATTTCTGAATACGCTTTACAAGTGATCTCCAAAATTTACTACGCCTTTCGGAATTAAAAATTTCACCATATTCCTATTTAAGCATATTTCTTCCTTTAATAAATAAATCCAATCTACAGATTTTATATATATATATATATATATATATATATATATATATATATATACAGGGTGACAATTAAGTCTGGAACCCCCTTTTTAATTTTTAAACCACAATAGAAAGAAATACCAAAGTTCAAACGTGCTTACTGGTGATAGTAACGCACACATCTGCCCAATTACCGACCAGATATTCCCTTTGGGGGACGGTCCACAAGGAGTCAGACAAAATTCTTAAATAGCAGCATAGGTCAAGTTTGGTATCAAATTAAAGGTCTTACTTAGCAGATTACAATGCCGCAAACCGGACTTCAAAAGGTGGATTCATTCAGTATTTATAGCTATTTTAATTTTATAACAATTTAACAATGTAAATTATTAAGTATTACAAGTAAACACCAATTTTTAAGTACCTGTGATCAAAGTAAGTGTTCAAAATGTTCCCCTCCCATCATCTAACAATGTAGTAATCAAAGCCAGGAATCAATAATTATTACCAATAAACACAATTACTGTTAGAATGTGAAAGTGGCAGATTGAGTCATACACAGCATCCACAGAAACTTAACGTTTGGGCAGGTATTATAGGAAATCTAATTATGGCTCCAATATTTATCAATGGTAATTTAAATGGTGACTCGTATCTAGCAATGCTCCAAAATGAGATAATTCCTGCACTACAAGCTGCTCTTGGTCGACAATTTCAAAGAATTTATTTCCAACAAGATGGCGCGCCACCACACTTTGCTCTCCTTGTTAGAGAATACTTGGATACAATATTCCATCACAGATGGATTGGAAGACGTGGTGCAGTAGAGTGGCCTGCTCGTTCCCCTGCTTTATCTCCGCTGGATTTTTTTTTCTTTGGGGATACCTCAAAGATAAAGTTTATCGTACTAAGCCTCGAGATTTGGCGCACCTAAGAAATCTCATAGTCCAAGAAGCTCAAGATATTCCTCGTGACTACCTTCAAATGCAGTGGATGGTTTTAAAACCGCCTTAGGACATTGCCAGACGATGGGAGGGGAACATTCTGAACACTTACTTTGATCACAGGTACTTAAAAATTGGTGTTTACTTGTAATACTTAATAATTTACATTGTTAAATTGTTATAAAATTCAAATAGCTATAACTACTGAATGAATCCACCTTTTGAAGTCCGGTTTGCGGCATTGTACTCTGCTAAGTGAGACCTTTAATTTGATACCAAACTTGACCTATGCTGCTATTTAAGAATTTTGTCTGACTCCTTGTGGACCGTCCCCCAAAGGAAATATCTGGTCGGTAATTGGGCAGATGTGTGCCTTACTATCATCAGTAAGCACGTTTGAACTTTGGTATTTCTTTCTGTTGTGGTTCAAAAATTAAAAAGGGGGTTCCAGACTTAATTGTCACCCCTGTATATATATATATATATATATATATATATATATATATATATATATATATATATCCCTGTGGCTTCTAGTTGTATAATAATCCACTGCAATTTCTTTGGGTCGCATCATATTGAAATCTGATATAAAAACGTTTGTTAAAGTTTTTGTATTTATATGCGCCTATTCAGTTTTTACACAACAAATTAAATTTGTTTATTTATTTCATTTTTAACTATATTATTTTGACTCATACTTGTTATATCCACTGTACCTCTTTATTTCGTAGCTTGTTTTTGTCACATTATAAGCAATTTCCAGTCAGTGTGCGCTTGAATCTTTTTATAGCTTCAGGATCGAGAAGTGCAAATAAAGCATATCCCTTCGACTGTATATTTTATCCCAAAGTATAGTGAAAGTTGGCGTAACCTTGGACTTTGCTATAAACGTTCACAAACAGTCATTAATGCAGGAACCATCAGTGGCTGCCATCCATTACACACTCACCTATTAATCTTTTAACTGAACCTCTAAATTACTCGTACCACAAAATAGGGAATAGTGCGCCACACCACGTGTTATGTAACAAACTTCTCCCAAGTCCGTAACTTATTTCACTATTGAGATGTCCTGCTGACGGCCAGAAATTAGACATATAAGATATATGTACAGCTTTCTGGGAGAAATAATAGAAAATCTAACAGCCTATCGAGTGACAGACTTCAACAACTCTCAGTCAAATTCCTTTAATATATATATATATATATATATATATATATATATATATATATATATATATATACGCTGCAACTAATTCTCGTTAATATAGATTTAAAATATCACGCTGTATTTTAAGTCCACATATGAAATCGTTATTGAGATATTATTGAGATAGGAAGGTTATTTAATATATCGGCCACAAAATCATCATAAAATTCAATGATGCTTATGAAGAAATTACGTTACACGCAAAACTTCTGACAGGGAAAAATATTTGTCAGAAACTTTATTGAAAGTTATAAAAAATATACAAAAGGTTTTTAGCTTAGTTCACTTTATAGATAACACCCTGGGTATGGATTGTGTTAACGCTTAATCAAATTCCATGGAGGGTTATGTATACCATCATTGAATAGTATGTCTAGACACAAATAGACTGACAAAATGGACTATCGAAGGACTTGATGGGATTAAAAAAGTAGCAAAAAATGAATCAAGTTTCACTTGTTCAAATGCAATATAATTGTGTTTAGTCTACATAAATAGTTGTTGTATTCAATGCTTCTCTCGTTGCCATCTTGATACCCCAAGATAATTGTAAAAATCATTAAAATCATAATCATCCTCCTCATTAAAATCCTACGGAGTGACAAGCAACATCATAAAATCATGTGTTCCCTATATGGAAATTACGCTTTGTATAAAATTTTATCTACAGATTAGTTCTTTCTCGATATATCATACGGATACATAACCAGTAATTTAATAAATCTCTATACAAATGCTTGCAATTATTTTGTAACACAAAATTTTAGTAACGTGATTAATACATCTCTAAACTGTAATAAGTGACATTTAGCAGTTAGAAAATCTGTGTGCAATAATATTAAAATTTTAAAAATCCCAAATTTTTGTAAACCATTTTTAATATTTTTTATAAACTATTGTCAAAATTATATATTAAAAAATAACGCTCTAGATTTAAGGATTGTTTATTTTATGCAAGCAGAGCATATCATTATAAATAAAAATTAGTAATCGGTTTTATTTTTATTTCTAGTAATCTGTACACATAATTTCAATTATATCGATGTCTGTACATTCAGTATACATAAATTAATAATAACATACAGTAATAGATAAGTTATTTCAATACAGAAACAAATTCTTTCTCCGTATGAGTTCGAACATTATATATAGGTTTACTTCTTTTACTAATGTAAATCTACCAAAAACATACAATTTCAAATTAAAATCGTAATATCACGTCGTGTCAATTTTAAAATGAAAACTACCCGTTCCGTTTATTTCTCCCTTTACTGTGGTCAAAGAGGCAGACTCAATTCAGTGTATTTATTAAAATCGTGAATGATAACTTGCAATAGATAGTTATAAGCATATAAGTTTTTTCCAAGATAAGTGCACTTGGTATGGTTGCAATCATTTTAAATTATCATCTTAAACGTTTCAGTTGTACTGTTTTAATTACCATACTATTGTAAATATTTTGGGTAGTGTTCATATGATAACCTTGTAGCGCACTAAAAGATTTTCAAACACAAACTACGCGAGCAACATGCAAAATTATAAAAAAAACTTGTAACTTAACAAAAAAACACTAAAGAAAGTAATCACTGAACAAATAATAAAATATAGTATAATAACTTATAATTTTCGAACCAAAGAAAGGTCAACGTATATCAATATGTTGACCTTTCTTTGGATACCTTAAGAGATAAAACTTGTGTAATTATATACATTGAATACATTTTAAAACTCATTTAACCTTTCTGGTTATCTTTTCGGCGGTGTCCATTTTCAACAAATGTACTCGAAAAGTGCTACCAACTTCAAAAATTTTGGAAGTTTGTTCTTGCAAACAACTTTATTTATCCCTAAAATAAGATAGGTGTCAGCTTTACAGTATATCCAAATTAGTATACTTCGAAATAAATAAAATTACATTAATAATAGTGGTCACTCATATTACCGTTGTACATTATTTTTATTGTTTTATTCTTGCATGTTCTGTTTAACTATCCCACAGATAAAAAGTTAAAAAGGATTTAATACGAGCTAGAATACATTTAGCACACCATTAACCTGCAGAATAGCAATTTAAGCAAATTAGCATGTGTTCAAATAAACTAAATCACACTTCTGAAAGAGAAATTTTTTTCCAAGCCCTTTAAATAAACATTTCCATAGTTATGAGATATATTAATTTAAATAATTATATTAAAACATAATTGCGCCTAGGGTGCACGAAATGTTTTTTGATGATGTAAATAATATAATTATTAATATTACATACACTAATTATAACAAACATAAAGTGTACGGGTGGTATTATTGTCGCAGTAGCCTCTAGCGTCGATACGAAGTAAAACGGTTTGGTAATAATTTTTGTTAAGAAAATTTTGAGCAAACTTCGATTATTGATAAAAATAATGTATCAAACATAATCAAACTTGAAATCTTTGTAGTTTTTTTAATTCTAATTCTATTTCTAATTGGTTTGAACACATTTACCTACTATATAGTATTCATATCAAGAGGATTGACGCAACCATGTTCCTTATAAATTACTGATGAACACGAATGACGGTGGGGTACGTATTCGTATACCAACTGGAAGAGCAGTTAATCAAGTAAATGAAGCACCACTCGTAAATAATACACGCAGTAGAATAATGGTATTCTCGGTGTTTACGGTATGGTATTACATTACCTAGCTTACGTCACTTAGATATAGAACCTCAATAACGTTTCAGTGTTCCATTTCAAGTAGATAAGTTTTAAATTAGCAGTACATTTTTTAAATTACATTTTGTTAACCTAATTCTTTTGTGTTGAATTAGCCTATTTTAGTTTTCGTCGTAGTCAAGTGTACCGTAAATATCTGTATGATTCCACCGAACATGACCTCGAACACAGCACAATTCTCTGTTCCAAAGTTTAAACATGTGTGTATCCAAACAAGTTTAAACTTAAAAAATATGTATCTCATAAATATGATGGATTAATTCATTGCCTATCACGAAAAAAAATCACAACTTGGTTATTTGTGGATCCAGGTAAAGATCAAATGCTGTAACAAAATCAAAATTGGCAAAGAAATTATTCTTACAAGTATCTTGGCTAAGACATTCTCTATCTTAATACATCATTTCATCTAATAGGTTGGCTTTAAAATTTTAAAGAATTTATCACTCCTTTATTACAGGCAAATTAGTAAAGGATGATTTTATTTCTGAGAGTCGCAGTAAAATTTGTATCTCAATGTCATGGAACCCCCTCTGTTTCAAGTATCGTACGTGTCAAAATTCATAGATTAGTCTAGGTGAGTTTCATAATAGTATTCATATTGTATTAACTGAGATTTACAACGGTTTCAACACAACAGTGGTTCAATTTATAATACAAAATAGAAATTAACTATGTTTTAGCAATCTGAATTACAATATAGATCAAGCACTATACAGGGTGTCAATTAAGTCTGGAACCTCTTTTTTAATTTTTAAACCACAATATAAAAAAATACTTTTGAAGTCCGGTTTGCGGCATTGTACTCTGCTAAGTAAGACCATTAATTTGATACCAAACTTGATCTATGCTGCTATTTAAGAATTTTGTCTGACTCCTTGTGGACCGTCCCCCAAAGGGATTATCCGGTCGGTAATTGGACAGATGTGTGCGTTACTATCACCCGTAATCACGTGTGAACTTTGGTATTTCTTTCTATTATGGTTCAAAAATTAAAAAAGAGGTTCCAGACTTAATTGACACCCTGTATATTATTAATATTTAAAAAATATTAATGAAAAAAATTCAGCCTGATTCTCTTAGCTAAAACCTTAAATACGAGTATCTGTTTACTGTCAATTAAATTTGGATTCCATTTTATAAATACTATCATTATTAGCCAAATTAAAAATATCTAGAGTTATTATGAGTAAACAAAAAACCTTTCTAGGAATTCAAAAAATACATGAAGCAATGATTGACAATATTGGTCCAGTCGTTCTCGAGATTAGCAATTATGAGCTTATTATAGATACTTTTTTTCATACGACAAAATTAATTTAGAAGTGATATAGCATATTGCTGTCACAGGGATGAGACATGTGACAAATGTTGCCATGGCAACAAGTTGAGTTTCAACTACTGCCAGTTTGAAACTTTGCCAGCTGTCGCTCTGCGGCTACCCAGTTTTAGTCGTTCCTCGTTTTGTGTTTCAATTCTTAACTTCAATCACCATACTTTTTTAACAACAAAATTAAATATACTCATGGTTTAAAGCAAAAGCGAACTTAATAAAGTACCTAATAATGTATTTTTTAGACCGTTAAAGTAAAATCATGTAGTATATTTCGGGATTCAAGAAGCTTTGATTATAAAAATATAAACATAAATTTTAAATAAGCATAGAATATCTCTACTGTTTTGTTACCACATTTTATTATAATATATAATTTAAATTAAATAAGAAAATAACAGACATATTACAGCTCTACAACTATTTCAACATGCAGTTGTACAAACATTTTCGACATGCAATATACACGTTTGTATGCGGCTCTCAACAAGTTGGCAAACAAAGCTAGACTCTGGCATTACCCGTGTCTGTTTGTTGTTCGGATGTTTTATATTTTCATCGTCCTTTTTACCCTCTTTACATTTAAGATTCTTCAACAAAAAACTATAACGTTATTTTAATCCACTGTAAAACATTGTCTTCCTGTTTTAACCAACCACATTTATGAGCACAAGATACGAGTATCTTTATTTTGAATATAAATGTTTAATAAATATTGTGTAAAAATCAAATATAGTGAATTTATAATAAAGTTCAGAAAACTTAAACATAATTAAATTTCATTCTTTTTACTTAATAGTCTTATGTTTTTGTCATTACAAACCGTGAATGTTTGGTTCCTTTACCCCTAATCAGTGAGTTGTATATGACGTATAAAGTGAAAAGCGAATGAAATAATTATATTCCTAACAAGTTTAAAAGTAAATTTAAGCTTTCATTCATTTTACAATAAAATTTGAAAATAGTTTAATACTTTAAGTATTGGATGTGAAGTACCACCTTAAATGCTAAGTGTACTTCGTTATAGGTGTGAATCTTATACAATAATACTGTAAATACTACGATGTGATGTCTTTTTTCGGTTTGAATGAAAATTCAAATATTGGCTTAAAATGTTTTAATTTCTCTAAAATGCTAAACCTTGGCCAGAGATAATGTAATTTATTTATGATACCATATAAAATGTCTTAAACACAAATAAAGGTGAAATACATAAATTTAAGATAATTCTTATTTACAAAGAAAAATCCTAATAATATAAATATCAGGTTGCGAAACGTAATAATGTACTGACTGACAGGTTAGTAAATACAAACTTTATTAAACCGAATTTCCAAAAATTATAAATGCGCTGATATTACTGATGATTATCACAATAACTTAATGAAATTTAATCTACGTTATGAAATGCCTGGAATCCCAAATATTTACGGAAAACATTACTTTTTTACGATCACGAAAGTGATAAAACGTAGGATTTTCCATACGACGATGTAGCCCTGTCCCACGTTATTTAAATTTCCAAACGAAATTGATGATCCAAATTATGGGACAAGAAGTTCCACACAGCAAATCTTGTTGTCTCTTAAACTTGTATATTTGCTGACATGATTTTCGTCTACCGTTTTAGGACGCCATCCTACTAAAAATTAAATTTCCAGTAAATTATACTACGTTTCCGACAAGCTATTAAGGTTCCTAAATAAATCGGTACCGATGAAGTAATTTATTTTAATTTAAAGTCCATCTGGAGTATTACCTCTTCTAATTGTTATACATCACAGTCTACCTATAAATGATACAATAGAGATCGACCCTTTCTCTGAGGTTTTCATTGGAAACGCAAACTTAACTTTAATAAGAATCTGGTTTAGGTCCTACTAAATGTGTGAAAGCACCTTTTCTACCTGATTATTCGACCAGTTTCTTCATATACTTTTGAGGCCAGCGTGCCCCAGAACCTTGAAAAAGGAAAGTTTATTGTTGGTTTTACATTATTGACGTACTGCTTACAGTTCCACATTACATGGGTAATATTAAGGGGCATAAAAAGGGAATAGCTAGAAGTGTGCTTTGTGTTAGGTTAGGTATGTGTATTTGTGTTATTAAAATATTGAATTACAAGGAATTTTCTTATATAAACAGTCTATCTTAGTTATAGCAACATGTAAACTTTAATTATATTCATGCAAATAATGGTAACAGTTACAAAGCCAATTTAATAATAAGATATGCATTATGTATGAAATTAAAAATTAATTTAAGATTATTATGTTATTAATGTACGCAATTTTTTAAATATTCTTAATACATTTGGGATATTAAAAAATAAAAATACTTATCTGCACTAAAATGTATTTATAAGGACTTACAGAGCTAAACTATTATCCTACAATCTCTTATTGCTTAAATATGATATTTAGTTCAAAATTAATGCAGCCAAATGTCAGGCAACACATTAATATGGTTGGTAAAAAGTTTTATTATTAATATTATGTTTTGTTATAGAACAATAAACTTGCTATATGTTTGTAGTTTGAATTTAGAGGGATAAACTCTAATATATATTTTTCTGAATAATACTTGTAATGTACCAAAAACTTTTTTTAACAGTTAGAAATATCTTTTTGTAAACATTTGTACCGGTACAATATGCTTAGAACGTGTAACATACTCTAAAAAAAAAACAGTATAAAATACAATAACTTTTGAATTTTGTTGTGCTTACGAATGTGGTTCGGAGGGAGAATAAATTATGGGAAAAATGGCTCGCCTTTCTATAGATAATTTCGTTTAACAAGATACAAATTTTAACGTAATTGACATTACTTTTACTATAATGCAGACTATGGCTTTAGGAAGGAATATAAAAAATTGTTAGTCATTGCTCCTAATACTCATAAATACGTCTAATAGTATGAAATATATTCTGCTGAGTTTATCTTATTGGTGGACATTATTTACCAAAAATAAAATGGTACAACTAATGGACTTGAATGAAAGTAAAATTCTGTAACAAGTCTCCTTATAAAAAAAACACCCAGTCAGCAATATTCATTACGTAAATTGAAATTACAGAGCACTTGCTTTTAAACGACTGATGAGGTACTTGTGGCAGTGGAGGACTTGATTCGTGTTCATGAATAACTGGAGGAGCAATTAATCAAGCAAATGAATACACTTGTGAAGAAAGGACACGTCTTCGGTGTTGTCGCAGTTTATATTATCTTTAGATTAAAGTCATGTATGGAACTGTGAGTGTTATTGCTATAGATGTCAAGCTAGTTGATGAGAGTTAACGTTAGTTGTGTCAGAATGATAATAAATATATATTCTTTTCCATAATTTTTAATACATTGATACATTAAAGAAGTTCCTAAAGGAGCCTTCACACGACGATTCAATCTCTCAGAGATGACATTCGAATGAAACATACATGTAAATAATTCTCAGAAAAGTAATAAATAAATAATAAGGCTGCAAAGACGCCGATCATGACCTGAAACGTTATACCATTGAATACAGCTTTTATTATGGCTGTGGTCATAATGGTCGTTATCTTGTCGAGTTTGATCGATATTGCGTTAGCTTGACGTTACTTATGTTACTGGATTAAATGTCACTATAATAATTGGCATTAAGAGATAATTTTTTATAACACAATTCCTGTTGAATTGTTGCATGAATTTTAAGAGTAAATAATTACTCTTTGACTTTACTTGGTGATATAGTCACACAGTTTGAAGCGCTTAATTGTGTTTATTATATAAGCTTCTTTTTAACTTCCTCTTACTGCAGCGTATGAAATATGACAATGTTACAGATCGCCTCCTGGAGTTTGGAGTCTACGTCTGCCTTAGGAGATCCATAAAAATTCGTCAATGAAGACGTTCAAAGCGTTTCGACATCATAGACACCTATGCTACATAGGAGCTCAGTCTGGTCACATAGTAGCTTCACAATTTTGTCTAGATGAAGAAGTATTCTCATTGTCTCAATAGGTGCATCCTTATTTGTACCAAATTATTTTGTAACTAAAACACTAGTATTACCATTATAAAACTAATCTACATATTTCCAGCAAGATGATATATGCATCCACACCACACTTTATTCTGTACTAATACTTAATCACTAAAAGCTAATTTAGTCACTTGCCCCATTTATTGAGATTTTACTTAGGTAAATAGGAAAGTTATGCATATTACTGTAGCTAATTATTTAATTGCACTACTTTCGCTTTCTAGACAGCTTAGTAGTAGCCATTATTACAATTTTAATATCAAAATTTGTTGAATTCATAGCATAAAGTAATACTATCCAGCACGATTTTAACAGCTTATACTATAGAAATTTACTATGTATTTGTTTTGTTTACGACAAAAATTGCAAAATTTTCGCTATAAGGAGAAGCTAAAAACTTGAATTCGAAAAGTTTAAATGACTATTCATATTGAATAAATGATACAGTAATTATATATTATATTTGTTTTTTTACAGTTATGAAACATTAGCGATCACAATGTTTTAGATTTTCATCTCATTGAAAGCAATAATATATGTTCGATACTTACATTTTAACCTAGCAGGGGATATACCTAGTGTATGACGTGTCGTGCGTCTGTAATTACATCTCCTGCTGTTATTTACATATAATTTATTGCACACATATGTTTTTACTTTTTGCTCAGTGTACGATTCATTACTTGAGAATTACAATAAAGTTTAGCTTTTGTGCTAAGAGCCGACATTACAAGAGATTCCCCAGACTTAAGAGCTTTTTCCTAAAGGACAAAACTCCCAAAGATTAAGAATACATGAAGTTATAATCTTAAATGTAGTATAAACGTAATTGCCATGTTGTTAGAAAAGCACGGTATACTTTAGTTGATTTATTAATATAATTATTCTCCCACCTACCGTTTCTAAATAATAGCTAAATACCATATTCTATTTATAATTATAAGCTAAATTAACTCTCCACTTACATTTTATGGGGTCCTTGATCAATCTAATTAGTTTCATTCTATAAAACTAAATGTATGCCCTGCGTGCTACCCGGCTGGCTTTGTTTATACCCTTGGTAAACTACTTTAAAAGGTACAAATATATCTTAGCCTGGTAATGCTCATTATTGCCTTTTGATTTCAAATTCCCGTTCGTTATACTACCGTATTTATTATTTTGGTATAAAAATGATATCAATATTGTTACCTAATCAGTATCTTAAACCTTATAGGTGAACAACAGAATGCCCCCTTGACTCTTTGTCATAAAAATATAGATATAATTTATAGTTTATTGCTTTGTGGTTTCATTTGCTATAAGTTTTAAAAGTTATGGTAAGTACATATACATGTTCGCTGCACTCGCTTGCTTCCTAAAAGTGTAGCCACGGATTGAATAATTCGTTGAATCATGTTCATGTTTCTATTTTTCCTTCATGTAGGATAAATCTTTTGTCCCACAATATCTAAGGAAACCTATTTTTAGTACCATATACGTACAGATTGTAAATGTTTTTCAATAATGTAAAAAAAGAAATTTTTTGTTTGAATTTGTCATTGCTCCACTATACAATAAAAATTTGATAATACTATTTACCATTATTTTATGCGTTACAAAACTAAAACTAATACTTATTTAATGCAGTTATAAAATAATATATCATAAATATTACTTATCTATAGAGTAAATATATTGTTATTAATTTTTTTTTATTTTAGAATAAGTATAATTATATATTAGTATATATTTGATTCCTGTATATCCCTTATGAAGTATGAAAAATCCAAACAGTTTTACCAACTTTCGTATTGATAATATATAAGCCATGAAGTATTTACATCATAGATATGTTATTGAAAGGAAGATGAGTATGTATAATAACAATAAGAGAGTTGTCATAAGGTTTACATCATCATGTAAGACCGATCTCTTTAGACCTTAAAAATACAGTGTAAAAGTTGAATTGTACCTAATATATATATATATATATATATATATATATATATATATATATATATATATAAAATGGATTATATTATATTTCTATACAGTTTAATTTACCTAGTCCTTAACAGTGGTACTTTAGGTGGTTACTTTAATACTGCAGTATTTTTATTGTTTTAGTATCCTATAAAAATCCTTTCCTTATAAGAGTTATCATAAGTAAAAGGGAAGACACTAAACATACTAAATGTAGACCAATTTGGAATAAATAGTGCATTACTTCACAAAAAAGTTTTTTATAAATTATACAAACAGACACGAAACTTCAAAGTACGACCATAAATACACTAAATTTATATTTGCGGCGGCGCGACTAAGATTCTTACATGTGCGATATTTCACTCATGATTGAAGGGATTGACAATTTGACTATGAGTTATACCCGTCAACAGTTCGTAGTTTTTGTTTCCTCTCCATGTTCACTATACTCATAGCTGAGCCGTATAAATTTTGTCTGTGGTAAATCGACAGATCATTAACGATTTTCCAAAGGTGTGTTTTGACTGCCTGTTAGATTCCAATCTCCTCAATACAATACATAATTTACCTTACAAACCGAGCTGAGGAATTCAGTGTTAACATTTAATTAGAATTTATTTTATTATTATCAACCATGTGAACGGTTTATACGCATTTTAAGAGTTTATATTCAGTTTTTATGTGTTCCATTATAAAATATTTACATTCGTAAATGTTTCTCGATCGTTTTGTTTTGGACAGCCAACAAGATAAATAAAATGTATAAGAAAAAAGCCGAAATTTATAATTACGTTTTGCTTATAAAATCATTATATTTTGGTAACATATTTTGCAACTATAAATTTCAACATAAAAGTATTATTTTATTACTTTAAGCTGAAGAGATTGTGTTTAGGTCCTAAAATTATTGAATAAAAATTAAAACAAATCTCATTTACATATTAGTAACTGGTGTACTAAATACGTAAATATTAATATTTTATTTTCAAACACATATAAGTTAAAAATATTCAACTAATAATAAAATTTTGCTATAAATTTAAATCTAACTGATTGACAGACTATAAGCTCCGTTGAAAGCCCTGCTAGGTTTAAAATAGGTTAGAGATTCAATGTAAAATATTAATGTTTTGTTTAAGTTAACTATCTTAAAAGTTAGTTTTTCCTCTCCCGCTTTCTTGATTGATTGGAAACTCTCTCACCTTTTGTTAAAAGAAAAACAGTATTTTCGTTAGGTATTAAATAAAGATAACAGTTCTGGGAAGTATTGTATCGCTAATTTCTCAAGTGCTGAATAAAATTAGTTAAGTCAAAAAATTAATCTTCTTATATTAAAAGTACCAATACACCATACTGTAGTTTATTTCCATCTTCATCTACTGAGTAGGTTAAACCATGCAGAAATAATTTGCAATTCTAACTTTATAAATTTGTCTATCTTTAATATTTTACCTTATGCTTTCGTAATCGCTTTATGCATTTTTAATATTATTTCATTTACATTAACATCTATTAACTCTAATTTATAATAGAAAAACATTTACATTATTTAAGAAAAAATTACTGTATAATTTAACTTACAATTATCAATTGAATATGATGAGTCGGGTCTCACCAAAACTAGACTGGTCATCACAAGTTTGTCTTCAATTAATCATAAAACACAATATTTAAAGCCCGTTGAATATAGGCTTCCATGTAGCTCTGTTTTAAGGTATGCTGCTTTCATTAAATTTATTTATCTAAAGGTAACATAGAATATTAATTTTTTTTTTACGTATAAGCAAAAGGCAATAGGAGAAAAATCTGGATTACATTTTGAAAAGATGGGAGCAAGGTTTTGGATCAAGTCGATCGATTTTAATCTACCTTTATGATAATGGTTTATTGAGTAAAGTATCTCTGGATTTTAACTTTGATTGATATGATTAGATAATCTATTTATGTTCACCAACTCGAAGTAAGATTTTTACACAACTTTATATTGAATTTATGAGACGTGTCAAAGCTTCTATTCAATTTACCTAAACGATATATATTTTTTGTATGGCAGGTTTTCAGACATTTGATGGCATGGGTTTTAGTGCACAAAAGTCATTTAAGATCAGTGATAGGAAATGTCCAAAAAAATTAATTATAACGAATAAGTTTTAACGAATCTTGAAACTCCACACTCATTTGTTTGTGTGTATGTGTTTTTCATTAACAAATTGTTTCTAACTATTTTATTTCAAATAATTTTATCTGCACTTCAGTTACTAACGTAAGTAGTTAATTCACAATTCGTATTTATTCTAAGCTATTGATATGATATATTTCAACATATATATATATATATATATATATATATATATATATATATATATATATATATAATAAATTTACATAATATTCTTGGATTTAATTACCTAAATATAAAAGATAAGATTACTACCTCGGTAATGCAGTTACAGTCATATGTGTGAAATTACACCCGAACAATTTATAAACGTCTATTAGACGGGAAGGGTCAGTAAAAGTGAGACGATTTATCCCAAAAGCCTGCAATTCTCTGAGGATCCTTTGAGACTAGTGGGGTGAATGGTAATCACTGTCGGTCTCCGCAGTGCCCGTTAGGCTTACACCTGACTTTCCCAAACAAGATGGGCGCTAAGCTTTAATTCTCTTTACTTATTTATACTTTGTATAATTTAAAACACAAATTATATTGATGGCTATCATGTAAAACGTTTAAGGTATACTCAAATTTTTATTGAAGTACGTCAATGAGAGAAATCCAGAAACCAAAATATAAAAATAGTCACAAATAAACTTTGCCTGATAAAAACTGAACATTGTATTTTAATTGCTAAACAATATAATACTACTTCAATTAGTTTAGTAATTACATTTCACTAGATTTTTTAACTCGTAAACACATGTTTTATGAGATATTTAACAATCTTCATTGTTGTAAAAATAACGAGTTTGCATTCACTACTCACTGGTTAGTTAATGTGTTATTATTTGTTACTGCAGTGAAGATATGTTAGCAATACACTATCAATTGAATAACAGCTGTGTATCACTTACCGAAAAGTTAGCTTCATACATGAACTTCGAAGTACAAGAGCTAAGAATTGGCTACGTACAAATTGTATGGCATGATGTGACCAAATATTTTCTGAAATTAACTTTTTATTTGGTGGTATATAGTGAGTTTGTTTGTTAATAACGTGGGTAGTAAAGGTAGAGTGATTAATATAAGAGTATAATTGATCTTTAAAGTGACAAATGGCTCCTATTGAATACTTGAGATGCATGCAAAAAGTATGTCTCATCAGACATTTATGTTCGGAGATATCTGTTAAAAATTGGGTTCAAGAGAGATCTTGAGGACGGCTTACTATGGGGGTCTTATCTCCTTCTCTGTCCTATGGTATTACATTTAGGAGGCAGTTGTAGAAATGAAGCTTTTCTGAGACTTTTCAGACTACAGAAAGTAGCGGTCAGTGCAATTCTGTAATTGAAAACTAGGAAATCTTGCAGGAATAAATTTAGGTAACTGGAGTTTTTGTCACTGCCCTGCTTATAAATAATTGATAAAACAATTTAATGCCGTTTAAAATGTGTGTGCTGACGCATGGCAAATACGTTCATAATGCAATATTAGAAGTATAATAATAAGTTTTAGATGATAGATGATAGCTTTTCATTAGTTGAGTAAGTTTTGTCATGAGTAGGTATGATATTTTGTTATTTTTAAAGAGAGAGAGAGAGAGAGAGAGAGAGAGAGAGAGTGAGAGAGAGAGAGAGAGAGAGAGAGAGAGAGAGAGAGAGAGGAGAGAGAGAGAGAGAGAGAGAGAGAGAGAGAGAGAGAGAGAGAGAGAGAGAGAGAGAGAGAGAGAGAGAGAGGAGAGAGAGAGAGAGAGAGAGAGAGAGAGAGAGAGAGAGAGAGAGAGAGAGAGAGAGAGAGAGAGAGAGAGAGAGAGAGAGAGAGAGAGAGAGAGAGAGAGAGAGAGAGAGAGAGAGAGAGAGAGAGAGAGAGAGAGAGAGAGAGAGAGAGAGAGAGAGAGAGAGAGAGAGAGAGAGAGAGAGAGAGAGAGAGAGAGAGAGAGAGAGAGAGAGAGAGAGAGAGAGAGAGAGAGAGAGAGAGAGAGAGAGAGAGAGAGAGAGAGTGAGAGAGAGAGAGAGAGAGAGAGAGAGAGAGAGAGAGAGAGAGAGAGAGAGAGAGAGAGAGAGAGAGAGAGAGAGAGAGAGAGAGAGAGAGAGAGAGAGAGAGAGAGAGAGAGAGAGAGAGAGAGAGAGAGAGAGAGAGAGAGAGAGAGAGAGAGAGAGAGAGAGAGAGAGAGAGAGAGAGTGAGAGAGAGAGAGAGAGAGAATAAATCAAAGTCAATATTACTAGCCTAAATAAGTTTTCACTCAATATATCTACATAAATCCTACATCTTTTTTTTATTATTTAGTAGAATACACACTGAAATATTAAACCCATGTGTGGGGGAGCTTTTACAATGAAGTCATGGGTCATTTCTATTGTGCACATGTAAGTAACATGAAATCCTGTTCTAAAACTGTACTGTACTTACTTAAGTAATTTTAACATTGGCGAAAAGTCAAGTAGAGGTCTGAAATCAGGTTGTATTTTATATGAGTTATGAGTATGGTATCTTTTGACAACCATTGCTCAATTTAGTGTTTTGTGGTTCATTGCTTTTTAATATTCTAATCAAATTCCAACCTCATTGTATATAGTTATACATATGGTTATTAATTTTAACCATTTATATTGAAGTTTAGATTTACATACTTATCTATACGGTAATCATGTGATATAGATCTTGATCACAGTGAATGAGTGAGATATTTCCTAATTGAGATACTTGTTGCATGATAAAATATTCTAGGAGCAGATGAGCCGTGGCCTGCTTGGCAAAGATGATTCAGCTCGTCGGCTCAGTAGCCCAAGGCTCAAGTAAACCGAAACGAATCTATGTACCGCACTGATTTTAAATAACAGCTGCAGGGTACAGTAACTGAATGAAACAGCAATACTACTGTACTTTACTGAGTATTTTATGTTCGCGCTGATAATTTTAGCTCTGCTTGATCGAACTGATAACTAAATTTTTAATTGCAAATGCTCGTTTTTTACATATATGCAGAGAGTGGCATTGGAAATTATCAATGGTGGCCTGACTCATAATCAATTGAAAGCTCATTCAAAACAAAATATAAAGTTCAAGACTCGAATAGAATGTATCACGTCATTGTAAATCAAACTCTATTATAGCGAATTATTTAATTTTAAAATTTAATGAACTGTTACCGACTTATATTAAGATTTGTATTAAATAAGGAGTCTTCTAAAAGAGACCTTTTCAATTAATAAGTATACATTGCTTACCTAACGTCCAAAACTAATCAAATGAAAGAAAGTTTATTTCCGTTACAATTACAATACTATTACAATTAGTATTAATATCTAATTTGAGAATTAATATGTGTACAATAAATAACTAAAAGTATTATACATATCGTTTGGAAATTAGCCTATATGGACAAGCAACAAATGCGTAGGCTACAGTCAAGTCAAATATCATTAAAGTGAAGTATGTCTGTAAGGAATAACGGACACATGAACTTAGTCCCTTAGCTTGACATATAGTTATGTTCTAAAACTATTACTCGGTGCTTTAACCATTTAAGATTTAGAAAGTTTGTGAATATTTCGTGACGAGTCCAACGAGGTTTGCGTTTAGTTGTCCCTCTGGGATCGACCGTGTCCAACCGTCCTCATCTAACTTGAACAGACTCACTTCCACCTGACTGCCTTGTCTTACTTTGATTGGCGTTACATTCGTCTCACAATAATATTAATGGATGGTCCGCTGTCTAGCGGACTAAACTAGATACATTTTTCTCTTTAAGTCACCCAGCACACGACACACTTACCCCAGAAAACTTTGCAGTCAGAAACTGTTGCGTATTGACAGGACAGATTAATTAGCTGATGTCTTTCTTTTAACCCAGATATTTGAAGCTTCATTTTCATGACGTATTATTGTTATTTCTTCTTGAATTTTCTTAGATAAAACCGCTAGGTTACTTGTAAAGTGAATACACGATTAATAACCTTATGACATGCGAAGGAAGCAGAGATGTTCTTTAATTCTTCCTAAGCAACAAAGAAGAAAACCCATAAAAACGTAGATTGATTAAAGAGGTTGGGACATAAAAGTAGCCAAACGGCAGGGACGTAATGTTTTAACCAAACTATTTTAATGTCATACTGTAAAAGTATCTGTTGTTTTTGTTTTTCGAGTGTTCATGAAGTAATTGCTTTCTGTTTTCTTGTAACAGGTATCTGAAAAGTCAACGAGCGCACAATGGAGTTTGTTCAGTTCTCTAACGTCAAACTTGTATAATGTCTTAGTAACAAGTAAATAAGCTTTTTTCATAATTAAAACCGATAGTTTGATTAAAATTATTTATTACGTGATACAAATATATTGTCAAAGTTTTAATTTTATGTTTTGTGTAATAAAACGTATGCCCATCACACGATAAACCCTTTAGCTAGGCTATGTTCACAACAAATTTTAACCTCTAGAGTAAAATAGGCTAATTCTACAGTTAATTCTAAAGTTACAAGAAAAGAAACAAGTCCAAAGAAATAAAAAATTGCGGGTGAAGGTGACTGCAACTGTCCTCGTTGTAACAAAAATATTTTAAACGATGCAAATGCCTCGAATGTGAGCGTTTTTCCAAGAAATGGTTTTATAGAGAATGTGTGGACATTAAAACTGTATACTATGGTAAATACAGTGTAGTATAAGATAGTTTTTGTACTATCGTACATCTATTTCAAACTAGGCTCAACGTCACTTACGAAATACATAGGCGCAACGAATATCACCGTTGAATTTTTTTTTTCATGCAATACTGCATATGTAGCAGCTGTTTTTAGTTTTAAGTTCGTTCATAATCTTATTGTGCGTCATTACTTTATTACAGAGATCTGAAAAATTAGTTAAGGACGGAAATGAAGTTTTTCTAGTGCTTCAAACTTACTAATTGTTAGATTTTTACTGATATTATGAAAAGTAAACCTGTTTATATGTAAACTTGACAGTATTAATCGAGTGAGTTTTATTTTTGTTTGCCGAGTAATATAAACCTCACGCACCTTGTTTCTAAAACACAATAGCGCATCTAAGACAATAACGTTTGCTTGCAGAGGTAAAAACTACTATTTAGTGTGTCATTTTTTTACAAGTAGATTTCGTCAAAATTTACGTGACATAACTTAACCTTGACCCTAATTTGTTACATAATTAAGGATAAACATATTTTAACTTAGCCTTTTTATTTAGGCACCTATGAGCATTATGACAGCAAAATACGTCATACGTGGTACAATTTTGTTGATTGTTTTGTCAAAAACGTTGGTAAGACTATACCAACTATATTATAACATGAAAAATCTGACCTAGAACTCTGTAAGTCATTCATTTCAGACTGGGTATTAATTTAATCGAATAAACTCAGAATTCAAGCTACGTCTGCTAGTCTGCAAAACCTAATTAAACATATTAAAATACATATCGAAATATTACAACTGATAAATAAAGTTTTAGCATAGTTATTTGTGTTATTAATGGTGTCAATTTACATTATTAATTCGTAATATATGTGATTTTAAATAAACTAAAACCATTATAAATTACAGTTAGTTTCAAATAATTAGTGTTGAAAATTTTTTAGTGTTAAAATATTTAAAGAACACTCAAGTACTTATTATTCTAACTGATTAATTCTGAAATATAAGTAGCATAACTAAATTTGATTGCATTTTGCATAGTCATTTGTAGCTGCTGAATAAATAACCAATACACCGTATTAAATCTGTGGCTACGTGTACGTGCTCTAGGATACGTAATTTTCAGTAGAAATAACTATTGCAAATATATATTGTTCAAAAATACCTGTTCAAACTTATGATTAGTCCGCAGTGGCTGTATAGACATATTCTGTACATTTCTGCTGTGATACGAAGAGGTATTGAAATATATTTCATACAATTTCACTTACTCCTTTGTGAACACATACTTCCTACGGATATATTTAGTTTAACGTCAGACATATTATCCGAGATATTATTAAAACTGATGCTATAAAATTTTAAGAAGTAATTCTTTATTGTATACCAGTTCACTAAGGAAGGAATATATGTTTCAAATAAGGGCTTCAGCCCTCTGTTCACAACGATATGAGTATAAGTACCATAGGAAGTTTCTGGAAATCGAGTTCATTAAAATTTGTTTTACACAATAGGAGATGATTACTCATTAGATGATTACTCATCTCCTATTGTTTACACAATAGATTTACGATATGAATCAGAGATTTACTCCAATACGTTTAAAAGGTTCGGAATGACATAATGGAATCGACAGAGGTAAAGCAATCTGCAACTGAATGTTTCAATAACTTCCATAAATTACTACATTATATGATGTCTACACGATTTCTTGTATCAAACAATTTCATTAGGAACAAATAAAAAAATGCCTTTTATTACGCACAATACGTCATTTGACTGAATATGTTAAATATTCATTTATCTTAAAGATATAATTCTTGATAAATATGTACCATTCAAGTTTATAAAACGATTAGGACTATAATAAATACATATATATATATATATATATATATATATATATATATAGCGTGTAGACTGTATAATACATTTAAAACTTTTCCAATCGCAAAAATCAAATTATAATGCAATCGTGAAGTTTCCACGTAAAGACTGATAATCTTGAATTAAATCAACAGTTGCAGCCTTTTCTTATATACTAGAAGGATGACACCTCACAATTTTATGTAAATACCCTATAATCAATAATTAAGATAACGACAACCTAGAGAACCCTTAACTCTACCAAAGTTTGTAACATAGCTTAGTTAAGTGTGTTAAGTTAAACACAAACTACAAACACGACATTCACCTAGATAGAGTACACTGTGTTGGTATTAGTTATTTTAATACTTGGAGCCTCGTATTATGTAACTTTATTCTTATTCCTTTGATGTAACGTAGGAATTCCTTGCATATCCATCGTGAATAGGAGAAATTATAAAAGATAATTAAAAAAAAAAATACAACGAAACATAACTGTACAGTTAGTAACAAAATATAATCTGTATTGTAATGTTTGAAACATACTTAAGTGTAGCGTGCTATATAGATACATATCCTTTTAAGATACCAGTTTAGCATATTTTGTCACAAACAATAGTCCTGTAACGAACCTAAAACTCACATATAATCACTGGTGTTAAAGAATCGCCGTAAGTTTGTAACGTAGATTACTAAACTTTCATGGTTACTTGAGTATAACATTCTTTAGGCATACTCTTGATGCTTAATTTTAAAGATCTCAGCGTATTACCAATACCACTTCTATTGAGAGAGATACTACGAATTAAAAATGTTTACTATTAGAGAGTCGTTAGAAAACGGAATAATAAGAAATAGCAAATGCGAGCCATAATACACTGTACTCGTAGACCGTAATTATTAGAGAAATTCAAAATTTAAAACGTCAGCTTGGGTAAATTTTACAATTAAATTAAGTATAAAATACAAAAATTTAAAAATAATATATTTGAAATATCTGATTTGAATAAATCTCCGTATTGCCTTCTCGTCTTAATTCCATAAAACTTAGCCAATTTATGATAACAACGCGTGCCAAGAGATAAAGGACCTTAAATATTGTGCAAACTATTTGTAATTGTACTCACTTCTTTAATATACGATTAATGTATAAACACAACGAATATTACATGACGTGTCAAATAACGTTTAATGTATTAAATAAATAAGTACAATAACGTGTCGTCTCATTCTGGGTTACAAAACGACACGATAATTAGTTTTCTTTACCTTTATAAATTTAAATAACAGGGTTGTTAAATTCCTGTCCAAAATTCCCTCAAGAATGGTAGAAGTGAAGAGAGCTGACACTGCAAACCCAAGGGCTGTTTTCGACATCCTAATCACCCGTATTTGCATTTGATTGGCGTCCCGACTTCGATATATATTCAGACAACTCTGTCCCAGTCCTAAAAATATATAAGGGTCTTCTCTTGTAATATCAGATCGTTCCATCTTTATTTCAACGCCAGGAATGCGATGTCACTAACACTATTTCAGTTGATCATGATATTATTTATTTATGTTTAATAGTCCTTTCAGTTTAGTCTATAGTAACTAAATTTTACGACAATTGTAAGTCCAATTGTACTTCTCATGGGATTCACATGTAATTGAAATAATGAATACCATTTGAGATACAAAAAACTGTTTATCGTAGAATGTTTGGTAAATATTGCAATAGTTCCCATACACTTTTTAATGTTAATTAATGTTAGTAAGTAAGTTATTCATTTTTATTATCAACCCATTAATGATTATAGATGTATGTAAATTGAAAATTAAATAAATTGATATATAATGTTATCAAAAAGTATTACAACAATATATTGATTAATTCTACGAAGATTATTTTATTAAAGGTACGTCTAAAAACACACCAAATATACATCAACATGGCTATGGCCAGACAATTTGCAACATTAATATTGATATAATGAGTGGAATAATCCATTTCTGGATAGTCGGAAGAAATATAGAATCCATATGTAACCGTCATCTTTAATGTTTCACATTAGAAATATTCTTATGTGTAGTTAATTACTTGTATTTTATATAATACATATTCAAGTATTCAAATCGAGTATTCATTTCTCTCGGTGCTATCCAACCCTATGTGTTTCGTCCATTCGGTACAATTATTGGTAATGAATACTTTATCTTTTAATTTATAAAACTAAGATTTTATTACTAAATGGTATTTTAATGTGTATAAGACGATAAATACCCTACAGCATGTATCCTTCTCATATTTTCAGTTGAAAAACAGGGACACCACGTTATAATTATTTTGAAATGACATTCTAAAAAATAGTTATATTAGTTATTTTCACTAAAATATTCAAACATGTTTTAATAAATATTAGATTTAAGATGAAATAATATTGCTTTTTGTACCTTAACTCGGAGCAGTGAGGGCAGTGAGGAGGAATCCTAATTTTAAAGCCCTTAGCTTTTCGTAATTAAATCAAACGGCTTTAACTAGTTTACAAGAAGGATTACGCATATATTAGGCACGTATAGTATTGTGTAAGTTTTCATATTAAACAGATTCAGATGTAGCTACATGTATTTTAAGATTTTAGGCATTCATGTGTATAAGCAATTCTTGTATAAATAATTCACATTTATGATACCAAGATTGAATTTTACCTTGCTGCCCTTATCAATAAAATATGTCAGAAACTGTTCATTTAAAGCCGTTATACTTGAATGCGTTCCAAATCATTATTGGTTCAATTTTTGGTTTGCCTTTTTTCCCCGTGAGAAAATCCTTCCTTAGTGCACCTCTAGAGCCTCTGTTCTCAAACAAATGGTTGAAATAAGAAGAGATGTTACTTAAAAAGTTAATCTATGCTTTTCTTCTTGAGCAAACTAAACTATATGTTACGATATATCTTATTTAATAAACAGTTTACTAACGGCTAAGTTTTCATCTGATAAGCCTTAAGTATACAACACACCCTCTTCAACTTTGCCCATTTGCCTGAAACAAATTGTGAAGGTTCCATATAAAATGCATTCATTCTTGCTTCAAGTTCTCGTTTCGTAGCGATTATTATAAGCAATATTAGGAAAGGTTATCACCATTTCTTATAGCATACCACTTCGATTCTTTTATTAAATAATATTTGATGTTTTCCAAGTTTTAAATCGATGTTTAAATTTCTAACTTTAAACATCACTGTTTGGAAGAAAGATACTCGTATATTTGACTTTATATAATTGGGTGTTATCTCCAATTATAAAACTGAAGATGCGTTGTTAGTTTAGATGTTTGATTCACACAAGACTGATAGGAAAATAATTGTAAATTTTGGCAAATTAATATAATCATCACTTTAAAAAGAAAAAATTTCATAATATTGGAACCTTACTTAATTATTTTAAAGCATAAACATTAATTTATAAAAGCGTGGACTTTTTAACATAGTAATTTGTAATGGTGAATCATATTCTATGACTTAAAACATTCACTGTTTTGAAACCTGAAAATTTATAGAAAAATAAGTAGCATAAACATCGTATAAAAGTTGAAATTTGTATGAAAAATTTCAATTTTGATTTGTTTTGTGAAATAATCGAGATTGGCCTAGTGCGAATTGCCGTCATATGAACCTGTTCATTGGTCAAGAGTTGCTAACGAACTCATCTGAGCTGTATGTATGTGTATATGTATATACACATATATACATATACACATTGCGTGTATATATATATATATATATATATATATTATATATATATATATATTTATAATATATTTAATCTAAGTACCAAGTAAGGCCTGAATCTAAAACGAACTGCAGTAATTATTTTGTTAACAATTATCCCTACAATGCGTATCCTAGTTGAAAGTTTGTATAACCGCTTTTGCCGTTTAGAGACGGCTAAAAAGACATTTTGTAATTTATGAGAGCTATTTAAATATTTAAAGAAAACGTTAAGTTTCTGAAGGAATGAATCACCGTTTTATGTTAAATGAATTGCGACATTTATACTTAAATATGGTAGAAGGCAAAAACTCTTTCAACAACTTTAATTTCCACAGGACAATAACAGTAACTATGCAATGAAGCAGGGGAAACCAACAAGTTAAGTATCATGTGATACATTAGTTGTACTGGCGGGGGGCGGCGCGGCAGTAGCGGGTAACCGACTAAGCTTGACATGAAATTAATCAAAGTACTGCAGAACTCAGATCTGACTTAATCCCAACTGCCGTTCGTGACTTTGTTTTCTTTCACGTAGGAATTGAAACAACTATTTGCGCTTAACTCAGGCAGTCAATTTCTCTACCAAATCTCATAACAGAAGTAAGAGTTAAAATAGTGATGAATAAATTATATGAAACTCATGCCAATAAATAATAAAGTTTTTTATGTGTCGAAGCAAGGGTTTCTATTTGATATCTAATTACTTATGCTACATATATCCAAATAAGTATTATATGATATACATACTTGTATCACTGTATGTTTTTTACCCTTAATGAAGTCTTATTATAGTGGTGTAAAACAGTTCCGATGAGAGAGTTGAAATTGTATTTGTATACTGTTAGTTTTAAAGTATAACAACACCTAATATAATCCTTCAAGATTTTTTAGGAATAGCGAACTGTTCCTGCTATATGTTTCCAACATACAAAAATCTGTGATTGTTGCTCCTATCAGTTATTTCTGATTAATGCGTATCTATTAAATCACTGAATAGTTCACGGAATTGGTTTCTTCACACTGCTGTATTCTTTCTCATGCTATGCCAATTATCCTTTCATGATAATTTCATGAGAACATACAAAATTATATTTTACTACAGCCACAATAATAAAATTATAACTTGCCCTTATGTACAACTTTAAATTTACGTTTAGGAAACTTAGGATACATTAAAACATGGAAGCGATATTATTAGCATAAATTTTTAATATAATTTTACTTCCATGCATCTTTTTAATTAGTTCGTCAGCTGAAATGTAAACTGTTTACTGCTGTTAAGTGCCCATAATATTTTAGCGAGTACAATCAACTCACATTGTATTCATAAAATCAGTTTTAGTTATTGAGGATTTAATTACCAAATTATTAGATTCAAAGTGTGGTTTGTTAAGTAGCTTGGTTGAAGGGAATAAATCAATTAGGAACTAATCAAATGTTGCTCCACCCTACTTGACTCGGCCTAATCAAACTACTTAGAGGACAAGAGGATGCGATCCCTCAGCCCACATTTACATAGAGATTAGCCACCAGCACACACCGACAACCTCAGCAGCCCTGGCCTGACCTGCCTCAAGTATGCCAGATTTAAATATTGAGTATCATTCATTAAAGATACCTACTGATCTCAGCGTAGTAAAATTATAAAAGAAACTATACTATAATTTGTTATTATTGTTAGGTTTTATATATATATATATATATATATATATATATATATATATATATATATATATATATATATATACAAAAAAATACCATTCATATCCATGTATTATTTTTGTTCAAGAATAAGATTTTGTTGTATAACAATATTTTTCGTCGAGAATTTTGTGTTATATATTTTTATACTAAATCTGTCCCATCTTTAAATTAGAGTGTGTATGGCTAATATATAAGTGAAGAACGTTATTGGATGTTCACAAGTATGTTTTTAAACTGTGGCAGAATAATTTGGGGGATTTTTACAAATAAATAAAAGAAAAAAAAATCAAAATCTGAAGGTTCTTGTTTAGTCTTTGGTTTATTCCTCATGAAAAAAATCTTTGCACTTTATTTATATTTTAAATTTCGTACGAGCCACATTTATGTATAAAAAGTTAAACAAGTATTTGCGTATTTATCTATAATAAAATGTTAGTTTAGTCAAATAATGTAGAGTTCCCCGGAAATGTTTTAAATACAGGCTTTATATAAATTATCTAGTAAATCCAGGCAAAAAACGAATTAGATAGTTTCTTAAGAATTTTTAAAACTTTGCTTAGGCATTGTGTATAATGCCTAGATATTATATAAAATATAAGATCCCTCGCAAGTAGTGTATAAGATAAGGAGCATTGCTCCTTAAATGTTTTTTTTTTAATACACATGAAATTGATTAAAAATAGGAACTGAGAGTCCTCAACTTTTACTGGAATAAAATTGTAAAGTGTCATATTTTTTTGGAATATATTTCTTTTTCCATAAAAAATTAAATCTATGAAACTGTGAGTTGCATGTTGTTTTATTTTTAACACAAGCCAATTTTTGATATTTATTGGTAGTTTTTTGCAAGGCCAGTTTCCCAAAGCCTTGGTTACATCCTGACGACTGAGTTAATGCAATGGTACGATCTCCTGTTTCTTAATCATGTAGTTTCTTCAACTCCGAGGTTTTCTTGCAAACAGTAACTGCGATCTTGCATAAAGTTACTGTAAAATTATGTTCGCAGTTTCTACTGTGTTCAAACCATGTTCCGTCATATCCTTGACCTATGCTAAAACATGTCTAAACTCACCTCTTCTTTGGTCAACGTCAGAAAATGTAAACATGGAACATGAACAGTGACTCCTTTGGCGAAGGGGAAAAGGCTATATTTGTACCATATACTTTTAGTTTCTTTTCAAGGCTAGCTTTTGAATCTTCATCTCCTAATTAATGTTTCATGTTTAAATAAAACAAAAAACACAACATTTTTATATTAACATACTGCAGAAGTCAATGGCCACATAACGTACAAATGTAGGTTAAACACGTTGAACAGTTTCATTTCTTATTAGTATTCTGAAAAAAAAAACAAACATTACACATCTATGGAAGACAATCTTTCTAGATTTAGGATCAAAGGTCATATTTGGTTTTAGAATGAATATTCCAGATTTGATCTTGTTGCATTTCTGTTGTGTTCATGTTATAAGGCAATTGCTACAAATTGTATTAGTGTTAATTGAATCCAAATTTTCTTTGGCAGTAAAAATGTCGAAAGACCGACTATACTTTACAGCCTGAAAGAGACTAATAAGACGTTCCTGATTCCTAATATATAAGTAAAGACCGTTGTTGGATCTTCACAAGGAAGTTTTTAAACTGTGTCAGAATAATTTGGGAGATTTTGTACAGATAAATAAAAGAACGATAAAATAAAAATCCGAAGGTTCATGATTAGTCTGTTCTACTTTACTGAACAGTGATCGAAACTCAATCCTTCACTCCAACGGTTTGTTTTTCGTCTTGCATCAAAGTTAAATCATGTTTTCAATATATGGATTTCCACGTTAAACAGTACATTGACTTTGAGAATACTGAGGTTTTCCACGAAACGTTATTGACGTAGCCCAATATTCTTAGAAATTTTAAACTATTTTGTCTGATCAATCTTCTCTATTATCCAACTGCAATGTCCTTAGTGCCCCAATTTGAATAAAAATGTCAACTGCGTGATATGCTTGTTTTTCAACGGTATTGATTTTGACACAATACCTAAGCGTGGTGAAGCAACCGATCTTTCTTCACGTAATGTTGGATCAATGGGAATGTTGAGTTTCTTGATCTAGACTTGAGTTCAGCCTATGGTATCTGAAACTCTCACAGACTTCACTAATAAGCTAAATTAATAGATTAAAATCCAAGGGTAAACAAATAACTGTCACGGTTTTACATTTGGATCAAAAGTATCACGACTTGGCTTTATTCTTACGTTAGTTTGTAGATAACAGAACTTCTATGCATCATCCAAGCATCATCCCTGATACCAACCACTTGTGATTTTAACACCAAGCTTCATGGAATCCTGGCGATAAATAAATAATACATTTTAGAGCCTATATTCATGTATCTACAGGATTAAAGGTTCATGTCACCATTTTCATACATTTGTCACGGCATTAAAGTAACGTTCAAGAGTAATTAATTGCTGTGATATCACGATCTTGGGAGCATTCCAGGCAAAATTGAACGAAAACCGCTTGGGAAATGAGCAAAAGGCGCGTCAGACCATAACAACCATCATGACTGTAACATATAGATTGACTAATCTGTTGATGGCTTGGATCCACAATACCATATCAGAGTTATTATTTTGCAATTAACTAAAACATTGACTGTGGTGGATATTTATATGCGTCATACACTATTTAAGCTATGAATGTTTAAATCACTCAACATTGAAAAATTCTTGTCCTATCTGGCATGAATAAACTAAAACAATTATATGTACGTTAAGAAATTGTTATAAATGTCCTGATGAGATTTCTCGTGCCAATTGAATTCAAATGCATTCGATATCCATCAGGATTGGCATTCGCAATGACTTTCAATATGTCCTGAAGCAAAACAATGTCTGTTTGTAGCCTTAGATTGGGGACACATTCTAACAATCTAACATGGTCTAAACACTTAAAACCATACATATGTTCTCGCGAGGACAGTCCATCGAGCTTAATTGGGTTTTCTAATAACGGTAACATATGGTACACTCAATTTCTATTAGAAAATAATATTTATTTATTTCAATAAGTTTTTATATTTTAGTATAAAAATATATATATATATTAATTTTATTTGAAATTTTTATATAGAAAACATTGAATATGACAGTTATGCTAATGGAATTCACTGAACTGAGAAAATGAATTGTTAGATGTTTTATTGTTATTGGCGGTCATCGTCTAAAGCTCTCCATTCTCATTTCTGTCATATTGCCAGGTCACCTCTTAAATCAAGCTAAGTAAAGCTCTAAATATATTAAATGACTTTTAATTAAAACCAGATATGACACATTTAATTATAGCTCCCAGTTAAACCACGGTTCAGTTAATTTATAGGGAGAGTCGAGGATTAATTTTATTAAGAACTGTTATCACTTACACCTCAATTCACCCACATAGTTAATTGTCACCTAAAGGTGTGATTGGAACATGTAAAATTTAGCATATCTGTATAGACATTTATTATTTTCATATTGTATATTAATCAGAAAAAATACTAAAATGTAAAGAAATGTATCATACTTACTTTCCAAAACACAACAGTAATAAACAAAGACCAATTACTTTTCTAACCTTATAAAGAAGCAATTTTAGAACAATCTTGATAATAATTTTTAAGGTTAGATTGGTATTATTATCAATCTACTGGTATACTTTCTGTGTAAGCTATTATACTCTTTGAGTTGGTGTAAAATTAAGCATTATAAAAAATATCATAAGTTTAGGTTTCCTATTTACTTCAAATACAGTTAAAAATTAGGGGCATGCGATTATGATAAACCCATGCACATTAATAGCAAAAAATTCTCCCATAATTTAGTAGCAATCGTAAGAATGCTGCCTCTCAGAGATTAATAAATTTTCTTGCAAAGACTATTTGCTCGATTATAATCTTTAGCACTTACATGTAAAGGGAAATTTAGACTTAAACATCTTGACACATAAGGAAAATGTTTAATATATAACTCTTTTCTTTATTCATTTTAAAAGAATATATTTTTTGTAATGTGATCATGAATAACAAAAAGAAATAGGAGTAAATGGCTCATTATCCTTCAGCTATGAGATAATAGCAAATATAGTTATAAATTAATTCTTATTATTAAATCTTTTATTTCGAAAATGTATGAAACTTCGAACGAAAAACTATGACCGGGTATTAAAATAAAAAGATTTTGCACAAATGCAAGGACTATCATTAATAGCAGGATGGGATGGGCTCGAGAAGAGGATAGGGGTCCAATTAGACGTAAATGTTATTCACTTTTCACTTTTAACTACAGAAAGATAAACATAACATTAAAATCCTAAATACAATTCAATTATAATTAAATTAATTTATAACACAAACTATCCTATAAATTCGTTGCTCATGAATTAAAGTTATCATATATCGACTAAGCATTAGGAAAGCCTTTTACTCAACTATAAAAAGTTGTCTAATGTATGTCCACTTCTCAGCGTGATATAAATGATTTGTGAATAATTGGCTGAGCGGTAGAGAACTTCTTTATTTAGGTGGTATTTATAGAGGACTGAGCTATAAACATAAAACTTTGTAGGTTTTGTTAGAAGACTGACAATTTTCTTATGTCAGTTTTTCATGGGATATATCTAAAATATATTTCCTCTTTATGAGACTTTATTTTTATTCTTTACTTACAAAAGACTGACTTCAATGTTGGTGAGGAACTGTGATATTTAGTTCAAACTAATGCCGGTCACTCGAGTGTTGGACAAAAATTCTTCCTTATTTCATTGTCCGGTTATTTAAAATAATATCTCAAGCAATAAAAAAAACATAGCATTCAAATTATTATGCAACTTAATTTAAGTTATATACCGCATGTTGTTTACGTTTCAAGTAATATTATTTCATTATCAATGTACAAAAGTAAATTTCATAAGTCAGGTACAGTAAAACTGTACTATACCATCAATGTATTTGTAGCAATATGTTTGTAATAAAAATTTGGAAGACATTGCTATTAGATAACTTTACTTTTTTATAAAAGTCTGTATGGTAATTTAAATCTCTCACTAAACCATGTAAAAAATAAAGAAAACAATGTTGTTAAAACTACAAAATAAAAAAAATAGTAAGCGCCACTGTTTATGAGCGTACATAAGTTTTCCATATTTTACATTTTGAATATATGAATGTACTTAAATTTAGAGAATAAAAAGATAAACCATAAAATTTATATGTGTAAATACATTAATTCTTACCTACTATTAAGTATGATCGTTATTATTATATTAAAGATGCTTTCATTTTGAACTCACAGAAAATGAGATATTTGACTAAAAACTCATGTTATTTCTGTTACATATAAAGCAGCATAATTTGATATGTAATATTTTGATTATGAAATTTTAACACGTCCTTAAATAAAAAAACTTATTTAAATAATATTATAGGAATTGAATAGGTTTGGAATAGTAAAATATAACAAATAATATACAATAAATGACATGTTTTTTTTATTTAGAAATACAGGATCCATCTTTTTCATAAAAGCTTCAAATGTCTTCTAGAAGCTTAGGTGAAATTAGGTCTAATTCCTTATCTGCTGTTCCTCAGAAGACTTAGGAATACACAAAGAAGGATTATCTGAGATTGCTAACCCTCGCTTAGTCTACAAGTGAAACTAAAGTAGGTTCAAGTCAGCTGTAGATGGGAGAGCCAAACCATTTATAGATTATGTAAATTACGTTAATCCATAACTTTACACTATTGGGCCTTGAACAAACTTCAATTTAGATTATATTATAACAGAGTTTACTAGGGCTTCTCCATTTTATAGTCCGATTAAATCTATAATAATAATATGTATAAAAGTAAGCTATGCAAAAAAGTTAACATATCGTTTATTCTTCAGCCTACCTGTTTTGCAAATGCCTATTTAGCTATTTTAAATATTATGTTTTATAACCCAATGATGCCAATAAGAAATGGCGAATTGTTTTAAACGCAATTCTCCCCCCAAAAAAATCAATCAAGTACATGATAAGTTCTTAAGGCCAACATAAATTCTAACCCTTTTTATTTAGGGTTGTATTTCGTTTATCTGTGTCTTAGTTTGATGTGTTCCACTTTAAAATTAATTTCCCTAGAGAGCATAAAAGGTACCTTATGTATGTGTATGTTTTTGTGTGTGCGCGTGTGTGTGTTCAAATACAACTACTACAAAGATTTAATTTCGAAGACATATGATTTTTCTAATTGGTATAAATTAAGAAAACATCATAAAAATATTTTAAAGTAAACATAACCTTGTGATTACATTGGTGATTTAAACAAAATAAAAAAATATCTACCAAACATTTGCTCAGAATTGGCATCAAATATTCCAGATTTAAATTATGAAAAACTGAAAACTAATCAGAATTAAATATACATATTATATATCATATTGCTAAACAATTAATTGAATTCAAAAGAAAAACTTTGAAGAATCATAAAACATGTAGATCAGATAAAATTAAAATCAAATTAATGAAAAACTGTGTGTGTGTATATTAAGCAATCATTTAGTAAATATTTTTAATTTATGTATTTTAATTGGAGTTTCCCGATGAAAGAAAAATAGCAACAATCTGTCCAATTTACAAAAATGAAGTATTTTAGATCCGTCTAGTTTTCATCCAATCAGTTCACTACAACTTATTAGAAAGATATTTAAAAAACTTTTATATGAGAGTTTATATAGTTTATTAGAAAAATAAACTCTGTTATCTGAAAAGCAATTTAATGTTAGAATTATAGAATCCAAAAAGTTTAGAGCACTAGCATAGTTTTAGAAGTAGGTTTATTTGTTAAAAATAAGAATAAAAACACACTAGTTACATTCCTTCATCTTAAGAAAGCCATTTATACTGTTTATTATAAGATATACTCGTACTATACAAACCAGAAAACCTAGGAATCAGAGGTAAAATATTAGACTTATATCCTGCTATCTTGATAACTGGTTTTGTAATTCAATAATTGGCAACAAAATCAGAAACATAGAAAAAGCACCTGTGGTGTTCCTTATGGAAGTGATTTTGAACCTCTCCTATTTTGATGTATATTAAAAAATCACAAATCTAAATTTAAATTTTTGGGGGAATTCGTTGTTTTCGCAAATGACACAGCATAATTAGTTAAAGACAGACAAATATATGAAAAAACAAACGAGGATCCTGTACAAATTCAGATACGGTTACAATAAAATTAATTAACAATAAACACACACACATAGATTTTTCATAAAACAAATGGTCAATTGTTAATAAAAATATGAATAATATAGTAAAATGTAATCTATTAATTATGATTGGCATGATACAGCAACGTCCGCAGTTAACAGAATTGCATTATTTACTCAACGTAATAAAATATTCCCCAATCTGTTTGCGAAATAAAGACGTTTAAAGATATAGCCAAAGAAATGAGATGAACGTATTGAAAAGAGACACGAATTTGTTTAAGCAAAATAGAATTTGTCTCTCAGCAATTCATTTGCTACCTTCAGTAATTACCGCGGATTTCTGATTACAAGATGCTGACGGCTGAGCACCACATCACTCCAGGTTTGGTTACTAAGAGGTTTTTAATGTGCAAACGTTTCTACCAAAGGTAATTACTGATTTCTAATTGATATTAAAGCTGACATGAAAGGCGTTTAATTAACTTTACATTAATACGTTCTGACTTCATGCTCACTGATTCTTTCCCGTTACGCTTCTATAATGAAGCATATTATTAGCTTTAATACAAATAATCTTAAAAAAAGAATATATATTAGAATTAAATATTTTTAAATCATAGGTGAAAACATATAACTAATTATGACATTTCTTACGAAAGGTAACAGGCATATAACGTTATATTTACATTTATAACTCACATGAATGTAATCTAAAAGTTTTGACACGCTTTACAAAATATCAATTGATTTTTCCTCATTAATTCTCGGACACGTCAAACGAATTATTCCATTATATATATTTCTGGTTCCATTACAAATGATCTTCGATAAAAACTTAATGAAAACGCGTTTAAAACCTGATATTTAAAAGTGCAAAATAAAAATTGTATATATTAATTTAGAACATTTTCAGAATTTTTGGGGTTTTATTTAGTTAAAGTTGGTTTTAAATTTGAATGCAAAAAATCCTAAGTTTCCTTTCATAATAGAATATTTACCAAACTATTTTTGTCATAATTTTATTGTGACTTAACAATTTTAACAAAAACACAGAAGGTCCAAATAGTAATAAAATAAAAGGTAGGACTTAAATATATACGTTCAATCAAATCTTTAAAAAATTAAACGTTTACGAATGAAAAATTTCCAATACCCTTAGTTCAAGTTATGAAAACAACTGCTATGGAATGTACCCTAATGAGTAATAATTTTAATAAAACTAATAATAAAAATCAGTATTACCTGCCAAACAATTATTAGTTAGAATAACATGTATTTACGACAGTTAAAAACAATTAAGCTGAAAGTAATAGATGAAGAAAATACGAGCGTTCGAAAACTGCGCGCATGATTTCGCTAAAACTGCTTTATTGCTATAATACCTCCAACTCTACTCCTACGGTCATGTCTCGGTGGAGATTTTACTCTGTATACCAGACCATATCATATAATTATCTAAACATATAGTTATCTGATTAGGTCTGGAGATCAAGCCTGGTATAACACTTTTGCTACTTTGTTAATTTCCAGGAATCCAATACAATATATAATGCAATAAACATGTAAGGCATTTTTCAATATCTTAAAATAACCACATAATTTTATCGTTTTCAAGGGTATATGACATATTCTAGTATGGACAAGGCAAGTATTTTGAAAAGGTTGAGTATTTCTTGAGATAACAAAACTCCATAATAATGTTACCTGCGATAATATGAACACCTCATTCTCCGATGAAATATTTTATAATCCGCAAACTTCCGATGACGTTTTTCAATTAAATAGAGTGACTTCCACATTACGGCGGAATATGGATTCATCCCACTATAGTGGTGAAAAAAAAACTTTGAAGGCTGTTATTTAAACAAGACTTCCAGAAAGGCATCTAAAAAACCTTACCATAGGCAATAACTATCCTTTGTAGTTCCTATGAAAGAGGCATCAATGAATAATTCATCTTATCAGACTCTAGTATTAACCAAATAGGCTTTCGAAATATTTATAAGGGATATTAGAACATGAACCTTACGAATTTTCTTAACTCGTTTTGTGGTATCTTTGCAATTACAACAATTTGCTTGCAGAATGATAATTACTCCTAATTAACCTGTGAACAATTACTTGTTTTATGATTTGTCGTATTGGTTACCCGTGATAGACAAAGTGTTTTGCGTACATATGGGCAGTATCAGTAAAGCTCTAAAAATATTTTTTTATGACCATTAAGCATTTGATAGAACTAAAAACTATGTGTTTCTTCACTAAAATTAAAGGATATCACAATTAATTATTAATAATACATTATACTAATTTAAACATAAAACATACACTTTTATAAAACCATTCCCTAAAATCTTTTGAAAATATAGGAATAATTATATTTATATTATAGTATAATATTATGGCAAATGAGGAGAATTTAATCAAGGGAATTAATTATGTTTTCAGGCCAATTAATTTTCAGGCAACTGAGTAATTAGGAGGGTGCCGCTATAAACCTTGTGTTTCTGACACTTATCTTCTGGAATATTTAGAAATGTTTATTATTTTTTGCCTGGAAATTCTTAACTACTCATAACGTAATATTATTATTATTAGAAATTTAATCAAAAAGAGTATTAAATATATTATAAATGTATCAAATTATTACACAACATTCTTCAGGCAATAATGATTTTAAGTAACTCTCATTATTTAAATCTATAATTATTATAACACTTAGATATTACTAAAAAACTAATATTTAAGTAAAAATATTTTTAAAAGTTTCTATTTTAAAATATATTATTAGGCTTAAAGTATATAAAGAATACTACCCTAATTTATTAAAAAATGTTTTAGAATATCGTGTACTTGATATGTTTTTTTTTTTTAATTTTAGATTGTATATGAACTAAGAATATTTTAAACATGATATTAGGTTGATAGGTTGTCACTTAATTTAAGTAAATAATTTTTAATGTAATTTTATTTCATAGTATAACGTAGATGAATGTTTTCAGGCCATGGCAATCAAATTATATTCTGAAAGACAATGTTAAGTTGGAATATGTGCCGGCTCTGTGCTTGTAATTAACTCAGACAATAGTCTGACAGCGGTATAACGCTTGGATAGGTGGAAGTCTTGTAAGTGGCTAAGACCCTAACAGTTAAGCAGAACTAAACCCTACAACGACAGTTACTGCAGGGCGGATTACAACTTGGCCCTCAGGTGTAAGCCTCTTTCTCGGCCTGAGTCGCCATCACGTGACTGTACATCTCAATGAGAAGCATTATTCTGGTTTCAAAGAAAATATTGTTCATGTAAGGACTCGTATTATATTGTCGCAATAATAAGGAAACTTTATTAAATTTAAAATTTACTAGTTTTAAGATTTTAAGACAACATATTAAAATAACTTAAAAGTACTGAAAGCAAACGAAATGTTTGGATTAGAATATACTCTATCCTTAATAATGTACTAATATTTATAAAAATATTTGCGAATACCAGACAGTTTTAGAACGTAAAAAGCACAAATGAAAATTAAAATTCGAAAGATGAATAGTGTTTTATATCAGAGGAAACATCCAAAGTACAATTAAATAAAAATTTAACCAAATAAAAAGAGCGTAGTGAAAATTAAATTTGTATGTTCTTAAAATATAATAATATGAAAAACTAATAAATTTTCCGACTTATTTAGTTATTTGAAACATATATATTATATATTCAAAAAGAATCTTAAATTGCAATAAGTTTCGCTATGCAACAGTTAAACAATTTAAAATGCACACATTTTCCGAATTTTACTAGATTGATTTCCTATTTAGGTATAGAGATACAGGAAAATCAATGTAAAAGAAATTTTACATATAATAATATCATATCTTCTGACTTGTAATTCTTTGGGTGGAAGAAAGATAAGCTAGTGTTGGATATTCGTCGTTTCCATTTAGACCTAAACCTAGGTATAAAGTGTAAGTATTTTCAAATCATAAATTCCCTTTTTGTAATAACATTTCTAAACTAGCACTGCACCTTCAGTCACATATCAAGGTGATAGCTCCATATTAAATGCAGATTTTTTCCAATTGTGACGGAAGATATACTCAAATGACGAATTAAGTTGGCATTTTGGAAACTTTCAAAACGTTTCATATCCTATTAAAGTACTACTTCTAAGTCTATTCTAATTTTGTTTGCAAATATTATTTTCTTATATTTTAATATGATTATTAACACATTCTTAGTCATAAAAACACAAAATAAATACATATTATATCCCACATGAATAAACTTTTGCAGGAATGTAATAGTTCTGTATTTATTTTGCAACTGAGAAATTGCAATCATAGCATTTATAAATGAATAAAACTGAAAAGTGCTTTTCAGACGTATATTTACTACTTTTATGAACTATGGTTTAGTTTAGACTAGTTTAAGAACAAACAGTTACTCTAATTTTATTATAAATAATTTGTATTTTTTCTGATATACAAACATTTATAATACTGAATCGACTCTTTCATATATGTTAATAAATATGTTATTAAATATTTTAAATATAAATAAATATTTTATTTGTAATAAAATTCCTAAATAATTTACACTAGCTACATAACATATTGAAACTAACGAAAATTTTGATAAAATCTTAAATTTAGAAATAAAACATATTCGATAACAAATTTATTAATGTTGCGTAAGTTTTATGAAAATTAAACTATAGTAATGCTTTGATAATTTACATAAACACATTAAAATTATCAGGTCAATTATAGAAAATAATACAAAATATGTGAAACTTGCTAAGGTATCATTTTTCTCAGTGAGTAAAATTTAAAAAGCGAAAAAAACTAAATCTATATAGTTGGCCAAGAAATTATTCTCTTAAAAATCTGTTCGATAACCGGTACAGATTTATAAGTTTAGTTTCCAGCTGTTTATTATGTCCGTAAAAGTTTTACTATGAGTTAGAATGTTGACTCAAAAAAATAACAGTTTAAATGTTTTTAAAACATACTGTTATAAATAATATGTAGAATTTATAACATTTATGGAATGCTTCAAAACTTGCATTTATTAAGCAAGTTTATTTCAAATTTAAATAATTATTTTTTATTGATGTATCATTAAATAAAATTATTCTTCAGTAATTTAAATCCCGGTATACTTTCCCTGTAAAACATATTCGCACATTAGCACATTGAGTTGAGCCCGTTTAGTAAACTAGTTATATAATACTAATGTTGTAAAATTGACTTAATTACACAAACCTGCAAATAAAAAAGACAAAACTAGTGGTTTCTTTGGATTTTCTCATTTTTTTTGAACTTTGCAATCTGTATTATATCACTATCTGTATTGGATTATTTAGAGTCACTCCAAAAGATTTCAGAATGAATGTGACGGACTAAACATTACTGACCGGTTGATTTGTGCATCCATTATTCGTTTTTAATATTGGCCATAATCTTTGTAGATGCTGCAGTTAAACAACAAAAAAAAATTCAAAAGGTTGAGTACATAGCGTTGCAATTTCTTTTGTTTTGTTTGTTTTGACGATGGGGGTATTGTGAAGGACACAGGATTTTTCCGGACACTCTATATCATTCAGCGCTACAAATAATCAGTAATACTGCCATCGTTCATTTAAAAAGTATATTAACACTGGTCAGTGTTACTGATTTTTGTATAACTAAACAATGGAAAATGTCCGAAAAAAATTTATATTTCCTTCACATTTAATTTGCTTTTATTTCAAAGAGCTTATGGTTATAATGGGACGCCCGTTAATATGCCATAACTTTAGATTATGATTGATTGGTCACTCTAAAGTTGCGTCGAATGGAATTTGTATTTGTTTAATCCGTGGCATATGGGAAAGAACATCCCATAAATTGCTTACGTGCCCGCAACACATTGTAGCCTAGCAGGTTGGCCTATATACGTTCTGGTTACGGCCTACAAGCGAGAGGGATTGATACCTTTATTTGATCATACTACCAAGTAACGTAAAGAGCATTCATTGGCACATATGATTTTTTATGAATCTAGTAAATAATAATTGCGAGCTGTGCCAGCGTTATATCTACATGTTCATTGGATCTGGTTTCATTACCATTAATAATATACTTACTAGAAATGTATTAAATTTTAAAACACCAAAAAGATACATTGACCACGATCTAGTTTTACTTATACTTTCATAGATTCGAAGTAAACTCAAATTGAAATGGAATTAACTTCTCCTACCATAGCTACGTTATTTTTAGTAAAACATGGTTGGTCCACTGTGCTTAGAGATCGTATCTATCTTACCGTAGTGCACTCAATTGTGAACCTATGACAATGAAAGAACCACTTCACCTATTTATAGGTGTCTTTGATGCTGAAACGACGTAGAAGTTTCGTTTTGGGCTTCTTCATCGTCGTGTTTTTCGGATTTATTTAGACGAACATATCCCAGATTCAATGAGTCAAGTATGATATAGAGTCAAAATACCAGAGGCTGCAATAAAAGAAAGGTAAAACTGGAGCTAAACACAAAATTCAATTGAATCGACCCTTTCTAATTTAGGCATGTTATGTGTATATAGCGCTGTTCGTACTTGAAATACATTGAAGAAAGTTAAGCTCATCTTAATTCCTCTCCGTACTTGATACTCCACATAAAGAAAATTACCATTATGTTAAATTAAGTCTATACAGACAGACAGAAAATAAAGCTGACTTGTTAACAACCTAAGTGAAAAGTTTTGATATTGATAAACCGTAGGTAAGTTTATTCACTTTAAATACTTAAATGGATAAATTAGATATTTATCAGAAAACAGTATATACTGAATTTATAAATCAGGTAGATTCATAAATAACCTCTTCGATTTGGATTTTCAGTAAGAAAACGATGCATGAGACAAATGCTTTTGGGAATATTACACGTCATAGTGCATACTTGCGATGATTGTTTGTTGGAATTGTTGGATTGTTTTGGAATGGCAGATAAAGAATTAAATATTATAATGCAAAGATTCAATTTATCTGGGAGGTACAGACTTGAAAGGAAATATTTATGTATTCTGGAAGCTTTTAAGCACAAATTTTCTTGTGTAATATTGTATTACGTTTGTGTTGTAGTAACTATGAAAAGTGCTCTCAAAACATGTAAATATGTTGTCCTAATAAAATAATTTGTGTGTATACCTAATTATAGTTTTATTTTAATCTTAACATAACACTCAGTTATTAAAGTAATTATCATGACTTCTTAATTTTAAGCCATTTAAACTTTAAATTTCAATTAGATAAATTGTTAATGTAACAATGCAGAATAATTAAAAGATCCATACTGGCGGAGGCTTAACGATTAAAAACATACATTCTTAAAACGTGATCTAACAACAAAGTGATCTAAACTAACCGTTGTCTCAGCAGTTCCCCACACTAGCGCTGAGAACGGGAGTCGGTACCGTAGGTCCCCTGGTGACTCTAACGTTAATTACCGTTGTCGTTACTGAACATTGCTAGAGACATTGCATTTAGTTCTTATAATTGTGTAAACAACGGAAAAAAGAAATATCTGAGTTTTTATATTCACAACATGTCAAAACGTTGCTTATGAACAGGTTTATATAATATATTATTCCATTACTAATGCTTATATACTATTGACTTTTTCCCTAATGGACAAACAATCTATATTATTAGTATATTATGCAATAGTACAGGTTCAAAAATACATGAATTTAACCTCTCTGTATATATATATATATATATATTATATATACATATATGTAGAAAAAGGCCAACATATTAATGTTAATTAACTATTTCGCATTACGCTTCTTCAGGTCAAAAAAAAACATAACAAAACACATAAAATAATTAAAAACATACATGTAAACAGATAAATAAATTAATAAGCATAATATTCTTGAAATAATAAACATATGTTCAAACTGTGGGTGTAAAGATGTGTGATGAGTGTTCAGATGATTTAAATTTATCGAAGATTGAATCCATAGGGAAATTTTGATTTTTGTGACAATTTGACATGCTTGTTCTAAATTTCTTAATTTTGATGCATTTGAATTATTTTTATTGATCGTATTGGTTTTACTGTATATAAATTTTCAAAGGATTCTTTGTGTATTTACTATGTACTAATGGTTTTGATTCATCATTATGCTTAAAATCATAACGATGTCATTCTTATTCTTAAAGTTGAAATGTAGTCTTTAGGACATTTTTACTATGAATTTGATATACTACATTTTTTGTATCACATGTCAAATCAATAATTTTGTATACTTTTTTAGTTGAACTACTTTCGAATTTTGAACGGTATTTGATTGCACACCATGCATCTTGATTTATTACATGGATTTGCTCTAAATTATTTTCCAGTTGAAGAGCGTTTCGATGTAATGTCTTTAGATAGGACATCTTTTAAAAACTGAATTTGATGGATTTTACTACATTTTTAGAAATGAGTCTGTCAAATTTCCAATAATTTTGTATACTTTTTTAGTTGAACTACTTTCGAATTTTGATGACTCTTGTATTTGATTGCACACCATGCATCTTGATTTATTACATGGATTTGCTCCTTTAAATTTATTTTCCACATCAGAATCAGCTGGTAATTTTGGTTTCGATATAATGTCCTTTAAGATAGGAGGTCTTTTAAAAACAATACGTGGAATACTTTTTAGAAATGAGTCTGTCAGTGGAGAATTTTGAAGAATTTTGTAAGCTACTTTAAAAATGTTCTTAATTTTGTACAGACCAGGATGATATTGTGTTATTAATTTAGGCTCATCATAATATTTCTTTTTGACATAATTATTATTAAGATTACTTTCATTGAGCTGTAGCTTTTCATTCAATAGCTTCTCAGGATATCCTCGTTTTAAAAATATATATATATATATATATATATATAAAAAAAAATAAAAAAAACTCTCCGTGGGCTTCAGTTTTATACTCGGATTCTTCCTCAGAGTAGTTGCTTCAGTATCTAATATTTATATTATAATTAGTCAAATTTTTTTGTAAGTAATTAAGAAATTTTGGTTATTTCTAAAATATTCAGATTTTATTTAAATACAGGTAAATAACTTTAGTATTGACTGAGCAAAACCTGGTTTAGGCTATATATAGGATTTTGAAGATTTAAAAATTAATATACCTTATTTATTATTATCTATTATATGTACATATATATATATATATATATATATATATATATATATATATATATATATATGCATTATAAGCATATAAATAAAAAATTATAATTTTCACAATTTATGTAAATACATTTTAAAAAGTTGAATGCAGTTAAAAGTCACAGATTTATGTCTATTTACATATGTATATTCAAGATCATAGGCGTTTTTACTTTTCTTTTCCATGGGTTCGAAATTTTGGAATTGTATTTTAAAGACTAATTTCCTTTATTTTACTTCGAATAAATGAGCAAAATAACGACACGTGAATATAAACTTCAGTAGTTAAGTTAATATCTAATACAAAAATGTTAATATTAAATTAGTGAGAATCTAACCTAACATTCTGTCCATTTCCTTAACCTGAACTGATTATTTTACGAACCAATTACTTATCAATTAAAACATGAACTGAGGGACTTTGACTATTGCCACTAGACTACTTCACCTTAGGACGTCTGTCGTTAAAGCAGGAGCACATTAATTCATTTCTTACTAAATTTTACCTTTAACCCATGTTCTATTATTAGACACATTATGATTTAGCTTAACTGCAGTTTTTTCAACAAGTACTGTAAAGTTATAGCGCACTAGATACTCTATTACAAGATTAATCGATAGTTGTAGGAAAGCAGCCAGCGACTGACGGTCCCTGTATTAATGGCAGTCTGCGGTCGTTAATACTAAAGCCCAGGTTCACTTCAACTGTAACTTTCCCCATAGTATAAGGTTTAGCTAGTTCTACAGTTAAGAGAATGATATTGTTAAGTTGTCATAGAATGTCCGGTTGTGGTAGTGACCTGACTAATAAAGGAGAAAACGTGATATTTACAGAATTTTCCCTTTGTTCAGTTATACAAAAAACAGTAAACACTAAAGTCCGTTAAATAATAAACAATATATAAATAATATTAATTGGAATGAACACACTTTTGACAGAGAATACTAATGGAACTGTTTCGGTTACTGATTGATGTTACCAGGTTAAAATTAAAGGAAACATTCTTGCTCCTAGGAAGACAGAAATATATACGGTGTATAGATGATATATTTCACTAATAAGTGCAAGATACATAATTAACATACAGACAGATGAGAGAGAACAGAGAACGATTTCATATTCGTGCTTCAAGTGAAGAATACAAATATTTACAGTATAACCCGTTTAAGAGAGAGCAATTCCTGTGATGATAAATAATCTTGCAATATGTAGTCCACTGATAAGTGGAATGTTTCAAATTGCAACACTTGGCTATAAAAGACATTACAAATATTAGCTCTTGATTGCGGCAAGGAGTTGATTACTTATTATAATCTTGGTCAACTATGATCTCGATACTAAAGCAATTCTCCATCTTGGAATAGTCCGGAATGTTTTGCGGTTTCAGAACAGTTTGCAAAACAGTGTGAGGGAAATGTTATTATAATTATTCGTCGTAACTTTTGTGAGGAAGTGATGCTTTTTAATGACTTACCGTTAACATAATTACTATATCAATAGTTACAATTATATAAGATCATGCATTAACATTTGGGTAAGAACAAGTTATTTAATATTCCTCCGTACCACTTTCAATTTACACACATATTTTCTTAATCATAATGAGTAATTAATTCTTCAATTAAAATAAAGTCCACTTTTTTATATACTTTTATATATAATTCATAGGGTATCGATCAAGGCATTTTATATGTGTTTAAAAAATAAAAAGTTAAATATCGGCCGAGTTTGTATTGAGTAAGGATTTTTCAAAATACTGTATACAGGTATTAAAATAGGGGATATTATACACACAAAAAAAAACGTTAATTATAATGAATGGTTGAAATGTAATAAATAAAGAAATTAACAGTAAATCTGTAAATTGTTCCAGTACAAACATTTACACATTCAGGTTATTAGATATAATCCAACTTTTACCTTGGACCATCCAAATTGTATCAAATAAATATGATAACACTCTGAGAGAAATCGTAAGCTAATTACTCTGAAATGAATATACTACTACCCACATAAAATTGTGACTAATAATAGAAGGATTTTAGCCTTCCTGTTTAACCTACATGTTTGATGAAATTTTCCATAGTTGGAAGAAAAGGTTTATTTACTATGTTTATAAAAGCCCCTGTGTTGAAATCCTTTCTTGTGTGTCACCTATGATTAGAAAAAAGTTTTGTCGAGTATAAAACTAATAAAGCGAATTCGATGCTTTCCTTGACTTTTATTTAATATGCATTGCAATTTTTGCCTTTAATAAAAACAAAAATTATTAGTAAATTTAAATTATAATTGTCATATAGTGTCTTCGTTTATACAAGAGTATTCCATCCTAAAACATAAATGTTATTGTAACCTGAAAATGAGTATATTTATAAAAACCACTTAAAAACTTTAAAGTTCGTAAGAAGGGTTATGAGATAATAGACTAGACACAGAGCAATACAAAGAAAATGTAAAGAATTTTCTTTGTTCAATTCCAAACACTTTCTTTCAAAACAAGTTTTATTTTATTTTATGATTTCTATAAGGACAATCGTTGATCAAAACATAAATCCTTTATGACTCCCATTTAATGTAAACAACTGGATTTATTATAATGATGTTTCTATATAAACATTCTTAGAGTCTGCAATTAATACACAGGCATATTCCTTAAACACAACTCCATTAAAACCCCAATATCCATTAAAGTTATGGTCTTAGCTCAGTCAGCGGATATTAAACATGGTTTAGCTACATATTAAAGTCAATTAATAATGGGCATAATAATAATAATAATATTATTATTATGTACATTTAAAAAGATGTTGTTTTAAGTGTGTTAAAAATAGATTTACTAGCAGAAGCTTTTATTGTTAAGCCTTTTTTACTTTAAGTTTCAACAAATATAGTTAAATTTTATCCTTTACGATATCATGCGTTTCTTCACTTAAAACTAAGAAATTTACACTTATGGATTCACCAAAATGACGTAAAATATTTAAATTGTTACTTACATCCTTACAGCTATTCACTTAAATATGATGATAACACTGGGGAGATATTCGAGATTTTTCAGAGATAGTTTACAAAACAGGTTCACACTTAGACTTCAAAGCCAAACCCAAAAACTTAAATCTAAAATGAATCAAGAAATTTGAATAATTCAGTGATTATTAAATCCCTAAGGATTGTTTAGAATTTCATTTTAAAAGAATATATGCTCATGCTGTCTCTGTATTAATTTTTTAAAACTTAAATTGAAAGTGAAGCCACGAGTAACTGCCAGTAGACAATATTAAATATGTAACAAGTGCCTATGCTGTTTGCCTAAATATGTTCAAGATCATAGGCGTTTTTACTTTTCTTTTCCATGGGTCGAAATTTTGGAATTGTATTTTAAAGACTAATTTCCTTTATTTTACTTCGAATAAATGAGCAAAATAACGACACGTGAATATAAACTTCAATAGTTAAGTTAATATCTAATTACAAAAATGTTAATATTAAATTAGTGAGAATCTAACCTAACATTCTGTCCATTTTTTTTTTTCTCATTCTTATATAGGAAAATAAATTTAAGGATTTTAGATGTTAAAATTCAACCAGAATATATTTATTTAATGTAAACGTTCCTATTCCAAGCATAGAATTTTAAAAAGTCTTTGTGTTGTTTTTCAGTATTCAATTTGTACATGATTAGTTTAGTATTTGTATATATTTCATTTATTATCAAAAATCTGAACCGTTAGCATATTTTGGAAAAGGAAGGAAGCCGACAATACTATTTTGGGACCAAACAACACATTATTTTTCAGAAGCATCCAATACCCTAATAACAGGGTGAAGAATTTTGCAGGATTTTAAACTTCTCTTTAACAGATATGTTTTTAAACATTTATCGTTAGCTGTTTTAATTAGTTATGGGTCACTGCGTTTTTTCAGAAGTGGTTCTACCTTATCTTTAGATTCTGTATTAGTGTACATAAATTTGACAAGACACAAGAATTGGCATACTTTAACTGTAGAAGTGCATTTTACGCATAAACATCTATTAAAAAAACATTCCTGATTTACCAATAAAAGAAAACCTTTGAAAATGTATTTGTATTAGAGGCAAAAAATCTACTATCTATTTCAGTAGTTAAACAAAAATGTAATGTAATGTTAAGATTAAACATATTCATCATATAACTTTATAATTTTAAATCTAAGTATAAATTGATTATTAGTATTAATTTTCTTTCTAATAACATAGAATTACGTTTTAATAAATATCAGGTTAGTAAAAAAGTAAAAAAGGAATAATGTTTTGTAATCATATAATTTTACAGCTGTGCTTCTAATTTATACCAATACACAAACAACTTTTCAATACCTATTAGAATTCACAGCAGTCATTGAAACGAAATAGTTCGTAACATATGTTAAATACCTCTTTTGCTCATTCCCACCACAAAAATCCAACAAAGTTGCCACCATCACCCCAGGGACAGTTCATCTACCACTAATGTACTTCTGCTCTTTGGAACGTTCGGCTTTTATAATGTGTTTAAAACAGCTCATTATAGCCCGAGATACTAATAGTTAGTATTTATAAAATATTTAAATGCATGGATGCATAGGTTCTTTCTCTTCAATATTACTGTATAATTCTGCATGGACTCCAGATATTTGCCTATTCATTGATGAATATTTGTTATTGCCGATGGAAGGTTTAAAAGTATAACAGGATCATAACTTTGCCATCGTTATTAAGTAAAAAATATGTATAAACACACTTGGTAGGATTGGAATGATTTCCTCATTCTGCAGGTGGGGAAATTTATATTATCATTAAAAATTGAAGAAAAAAACAGAAGATTGGATGGAAACAGAAAAAAGGGGCTTCATCAATCTCAAAAGCTGTTTGGAGTATTAGGCCTTCACTGCAACAGTCAGCCTACGAGAATAACTATCATACCAGCACAAGATACAGTGGGTATACTAATGGAACAGTAACTTAGGTTCCAATTAATGGTAGTAACTTCAAGATTCCTAGGTTTAATATAATCTTAAATTAAACTTAATAATTCATTATTTATTTTTATACTTCAATACATTATAAACAGTTTTTTGTGTTATTGATTACTGCATATGTATTGTTGACCACCTTCATTCCCACCACCGAGAGCATTGACGCAACTAGCCCAGCCGTGTTAACAAACAATGAAAAGACTCGTAACCATGCGATAGACGGTGGCCACACTGGCCAATGAAAGTGATGGCCCGAATATGTAGGTCCGTGCTTTTCTAATTGCTGTAGATTGCCACTGAGATTAGGTATTATGTTATTAGTTGCTATGACGAATCGACTTATTAGTCACATCTGCATTTTTAGATTAGTGAATGAATACGTATTTAGGTGCTGGTAAATTAGGCATCAATGAACCCTCCTCTTGAAATAGTTTTATTTTTTTAATATATGTCAATGTCTTCTTTACAATATATAGCATATCTCGAGAATACGTGTCTTTTCAATGGTATATGACTGTTTATGTAGGCTATGTAGTCATGAGATTAATAATGTCAGCTAATAATTTTTTTATTATAGTTAACTAAATTTTAAAAAATAACAAAAACATTCAAACACGAAGTATATATTAGATTTCTTCTATCAAGACAAGAAAGGATGAAACAACATATCATTATTTCTCCAAAGCACCAAATTACACCATCTCAGAATATTTCATAGTAAACGTATATTTAGAAAAATGTTTATTAAACACAATTATAATTAATTTCAAGCCAGTGTTTCTTTGGATAGCTCAGTGTTATTAGTCACTCAAAATGTTATTGTAATATTTTTCATCCAGATAAAGAATTATTTAGGTAACGTATTCATTGGTTCAAATGACTTAATACTATGTGACATAAAATTATTAGTTATAATCTCAATTTTTATAGGTCTACGTTTTAATTCATGGTAAAAAATTATAAATGAAACTACTGTTATGGTATATTACCGAACAAACTCACCGATTAATTATGGTTGTCTAAAGCTATTAGGCACTCCTGACAAGTTGAACTTTGCCATTAAAAGTTCGTTCTCATCGAAACTACCTTCGTCACTGTCAGTTACGCTCAACACTACGAGGAAACTTGGTTAATGTATTGTTTGTTTTTTTTTTTTTTTTTACTCGGATGATGTTGTATCAAAGTTAACTTTATGATTTGTATTAGTGTTGTGCGTATGTCACTGTTGCGTACTACCCGCATTGAAATTGGAGGACATTTGGTATTGAACACTTCATTAAAATATTAAAAAAAGGTAATATAAAAAATATATGGTCCCTTTCAGCGTTGTTTATAAGTCCAGTATCTTACGCAAGGTTCGATCTCTGGTTAATATATGTCTATAGGCAAATATGTCTAAATGCTATGTGTTGGTTGTTGTGCCCTTACACAACGGTAAAACACAGTTTTAAATATTTAATGAATATTTAAATTTTCATTTAAATAACTGCTCGTCCTACTAAAACAGTTCAAAAATCGTTTCCAAAAGAGATATCATAAATACTTGGATTACAATAAGGCTTCCTTATTTCAAGGAAAAACTTAAGTTTTTTCAGTAATCCAATAAAACCATAACGAACGAACAATCGGAGTTACATAAGACCTTATAGGAACGTTATCATTGCTGCTAACAGAATATGATGTTTTCTAAATTATTTCTTTCTTCCAAAATTATTTTGAAAACAGTTGGGACATTATAAATAACATAAAAAAAATCGACGAAAATTATCAAATAAAATTATCAATTTATGTGATAGACTTGTGAGTGATGCTTCAGAGGTCGCTAACGAATTTAATCAGGATGTTTTGCATCTGTTGATGGTGGGCGAGATCCTCATTTATCGACTTCCACATCGAATTCCAGGCGTAGACAGAGCCAGCAATAACATGAAAGCACTTTTGCCAATTTTAGGAGAGAGGGAAACACTCCTGTTTGAAAAGATACATTCACTAATTTAGTCAGTGGTTTCACTATATGCTTTGAGCATTTTTTTATGAGCCACATTGACATCAAATTAATGTCATTAGATCTTTTTTTTTGGCAGTTGTTGAATTATTTGATTCATCTCTTCCTCACATACAGGAGCCAACGCGTATGAGGTTGCTGGGCTCTGTCTACGCCTGGGATTTCGTTGTGGAAGTGATAAACGAGGATCTCGCCCACCAGCAACAGATGCAAAACATCTATTAAATTCGTTAGCGACCTCTGAAGCATCACTCACAAGTCTATCACATATTTGTAATTTTATTTGATTATTTTCGCGATTTTTGTTATTTATAATGTCCCAGACTGTTTTCAAAATATTTTTGGAAGAAAGAAATAATTTAGAAACATCATATTCTGTCGCAGCAATGATAACGTTCCTATAAGGTCTTTTGTAAACTCGATTGTTCGTTCGTTATGGTTTTATTGATTTCTGAAAAAACTTAAGTTTTTCCCTTGAAATAAGGATGCCTTTTGTAATCCAAGTATTTTGTATCTCTTTTGGAACAATTTGAACTGTTTTAGTAGGACAGCAGTTATTTAAATGGAAATTTAAATATTCATTAAATATTTAAAACTGTTGTTTTACCGGTTGTGTAAGGGCACAACAACCAGCACATAGCATTTAGACATATTTGCCTATTAGACATATATTAACCAGAGATCGACCTTGCGTAAGATACTGACTTATAAGACAACGCTGAAAGGGACCATATTATTTTTTATATTACCTTTTAATATTTTAATGAAGTGTTCAATACCAAATGTCTCCAAATTCAATGCGGGTAGTACGCAACAGTGAGCATACGCACAACACTAATACTAATATAAAGTGTAACTTTGATACAACATCATCGAGCAATACATTACCATGTGCCTCGTAGTGTTGAGCGTAACTGACAGGTGACGAAGGTAGTTTCGATGAGAACGGAACGTTAATGGCAAAGTTCAACTTGTCAGGAGGTGCATAATATCTTTAGACAACCATAATTTTCGGTGAGTTGTTCGTAATATACATATAACAGTAGTTTCATTTATAATTTTTTACCATGAATTAAAACGTAGACCTATAAAAATTGAGAGTATAAACTAATAGATTTTATGTCACATAGTATTAAGTCTTTTTGAACCAATGAATACGTTACCTAAATATTTATTTATCTGGATGAAAAATATTACAATAACATTTTGAGTGACTATAACACTGAGCTATCCAAAGAAACACTGGCTTGAAATTTATTTTAATTGTGTTTAATAAACATTTTGTCTAAATATACGTTTTGCTATGAACTATTCTGAGATGGTGTAATTTGGTGCTTTGGAGAAATAATGATATGTTGTTTCTTCTTTCTTGTCTTGATAGTGGAACCTAAATATATACTTCGTGTTTGAATGTTTTTGTTATTAAATTTAGTTAACAATATAAAAAAATTATTAGCTGACATTTATTAATCTCAGGACTACATAGGCCTACATAACAGTCATATACCATTGAAAGACACGTATATCTCGAGATATGCTAATATATTGTATAGAAGACATGACTTATATTAAAAAAATAAAACTTTTCAAGTGGAGGGGTTTCATTGATCCTAATTTACCAGCACCTAAATACGTATTCATTCACATAATCTAAAAATCAGATGTCTAATAAGGTCGATTCTCATAGCAACTAATATCATAATACCTAATCTCACAGCATCTACAGCAATTAGAATAGCACGGTACCTACATATTCGGGCCAGACTTTTATAGCACCTAATATAACAACAGCACATAAAAGCAAGGAATGTGGCTTTTTGGAGGGGTAGGCCATCACTTTCAGTGGCCAGTGTGCCACCGTCTATCGCATGGTTACGAGATCTTTTAATTGTTTGTTAACACGTGCTGGGCTAGTTGCGTCAATGCTCTCGTTGGTGGAATGAAGGTGGTCAACAATACATATGCAGTATCAATAACACTAAAAAACTGTTTATAATGTTTGAAGTATAAAAATAAATAATGAATTATTAAGTTAATTTAAAGATATATTAAACTAGGAATCTTGAAGTACTACCAATTTTTGGAACCTAAGTTACTGTTCCATTAGTATACCACTGTAGCCTGTGCTGGTATGATTGTGATTCTCGTAGGCTTGAACTGTTGCAGTGAAGGACTATACTCCAAACAGCTTTTGAGAGTGATGAAGCCCTTTTCTGTTCCTTCCTATCTTCTGTTTTTTCTTCAATTTTTAATGTATAAATAACTTCCCCACCTGGTGAAGAGGAAATCATTCCAATCCTAGAAGTGTGTTATACATTTTGTAACTTATAACGATGGCAAATGTCCGAGATCCTGTTATACTTTTAAACCTTCCATCGGCAATAACAAATATTCATCAATGAATAGGCAAATATCTGCAGTCCATGCAGAATTATACGGTATATTGAAGAGAAAGAACCTATGCTCCATGCATTTAAATATTTTATAAATACTACTATTATGCCTCGGGGCAATAATGTGCTGTTTTAAACACATTAAAAAGCCGGAACGTTCCAAAGAGCAGAAGTACATTAGTGGTAGATGAACTGTCCCTGGGGTGGATGGTGCACTTTGGTTGGATTTTGTGGTGGGGAATGAGCAAAAGAGGTATTTAACATTGTTAACGTAACTATTTCGTTCTATGACTGCTGTGGAATTCTAATAGGTATTGAAAGTTGTTTGTGTATTGGTATAAATTAGAAGCACTAGCTGTAAAATTATATGATTACAAAACTATTATTCCTTTTTACTTTTTACTAACCTGATATTATTATAACGTAATTCTATGTTATTAGAAAGAAAATTAATACTATTATCATTTTATACTTAGATTTATAATTATAAAGTTATATGATGATTATGTTTAATCATAACATTACATTACATTTTGTTTAAACTACTGAAATGATAGTAGTTTTTGCCTCTAATAACAAATACATTTTCAAAGGTTTTCTTTTATTGTAAATCAGGAATGGTTTTTTTAATAGTTGTTATATGCGTAAAATGCACTTCTACAGTTAAAGTATGCCAATTCTTTTTCTTGCAAATTTATGTACACTAAAACAGAATCTAAAGATAAGGTAAACACTTCTATAAAACGCAGTGACATAACTAATTTAATACAGCTAACGATAAATGTTAACAAACATATCTGTTAAAGAGGAAGTTTAAAATCCTGCAGAAATTCTTCACCCTGTTATTAGGGTATTGGATTGCTTCTGAAAATAAATGTGTTGTTTGGTCCCAAAATAGTATTGTCGGCTTACTTCCTTTTACAAAATATGCTAACGGTTCAGATTATTTTGATAATAAATGAAATACCATACAAATACTAAACTAATCATGTACAAATTTTATACTGAAAAACAACACAAAGACTTTTAAAATTCTATGCTTGGAATAGGAACGTTACATTAAATAAAATATATTCTGGTTTGAATTTAACATCTAAATTCCTTAAATTATTTTCCTATGATAAGAAGGAGAAAAGACAAAAGATGTCTAACTTATATTTAGAGTTAGGGTAAATGCAAAATAGCCTATAATAATTAAAATCTTAAACGATATTAAAATAATCATGTTATATAAAAAATTGCAATATGTAAGAATAATGATAAAACTAGCGTGGGGATATTATGATACCGGAACCTAATCTCACATTATTCAAAATATTCATTTAACATAAATTAGTTAATGGCACCAAATTAAAGGTCGCCTCTTCCAGTTCAGAGTAACGAATATTAATAATATAAAGTGTAACGTAATACTAATAATATATAGTGTTGAGCGCATATTATAACAGCGTTCCCTCTGAGACTGCTAAAGCAATCATCTTCACAGCTAACGCCCACGATACAATTTTTATATATCGCAAGAAGTTGGCATAAATATTCCGATTGTTGAATTAGCTATCTTGCATTTATTTCTTATTAATAGATATTCATTATCGAGATTCCTAATGTTAACTCGATACTGACTTAAATGTTTGCGATGGAATCCTAAAATATTGTTCAAGGAAAACTAGTTCCGTTCTTTTGACTTAACGTTCCGAAATATCGATTCAGTCTATGTGGCGTCTCTCACACTAATCCAAAAGGACAGAAGTATTATTTTTCGTGTTAATCTATTGAATAAATCTAAAATCAACACAGAGTCGTAAATGAAGAGAAAAGCTAAAAAATTATATGATAGTCTACATCCACCACCAATGCAATAAAGGATTAGCCAAAAATAGAAATTTATATGACTCTGTATCACCAAAATATATCTTATTCTCCTATACAATACCTAGAGAAAAATCCATATTACAGTATAAAACGAATATTTGAAACGATATTTCATGTTTCTACAAAATATCTGATTTTAATGAGATAGCTATGATTAAAAGCATTAGAGTATACATATTTTCTGGCCAGCACGCTTTATAAATAACATATTGGACAGCGTTTCTTAATATATTTTAGCCATGAAAATGGCAGTAAACTTAAATCAATTTTGGTTTTCTAATACAATATTGAATATACGAGATAAATATCGATCTTATCATGCTAATATAAGATTATGGGTTTATTAGTTTGAATCATAAAAACACAGTTCATTCAAAGAAGAGATATTAAGTTTTGTATATTTCTAAATTTCTTGCTGAAAAAATGTATAGATCGATGGTTTACTTAAGCATGAAATCTAATTTTGGTTAACCTGAATTGTTATTCAGTTTTAAACTTGTTCTCAGTGTGGAGAAGATGGCTTATTATTGTGATTTAATTTTAATTTACAGTTAAATTGATTTAATTTTTTACAATATACTGTATACTATTTATTTACCCTAAAACTAATACAGTCTCTTCAGACCTGTGTTACTGATATTTTGCTCAAAAATGCATCGAAATAATTAAAAAATCTAAATTCACGAACATGTGTTTCCGGCTTATGCGATACCTGGTATCCAATTGCCCTCCATTGGGATATAATAAACGTTCTTGTATTTCTTTAGCTGGAAAATTTCGAATCCAGTCTGTATTACCTAATACTGTTTGTCCAGATCTTACCTGAGTATATTTTATTTCATAAGAGAATCAATCTGATTTGTAGCAGCCTCCATTCTCTGCTGCACTACAACAAATCCTGCACGAATATTTTGCTTGTGTCGTATCTATTTGAAAACTTGCATTTTAGTTCACTACCTTTGTTGCTTCGCCTTGCTTTAAAATCGTACAAAAACATTGTAGAGCACTTAATTGTGCACCTGATGAGACGAGATTTTGTAACCTACCCGTCTCTGATATTTAATCTCTGGAAGAAGTTAGTTTTGAGCTTCATTGTCACCAAATCATTGTTATATCTTCCGACAAACATTGATTCCAGATTTCAGGAAAAAGATCTGTAACAGTGTTAGATTTCAGACGCTGAACAGAGCAGAGCTAAACTTAACATGCAGATTTCACAATTATTTTCTTTATTTTATTTTACCTTGCACAATTCAACCTGTTAAAATACTTTTGAATGTTTTATTTTTTTCTTTATTCCCTCAAGAATTAGTGTGGTCATAAACCTAATTTATAGATTTTAATGTAGGTACAAAACTGTGTAATACTGTGACGGGTGCCACAACAAAACTGCTATATCCCAAGTAACTTTGTAAGAGTTTTAACAAATAGGAACTTGGATTTGGCTACTAATGGCCGAAGACTGTCATTAATACAGGGACCATCAGTCTTTGGCTAACTTCCCACAAGCACCGATTAATCTTGCACGCTAACCTCTTAATTGTTGTACCTTTGTAAGACTTTAAACTTTTTTTAACAAAAGTTGTGTCTGTTAGTTTAAGAGACAATTTTCCTACATTTCATTTCTTTTTAAAATATTTTGGCCACAATGCAAATCGTTGTCCTCAACTGAACTGGTGTTAAGCCAAATTTTTATTATAAATATATCTAAATCTATCGCATAAACACATATTTGAGTTTAAAAACTCTTAAAGCTGTGTACAATTTGTAACTCGTAAAATAGTGTTTTTATAAATACTCCTTAAAATATTTTTCATTCATTACTGGAATAAAATAGTATTGTAAAAATTACTCATACATCATACTAAAATCAATGCCATAAATTATTTTGAAATAGTTCATACACTTAGACATCATTTTGAAAATTTTCAAAAATATTGGTGTCTCTAGTAGGTATATTTTGTTAGTAGAGTTCTTACAAAAATAATTTTAATTTTGTCTAAATATTTAAAACGTATAAGGGCAATTAATAGAAGAGAAAACATCAATAATTTTCTTTCACAAGAGTTAATAGTTACGAACTCTTTTAACAATAGGAAAAGGTTAGTTAATAGGTTATAAAATGGTCATTATATAAAATTTGTTTTACTTTAGCTCTCTTTCCTAAACTAACGTAAATTTGGCTTCAAAATATTAAAACTACAACTAATCACGCGTCTCTTGAATGCTGAAGAATCACCATTTCAAAATTGGGTGGTAAATTTCACAAGTGCCCTGAAATGAAGCAACGATAATACAGTTAAATGTCCACTTCCGATAGAGAAATGATTTCACCTTCATCCAAGGTTCGTTTTGTAACATTCGTTTTATTTTATGTAAATACACACACACAAACACACACACACACACACACAAACACGCGCGAGCGCGCGTGTGTGTTTGTATATTGATTGCAACTGTTTAGTATAGCCCTCATTATAAAATATTCAGTGGTGCATAATAAGGATCATAACGCTTATTATTTCAGATTCAAACTATCAAAAAATATTCAAACTATCAAATTAATATATAATTCACACAAATGTGTTCAATCAATAGCAGGGACAGTAGGGAATATAATTCGTGTTTATTAATAACTGGAATATCAGTTAACCATTTAACACTAATAAAGTTGTAAACAATTAAATGCGTAGTGTAATGAATTTCTTGTTGGTGTACAACTTTTTTAAACGTCGATAAAAAAATTGTTGTGATCGACTTTTAATCTATTCTAGTGCTTACATATTTTATATTGTACATTTAGTTAAGTTTAAGGTCAGCTCTAAGTAAATATAAATTGAACGTTCTTTTTTTTAATGACACGATTATTTATTTAAAAAAATATTTGTGCTATCATACTCTACAAATGACAGCTGAATCGAAACTTAAGTAGGTCAATAAAGTTTTTTGTTACTGTATAACAGACATCTGAAACATCAGCTAGCATATATCAAGTTTTTCAGTGTGCTAATCTTGAACTTTGTTATTGCTTCAGTAAATGAAAAAGATGAAAAGCAGTTGTGATGTGTAATCTTGACAGGAATACTATTCGACTAATAGGTTAACCTCCATTTTACCTTCACCATAGCGCAGAGTCTGGAATCTCACATTAGAACAGATTGACATGGGGAGTTTTACTGTGTTGAGTTATTGTCTAATAACAATAGAATAAAACGCGTAAGTTTGAAGTTTTTCATATGTTTACCGCACGGATAAAAATGTCTAGTCGATTAATCGTAATATTAAATCGCCTTCAATTCGCTCGTAATAATGGATAGCATAGCGAAAACAACGATTTTCCTTGTAGTGATGAAAATTTATATATATATAGTAACTATATATATATATATATATATATATATATATATATATATATATATATATATATATATATATATATATATATAGTTATTTTCAATAACTGTATAAAAGTAATATAATTAGAGTAACATCAGTTAGTAGAAATAATCTCTGCTAGGTCGAAAAACTAAAAATTATAATTTATATTTACGACTAAATGGTGAAGTCATACATCTAAACACAAAGTGATATTTGGTAAAATGTTCTTTGGAGTATTCATTCATAATATTATAAGCAGTAAAGTTGAATTTGAACATGTTAATTAATTATTTAAGTATGAAAATAAATATTCACACTTATAAATAAATAAATACAACAATTATTTCAATTTTATTTAAAATAATTTAAATTGTATGCAAGTTACGTAGCCAGATATGAATGTAAATAATAATACTTGTGTAATTTACTCTGCAAATTTCTTGTTTCTTAACAATATGCACTAACCGTAGGTACGTCTGATATTGTGTTTTTTTACTGATTGCTGTTATAAAGACGAAACATATGACGAATGTTAATGACAACAACTCGAGTACAGCCGAGTCAGTTTGAAACTGCAGCAGCTGTCGCTGTGTGACCGCCCAGTTTTACTTGGACCTCGTATTGTTTCTTCAGTAGGAAATGAACACATTCAAAGCCTAAATTGAGCTGGGTTTAAACAGCAAACCTTGTAATACAAAAATCACACACACACACACACACACACACACACATTAAGAGATTCATATAATTAAGAAATTTTTTGAATTAAGAGATTATTACTACTAATTTTCTCGTAAATATTTCTTTAATTAAGTAAATTAATTAAGTACACATTTGCTATTTGTATAACTAGACAGCTAAATCTGCAATTAAATACTTTACAAGAAACGAACCTGTTTATATATATATATATATATATATATATATATATATATATATATATATATATATATATATACTCCAAGTAGTTTAACATTTAAGCAAAAACTTAAAATCTAGTATTCATGTTTTCATTTTCGAGTTCTCAGAAACTTTCATCACAATCACACTGAATTTATAAAACATATTTACAGAACACAAACCAAGAATTAAAAACATAACAAAAAGAGAATTGAAACAAATAAATACCATAGACAACAAGATTCCAATCAGCTGTATGTATAATATTTGTAAATATTGACGTATAACTAAATATTTATATAAGAAAGAAAATAGAATCATATTGCCATCTGGTTGCCTTGATTTTAAAATTAATTGATGTGCGATTCCAATATTTATTAAATTTATCAGACTTATTAAATGCATACATTATTTTGAATATAATCTCAAATTATTAACCATATAATAATAAAAAAAGTCAAGACAATACTTGACTTTTATATTAATTTATATAATCTGCTATATTATCGTTGTCATAACCGTTAACCAGTAGACCTATGTAAAACTATTAGCTAATGAAGAGCATTATTCCATTAAAATTCCATAAGTATTATCTATATAGAAATGGATGTTTTCTTCGGACAAACCAGAAAATATTTTGCAGACAGTCACATAAACTGACAGACAAACAGACACTCTAGATACTCAGAAATAAAATATTTCCATCTCCTCTACTGATGAGCTTTGCTAACGCTCAGAAAATTATAATCCGTATAGGATAATTATATAATTTCCATTTTAGGAATATGGTAACCTACTAGTGCTAGGGAATATGTTCCTGAGATTTGTTGATACTAATGGCTCAAGTGTTGTACAGTATTAAAGACAATGGGGAATACTTCCTTGGTCAAGTAGACAGAATAGTTTGTGGCGATTGGAATTTCTCAATTTACAATGTAATATTAGATTAGCTGAGAAGTTTCCCCGGTTACAGCAGTGTTCCAAAAGACGCGGTTTTGAGAGATTGGTTTCATAATATCAACCAAATGACGTGGAAAATAGTCTCAAATTGTAAAATGTAACTGTATTTTTAGAACAAATGTATTAGAATAAATTTCTTCCTATCATGTGGAAATGAATATTTTTATAATATTCTGCAAGAATAATTGTATGTACCAATAATTTTTAGGACAAATATTAAAATTATAGGATTATCTATTCGGAGCATTTACTTGTAACAACTCGATAATAAATTAACAAAATAAATTAATCTACAGGTAAAATAGTCCAGAGATTCGCTTCCGATACGTTAATGATTTACATCTCCGTCCCGGGCTCTTTACATAATCATTTCTACCGCAATTCAAGTTGTAAAGATAAACATTTAATTAAAACCAGAATAGCGCCTACCGTGTTATGAAACTCCTCGTTTTTGTTTTGTTCAGCAACACGAATGGAAAACATAATTGTATTTTATTAATAACAAAAGTTTTATATTGATAGAAAAAGAAATATTCTAATAAATTTGACCATAATCTACTCTGTAATATTTATTGTAAGCCCCGTTATTGCTTATAATGGTTTTTATTACAAATGAATTAAGAGGTATCACTTTTAACGTAAAATATATTGGTCAACTACCAACACTGTATGCCACTTGATGGAAAAATATGAACAAAAATCGGAATTTACGTTATATTAAATACATTTTTAAGAATAACAGATAATTCTAGAGTTATGGAGAATTTAGTTATACAGCTTCCAATTAAAAGCCTACCACAGACGTTTAAGAATATAAACAAATTGGAATAAACTGATATTTACGAATTTAATAACATTTTAGAAATCATTATCTATTATTGAATTCGTTTTGATTAAAGACAAGAACTGCAGCTTAAGTAAAGTTTTAATGAAAACCGTATATTGGTACATAAAGCAAAGCTATATTATAAATACGGATTCGAGTTTTGTTTCTAGCTCTTTTTCGCGTAACTTAAATTAAAAATAAAATTTTTAATGGACAATCTTAGAGTTCTCCTATTTCAAAAGTTGAAAAGTTTTAATCAACATATACTTTTAACTGTAAACATTTTAGGTAATATTATGTATGCAGTGTAGGAATATATTTGCGTCGGAAATATAATTTACTTAAACCAGAATACAGTGCAAAACCTACAAAGCAATACACCAGACAATACATGAAATTCTTCAACATCTTAAATCCTCTAAGAAAGCTAAGAACTTCGACTTAAGGTTTCTTCACAAAACGACAATAATTTTGTAATTATGATACTACAAATTGACAGATTTACCCTCATACTCATCCATCTTTTTTGGTCTATGTGCCTGTTCTTCTAGTTGGGATATCCAAACTGCTTGAGACGTTTTTCTGCATGGGTCTTTATCGTCGAAGAGTGCATGGATATTTAGAGATACCGCACTTCATACTTCAATTGTTTCCGGAATCATCAGGTCTTTTTCGACCATACAATGTCTAGTAGAGATTAAATTATCAGTAGGAAGCAGTAGAAATGTATTGGGATTATCTAATTTTACCAAGAAAATGGTTTGTAAAAATCCGTATAATTGCTAAAAAAATTTAAAATATGACAACTTTATTTTGATCTTAATAACCATTGATTTTGTAACTGATATAATATTTATACGTTATTTATATTCGAAGAATTCATAAAGCCTATCTAAAAAGATAGTACGTTACAGTTTGTAGCTGGGCTTAAAGCCAGACTATGACCTATCGGCATCTATGTAATCGTTTGGTTTTGAAAGTGTTATGGTTTATTTTATTAAATACATGGATTGGAAAGTGATGAGATTACTTGCATTATTTTTATCGATTCTTTGTGTCACTAAACAACAAATATTGCCAGAAAAAAATCATATTAGCTTTCAAAAACATTCCTGTTGGTTTTATATAATATTGTACTACAGTGAAAATTGGAATTAATAAAGCAACAACGTAACAAAGTAATTCTGTTATTTGCAACGCTATTTTATTTTCGATAGCGTTTTGAAAACTTCAACTATACTATTATTGAAATAATCAAATTCCTTTATCCATTCCTGTTATTTTTAAATTATTTTTTTACAAGCTCCTATAACTAATAGCAATGCACGTTATAGTGAATCATACACCATCTAACAAACATATAACATTTTAAGTCAGAATACAAAAATCTGAATCTTCAGAGATTTTAACATCAGTTTGAAATGTCAATATTTGTTAGGGTAGCAGCTGCGTTTATTTAATACAACAGAGATAATATCAGGCTTATTCTCACACAAGTCCAGCTGCACAACAGTCAAGATCAACTTATATTTCATCGATAAAAGAGGTTAGTGATGAAATAAATCTCCTCTCGATGAGCTATACCCTGTTATAGTAGTCAAAACCACAGTGGCAGGGGTTAAGTTCTTAAGCATATACTCCTTTGTAGCCCTTTATCCATTAAGAGTATCAGTTATTATATTAATCCCTTCAAGGTGAGTTTATCTGTTGTAGTTGTAACTACAGGTACAAAACCCTGCAGGGCAATAAAAGATATTCTATAAATATCTAATAAATTTTCATAAATTATGCAATTTTAAAGATAAAGTTCAAACTATATAAACTATGCTTCATTAAAACTGCTTATTCACCATGTTTTTGCAATGGCCAAAATTTTCTACTAGTTAACAATTTTAAACTATTTTTTAAATATCTATTTAATCTTCATATAAACTAAGTGCCGTACAATAAGTGTAAATACATATAAAACGCATTACTCGACTAAAAAAAAAAAAACAACTGTTATATTATGTTGAAAATTACTTTGAATGGAATTTTATCATAAAACCCTAGAAAAGTTATAAATGGCACAAAATAAAGCATACAAACACTTTTTGTAACGTTTTCTACAATAAGAAAAAGCCTGTTATTGCAAGTTTATTATAGCATTAAAATCGGGGTTAAATATTTGACATATAACTGCCTACTAATTATTAAAAGTAATTAAGATTAATCTGTAACCGAATGAAAGCTTGGGTTTGGTGTTTAGTTAGTTTATTAAGGCAATGAAACTGGATGGTTTTCATATAGTTTTATATTTAGATCTTTACCATTAGTTTTTAATTTTATTTTAACTGCTTGATAACATGTTTTTCTGTAATTTACAGATGTGTTTTT